>NC_088914.1:51625000-52250000 GCF_963576675.1 Euphorbia lathyris
ACAGAATCCATTTACCAATTTGAAGGAGCGGACCATTAATTCAAAGAAAAAAAATTATCTAGTTGTTATTTTAGAAAAAGGCGGAATTGGGAAAGTTGAAGGAATTGCAGCTGTAGAAAAAGAGGAATAGAGACAGAATGAGGTAATCTTGTACCTTTGCTTACTGCATTTCTATAAAGTTGTCAGCTTTATTCACTTACTCTATCCTGTCCCTTTTTTTAGGAGAATTCCTAACTCATTTTTTATAAACCTTTCTTTCCAATAAAAAAATAGATTTATTAAACTCTATTCGGAGACCATTCAATGCAACATACAATAAATAAATAAATAATTGATTGATTGGTGAGGTTCAGTGGAAGTTTTGATACACGTAAATAGTTTTTGGAGTTTGAAATAATAATTTCTCGTTTATATGTGCACCCATTTTAACTCCTATTGAAATTTAGTTAACAAATGTTTAACATATTAGAAATTCATCCAATTTGATTTTAAAATTACACTATCTTTCCTCAAAAAGGACACTTAAAAATCCTAATATAGGAGGATATAAGAAAGGAAAGAAAACGATTCCCATTTAATGTGGAGCTATTATTTTAATATATATTTAGTTTTTAATTAAATATATGCATAAGAACTTTTAGTTGTCCGATCCAATGCAACCTCATTCAATACTATGCTTTGAAACCTCTGAACAATTTGAAAGAAAGAAGCCCCCACTCTTCTATGCTTTGAAGTGAAGGAGAGGAGGAATCACCAATAGACCTAGCCATTGAGGCAGTTTTCCCCGGTCAACGAGAAAGTTGTTGTAGATTTACGGGCATAGAGCGCTAGTTGTTCTATCACAACTATATTTTATTTTGAAAAAAAAGAATTAGATAAAATAGTTAATGTATATTAATTCTAGGCCTAATATATTTTAGCCATCCAAATTGTCCAAAAACTACAATGAACTTCAAAACGTTAACTTGTTTATTTGAAACAAATAACTTCTAAACCAAAAAAAATATATTCAACATAATATTACATCATAAATAAAAGATGTCCAAAATATCGGTTGCTACATACTAATCTAGTGATACATTAATAAAAGGGAAAAAACTCTCAAAATCACAAATATTAACCTATTTGAGGGGTTATTTGTTCCAAATAAGCAAGTTGAGAGCGTTAGTTATGACGTTTTGAAGCTCAAGAGACCAGTTGCAGTTTTTGAACAACTTGAAGGGGTTGGAGATATATTAAGCTTTAATTCTAAATCATTAAAAATTTAAATATTGTAAATTAATAAATAGAATAGAATAACTAAAATTAGATAACACATAAATTATATTTGAATGGATTATGCATTAAATAATATGAATATAAACATGAGTTTAATGATTACCTCTTGTAGAGCAGAACATGTTGAATTGATTAGTAGCGGAAGAGTTAAATCTACCACAATCTCGTATCACTGGTTATGAATCACCCACGTAGATATTAGTCGCGAGGTGAAAATGGTGGTTCCACGAACTAAAGTGGACGTTAGAGATGTGGAGTGAGGGAGGCGCATGAGGAGGGAGTGACACAGGAGAGTTGTGTATTCTTCTACTAATTATCCTTCATTAGCCGTGATTAGGGTTATGTGAGCTTATAAGACCTTAACCCTAATCCTCCATATGTTAGGATGGGCTTGACCTGTTTCACTTACGGACGGGTAAATATTCGGTCCATAACCCGAATATTCCTAACATCTCACACTCTCATGTAAGAGCATCTCCAATAGACTCTTAGTGAGCTCTCTAAAAATAATATAAATAATTGACTCTTAGTGATTTAAGAGTGACTAAGATATATGATCTCCAACAATGCTCCTTATATTCACTCCTTATTTATTATTTTTTTATTAAAATTATTCTTTATTGTTACATTACCAATAGTATGAGGAGAGATACACATCAATAATAAATTATTAATAAAAAATAGAGTTAGGAGGCACTAAGAGGTGGAGAGAGACTCTCTATTAATAGAGAGGATGTAAAGGCTCTTAGTGATTTGAGGAGCCACTAAGAGGCTGTTGGAGATGAATTTTCATTCTCTCTCCTCAAATTTTAACTTAAGAGCCAATTTAAGAGGCTGTTGGAGATGCTCTAATGCAACATATTCCAACTCATCTTAGTCTCATCCATACTATTGCAAAGAGTTCATGCGACCGATATACTATCGAGAACTCTAGTGTTATATACTCGTTGGAATATATACCTGCTTGATGTTCATTTATCAAACTTGAACTTATATACTCGTTGGAGTTATAATCTTTATATTTGGACATGGATCGTCATTGATGTATGCTTTATCCTAGATTCCACATCACATACACTGTTATGGCATTGATGTCTACAATTTCTATGTTTCTCACAAGTATGCACATATGCATAAGTGTCCGGACAATGAAATACAAAAAATCTCAAGATATGAACTAAATGGATATCTTTCCTTCCATCATAGTCTGAGTTGCTTCTCCAATCGGGTTCTTGTTTGGTTGGAATGATCACATTAATCTAAAGATGACTCTTCCAAACTATATTAGAATATACTTCTAGAATTAGTTAAGGGTTTCAAAGATAATAAATTTTGAGAAATCATGATTTCACGATCTAAGTCTTATACTAGGAAAATGCGTTGGCTCTTTTCCATCTTGTGGTCGCTAAAGCACATATGGTATGAAACATGTGTTATGGTGTTCTATTCTTTTTTCGAAAGAGGAGCATGTCTCTCATCTTAACACCATACAAAAACATAGGTTCATATATGTCAAAGCATCTAACTTTTAGTGATTACTTCCAGCTATTTATACAGAAGGCTTTAAGTTGTCTCAAACTTGCATTTTTTTATTACACTTATCTATTTCATATACATGTAGTGTATGTCATCATCTTGCACCATGATGAAATTTCTTCATACCTTCTGTAAGGCGGTTTCTGTTATTGGACATGTTGTATTGTTCAAAAATAACCTCATCCTTCTATTTGTCACCATGTGATAGATCAAGGGAGAATGCTTGTCTGAGTGAGCTACTTTTCTGTCTGACATGTATTGTAACATTTAACAGCGAATATTAACAAAAAAAAATATATTTGCACTCGTGTATTTGAAAAAAGTCTATGAAACCTTTATTAATAAATCATGTTCACAAAAAATACATGAAAAACATAAGTATGCCTAGATCCTACGCGATCCTTTGGATCTAACATGTTTTGTATAAACATCTCTCTTGATAGGTTTGGTAAGGAGATCTGCAACCATGTCATCAGTGGACACATACTTCATACTAACTTCTATGCGTGCAATTAAGTCCCTGATAAAGTGGTACTTAATCTATATATGATTTGACTTGCTATGGAACCTCTGATCCTTAGCGAAAGCAATATCAGATTTACTATCACTGTAAACTACAACCAGAGTATTAGAGGCAGTAACATTTAAATGGTTTAAGAACCTATTCAACCAAACTGCCTTTTGTATTGCGCATGAGTACGATATGTACTCGGCTTCCATGATGGATAAAGTTGCACACGTCTGTTTCTTGCTACCGAAAGAAATGGCACCATTTCCAAGTAAGAATACGTAGTGTGATGTGGACTTACTTTCATCAAAATGTCATGCTCAATATTATATATATATCCTCTCATATTGAGATCTTTGGAAAGGGTTTCTGATGACATGACAAATGTTATTTGTTAGGCTTGCTCATGAAGATTGAGCCAAATCGTCTCATCTGGATGTCCTAAGATCCGAATGAAATGGTAAATCGTCTATCTTGTGATATATGCCTAGAAATGTTGTCAAGGAACATATTCTTAGAAAGTCTGTCATCTTATCTTATAGCTTTTTTATTCTCATAATCACATTAATTCATAATATATATATATATATATAATATGGTACTATGCTAATTAGGTCCTATTCTGAGGAGAGTATATAAAAAGAAATGGTAAGAGTTAAGGTACATTCTATAAGCTTGCTATATATAGTTCACGTCGTGGAAGAGATGTATTAAAAAGTGTGGTATTGACTAACAGTGAGTCTATTATTTTGTAGGAAGGCACGGGATATGTATAGAAAGGAAAAGCTTTACAATCTTAGAAAATGTATAAAATAAGAAAAAGAACAGTGGCAACTCCCTATTCTCGGCCATTAATGCAATAGAAAGTGGGACCAAACACTCACCTAACCATTAGAAAAAACATGGACATTTCATTGCCTTGTTTCCTTTGGTTTCCAACTTTTTAATCTTTCCCTTTTTCCTCTCTTCTACTTTCTTTCTTTTCTTCCCATTTCACACCACAAATCTACCTTTCATCTTCTTCTTCATCAGATTCTGCATTGAGCTTTCTCCTCATCAAAACTACACTCTTTAAACCAAACCTCTATTTTTTTTTATTACCCTTTTCTTTTCTTTTCTGCTTCTCTCTAACTCACATATATATTCTTATTGTTATTTCCAAAATGGTTGAATGCAGAATAAGAAGAAAAAGAAGAAGACGAAGACCCTTCTTAACTCTACTTGTATTCATCATTTTCTTCTCTAGCTACTGTTATGGATCAACTTCAAGAAGCACAAATAGTTTGAATCTGAAGCCAGAATCAGAGTACAGAGGCCACTTCTTGAATTCCTTGCCAAAGCATTTACCAATACCAACTTCTGGGCCATCAAAAAGACACAATGACATTGGCTTACAGACTCGGACATGAATATCCATATCACTACTTATACATAAACATATTTTCAAGCCTATTTTTGTTACTTCTTAGAGGGTTTCTTTTCTTTTTTCTTTTTTAAACATCCAGGAGTTGGTGACTACTGTACATTTTGGGTTGCTGATCATCACCTATATTTATTTATTTCTTTCTTTCTTTTTTTGTATGGTAATTTTATGTATTTTCTCTCCTCTTTTCTCAAGGAGACTCACGCTTGATCTTGTAATGCTGTTTATGAAATACAGACTAATTAAACTAGTCTAGTTTTACACAAGTCTTTTTCTTCTTTCTCTACAATGTTACATCTGTTAATGCTTATGCCATATTCAAATTAATATTTTTATTCTACATAATTTACTTATAGTCTTCTGGTTTATTTGCAAATTACTCATATTTCAGGTAAAAAGAACCTTATAAAACAAAACAAGAGCCTAACTAAATCTATTTCCACATATATTAATGATCAAATTTATTAGTTGATTATATGGTTGAAAAAGTAATTCAAACTATATTGTTTCTTATATATCTCTATAATATACTTATTTGATAATGTAAATAAATATATGAAGAAAGCAAAATTTTAACTTAAATTTTAACTTTTTTTGGATCAATGGAAAGAAAAGTAGTTTATTTTAGAAAGTAAATTTATTATTTTCAGAAAAAGGAAGTAATAATAATTAAAGGTGCAGAATTGATGATAAGCCTCCCACTTTTTCATCCATTTCAAAATTATGAATGACAATTTATATTTTCTGTTAATTTAATAAATAAAGTGTTAGCATGATTAAATCAATTAAAATTCATAAATATTTTAATTCATTATATCTACATATATAATCTCTCCAATGTTAATAATATTATAAAACAATATTCTGGTGCACTAATTAATTCTTTAGCAATTATTCTTACATTTTATTGAATATTTAATTAGTTTTATAATATATATATATATAAGTTTTATTTAGGAAAATAATTATATTATGCGGTATTATGTACAAGTTTTTTTTTTTTTTTTTTTGAAAGAAATACTATGTACAAGTTTTGATATGTATAGTTATTTTTGAATGGGGCTAAGCCTATTTCTTTAGTCATGAAATTCAACGAAAAGATTTAATGAGACTTTTTTTTTTCTCTCAATTGCATTTAATGTATGACTTTCTCAAATTGTTTTTTATCAAAAATTTATTTTTTAATTATTGTACACATGTATAAAAAAGTGTATTTGGGAAAAAAAGAAGAAGCAGAATTGAGAATGTTGAGGTAGTACGCACAAAGTAAAAGTAATGCTGGTTTGTAAAAATGTATATTAGAGAAAATGAGAAGGGTCCGCAATTATTTTGCTTAATAAAATCATATTCAAAGCCGTGCAATGCAGGTAATTAAGGTAAATCACTCACATGCTGTCAATTCATATTTTATTCTTTTCTATACTATACATGTGATTCTATTACAGTGGAAATAGTAAAAATACAATTTTACCATAGTAATGAAATGAGTCACTGACCAGGTCTTTTTTTTAGGATGTTCACGTAACTGTTTTCGGAAAGTGCAGTGTATAATCCGGTTGTCTTCAGGAAAAACAGTCCACTCAATGAGAAATACGAGTTCGTATTGTACAGTATAAACTCGTTCAGAATACACCCAAATAATTGTTTAGTTTCTATTTGTAGAAGCAGATAGTAATTTTCAGTGTACAAAAAATGAGAATAAATCAGTTATATATATAT
Organism: Euphorbia lathyris; assembly: GCF_963576675.1. Lineage (NCBI taxonomy): Eukaryota > Viridiplantae > Streptophyta > Magnoliopsida > Malpighiales > Euphorbiaceae > Euphorbia > Euphorbia lathyris. The sequence goes on from NC_088914.1 coordinate 51,631,465, forward strand.
AAAAGAAAAAAGAGTTGTTGTATTTATTGGTCTAGTGAAGCAAAAGGTGGAAGAGAAAATAGAGAAGTGGGAAATAAGTTGGACGGATTGAGGTGGACCAAATCAAAATAATTGTTCAGGAAAATAAAAAACATTTAATTAAAGAAATCTAAAATTAAATTATTTAAATAAAAAATATAGTGTCTACACCATTGATCGACTCGAATTGGTCGGACGGCGGGTCACGCATGTGGTGGATGCTCGCCCTTTTATAAAAGTGGGGTAGAATATGTGATTTTACACATTTTTAAGCCTTTGGAAGACAAAGGTTTAAAACTTTTTTGAGAAATTCAATTTTGGAACAAATCAGCTAGCCCAAGAATAACTATAATCTGTTGATTTGAAAGTGAATAAAGTCTTAAAATATTACAAGGAAAAGGAAGGAGGCAGAATTAAGCCTGATTATCCACATCCTATAGCAATTTGATTTGCAGAGCGTTAAAGAATAGTTAATATGAAATTCGTTGAATTGAAGTCACCTAAAATCATAAGCTAAAATTGAGAGTGATATTCTATTAGAATATATATATATATATGGCCTAATATACAAATAACCCCCTAAACTTATTCAAATGTTGCAACTGCCCCCTCAAACTTTCAATTGTAACGACTTACTTCTCAAACTTGTCCAATTGTAAAACATAACCCCTTAAACTTGTCCAATTATAAAACGTAACCCCAAATTGCTGACATGGATTGCAATTGAGAAACACGTGAAATACAAAAGTTGCAACGCTCGTGGAGTGTGATAATCAAATATTTGGCGTAATACGAATCTGGGAAAACATTTTTACGGTTGCTTCAAGTACGGGGTAAAAAAATTTCCAATTTTGGGTTATGTTTTACAATTAAACAAATTTAAAGGGTAAGTTATTACAGTTGAAAGTTGGAGAAGACAGTTGCAACATTTGAACAAGTTCATGAGTTATTTGTATATTAGTCCTTTTATATATACATCTTTCAAACTTTATGATATGGTGGAGGTGAGAGAGAGCTGCACATCCTTTATTATCCCATAACCAATTCTAAATACTTTTCAAGCTCTCACCTACATGTATTCGGATTATAGTTATACTTGTATAATTGAATTACTCACAATTAACCTAATAACCCATTTTCCTAAAAAAAAAAAAAAAACTAATAACCCATTAACCCATCCTAACTATATCTGGCTTATTTTTTGTACGGACGAATTATTTAATCTATACCAAATTTTTTACAATCTCCAATTTTCTGAGGTGGAAGATTGTGAGGAGATACAACCATGGTCTTTGAAAAAAATTTATATATATAAAGAAAAAGAAACTCCACCGTGAGGTTAATGAATAATTATAACTTGTGATCCTAATTTCCAAATAATTATTACTATAAATTATAATAATGATGAGAAAGTTTGATTTTTTATTTTTCCCGTTAAGCCGTATATAATATAATGAAATAAATTAAAATCAGAGCAGGCAACTTTGGGGTTATTGTTGTTGAGGTGTGATGTAAAAAGACACATGAGTAGTCGTCCTTGAACAAATCTACAGTTAGAATGTTGTTCATTGGATTCCACCATTGAATGTATGAATATATGATGTTCCTAACTTAAGTGTTTTTCAGATCTGTTAAATTAAGCCAAAACCAGATTTTCATTTTTATAAATTTTAATGATTCATCTTTTAACAATCTATTTCTTCTTTTTATTATATACACACTGTCTCCTCATTAACTGTTTAAATACTTTACATCTTAATAAGCCTCAATATTTGTCAAAATAGAGTTTAATATCTGCAAAAGTAAACAAAACAACTTAGAGAGAGCGTTTTCTTACTTCATTTTCTAATTCTGTTTACTTTTTCTTTTTTTTTTTTTAAGTAAAAAAAATGGAGAATTTTATGTGTCTGGTGTGAGATACCTTATATTTGCTTTGTGTTTTTTAGAAAATAGTTTTTTTCCAGCAGCAAACATTAGATAAACCAAACGGATCCTTAATATATAGGGTTAATTACATATAAATGACCCCGTGGTTTCACCGATTTGTAGATGGGTACTTGTGGTTTTTTTTTTTTTTTTTTTTTGCAAACACAATTTTATGGTTTGCAAAATTTTGCATGCGGGTTCACTTTGTCAGAATTTGGCCGATAACAATATCGAAATAAAAAATTCAAGAGTTAAATGATATTTTAAGCAATTTTAATTCTTCAACTTTTTAGGTTTGAGGCTGTTTAGATATTGTTTTTTTTATGAGAGAGAAAGTTAATGTTTAGAGAGAGAAAACCTAAAAAAATGATGATTTTGAAAAATTTAAAATATGGTTCCATAGTAAATATGATACTTAATAACTTTAATTCTTAAAAATTTTCATTTTGATGTCGTTATCGGCCAAATTTGGCAAAGTAAAAAAATGCAAAATTTTGCAACCACATGGTTGCGTTTGTAAAGAAATATATCACAGGTATCCATCTGCAAATCCGTGGTACCATAGAACATCTACTTGTAATTAACCCTAATATATATGTGGAAATTAAAAAATTGAGAGTTTTGTAACAAACAAATGTTCGATTTAAAAGATTTAAGACATAATGTTAAAGAAGGAATATGAAAAACACAATTTTACCGAACACAAGAATGAGATGAGTCGCAGGACGAGGTCGCTCTCTTTAAGAAGAAACTGCCTTCAAAAAGTTCAAGCATTGTATAATCTGGTCACATTCAGGATAAAACAACTCACTCAATGAGAATTACGAGTTAATATTGCACAGTACAAGCTCGGTTAGAATATTTCAAATAATTGCTCAGTTTCAATTTCAATTTGTAGAAGCAGAAAGTATTTTCAGTATATAGAAAATGAAAATCACACCGCTATATATAGAAAAAAAAAGAGTTGTGTTTATTGGTCTAGTGGAGCAAACAGCGAGAGAAAAAACAAGGAAGTGGGGAACCTGAAAGACTTTCAGGGGGACCAAATAAAAAATAGTTGTTGAGGAAGATTAAAAATATTTTAATTAAGAAATCCAAAATTTAATTAAATAAATAAAAGGTTAATTACAAAAATGGATCAAATGGGAGGTTCATTTACATGTTTAATCCATTTATTCAACCTACTACATATCTAGACTGATTTTATGTGACTTTCCCATAATACCCTCAATATTTACGCGCGTCTTGCCCCTCCCCCCCGTCTGACTTCACAGATTCCATATTATGCGAAGCCTGCGAAGCTAATGTTTGGGTTTACTTGATGAATTTAATTAGCATATGCGAAGCCTGCGAAGCTAATGTTTGGTTTACTTGATGAATTTCATTAGCATATGCGAAGCCTGCGAAGGTAAAGTCTTGATGAATTTAATTCGCATATGCGAAGTCTGGACGTGTTTTGAAGCCAATTCACGAAGTGGTATATAACAAAAAAGGGCAAACAACAACATATTCTAACATTAAAATCATAACATTATCAAAATTTACAACAAGATTGCCACAATAACAACATTAAAATCACAACAACATCAAAATTTACAACAAGATTGCCACAATAAACTCCTAATAAAGCACATTCACTCCTAAAATGGTTGGTTAGGAGAGATTGTGCCAATAATCCGGTACCAATTTTGAAGCGGATGAGTAATCTTGGTGTGCACCATGAGACACATCCATCCCAAAAGGTCTAGATTTCCATTTCTCATCCCAAAAGGTCTGGACTTCCTGTAGAGAAGTCCAGACCTTTTGGGATGGATGTGTCCCATGGTGCACACCAAGATTACTCATCCGCTTCAAAATTGGTACCGGATTATTGGCACAATCTCTCATAACCAACCATTTTAGGAGTGAATGTGCCAATCTTGAGGGAAATTTCTCCCTGTACAGGAAGGAAAGTTATCTCCACTACATCCGAGGACGCCGCCTTCTAGAAATGGATGTTATGTAATTAACCACCTTCAGAAAAAATTAATCATGTTAGGCAGGGAAAAAGACGATTTTGGCTTCACGAAATGAGGATTAACGAAGCATGCGAATGTAAATATGTAGGGAAAGAGATGATTTTACTTTGCTAATCGATGTTTTCGCGAGGTATGCGAGGTCTGAAACGTGATGATCTACGTCGCATATCGATGCTTTCGCAAAGTCTGCGAGTCAAATCATGAACTTTTCTACTCACAAACTTCGCGAACTAATCGATTCGCAAAGTAGATCCACACGTTTCAGGCTCTTTCTCTTCGCAGATCTTCGCGAAATCATCGATTCACGATGCAAATCTTCGCGAAATCATCGACTACGCGAAGTGTATTCATGAAAAAACGCAGAAAAAACAATAGATACTTACGTTTTTTTGCGCCTTTCACCCTTAAAAAAACGACAATAACAATATGATAAACTGGAAAAAACGAAGGAAATAACGTAGAATAACCATTTCTTTGATGGTAACAAGAAGAAAGAAACCAAGTAGCGAGCAAGAACAGGAAGATGAAGAACCATGGCTTCGTTTCCTAGGATTAGGAAGTTGCAGAATCAAGAGATGAAAAGAGGAAAAAGAGAAATTCATTGTGATTTGGCGAAATGGTGCAGATTTCGTGCAATTTAAAGGAAGATAGAAAGATCAAAAGTCTTGAAATCATTAATGGAGGAGCCAACTTTTTGCGTAACCAAGGAGATGAGGGGGGGCGACCGCTCGCGTTGTGGGAAGTGGGAAGGTTAGGAGTATTATGGGAAAGTCACACAAAATCAGTCTAGATATGTAGTAGGTTGAGTAAATAGGTTAAATATGTAAATGAGCCTCCCATTTGACCTAGTTTTGTAATTTTTCCATAAATAAAAAAATTTCAAAATTTAATTAAATAAATAAAATAATTCCTAAAATTTAATTAATTAAATAAAAAATAGAATGAGCATCATGTATGTCCTCACCCTTTCACAAAAGTGAGGTAACCCTTGAGGCACACCTGAATATGTGTGTGAGCACGGACTTCTTCCGATCTTAATGGTGATTCTATTTTATGTGCTTACGGATTTGTGTAGGTGGGCTTGATGTCACATTGTACGGGAATACGAGCTAGGACCTGGAACCCGCGTCTTCTTGTTTTAAGCTCTTTTTTTTATCAAAACTGTCAAGTTTGTGTTATTTTAGAATAAAAAAACCCCGTTCCTGCCACGTCAATACCCGATTAGGTACATGGGAGACCATCGTGTCCGATCAGCGACCTTAGATGGTTTTCAAGCAGTTTTTAATTCAAATTGTGGCAGTTTTCTGTCTAAAACCATATTTATTGGCAGAAAATTGCAAAAAACGAGGAGAACATTCATTTTTTAGAAGAAAAAAAAAAGTTTAAGAAAGAAAAGAGAGTTTTTTTAGTGAAAACAAGTGAAAGTGAGTGAAAACGAAAGAAAATATAAGTTTTTCACAAATTCAATCACATTTTGAGAGTTTAAACGCTCAAATTAAACACCAATATTAGATTATTCAGGCTAACGTAACTGTGATATTTTCCACAATGAAGAGACTATCATCCATGTCCTTCGTGATTGGCCCCTACCAAGGATCGTTGGGAATTTATTTTTCCAACTTCTCATTATCTTTCCTTCTATGGTTTAACGCTCAGGGACTAGATTTTTCTAATATTCACGCCTCTGTCGGATTCTACTGATTGGTCTATGCTTTTCTCTGTCTGTCTATGGTGGTTATGGAAATGGTGAACACAAGGTTTTCAATGGGATGTCACTCAGACTGACATGTTATATTTTATCCATACTCAAGTGAAAGATTGTGTCTGAGCCTTTAGCAATCCTTTTATCGCAATTAGTCCCCTCACTACAGTTTGGGTGAACTGGAGCCCCTTGAAGAAGATTGGGTGAAGTTAAATACAGATGGTGCGATTCTGGGTTTAGCAATGGCTGGAGGTATTCTTAGAACCTCAAATGGAATTTGGCGTGGTGGTTTTTATATCAACATTAGTATATGTAAAGCCATCTTAGCTGAGTTCTATGGTCTATTTTTTGGTCTTGGCTTTGCCTAGAACAGAGGGTTTAGACAAGATTTTATGGAGATGGATTTGTTGTGGAAGTCATTTTAGCTTAAGGTTGCTCGCAGCTTCGTGATCAAGATTGGAACCATAAGTTTTTGCATTCTTACCCTGAAGGTAATAGAGATGCTGCTGGATGGCAAATATAAATTTATAGCTTAAGGTTGCTCGCAGCTTCGTGATCAAGATTGGAACCATAAGTTTTTGCATTCTTACCCTGAAGGTAATAGAGATGCTGCTGGATGGCAAATATAAATTTTCATCTTAAACCTTCATTGCAAGGTATTTTTTGTCCGACCGAAATCCGCAATTACAACATACATTTAATAAATTCTTTTTTATTGCAAACATATCCTCTTGAATTGAGAAGCATTTTGATTATTGTATTGGGTAAATTAGCATCCTATTAAAAGTTAGGAGGGAGGGACCCTATAGTTTCCAATGTTTAAGAGAAGAATCAGTATACATTGACTGACTATCACAGGAATATAATATATTCAAAAATTTCCCTGTTTCATGGGGTAAATAATGATATTATGGGCCATGGATATGGATTAAAAGTATTAGAAATGATGCTAATCATTAGTTCCCAAAACCTAAAACCTTCACTTTTACCACGTTTTGTCTCTTAAAGATCACATCTCACAGATCATTAACATTTCATTTTCACTTTCTTTTCTTTTAACAACTTTTTCAATTCTCAAATTTCTCTACTTCATTACATCAATCACTTTATGTTTTCATTATTTATTTCGTTTAATGTTAACAATTTCAAAAAAAATGCAAATTTGTTTGAAAATTAAATATCCTATCATAGATTATGGAGCCGAGCTTAATAGAATGGAATTAACATGTTTACTTTAACCGAGCTTATTCTATTTATACTGATGTAGAGCTGTAAAAATGATTATAGATTGTGGAGCGGGATGGATCATGTGTCTCGTGTTAATAGAAGAATGTGTCCCTAAATAGCAGAGCCACATATCCTGTCAAAGCCACTTGGCCTGTGATTCTTGGGGATCAGGCGTGATTATAGCAATGACTGGACCCTTGACTAGATCTAGCGAGACTTTCCGAGTCAAACTTCTAATATGCAGTCATTCTGATGTATTTAGTTGAGGAGACGCTACGTATTATTTGTTTTTTAGAGTAGGTTTGGGCTTCTGCATTGTCACATGACAAAGTTAAATTTTCCTGATATAAGATGCCCCCGGATTTAATTTATCTTTTTTTAGGATGAGAAAGCATTAGCTTCGGGAAGCGTTGTACTTGTCGTTTCCTGATAAGTTAATGGAGGGGGATTTAAAGTTTCTTTAATCATTACTAATAAGTAATCATAACACTCGTCGTTTCGGTTGTCTTCCCAATAGTACAAAAGGGTAGAGTTTTGTTGAGGGTTTCTTTTTACTCATTGCTCTCTTTCTTGCCTCACCTTCTTATTGAATTTTCACTGGTGATTCTCTATTTTAAGTGTAAGTGCTTCTTCTGTAATCTTCTTCTTTGTCTTTTTTCCTTTTCTGGCTATGGTTCCCAAAAAACAAAATCCTAAGAGAAACTCCGAATTCGATAAGTCCACCGGGAAGAAAAAGGGGAAGAAGGTTATATGCATTGAAGAGCATCCATTTACACCTAACGCGGTGAAGATAAAGTCATTAATTGAGGGTTATCTTGAACTTCAAAGGATGTACGTTGATTGCCCTACTCCAACCTGCCGAGAAGGGTCCGTCCTCCGAGGTTATTTAGGGTAACATGTGGAGATGGGGTTATGGTTTCCCCTTATTAGTAGTATGGAGGAGATTTTATGGAATTCACGGTTTGTCCTTCCTAGATTTTCCCAAACTCCTAGATGGAGCAGCTTCTTTTTTCCAAGGTTTTAGATTACTTCGGTATTGAGTTGAATGGGGTCATATTTTGTCACCTCTGGAGGCCCAAGTTGATGGCTATGTATGACCTCACGGTCTGGGATATGAATATGAAATGGACCACTTTCCTTACTAAGAAAAGGATAGTTTTAAGGGGTTCAAGATGAAGTGGTTTCTAGTTAGCCCCGATAATGATGATCCGAATATCCCTTATTCTGGTGGCTTTCCCTCCTACGTGGATTGGAATCCTTTTCCTGGAGAAAGCAACTGGTGGAGGGAGGAGAGGGCACTAACTAAAGTTGAGAATGAGGCCACATATCGGCTCATAGAGTTTGATATGACTTAGGATTATACGGACATGATCTAGATGATGGAGGCCGATATGTTGTGTGGTCTGAGGACCCCAAATGGGTTATTTTATTCCACTAGCATGATTGAGTATGTTGAGCTTCTCTAAGGTGAATTTTTATGCTTTATTTTGATTCTTCTATTTTGAATTGCAGGTCTTTATCATGTCTAACCTGGATATTCTTGCTCATATATTAACGATGAGGGATAGGGAGGCTGATACTATGGTTGCCTCCATGATCGGAGGTGTGTCTATCCTGGGGGAAAGTACTACATCGAGAGATTCGCCAACTCCAGCTACATGCCATCTGAGGATCGATCTCCCCACCTTGATGATGTTCAGAAAAAAAAAACCTAAAAAGAGATTGAAATTGACTTAACCAAGGAAAAGTTTCTAACGATTTAAAGTTATATATATTTTTAGGATTTTTTCTGTCACAATATATATATTTTTTAAAGATTTGACTCTGTGCTAAATTGACTTAACCAAGGAAAATTTTCTAACGATTTAAATTACCCAATAGTTATATTTACCCCTCCTTTAAAACTATATCTACCTTATTAGGGACCAACACGATGTTTGTTGGGAGTTCTTCCTTGCACCCTTTCTGAAATACTTTTGAGATATGTTATTCCTTATCATATGGTTGCGCTTAGTGTTTTGCTTGATGGAGCAGGCGGTGGAACCCTTGTCTTTTTCCGATCTAATAACCACTTTAGTCGTACCTAGTTTATCCAGCAGTTCGGCCACCATGGTCGCTTGTTTATTGTGACTTGCTGGACGATGCTCATGGCATAAAGGATTTGTTTGGTAATATGGTCCATAATTCCTATGTGAAGGTTCTAGGGAACGTAAGGCTTTTCTTATGCACCGACCGATCTCCAACGTGATCTGAAGGAAAGTTAAGGGATTCTTGCAAGCGTCGCGAAAGGTGTCAATTTTTTTTTATGAGGATGCAGGATTATAATTTTTTCTAGTTGAGCCATGGTCATTTAGTTCGATCCATGCTCACTACACCAATTTAATACGAAAGATTATGTGAGGCAGTACTTTAATGGCTGAAAAGATCTTTCGGTGCATGAGATAAGATAGAAAGATGAACAGTGCAAGGTTGTTGACATGGACTTTCACTTTAATGCCTAACTTAGTAAAGTATTGGACACATCGAGAGTAATTAGTAAGAATGTGTGTATGTGTCTTGAGTACGGGATTTAAGGTGTATTTATAGGATATTGGTATCCTTAGATTCCTCGAAAAACATCTTGAACGTAGTTTAAGTAAATTATGTTATATCTTATTTGGATTTTCTTGATTCCATACGGATAAGGCGGGACACAGTCTGAGTCCGATTTAGAATTTTTTTTCCATTGGTCCACATGTATGAGGAAGGATGACGTTCATATTTAGGTTAATCTTATTGTTCCTATCTATAAATTTAATCGTAAATATATTACAAACACCGTATAAAATAAATATTACGTGAAAGATAAATTTATGGGTTAAGATGCAAAAATACTCCTAACGTTTTGGACCATGAGCAATTTTACCCCTAATGTCTAAAATGATGCAATTTTACCCCTAACGTTGGAAGCCAAGAGCAATTTTATCCCTAACGTTGATAAATTGGGTCAATTTGAGAAATAATTCATCAAACTGTCTTCTCGGTCATGAATCTTGTCATCTACACTTCACACGTGCGTCATTTTATCAGTAACAAATCATAAACATATATTGGGATGTGAAAAAGATACTGTCTTTTTGTATGAATTAGACAAAAATTTAAAAATTCACATAATTTATATTAATCTCCAATTCTATTATTAAATTATAAAAAAAATATTTAGAACGGATTGTTATACAATTGGTGCAGAATAAGGAATAAAAATATCTGTATTTCATAATAGTGTCTGAAATTGACCCAATTTATCCACGTTAGAGGTAAAATTGCTCTTGGTTTCCAACGTTAGGAGTAAAATTGTACTATTTTAGAAGTTATGGGTAAAATTGTTCCTGACCCAAAACGTTAGGGATATTTTTACACCTTAATCCTAAATCTATTATTATTCAAATTAAAATATGATATTATTATACATTTAATTACCTATTTTTAATTGAAAATTGAAAATGCATTAAATAATAATAATATAATATTATTACTTATTACTTTGCATACTTTCATTAATATAATTAAAAAAAAGACATATGAATTTGTCTTATTTTGTCACTTAACCGTATCTATTTAGTGGCCAACTTATCAGCTCTCTCAACTAAACAAATGTAACACTTTGTGCCTCTTTATGTATCTGCATGGCATTGGTTAGTTCCTTCAACTCATTTTGTGCATCTTATTCCTCAACTCATCAAATGTAACACTTCGTGTCCCCTTAGGTTTTTATCTCTATTTCAAATAATGAAAGAATGGTTTACACCAGGATACAGAAAATGTATTAGAATGGATGCAGATGGTATCTTTGGAGTTGTACTAAATGTCATGTAGGCACAAAAGATGTCAAATGTATGATATTTTTTTAGTCGAGGTGGCTGGTAAGTTGGCCACTAAGTAGAGGGGACTGAGTGATAAAATTGGACAAGTTCAAAAGTTGCGGAGGTATTAAGCCTAAAAAAATTATGTAAAACTTAGTTAAAAAACATCTATGATTGTGATAAAGGATAAATTTATCATTCATATAAATTTTATAAATATAGGGATTAAGTAGTTAGTTTTGCCAATATTAAAATACTCGGTAGTTTATTTTTAAAAAGAGGAAAATTGACTAAGAGGGTGTTTGTTTCAGCTTTTCGGATGAGCGTTTAGCGTTTCACTCCAAACTGCATGAAATATAGTGTTTGGTTAGGTTTATATAACCGCGACGTTTAGCATTTTCTCTGGAAACTGCAGCGTTCTGGAGTGTTTCACGAAAAGCTTCTATTTGAAGCTTTTTATTAACAGATGTTTGTAGTTATATGTTATTGATAAAATTATCTTTTTTATTTCCATAAAATATGTTTATTCTTTAACATTATTTATATTTCTACAACATAATTACCGGAAGAACAATGTTTTGTTGCGTTCAATAAATTTTTTATTTTTTATATAGATTATTTTTATCAATTTGTGTATCACATTTTTTTTATTTTATAATAGGGTAAGGTGCACTTATACCTCTAATATGGGCAGCCAAAAGAAATTTTATCCCTAACATTGACAAGTTGGACAATTTGAGAAATAATTTATCAAATTGTCTTTTTTGTCATGAATATTGTTATCCACACTTCACATGTGCACCATTTTATCATCGTTAGTACCAGATCACAAACATATGATTATACGTGAATTTTTTTAAGAAAATAAAAAAATATATTATCTTTTATACGAGTTAGATAAAAAAAATTCAAATATTTCACCGAATTTATAAATATTAATTTTCAATTTTATTGTTAAATCACAAAAAAAAATTGTAAAATCTCTTTTTTTTAGAACTACTGATATGTGCAATTGGTGTAGAATAAGAAATAAAATATCTATGTTTTCTAATAATATCTGAAATCGACCAAACTTGTCAATGTTAGGTGTAAAATTACTTTTAATTGCCAGAGTTATGGGCAAAATTGCACCATTTTAGACGTTAAGAGTAAAAATTATTCTTAGTTGTAAACGTTATGGACATTTTTTCACATTTTAAAACATGTCCATTTTAGACATTTTAAATCCGAATAGCAACAATTCAATATAATTTTACCAAACACTAGTAATTAACCAGCTAATAACAAACAACTAACAGTTTACTGCAGCTGAAAACAGCTAACAGCTGAACCAAACAGGTATTAAGAGGGTGTTTGTTTTGACTTTTTGGAAGAGCGTTTAGCATTTCACTTCAAACCGCAGGAAATATAGCGTCTAGTTAGATTTATATAACTACAGTGTTTAACATTTTCTCTGGAAATTGCAACGCTTTGGAGCTTTTCACGAAAAACTCCTATTTGGAGCTTTTCATAAATAGTTGTTTGTAGTTAGTTGTTATCGACAAAATTATCCTTTTTATTTCCACAAAATATGTTTATCCTTTATTATTATATTTCTACAACATATTTACCGGAAGAACAAGGTTTTGTTACGTTCAATTTTTATTTTTTATTTTTTATATAGATTATTTTTATTAATTTGTGTAACACATTTTTTATTTTATAATAGAATAAGATGCAAAAATACCCCTAACATTCATAGCTTAGAGCAATTTTACCCTTAACGTCTAAAATGGTACAATTATACTCTTTACGTTGGCAGTTAAGAGCAATTTTACCTCTAATATTGACAAGTTGAGTCAATTTGAGAAATAATTTATCAAACTGTATTCTTGGTCATGAATATTATCATCTACATTTCACATATGCATCATTTTATCATTGTTAGTAACAGATCACAAACATATGATTAGACATGAATTTTTTTTAAGAAAATAAAAAAAATATTGACTTTTGAACAAGTTGGACAAAAAAAAATTAAATATTTCGCCGAATTTATTTCTTTATTTTTTCTTTTTTATATTTCTTCGAATTTATAAATATTAATTTACAATTTTATTATTAAATCATAAAAAAATATGAAATCTCTTTTTCAAAACAACTGATATGTACAATTGGTACAGAATAAGAAATAAAAATATCTATATTTTTTAATAATATCTGAAATTGAGCCAACTTGCCAATGTTAGGGGCAAAATTACTTTTAGCTGCCGGCGTTATGAATAAAATTGCACTATTTTAAACGTTAAAAGTAAAATTATTTCTAGTTGTAAACGTTATGGGCATTTTTTCACATTTTCCCTTTTATAATTTATTCGTTGATTAATTTAAAACATGTCCACATTAGACATTTTAAATCCGAACAACAACAGTTCAATATAATTTTACCAAACACTAGTAATTAAACAGCTAATAACAAATTGTTTCAAAAAAAAAACAGTTAATAGCTTACTGCAACTACAAACAGTTAACATTAACCGCAACAGTTATTAGGTAACAGGTGAACCAAACAGAACATATGTAAAAACACAAGAAATAATATATTATTTATTATCAAATATAACAATTGAGTTTATAGCAAATATATACTAATTTGAGTATATAACATTGACATTATTTTATTATGTAAGCTAACTAGGTTAAGGAGTATGTTTCTTTTTGTATTTTAAACTTCAAATAAAGAATACAATTTTTTTGAATATATAATACGTGCATACATATGATGGTCATGATGATTAATAATTTGGTTTATATAGTCTACCAATGACTTATTTCTTTTGGTTGATAAAAATTTAGGCCAGAGTAGACCCACTTTCAACATCCTAAAGAATTTTATTTGTTATAGCAAAAGGAATCAAATTTAGGCGACAGCTGTGGATATTCACTTTCGCAGATGGTTTGCACCTCTATGGGTGAGACTGCTGGCCACGGAAATTCTTACCATTCCCAAAAGCGAGGATCGAACCGTGAACCTTTAGTTAAGAGAGGAGGAGCCTTTACCACTCTACCACAACCCCGTTGTTCTCTTACTATGCTAATTGATCCATAAAATTCTATTGACATTCTATTTAAAGTGAACCGTTAACCTTTTAAAATTCACAGAAACATGAATAGATTTTTGAAAAAGTTAAAATATATACACTTTAAACAATTATATTTATTTAAAGTGATTCTATATTTATTTAAAATGAACCGTTAATCTTTCATAGATACATTTAAAAAAGCCAATTAATAGCCAATTAATAGATACATTTAAGAAAACCAATTGATTACATTTAAACAAGTATAAAAAAAAAAGTCAATAAAACATTTTTAAAATTTAGTGGGTAAATTGACATTTTGGATACGCATAATGGATTAAGATTTGGTGTAAATGATTGGATATACATATATTTATATCTCCAAGACAAAATAAAAAAAAAATTTATACTGTTTGTAGCTTTGTATATGTTGGGTACTTTGGTAGAGATGAATGATCTAATAATTTAGTGTTACGCTACGAGGTATGGATAAATGATTTAATCATTTAGAATCACAAGGCAAATAAATCTATTCTAATTATTGAGGGAATTTTAATTTTGATGGATATACCTCACTATAGACAAAACATCATTCACCATATATTTCTCTGTAAAAAGTTTATATCATATAATTTCAAAATTATATAATTTTGAAATTATATGATATAAACTTTTTCCAAAGAAATATTATCATATAAACTAACAAATTAATTTCATTCAATATGCACAAGCAATTTTGATGCAGAGTATTTTCTTTGAGGATCGAGTCCGGATGAGGGAAGTCAGAGGAGGAATCAAGCATAGACAATCAAGTGAGTAAAGGGGCAAAAAACAGTCACACGCTCCGCTTGACTTAATCCCACGCTCCGCGTGTAGAGATGGCAACGGATAGGGTATCCGCGGGTAGTGTCAATCTCAAACCCTTATCCGTTTATTTTTTAATTACCCGTACCCTTCCCATTAACCTAACGGGTATATGTTTTGCATCTCATACCCGTCCCATTTAATTCACGGGTACCCGCGGGTACCTTTACCCGTTAAGAATCAATAAATAAAACAAAAAACTATTACAAATTTAACAAAGTATAAATTTAATAAATCATCCATCTAAAAATTGAACAAATTGAACCTTAATCAATAAAAATAAAGTAGTTTAGTTGTATTACTTAATAGTCGAAAAACAAAAGATTGATGTTCAAATCTCACATCTTACATCTAAAACATAATAATATTTTTTAATATATAAAAAAGTTATGGCGGGTACCGGGTACCCTAGGGGTCTTCCCATACCCGTCCCATTACCCTAACGGGTAATGGTTTTGATCTCATACCCGTTTCATACCCTTTTATACAGGGTACGGGTAGTCCTATTAGTGTCGGGTACCCGTGGGTAGAGTACCCGTTGTCATCCCTATCCGCGTGGATTATGAGTGATCTGGAGAAAGTGACACTTATTGGATCAGCAACCAATCCACGCTCCACTTGGAAATCCCACGCTTCGGTTGGCTTTTCCCACGCTCCGCTTGTGATCATTTGAAAAGCCTTGTGGATCAGCCTTGCTTCTTACTCCAGGTTTCTCCTATTTACAACTCTGTCACTCTCTAATTACAACTCATGTCACTCTATATTTACACCCATATCACCCCTTTACTATTACTCTAATCTACCCTTTTAATTAATTATGTAATTTACCTTTTATTGTAATTTGCCACCTAGGTTTTGAGTTGATATAAATTCATCTCTTTCTCTCTGTAATGTTTAACTTTTATCAAATCAAATATCCTTTTCTCTTTGTAATGTTTAACTTTTATTAAATGACTTGTGGATTTCTTCAGCCATCTCTAGAAGAGATTAAACCTGTAAGTGATATTCATACGCCGCACTATAGGTGCGGGCGTGATAGCCTCACACCCCACCCCCCGATTCCGTTTTTCCCCCAGTCTCGAACAGATTCAAAAATCAACCAAAAATCGACAAAATAAGTCCGAATTTCGTACCATTAGTGCTTTGCCTCTTCCGCCCCTCCCACGATCCATGTTTTCGTTGAGAAATTAGTCCGGATTTGATCGAAGAGAGTTTAGTGTGTTTGAGAGGTTTTGAGATTTTTCAAATTTAGGCAAAGGGTATTTCGGTCTATTCCCGAGGCTATGTGTAGGAATCAATGGCTAGATATAGTAATTCACTAAAAGAAAAGGATATTTAATATCTTCGCACATTCTTTCGTGTGGTAACACTTTTGTTTCATCCATTTTGGAAGTATTTTATTCCACTGGAACCTCCTTATTGACCCGTCCACAGTTTGTGATGGAAATGCTGAAACTTCCACTGGCTCATCAACTGATCTGGTATTTGGAGAATGTACACAAATCGGACCGGATCCCAATTGATCCATTCTAGTGTGATCTTGATCCATACACGAATCATGAGTATACAAGCCATGAGGATAGTAGTTCGATATCATTTGATGATTGTCGGACATATTCATATACAGATAAGGATGTTCGAGATTGAAGAAGTTATATAGGGTTCAGGATATACGATATATTTGGATCATATTGAAAAGGTCATGGAGGGAGCCTAGTTGGAAATCTTTATAACTTTGGCGAATTTTGGTTCGGATATCACGAATTGAACAAAGATTGGTTTGGATTTTGAGATTTGGCGTTTCAATGTTTAGAAAATTGGAACTTGAAAGTAATATTGGGTAAATCTATTTTTATTATTTTTCATTGGAAGCAAAGTATATAATAAAATTAGAGCTAAAATAAAGGTTTGTATAATGAAAATTGTTTGAATGTGCTTTGAATTTATAATTGAAAATAAAAATTTACCGTTGGTTAAATTTTTTTCCCAATATTAACCCTTATATATATAATAACTAGGTACCTTTTATGATTATTTTGTTTCTGACAAAGTAAACTTACTTTGTTGAGAGTTTACCTATGCCTTGGGAGGTCATGGGTTCGAATCACATCCGGGTCTGGTGTGATTTTTCTTTCTTTTTTAATGTAATCGCATTGTGTGCAAATTTTTTAAAAAAAAAAAGTAAACTTACTTTGTTTTTTGTTTTTTTACCATTGGATGATGGTTGACTTTAACAAAGTAAGTTCATCCAAATATATACATGGGTTAATATTAGGGAAAAAATTTAATATATTGTATAAAAGTTACCGTTTACATTTCAAGCTAATGTATTAGTATTTAGTAAAAAAAATTAAAAATAACCCACAAAATTTGATACTAGTTGAAATCAGTGGTCCACATTATCACGGTCTTTTGCTAACAAAATTTAAAGCAACAACTTAAAAAAGTTGTCTTTCAAAAAAAAAAAAAAAAACTTAAAAAAGTTGTATACTAAGTTATTACATATCTCCACTAAAATGCTTTAAATAAAAAGTGATTCTTCTTATCTCCTTAAAAAAAATAACTTTTTATCTCTTCCTTTTTCAATCGAATCTGGGAATGATTTTTAAAATAATTTAGGGGTGTTTGTTTCAGTTTTTCTGATGAGTTTTTAACGTTTGACTTCAAATCGTAGAAAATATAGCATTTGATTGGGTTTATATAACTGAAGCGATTAATATTTTTTCTGAAAATTACAGTGTTTTAGAGTTTTTTATGAAAAATTTATTTTTAAAACTTTTTCTGAACAGCTGTAGTTACTTGTACATATATTATTGACAAAATCTATACAATATACTAAATCTGAAGTCAATAATGCTTAGCTGCCATCTCTTAAAATGGTCAATCGCTGACATGTCAATTTCTCAATATTTTAACTATTCTTTGCAGTTTTTTGGTTCGCTTTGCATACTGATGCTCATAAACGGTTCCAAAAACCCACGTTCTCAATCTATCCCTCCTTTTTGAACTGCCATCGCTTCATCTTCCTATGTTCTCTGCTCTTCTCTTTTTCTTCCCGTAGAGTTCTTCTCACGATTTCCATGTTATTGTCCAACAGGTTCAGATTCTTTCGACATTTCATGCATCAAAGGAATACCGACCCTTTTAGGGATTACAGTTTCTTTAACATATTTGAACTATAGGTGTCTCTATATTGTTGGATTTTCAACAGGTTTACTTGCTTCTTTCTCACTTTTGCCGTTTGTGGTGATGAGTATACCTTCTATACCTCAAAATTAGGCCTAAACAATGGTTAGTTGTGGATTTTAAAAAGGTAGATTGGAGGCGATACCTCAATTGCATGTTTTAGAATCTGAATTGCTGGGATAAGCGAGAAAGTATAATTGAAGTATATAGTTGTCTTCATCTGTTCTTCAATTTATTTTTTAGTTTTTATTATTATTCCGATTCTCTCTTTTGTTTCTCTGAAAATGATTGACAATTACAGAGCCATCTGCAAATTTTCCTCTTTCTTTGTTCAATCTCTATTGCTTCATTAATTGGTATTTTCTCGCTACTTTTGTTTCCTTTTGCTATCTTCTAACTATCAATTCATTAATTTTTAGCTTCTTTCTTCTTTGACTGGTTGCATTTTCATTAACTGATATTTCACTTTTGTCTTATTTAATTTTTCTATGTTACACAGATATGCCAACAATGTAATTCTGGGTTTCTTCTGTTAGTTAATTGAAATAGGTTTATGTGTGTGTTAGTTTCTTCGATTCTGCATTGTAGTTATGGCAGAACCTGATGTAATTATTTAATTTGTAAGTCCTTGATTGTCAGTTAACTCGGAGTTAGAGTCCATCAATTTTATTGGCATCTGATTTTTTTAAAAATTAATTTGTTTGTCATAATTGTGCAGATTTGGACAATTTAGACAATTGGAGGTACAAATTTAGTGAAGTCTATACGAACTTTATTTATTTCCATCATTTGATCCGGAGAGGCAGCGGTTTGGAAAAAAAAAAGTTTGCCCCTATTTGTATTTCACCATCATTGGAGACAATTTTGCTCTTTAGTTAGGTTTCACATTTCCATTACAGTTCACTATATTAGTACCTTGCTTTTTCTCTTCAAAATCTTATAGCTCTTCATTAGAAGTTATTTGGACCCCATATTTATGCCCCATTTCTTCTTTCGCAGATAATGACTCTTCACTTCATACTCAACTAAGGATAGACCCTGATGAAGAATTTGTCCACTATACTCATATTGCAAACCCGGTAGATATGACATTTTGTGTGTGAAAGAATTAAAGATACAGTTAGAAGGCCCTAGAATAGTTCTCATTGTTTGGTTACCATTTTTCCCATTGTAAACTTGGATGAAGGTTATTAAAAAATGACCTTGATTCATTTAAACTTGAAATCAATCTGCACTGTGCAGGATGGCACACATTAATTTTACAAGAATAATTCATCTAGCTGACTTCAATGAGTTAGGATAAATTTAAGGCATAGTTGTTGTTATATTTGTTTTTTGAAAGTATTATTCAGAAATTGAATCACCTAACCTTTTTTTTCCATAACAGAGTTGTTCATTGGTAGCACTAAATCATGAGGATGTATATTCTAGCATGGAAAGACCTATATTTTTATTGTAAGTTATGGTTATGAATTATTTTTTATTACTAGAATTCTGTTTCCTTAAATACTAGAAGGATTATGTTGATCTGTATTTGATTGTCTTTGAAAGAGATTATGCTTACATTGCCGGTGTGTATATTGGCTTATGGACAAACCGGACTCGCAAGACTTTCACAATGGTTAGTCACTGATTCAAACATGTTGTTGCCTTTATGTTGTTGATGTTTTTGATTCATTTAAATTTGAAATCGTTCTACAGTGTGCAGGATGGCCTGCCTGGATTCATTCCTTAGGCTCTAGACGATCTTTATCGATATGCTGATATATAAACTGTAGAAGCAAAATTCTAGGAAGAAGAGAATGAAAGGTAACAAATTGATAACCAAAATAAGTTAGAGAATAGAGTACAAGAAAATAAACTTACCTAAGTCCATTTAATTTAAGCCAGAAAAGGTTTAATTTGAATGCATGTATATCAATTATATTTTCTATAGAAGGGAGCTACTAAAGTTTTAAAAAAGGTTCTTTGTTTGGGGTGCTTAATCAATGCACATGAATTCAAATGCCTCGATCTCTGTTGGGTTCTCTTATGAGCAATTCCTCTAATAGATTTGGTATTTTTGGTAAGTATTTTGGGATCTCAGATTTTTTGGTCTTGAAATTTAAATGTCATTTTGCTTTACAGCTACTCTTTGTTTCTAAATATCCTTTTTAATATACTGTAAAAAAATTTATGTCTAATTAATTCAATATACTTTCTTTTTATTTATCCTGTGTAGGCTTTATTATACAAAAGTACAATTGGGTTCTCCTCCAAAAGACTTTTATGTACAAATAGATACTCGAAGTGATGTTCTTTGGGTTGGTTGCAGCTCCTGCAATGGCTGTCCTGTTACATGTTAACGCCAAGTAAGTTAACCATAACTTATCTGTGTTTTTATCCTCTTTGATTATCAAATTTGTAATATATCTTGGCTCACTGGTTCTATTTGTAGATTCCTCTCTCTTTCTTTGATCCGGGTAGCTCGGTAACAGCTAAATTGATCTCCTATTCAGACCAAAGATGTAGTGCAGGACTTGAGTCATCAGACACTCTCTTTGCTTCACATACCAATCGATGTGGTTACACATTCCGATATGGGGATGGCAGTGGTACATCAAGATATTATGTAGGAGATTTGCTGCATCCGGATACAGTTTCGGATGGATATGTGACTAGCAATTATTCAGCATGTTGTTAGGTAAGCTGTCGATTGTCTAGGATCTGAAAATTATAGATAGCATTTTTTATCATCTCCAACTTTTAGAAGTTGGATTTTGTGAATTTAGATGGTGCGCATTGATGCAGGTGTAGGTGTAGCATATCGCAGACTTGAGACTTGACAAAGTCTGATAGAGCAGTTGATGGGATTTTCGATTGTGAAAAATTGTTGTTGTTGATCTATATATGTTTTAGAAGAGAGGTTATATTTCCTACAATGGTTGAAGAGAGGTTCATTGCAGCACTTATTATAATATTACCAACTCTCAGTTTTTGATTTTGGATTTTTGAAGGGTCTGTCCTCTTTTTTTTTTTAATGTGCATATTATGGTGTTGCTTTTGAAGTGAAGATAAATCTCTCCGATGGGTATTGAACTCTTAACTGATGCTATAAATTTGTTTAAATTTACAGGATTTACTATTTTACACTAATTGTTATGATTAATAAAGCTGACTACTTAGCTTGGATTTATTTGTTAATATGGGTTAGGATTCGTGAATCAATGATTTGATGAAAAGAAGTTTTGGATTATAATAGCTTTTGTTGTCCAGTTAATGAGTATTTTAGTGTCATGGTATCATATATGTTTTCTCAGATCATGTACATTTATAGCTGGACTATCTTTAGTTTTAGAGTTTATAAAAAAAAACAAATATAATAGATTTCAACATGTCTAAATTTTATGATATTACCATTCTTTCTCTGTTTTCACTTTTATTTTCATATAAATTGATGATTTTAATATAATAATTCTAAGATTCTTTATACATGAATATTTTGTTTTTATATTTTATTCACAGTGTTTGGCGCAACGGTAAACGTTGTTGTCACAGGTTCGAGTCTTAGGAGCGGCCTCTTGCCAAATAAATTGGCAGGGGAAGGCTTGCCCCCAGTACACCCTTGTGGTGGGACCCCTCTCCGGACCCTCTCTTAGCGGGGACGCGTAGTGCGACCGGGCCGCCCTTATTTTATTCACAGTGTTTCTGTTACTTTCTCTTAAACTGTGATTAGTTGCTCTTCAATGTATAAATTCCAGTTTGAAGAAGTATTTAATAAATATCTTTAGTTGCTCTTCAATGTATAAATTCCAGTTTGAAGAAGTATTTAATAAATATCTTCAAAAGGTTATATTTAAAGAAGTATTTAATAATATACAACGATCATTAAAGGAGGAAAGTTCAGTTGGTATGCCTCTGAATTTAGAGGTTAGAGATTGTGGATTTAAACTCATCCTCTTAAAAAAAACAATAGAAAATATCAATGGTTATGAAATTGTAAAAAAAATTCATGAAAAGTTGTAATAATTATTATTTTTAAAATTATAATATGTCTTGTGCATTGCATGAAATATCACATAATAGTGTTGGAAACCAAATAAAAAAACCGTGCAAAGCACGGGTCTAAAACTAGTTATTCTTCTTATTCCACAAAATATGTTTCTTTTTTAATATTATTTCTATTTCTAGAACATAATTATAGAAAAAATAACGTTTTGTTGCTTTAAATTTTTTTTTTTTTATTTTTTATTTTTTAATTTAAATTATTTTTATTAATTTGTACAATATATTTTTTATTTTATTTGTTGATTAATTTAAAACATGTGCAGATTAGACATTTTAAATACTAAGAACAGTTCAATATAATTTTACCAAACACTAATAGAAAATAGCTAACAGCAACAGCAAAAACAACAACTATTAGATAACATCCGAACCAAATATGCCCTTAATATGATAGAGAAACATAATATAATATAAATGAGGGCTTAATAGGCACCCAACCCCCTAAACTTGTAACTTTTTTCACCTGGCCCCATCAACTTAGGGGACAACCTCTCAACCCCCTCAACTCTCCAAAAACATCACATACAACCCCTTACACTACTATGTTCGGTCAAAATATTGACCCGTGTAGAAAACGTGTTTGACTGTTGACCACACCAATGCCACATGTCATTTTTTATTAAATTTTTCCATATTCGTGCAAAGTGCTGTCGTTGTTTGTCGTCGCAGCCTTATCGAGGTGTTGAGGTTGGCGGTAGTGGTCATCAAGGTGAAATGTATCCAAGTGATTGTTACAAAAATAACACGTGGCATTGGTGAGGTCAACAGTCAAGCGTATTTTCTACACGGGTCAATATTTTGACCGAACATAGGGGTGTAAGGGGTTGTATGTGATGTTTTTGGAGAGTTGAGTGAGTTGAGAGGTTGTCACCTAAGTTGAGGGGGTCAGGTGAAAAAAAGTTACAAGTTTAGGGGGTTGGGTGTCTATTAAGCCATAAATGAGAGAATGAAATTCAAATTCAAAATTTCTTCTCAAACTCAAAACTAGGGATGGCAACGGATGGAGTACTCAAGGATAGTGTCAATCTTAAACTTTTACCTATTTATTTTTTAATTATATGTGCCTATCCAATTACCCTAACGGGTATACTTTTTGCATCTCATGTATGTCGCATTTAATTCGCGGGTACCCACGATTACACTTACCCATTAATAATCAATACATAAAACAAAAATATTTACAAATTTAATAAAGTATAAAATTAATAAATCATCAATCTAAAAATTGAACAAATTGAAATTTAATCAATAAGAATAAAGTATGTTAATTGTATCACTTAATGGTTGAAGAACAAAAAGTTGAGGTTTGAATTCCACATCTTACATCTAAAAAACAATAATATTTTTTAATATATAAAATATTTATTTCAGATAATGGATACATTGAAGATATTCTCATACCCGCCACATACCCTTTTATACATGATAACAATAATCCCATTAAAGTTGGTAGTGTATGGTATTTATCGGTTGTCATCTCTACTTAAACACTATGTGGGAGTATTATAGTTGAGTCGAAAATCAAATAACAATAGTATCAACCTTTTTTACTATTTTGCGTGTATTGTCATAAGGTGAATGAGGTAATAATCAATGTTTTGGATAAAATTCCTTGATTCTCATTGACATTAAAGTCTAAATATTTACATTCTTATATTCTTCCTAGGTGTGCTCTCCAAGCAACATTAAGACACATGGCTTAATATCCACCTTTGATACTAGGGCTTATAATCAATGGTGGTGATTTAAAGAGGATATGATTAAGTGTGTGATGGTGCACCATTGTCTTCCTACACATCTTCTAGAACCTGCCGGATTAGTGTTAAGACAAAGTTGCCCCTAGCTATTGTGAAAAGACCCATTTGCCCTTGGAAGCCCAAAGGATTTGTCCGACAAATAAAAGCTTCTGAAGACTTGGACTTTGTACTTTGGCTTTTGATCTTCGACTCTTCGTTTTCTCTCTGAACCAAAAACTTCTCTGTTTTCTGGGTAAAGGTTTGAAGGATTTTGCATGGCCTTTGGTGACAATCTTGTTACCCTTCCTCAAACTAGGCTTGGTAAATATTTAACACGCCAAGTTTGCTAACCAAGAATCGAAGCTAGGGGGAATGTTGAGCCTTGGTGAAGAGGTCGGCGAGTTGCATGGCGGAGGAGATAGGCATGAGGCGGACGAGACCTGTTTGAACCCTTTCTCTCACGATGTTGCAGTCTATATCGATGTGTTTGGTTCTCTCGTGGAAAACGGGATTTTGGGCGATGTGCATGGCGGAGACATTATCACAGAACAGAAGTGCCGCCGATTTGGGGAAAACCGCTAGATCCCGTAGGAGGGTGGTGAGCCAGTGCAACTCGCAGGATGTGGACGCCATGGCCCTATATTCGGCTTCAGAGGAGGACCGAGAAACGGTGTTCTATTTCTTGGATCTCCAGGATACGATGGAAGAGCCTAAAAAAGTCACATACCCAGTGATGGATTTTCGAGTCTCTGTGCAAGAGCCCCAGTCAGAATCGCAAAAAGCTTGGAGGCGGAGGTCATTTGTCGCCGGGAAAAATAGGCCAAGGCCGATGGTCCCTTTAAGGTAACGGAGCACTCTTTGAACTTTTTGTTCGTCTTCTGTTGTGGGTGCGTTTAGATGTTGAGATAGTTGGTTAACTATGTACGAAAGGTCGGGTCTTGTGTGGGTTAGGTAGAGTAATTTGCCTATGATTTGTCTGTAGGCTGTGATGTTTGTCAAGGGGGTACTTTGCATGTGGGGTTTTTGGTTTGGTAATGCTGGTGTGTGTGCTGGTTTACAGTCAAGTAACCCGTTGTCTTGCAAGAGCTCTAATACATATTTTCTTTGTGACATATGCATGCCTGTGGAGCTCCTAGCGAATTCAAATCCGAGGAAATAATGGAGTGGTCCAAGATCCTTGATTCTGAAGGCGCGATGAAGATGATCCTTTGCGAGGCTGATAGAGGAGTCGTCATTTCCTGCCAATATCACGTCATCCACATAGATGAGCAAGATAGTTATTGAGTTTTGTACCTTCTTAGTGAAAAGTGAATGATCTGCATTTGACTGAATGAATCCCATGGCTTTGACCGTAGCTGTGAGTTTCATGTTCCATTGTCGTCCCGCTTGACGCAAGCCATAAAGTGACTTGTGCAATCGGCAAACTGGACGAGGTGCGGCGCTGGTGATCCCCGGTGGAAGTGTCATATAGACTTCCTCACACAATTCTCCATGCAGGTAAGCGTTATTTATGTCAAGTTGGTGAATGCTCCATTTTCTGGCAACGGCCACTGTCAATAACGTTCTAATTGTGGTGAATTTGGCTACAGGTGCGAAGGTAGCGATGAAATCGACCCCTTCTTTTTGTGTATAGCCTTTGGCTACCAGACGCGCCTTGAACTGTGCTATGCTCCCATCGGCTTTGTGCTTCAACTTGTAGACCCAGCGGCATCCGATAGGCTTTTTGCCTACAGGTAAGGAGACTATCTCCCACGTGTTGTTTGATTCGAGGGCTGCAAGCTCTTCGTTCATGGCCTATTGCCAATTTGTATCTAACATGGCTTGTTTGTATGTTGTAGGTTCTTTATGGAAAGTGACATTGATGGCGAAGGTCCGTTTGTTGGATGACAGCTTATGATATGAGAGGTGTTTGGAGAGTTGATGTGGTGATCTTGTGAAAGCAGGCAAGGGGTGCCCTTTGTCAAGGCTACATGGTAGTCTTTTAGGTAAGTTGGTGCTCTCCTTGCTCGGATGGGTCTAGCATGTACTTGTGCTTGATGTGGCGGTTCTGTTGGAATATTTTCTGTTGTGGTGATGTCCGTTGTGTTGTTAGTGTCTTGGGGCCTGGTTCTGTGTCGTCATCATCGTCATTGTCTGGTATGATTGCATGAGTTTGTTCTTGGTCTGCAATATGATGCACATTGGTGTCTGAGGATTGGCTTTTGTCTGTAAGTGGAAAATGTTCTTCAAAAAACTTTACATGCCTGGAAAAGAAAATACTGTTAGTTGCTAAATTTAACAGTTTGTATCCTTTCGTGCCGGCCCTGTGTCCTAGGAACACACATCGTATAGCTCTGTCGGTGAACTTGCTCTTGTGTCTGTCAAGGGTCGAGGCATATGCCAAGCACCCGAAAACCCTAAGGTCATTGATGTTGTACTTTTCTTTGTGCAGACGCTCATATGGTGTCTTTTGTTGTATGGGGGTAGATGGTAATCTATTGATAAGAAATATCGCATGACTGACTACCTCAGACCAAAAGGTTTTGGGCATGCCACTTTGTAACATGAGTGCCCTGGTTGTATTCATAATATCCTGGTGCTTTCTCTCTACACGGCCATTTTGTTGGGGTGTTTCGGTGCATGATGTTTGATGTGTGATACCTTGTTCATCGTAAAAAATTACGCATTATGAATTCAGGTCCATTATCAGACCTTATCACCTTGACCTTCTTGTTGAATTGTCTGTTAACATAGTTGCAAAAGGCCTGTAATGCCTGTCTTACTTCCCCTTTGTCATGCATCAATGATACCCAGGTATACCTATTGTAGTCATCCAAAATTGTTAGGAAATAACGCTTACTTGTATGTGATTCCCAAACCGACCCCCATATATCAACATGAACTAGGTCAAATGTTTGTTTTGCAATGCCGTTACTTAAAATGAAAGGCAATTTCTTTTGTTTAGCTCTTTGACAAACATCACATGGCATTTCTTTGAAAGACTTAAAGTCATTACATGGTATTCCTAAGGCTCTTAGCCTCTCATAGGAAGGATGGCCTAGGCAAGAATGCCATACATTTGCCTTAATTGAACATGAAACAGCATAACAACTTTTGACTACATTTTGTTGTGGATCCTCTAAGAAATATAGTCCTCCTCGTTGCCTAGCCCAACCAATCGTCATCCAGCTCTTGGTATCCTGTATCATA
The DNA here is from genome assembly GCF_963576675.1 of Euphorbia lathyris. Taxonomy (NCBI): domain Eukaryota; kingdom Viridiplantae; phylum Streptophyta; class Magnoliopsida; order Malpighiales; family Euphorbiaceae; genus Euphorbia; species Euphorbia lathyris. The sequence goes on from NC_088914.1 coordinate 51,658,279, forward strand.
CATGTTGACCCAGTTATGATGATGCACATGTCATTTGACTCTAAAAGCTTGCTTGTTGAGATTAGGTTGTAATTGAATTTTGGTATGCATAATACATCCCTCAAGGTGAGTCCTTGACCTAATGACACTATGCCTATGTGTTCTGCTTTAACCTTCTCCCCATTTGGTAAGTTGACCCAACAATGTTCTATTTTTGTGTATGGGCTATAATACCCAACATCGCATACAATATGATCAGTGGCTCCGGTGTCAATGATCCAATGAGACATGGCATACTTATCAGGGGAAGTTTTAGAAGCATTACCAGAGTAGTTGTCCTTGTGGAAGGCGTTCACGCTGCTTGTGGTAGCTTGAACGCCTTGTGCTTTCTGAGGTAAAAAGGCCACCAGTTTCTGATATTGTTCTTTAGTGAGGCTGAAAGGTTCTTTCTGATTGATGTTATCGTCCTCCCCTGAGTCTGACCCTTCCTTGGTATGGTTTGTTGCAGAGTTGGCTTTGGCTTGCGGCGCTCTGAAACCGTTTCCTCCCTTTGCTCTGTTCCCATAGCTCGGTGGATATCCGTGCTTTTTGAAGCATATGTCTTCTGTGTGGCCCGTGTTGCCGCAATAAGTACATAAGGACGAGTTGCGGCTGTTTCCTTTCCGGTTGTTTGGTTTGTTTCGGTAGGTGCCCTGCCTATTTTGTTGATCAGTGAATCCAGCGAAAGAGGCGTTCTCATTTCCTTCGTTGTTTCTTGCAGGTGTGAGGCCAATATGCCTTTCGTGTTGAGTGGCTAGGGCATAGGCCTTGTTGAGAGAGGGTAGAGGCTCAATGAGTAAGATCTGCGAACAGATGGTGGAATATGCCTCGCTTAAACCTTAAAGAAAGGTGATAACTTGGTCAGCTTCTTGTTGATCACGCAATGTTTTGAAGGCGCCACAAGAGCAAGCTGGTCTGCACGAACACTGTGGCATGGGACTGAGGTTGGTAAGTTTGTCGTAAAGTATTTTAAGATCCGTGTAGTATTCAGTTACCGTTCTCGTTCCTTGTTTTAACCCGTGTATCTCCCTACGCAGCTCCAATATCCTCAAGGAATCGACTTGGGCAAACCGTTCCCTCAGATCTACCCATACTTGGTCAGCTTTGTCGAGCAACATGATGCTCCTTGCTAGCGAAGGAGACAAGGCATGATGTATCCAGGACATCACCATGTTATTGCAGCGTTCCCACTGGCTATACATGGTGTCCGTTGTGCTTGGTGCCGCGATAGTGCCATCTACAAAGGCGTACTTATTCTTCGACATCAAGGCTACCTTCACGGCTCGAGACCATTGGTGGTAATTTGGTCCAATCAAGACTTGCGATACGAGTGCCAACGCCGGCGTCTCCGTCTGTGGCAGGTGGTAAGGGCTACTCGTGTTAATGATAGGAGGATTAGCCATATTCCTTTGATTGGAGTTTTTAACAGAGTGGATTTGTTTTCTCTGATACCATCATAAGGTGAATGAGGTAATAATCAATGTTTTGGATAAAATTCCTTGATTCTCATTGACATTAAAGTCTAAATATTTACATTCTTATATTCTTCCTAGGTGTGCTCTCCAAGCAACATTAAGACACATGGCTTAATATCCACCTTTGATACTAGGGCTTACAATCAATGGTGGTGATTTAAAGAGGATATGATTAAGTGTGTGATGGTGCACCATTGTCTTCCTACACATCTTCTAGAACCTGCCGAATTAGTGTTAAGACAAAGTTGCCCCTGGCTATTGTGAAAAGACCCATTTGCCCTTGGAAGCCCAAAGGATTTGTCCGACAAATAAAAGCTTCTGAAGACTTGGACTTTGTACTTTGGCTTTTGATCTTCGACTCTTCGTTTTCTCTCTGAACCAAAAACTTCTCTGTTTTCTGGGTAAATGTTTGAAGGATTTTGCATGGCCTTTGGTGACGATCTTGTTATATTGTGTCAAAATTATTGGTGCAATGTTGCGCCAATTATCACGGTCCTTAGAACAATTTTATATGTATATCCGCATTTAATTTTTGGAATATACCCATAATAATATTAATCAAAATTCCAAGTTAAAAGTTGAAATTGAATAGAGAAAAGCGAGAAGTAAAATTGACATAAATTATCTTATATTAATAATGTAATTTTAGCTTTTTTCCGTGATAAATCGAGAAAGTATATGAATTAGGATGTGATGATGAATATCTTTAATTATCCCTATAATTAAGGTTAATAAAATGATAAATGCAAGGATGAAGCATATGATAAAGATGGGAAGTGGAATTAATGATAAACTAAGTTTATTGGGTGTTGAGGTGCAATTACATTAAAATAATAATTCAAAAAATGATGTCGATATATATCTTTGTAATCTTACAAAATGAAAATAAAAAAAGGTTATTCTTAGAGAGCACGCTGTAAATTAGTAATCAATTATGATGATTTGGTGCATGTGGAGTGGAGTAAAGCATCATTTATGTTTTACATTTATCTACCCTAGTATTTCATTATTTGTTGAGTAATGTAATCAATTCCTATTTTCTTTTTCATGTGAAAGAAAGAAAATACAATACAATGAATTGATCTTAAGTTAATAATACATGATAATCATATGAAATTATGCCATCAAATAATACATTTCTCATTACAAAAATTAAATACAAAATCCTTTTAAAAATTAAAGACAAATAATAATAATAACAATAATAATTAGCCCAAACTTGAAGCTCAAGCTTCCAGGTAGAGGTTATGCTTACTTTGTAATCTGGGAATGCGGAACAGTGATCTGGATCTTCGTCGGGAAGGTCTAGTTTCTTCGGGGATCGGCTCTGTGCGGGGAACGGTCCCTGCGGATACTCCGAAGATTAAGACAGTTAGTGGTTCAAGAGAGTATGGTAATCAAATGTGAGTGAGGTGGGAAATTAGTTACCCGATCTCTTCTTCTTCCTTCATTGGCATATTTATAGCGGATTGACTTGGGCCTGTGGGCCTCCTGTTGTCCTGGCCCATTCGCTGGTCGGGCATTGTGGGGCCTCTTGGGCCTAAGTGATATTCCGAATCAAGTAGTCCCTCTGGCGAGGTTAGCCGAGTATTGCATGCGAGGAGACGCGGATTTAATAGGATTATTCCCTTCTTAACGAGTGGTGGACGGTTGGATGAAAGATGCTCGATTTCCTCATAGAGACCTTTCAGATTGATGCATGCGCTTGTGGATTTTAGTGCGCAATTTATTGCCCCTTCATTAAATGCTCCTGCACGCGCCGTAAAAAAGACTTTGAATGTCGTGCCTTGCCGGCGCCTCCACTTTTGTTTAGGTATAAAATGCAGGGGGAGGCTCTATTTCTGTCTTATTTCGTCAAATTCTCCTCCCATTACGATTTGGCCGTTTCGCTTTTCCTTTGGAGCCGCTGTTTTTTGTCGACCGTTTCGTCGGTGCTTCGCCGTTTGCTCGCGCTTGCTGGGCACCGGGTATACTGATTTGGCGGCGTTCTTCTGAAGATTCTCCTCGACGCTTGTCGTAACCTTTTCGAGATCAGTCGAAACGCTTATCTCTCCTATTTTTAGTTCTTGTGTCTAGTTTGTTTTCTTTCTGGGGAGGGGGAGTATGTCAGAGGGTTCTTCGCAGGGAGCCCTAAAGCGACTGCCGCCAGTGACACCGGGCGACTTTACACTCCGTGACGTTTCCCGAAAACGATCTGTAAAGCGAAAAAGACGAGTAGGGACGGCGGAGGAGGGCGGTGCTGCCGCTGGAAAGAAAAGGAAAACCGTCATGGTACGCGCGTCGCCCAGCATTGAGCGCCCGCCCGGAAGGCCCGCCGCTGGTGTCCTTGAAGTAGTTGTGGTTGTACCAGAGGGAGTGATTACCGAAGAGCGACCTGTGGCTTCGATCTACGAACAAATGCGGGAAAAGACATGGACAATGTCGCCAGGTGTGACGAGTGTGGACGGTAAACGCTTTGAGGGGAGGCACCGTCCGAAGAGGCCGGAATCCTTTGCGGTGGACGATGCCTATAGTATTATTGTGTCCGCAGACTTGGCCGCTATTTCTGCCGTGTATCGACTAGGGCAGCCTTATGAGTTGGTGGCGCTGGAGGAAGATGATCACGCTCATCACGTGGGTGGGGCAAACGAGCTGGTTGTCTATGAGGAGCACTTGGAGTCGGGGATGCGGCTACCTCTGCTTCCCTTCTTTGTTGAGGTATTAAAAGAGTATGACTTGTGTCCTGGCCAAATTCATCCGAACGGGTGGAGGATGATGGTGGCATTTTATTCTTTGTGTCGGTCGGTCGGATACCGAGCTACTGGGCTGGTGTTTCGCGAGTTCTTTCGACCGAATAAAGGACCCCGCTCTCAACACGTGACCTTCTCTCACCAGAAGTTCAAGGTACTCGGTGGCTTGAAGGATAAGATCCCCGAGTTTAGGCATCGGTACTTTCTAGTGCAGAAACTGGATGGCGACTTTCCGTTCCGCGTGACATGGAATGACGATCCCATGGATTCGGGTAGGTGGCTAAAAATGCGACAAATGTTGCCATCGGATGAGCATCTTATAAAGTACTTAAAGGGGTTGCCGACGGACGAAGAAAGTAAGAAAGATGTCGATGAGCTCGTGGGACATTTTCTGGTCGCTGGATATTATATCTGGAAACAATGGTGAATGGCCCAGCTAGCTGGCTGGTCACAAGCGGATTTTGAAAAATGGAAACGCGGGTATAATTTCTCGGACGGAGAGCTAGCGGAGTTGGAGGCGATAACCGTAAATGTTGCCATCGTAGGTGAGGGGTCTGGGTTGTAAGTTTCATTCCGTAGTTCTAACGTGCTTGGTCCAGGTAATCCTCGTGTTAGCATGGATTTTGATCCGAACGAGTTTGGTGTTGGCCTTGAGACTGCGGAGGAAGCCTTCGCTATTCCATCCGGATCCTTGGCATCGTTCTCTTCGCTTAAAGATGCGAACCAGGTGGTGCAGAGTATGGGGGGCGTGCTGGCCGTGCATGCTGACACTGATGTTACTGGCGACATACCGCAAGGGATGCCTGTTGAAGGGGGTGAGGCCGAAGAAAATGCGGAGGTGACTGCTGCGGAGAAGGAACAAAGCGAGCAGCAAATGCAAGGACCCGTTACCCGGAAACGGAAGAAAGATAAAGGTAAGGCTGTTGTTGGGATTGAGGATGAAAAGGTGCGCGCTGGAGAGGATGCCATTGGAGGGCACGAAGGCTCCAAGCGAGCGTGTACTGATGGTGGAAACGAACTGGAGGCGGGGATGATGGATCAGTTGGGCGATCACCCGGAGATGATGAAAAGAATGGATGCCAAAATTGCTAAGTTACGGGAATATGTGATGGGCTTGTCGGTGCACTCCAATATGGTGACGTCCGACCTTGCGAGGGCGATGGCTCGCGTCGCAAAGGTGTCCGGAGAAGTGATGCGGATGGACGGTGTGTCCAAGATGGACCTTGGTGTGGAGACTCTGTCGGCGCTAGGTGTGGTAAGTTTTTCTGACCTTCTCGCCTAGATTTATTTCTAACAGTTGTCACTACTAGAAAACAGTTGAATTGCGACAGAAATTTCCGTCACTATACACCTGATTCCGTCTAAATCGTCTTATAGACGGAATTTGCGACGGAAATAAATCGTGGTTATATTGATCGTCGCAGATTGCTCTTACGTTTTTCGTGACGAAACTTCATGACGAATAGGTGACGGAATTCCGTCACTAGGTGAGACGGAATTTGAGACAACTAAACGTTAGGACATCGTCACGTAATGTATTGACGTATTTCCGTCACAACATTAGAACGGAACACAAAGATGGAAATAAACTTCAGAATCTTTATTCCGTCACAAATAAATATTCCCAACGGAATATTCGATTGAAATACAAAATGAAATTAGATAAAAAAAATTCCGTCAAATGAAATTAGAGACGGATTTCCGTCGGTATAATAATTTTGTTTTTTTAATATGAAATAATCATTTAAATAAATATTCATTTATAATTTATATAAACATATACTAAATAAGAATATATTTAAATCAATATATATTAATACAAATCCAATATATATAAGATTATAATTACAAAATTAGGCTAATTAATTAGTTTCATACTATTCTAGTAATCTAAAAGGTTTTTAGATCATATACACAATAATTCTCCAAAAAGTGCACTATGCATACCCAAAAAAAAAAAAACATTTCATGGCACCCCCTCAAAACGCTTCGACACAGATGCCTATGTTCCATACTAGCTGATATATTCAACAACACGCATAGCATCCCTTGAAATCAGATCGAAGACCTAAAAAGAAAAGGAATAAATAAGTTAGAAGCTATGAAAATATATGTTATAAAGTCGAATTATTGCCCAAACTAAGGATAATACACAGGAAAATACACAAAGGGAGAAAATAATAAACACTAGAATCTAGTTCAGGAACTTAAAGATTGCTAATTGCCTACGCTTTCAATAAAAGAAGACATATACCAATGAGAATGGTACGAATATGCAGATACCAAACTATGTTATATGAGAAGGATTGGAAGAAAAAAAACATTGACAGAATTAAAATGGCTATAACTTTCAAGACCAATTACAGAGAGCACAAGAAAAGGTAAGAAGTTTTGAAGGAAGTGGGACAGCAGTTGGGACTACAGATGAAGTCCCCTTATCAATTGTTTTGTTGAAAAAGTGTAATTATTTTTTCAATTCAAAATTAATATTACCTCGAAGAGAGGAGTGGAGAAATAGGAGCCCGGGTATGAGCAAGCTGTAGTGTCAAGCCTGTCACCGTTGTTTGTCTGTCCCATAAATGAACAAGAAAGAAGATGAATGAAAAAAGTAGAACACGCAAAGAAAACATGCAATCAAAACAAAGCAAAAAGAAGCTTCAATCATACTTCTTTACAAAACATAATATGATTGTGATGGTGAGATAATACAATATAGATAAACATCACCTAATGGTGAGATAATATAATATAGATAAACATAATATTATCTTATCAAGGGACACCTAGGCAATGAAACAAAGATATATACACGATAACCTCAATAATGCATGAGCATGATCATGATATAGTATCAATTCCCATTTGATTTTGAATGTAAAAAATAGAGTTATCCACCGATTCTACATTTTACAATTTCACTAGCCACATTCACCCCCTGATTCCCTGAGGGACCTTTTTATCCCTTCTCTCTTTCTTAAATTCTTATACTAATCCACCATATATATAATATTAAAATATCTTCATGTTTCTGCACATGACCCTCTTAAGGCTGAATATAACATTCAAGAAAGTTATAAATAACTAACTATTACGCTCAACAAGAGAATACGCACAGCAAGTAGATTAAGCATAAAAGGTGCAACACATATCGAGAGATGCAAACCTATGGCCAATTGCATGTGGCATCATGGACTCAAATTATCTTCAAAGGAAAACTATCTTGGGCCAAGTGAAATAAAATTGAAATTCCCTTTTCCATATTTCCTAAAAGTTATCCTAGAGGTAACTGAACAAATCTGAACATGGAAGAGAATTATGGAAACAACATGACAATAATCTAAAGTGGTAGAAAATAAAACAACACCTTAGAATTATGGAAACAATCTAGTCATACTTCATTCGAAAAAACCCAGTCTAATTAGGCATGTTCAATGAAAATTTCAATTCAATCCAATGCAATTTTCATTTTTTCAGCTCCACAGAATACTATGATATCAAACGAAACCAACAAAACTTGGTATACTAAATGACAAACATAGCTATTCAGGCAAGGGAACATTACCTTATCCTTAATATCACCAACATGGAGTACAAGGCCCCTCAAAGTCATCTCTCTAATCATTGATTTATCTGCTCTTACTCTTCTTTGATTGAACAATGAAACAAGAGTTGTTACAAGTGCCAGGTCAGGAGAAGGTCCATCCTTGGGTATAACCCCAACAAGGGAAGGTATATAAACATCATGGCCCTCAAGGAGACTGATCTCCTGAGCAGCTACCAACTTAAGATTTGTTGCTCTAGACTATACCTGTGGATTTCAGAAACTAGTTTCAGACTTACTTTTCCAAGAGCAAAAAATGGTGTGCTTTGAGCAATGAAATCTTACTTGTTGAATCGATTACCCTTGTCATCAAGCATATTCAAGGTGCGACTGCAATTTTTGGTTCTAGTTCTGGTTCTGAATGTAAGCTATCAGAGTCGGTAAGTAAAGGGATTTTCTGGAATTCATTTCTAAGCTGACCACATCCATGACTCGTGTTTGACATATGCCCATAGTTGTTATACGAGATTCCAGGGCATCTGTAAATGCTTGTACCTAACAAAAGGCAGAGTGATTAGTCAAAGTAAAGGCATGAATTTGATAGCCTCGTCAATTTTTATGCAAGCAATTAAAAGAAAACATAGTCGTACCGCCTTTTTTGATGACCTGCGATAATCAGAGCCCTCAATTGGATTAAAAGGGATCAAATTTCAAATGAGAGCCACGTCCCCACTCATGGAGTATGTCAACAAGTTCGATAGCATGCTCTCTTCTACCATTCACCTCAGCTGCAGAGGCAAGAACATCTTTGACATTAACATTACGTTTTAAATCCTCGAGTATAGAATGGGGATCGGGGAGAAAATTTTATTGAAATGTAACAATTGTACCTAAAAGGAGTGAATGATACAAAGATAATTATTGTTTTCTTGAAAGTGAGTTCTTAATATAAATGTGTAGCTTTCAATCGAACCCAAAATTTGAATCAAATGCTTAATTCATTTAGTAGAAGGATTAGTACAAAACTTTTTGTAATCAGTATTTTGGGTAATAATTTACAACTGAAAAAACTCAGGGGCTAAGGATACCTTGTAGAACTGAAGAGTCAAGACTTAAAGAACAAATCAATTCAATTCGTATGCATAGAGGACAGCAAAATGAATAGTAAGATATCCAACATCACAATTTCAGCCAACAAATATTGCTCAAGAAAACCTACATGAGTAAAAGCTAATGTTTTGCTACTATATGATGAAAGATTATCCCCAACTAAATTTATTAAGCACACAGAGACACGACTAAGTAGCTAAATTATAGGTTGAAAATTTGAAAGGAGTTCATCAACAGCATAAGAAGACATGGATTCAATGTATAATCACCACAAGTGATACTTCCCAAAAGTAACTGAACAAACGTGAACATGGAAGAGAACGAAACTCACTAAGAAAAACAAACAGGAAAAAATACTCTAAAATTATTGACCACATGAATCAGTAAATTAGCAAGAACGAAAGAAGTAAAATAAATAAAGAATTGGAAAATGGAGCAAATAGAATCGGACACGCAAAAAATGGAATCGTCAGTCTCAAACCCCCAACGAAAATGGAGATAATGGAACCGGGAAAAATGGAGAAAGTAAAGGAAAGAGAGAGTAAGAAACTCACCGGAGAGGAAGAGTGTGGAGTCGGAGGCGTGAGAACACACAGAGGCGGCGTGGAAGCTAGGGTTGGTTTGAGAGGAAAATAGAGAAAACGAGAAAGAAAGAGAGCAACACAGATGAGAGAGGCGCGGAGGTGTTATGTATATCGTTTATATCCCGTCTTTCTTCTAAACGACGTGGTTTCGGTGATTGTGTTTGGAAAAACACCAAAAAATGGAGGTTAAATATGTAAATAACTGGATTGAAATTCAATTCAAATTGGTCCACAGGTACATAATTTTTTTAAAAGATTTATAGTATAGATGTTAACATATTAGAATTATTATATTTATATAGTTATTTTAGGGATAATGTGCAAAAAATACCCTAACATTATCATCTAGGAGCAATTTTACTTCTAACGTCTAAAATGGTGCAATTGTACCCTTAAAGTTGGCACCCAAGAGTAATTTTGTCTCTAACATTGACAAGTTTTAGGTCAATTGGAGAAATTATTTATCAAATTGTCTTCTCGGTCATCAATTTTGTCATCTACACTTCATATGCGTCATTTTATTACTTATTAGTAACAGATCACAAACATATGACCAAACGCGAACTTTTTTAGGAAAAAAATTATAAATATATACTGTATTTTGTACGAGTATAACAAAAAAAAATGCAAATATTTCACCGAATTTAAAATATTAATCTTAAATTCTATTATTCAATAACAAAAAATATGTAATATTTTTTTAAGAATCAATTTACGTGCAATTGGTATAGAATAATGAACACAAAATATCTCTGTTTTATAATAATGTCTAAAATTGACCCAACTTATTAAAGTTAGGGGTAAAATTGCATCATTTTAGACATTAGGGGGTATGTTTGCACCTTATCCCTTTATTTTATGAAACCCTAAACATATATATTTGGTTTTATTTAATATTTTAAATAAAGTAAAATTATAAAATTATTTTCCGTTGTGACGGAATGAATAAAAGCGTCACAAAAAACGTCAATATATTAAGACGGAATAATTTCCGTCTCTAATTCCGTTAAGCATTACAGTGGGAATTCTCCCGCTAGTTAATTTTGACGGAAAATTTTATTTCGTCACAAATTTCCGTCTCGAGCTTGACGGAATTTTTAGTGACGGAATTCCGTGAGAAATTTGAGACGGAAATAATTCCGTCACAGCATACCGTCACAGTTTAACAGTTTTCTAGTAGTGTGTGTTCTGAATTGCCCAAATTTTGTGTAGGCCATTCAAAATGCTAACAAGGTGTTTGACATGTGCGTGAACGACGAAAACCTCTTCCGCGACATGGAGCAAGGTCTGCGTAACGCGGTGAAGGATCTGGAGACGGCGAATGGAAAAGTAGTCAATGCTGGGGAGCTGTTGGGGCGCCGAGAGGGAGAGATTGATGTGCTGACCGAGAAGCTAAAAGTGGAGACAGGGTACCGACTGGAGCAGTCGAGAAAGTTGGCACGCGCAGTCGAGGAACTTCGTTTCTACAAAGTTTTGTTTAGGGCGGCCACACTATGAATTCACCGAGTGAAGGAGCAGGTGGATGAGAGGGCGAGGCGAGCAACTGTGTTATCTGCTGAGAATGAAAAGCTTGGGCAGGATCTTGAGGCAGCTCGGAAGGAGGCCAGGGAGTTGCGGGCCCTTGCGGGAGATCGCGAGGAGAAATTGATCAAGGTAGACCGGATGATGATTATCACTGCTGCCTATGCTGCTGGGCGTGAAATTCCTCCGGAGGTCATCTTCTCTCCGAATGTCTATGACAAGGCTGCCCAAGCGAAGGCCGTAGAGTTCTGTGGTCGCTTTAAAAAGAAGTAGTTGGAGATGGAGGCATCTTCCTCCACATGATGCCTTGTTTTTCAAATATGTAATAATGTTATTGTACGGTTTATATCTTGAAGGATCTTTTGGCAGTTTTATTTTGATCATTATCTTGCACTTTTGATTTGATTTGAGACTTCATGATGTGTTTGTCAAGTCTTTTCCATTCTCACTATAAATATGAGTCGGTTTTTTGCTTATGCTTCTCGTTCAAAACTTCGTTCTTGCTTTTAGTACTCGTATCCTCCGCTATTTGCTTGCACCTATCTTTGTGATGTCGCCTCGGGATGTGGTGGATGTTAAGCCCAAAATATACCTAAAATATCATCGTTAATTACATCAATATTGCTACGAATTTATGCTATTTATAACTGTTTAGAAAGCTTTTACTCTCGAATATGTTTCTTTCTTGTAAGCTACCTAAATATTTGGTAAAATCCAAATAGGAACGAAAAGAGCTTAAAAACAGAAGAAAAACCTTACAAAAGGAGTCAAAAACGACAAAGATCAATTACACCAAAACGAGGACAAAGACGAAGTCAGAAACAGAGAAAAATGCAAATTCTCGGTAGAGAATTTGGGGCCACGACCGAGAATCCCAAATTCTCGGTCGCGACACGCGTCGCCAGTCACCTTCCCCCTTTCGTCCGAAGGCTGAAAAATCAATTCCCCATTCTCGGTAGAGAATTAAATATTCTCGGTAAGAGCAGAAATTCTGCCAAGCACAATAAACACATGTTTAAATTCTAAGAAACGCGTTCGTTCGGGTGGATAAAGACGTCCTTTCACAATGGATACGACTCTCCACAACGGACACGACACTTCAATCACGACTCTTCAACATCTATAAATAAAGTATTGATTTGAGAGTTGAAAGGATAATGAGAGAGTTAGAAGAGAAGATTAGTGCAAAGTTTATGCAGAAACTCTGACTCAGAAATGAGTCAGAGATTAGAATTTCATTTCTGTTCAAAGCAATATGATGTACACACATTGTTTATTCAATAATAACAAGTTTAGTAGCGTTTAGACATTGTTCCAGTTTAGTTTTCATTTTGGTAGTAGACCGACCCAGTCTCTATTACGAAGATTCAACGAGAAGATTGAGTAAAGGATCCACCCCTGAGCCTGACAAACTCTAACGAAACCCAAGGAAAGGATTGACAACCCGTTCACTTGCAAGTCGTCGAATGTTTCCATGCTCCATGTTCTCTGTAAACTTGTATCAATTTATATTTCATCTAATAAAGTCCGTTCTATTCGATAGATTTTTATGCAGCACTTATGGTAACCAATCCACTAAAGTGACTGCTGGTGTTTTCATTAAAACGTATTTAATTCAAAATCTTTACAAGGAAACTTTGTTGAACACTTAAGCAAATTATTATCTCGAAAGAGTTTTAATTTGATTAAGGGCAACTATCCCGAAAGGGTTTTGTCATGTTCAAAGCCAATTAATTAGAGGTTCCGTCATTTATTTCATCTTTATAATTCGTACAAAGTTTAAAGTTGTTTTCTTTGCTTAATGCAAACAAATACATCTGTTTACTTTTCTAAAAAGTACTAAAAGTTCCTATCTTGCAAATTCATTCTTAAATCAGAATATTTTCTAACATTTTCATAATCTAATCTAATTCTCATTCTAGCAATTTCAAAACCGAAACCGATTAAACGATTTTTCCATATTATAAACCTTAAAGTAAATTTAACCGATTGTAAATAAGTTTTGTTAAAAAACGTTCCCTGTGGGATCGATATCTTTTATTACTACAAGCGTATACCGTGCACTTGCGGAAATCGCTCAACAAGTTTTTGGCGCCGTTGCCGGGGAACGCCAAATTTTTAACAAAAATTTATATTTTTCGTGTTTTATTTCGAACCTTGGTTTATAATATATTTATTTATTTATTTATTTTATAGTTTTATTTTATTTATTAAGGATGGTCACTAGGACTAAATCCTCGTTGTTATTTAACGTTTGCAATTAGATGTTTGCAGATAAAAAAAATTCAAGTTTTTTCACAGATAACCTGGAGATTTGATTATCAATGAAATTCACAGAAGGAGTCTATAGAAAAGAAATTAAGCATGCAGATACATCCGAAGGGAAAGCAAAATTTTTGAAGCAACATGTCAGACGTGACATATAATTTTTTCCAGAAAATTTACCTTTTCCCAAACACCTTTACCTCTTTTCTATACACTTAATCCTTCACCAAAACATCATATCTCTTTGTTAAGAAGATATCAATTCCTACACTAAACCCAAATAATTTCCTTTTTATCATTTCCTTAAACACCTACCTATATCTCTCTTAGAAACAGCCGATCAACTCTTCTTAGACAGATGAGCAAGTAGGATGAAATTACCTTATCCGCGAGGAAGGAATTGTATACTTTTAATATAGTTTTGAAAGTTTCGGTTCATGTGCGTAGTTTTTGTTCGTGGCCAGAACTAGAAGTTCGGGCATTTAACCGAAATCACTAGATCCTTAAATTGAGAAAACGCTAAAAAAGAAAGCGCTTTAAAAAATGTTAAAAAAAAAATACAATAATAATTTAAAGTTGGGGGTATAGTTCTACTTTTTTTATTCCCACTTGAAATTATTTCCAAGTAAGTTAAAATGGACAAGTCCATATTTAGTTGATAAAAATATTTTGAATAAGAATGAGCTCAAATTCAAGCAATTGAATTTGCGAACAAGTTCTTTGAAAATTAATTCGCTTAGTTTTTACATTTAGATTTTCGTACTTCTTATCTCTTGTTCATAATTTTTATGTTTATTTGTTTTTAGTCTAATTTATTTTTATTTCATAAGTTTGATTTGTGTATAAACAAGTTTTATCAAAAAAAAAAAATTCTTTAAAGTCATGTTTCTACATGTTTTGCAAAAAAAAAAAAATTTCCTGAACTTACTGAGAATGTGAATTCTCAGTTGAGAATCTTACTTTCTCTGCCTTGAAAATTTCTGAACTTACTGAGAATATGAATTCTCAGTAGAGAATTCAGGATTTCCAAGGAAATGAAGAGAGAAAAAAATTTTTGAACTTACCGAGAATTTCAATTCTCGGTAACTTCAGCGAAACCAAAAAAAAAAAAAATCGCGACAGCGGATCGCCATTCCCGGTCGCGACACGGGTGTATATCAGACCTGTATCTCTTCTTTCTTCTTCAGTTCATGCACCATTGTTGCAAGTTTTGAAAAATTAAGTCTCTTCATGATCAAATGGTGTGAATTTGTACTTTTTTCGCCACCAACAGACACTTTAATTCATCCTTGTTAATATATATCTGCAAGCACATAATAGAGTTCTATTGTAATTAATATACTTCACTCTTATCATCATCTTTAGGGTTTTACAATTAGAGTAAGTCTAGGTCTCTTCCTGTATAAATTGATAACGCTCCTCTCTAGAGAAATACAGTACTCAATTACAATCAGTATTTCAATGAGAAATACAGTACTCAATTACAATCAGTATTTCATTATAATAATCCTAACATCTTATAAAATAATTGACAAAGATCAGATTTATGTTACTTACATTTTCTATTCATCTCTATCAGACATAATCTGATTTCTTCTCAGTTATCAAACCTTTAAAACACAAAATTATAGAAAGTTTTTCTTCCATTAAAAAGCATGATTTCCAAGCATAAATCTTCCATGAAGATTACTGCTGCACGCAGTAAGCGTCCTGATATATCAGAATGCTACAGTGCACCATTTCCCATTTACACACATAATGAAGAACGAAGATATAATAAAACTGTTTGTTGTGTATAGTTTGCAAATAGATTTATTTTCATTTTTATATGTATGTTCTTTGTGTTCTTATGTACATGTGTTCTTTTAATTTTAATAGAAGTCTCAAGTTTGATTCTTTGATTCTTTTTGTTTAAATATACGTTAACCATACATGTTATACGGATACATCTAAATCTAAATTTAAATGAAATAGTTTAACTTTTAATCTGAATCCATGTTTAAATGAAATAGTATAACTTTTCCAATGACTCTGTAATTATTTTGAATCTGTATCCATTTCAGAAATGTTTCTGAACATCTGACTTTCCATATATATTACACGCTCATAAATTGTAAATCATTAATAACTATTTCATGAACATTCATTTTATATGATAATTCTAAGTTTTGTTCTGTATATATGTTTTTCAATTTTGATAACATATCAACTTTGATTCTTTGGTTCTTTTTTTATTCGTATGTGTTAACTATGCAAATTATTTGAATGAATTTGTATATATGTTCATATGGAACAGTATCACCTTCAGCATGAATTTGTCTATAATGTTAAAATGAATCTGTATGTCATTTCATTATTCTGCATAAGTTTCAATGTTTCAGATTTAATATAAATCAGTGATTAATAATTTGATTTGTTTAATTTTCATTTGTTTTTGTATAAAGGTTTGTTTTTAATTTTTCTAGTACATATGTTCTTGTTCATTTATGTACATATGTGTTATGCAATAAAAATTTGTTTCATTTTCATACTTTAATCTTATATTCTGGTTTATGTCTGTTACAATTTATAAACTATTGGCAAATGAATCTGTTCATGTATATCTTCAAAGTTAATAAGTTATAATCATTATTAACTATACTAAATTTTCATTTTCATGCAACCAGTGAGTTTAATTTTAATTATGAAATCATGAACTTATATCATGTTGATTATTATATCAGTATGAATTTCTTAAAATAAAACATACAATTTTTCATATGAATCTGTATCAATTAGAATAAGGTTAATGTTTAAGGTTAAATGTTTCTTTATTTGAATGCTTATTTAATTTAAATAAAGATCATGTTTAAGGTTTAAGCATGAATAAATACCTACATGAACTTATGATCATTATCTTTTGGATGATTAATTTACCTTATGTGACTTAATGCACATTGATTCTACATTAACTCTAATTAGGAATTTAAGGTTTCATTCCTAAAAATTTAATAAGGATAAACCCTTTGGTTTTCCTTGCATTTAATGTTTTTCAATTAAGTTCTTAAGTGCAGGTACAGCTTATATTAAGTTCAGGAGACAATTAATCAATTAAATCACACAAACCTAGTCAAAATGCACCTAAACAGACGTCTATGACCAATTCTCGGCCGAGAATTATTAATTCTCGGCAAGTACAGCAAAAAACTGGTCCAAATCAGAGTGAAAAATTATCTGAATTTCGCGTGCCGCGACCGCGGCTAGGCAATTCTCGGTCGCGACCCGTGACCTGTAGGACGGGTATAGGCACAAATTTATCCAATTTTGCAACATTTTCCTATTCCTACACTACTTCCTCACACCTATATTCATACCTCTATTTACCTATCCCTTACACAAACTTTACATCCCCTCCTATTTTACCCAAATTACACAATCCAAACTCTTCCCAGTACAATCAATTCCACACCATATCACCTTTACTTTTACCAAATTTTTACCTACCCAAAATACATCTTTCCCAAACCCCACCTCCATATCCTAACCCTTTTTCCACACCATGCCTAAACATAAAAAGGTTACTCATCAGGTTTCCTCTACCTCCATTCAGCCTTATTTCAGATGGGCTTAGGCACGTGGTACAAGCACTATTATGGACATCGTGCATAGTGAAACAGACATTATTGTATTGGTTACTCTTTCCTATTCTAAAAAGGAATGAGAGAATCACATTTAGGGATTTAGGTTAATTTTATGACGTTGGGGATGACGTGATGAGTATTTGGTTTGGATATCATACAAAATAATTTATTGTTAAGCCCATCACTTTTCAAACTAATCCGGTTTGGACATATTTTGCCTAGATTAGATAAATTTAAACGATCAGGATTCACAGTCCGGCTTTGTTTGTTCATTTTTGGATTACATCTTCTAGGATTTCGTGGTAGATTAAATTGGATTACCTTTTGACAATTGAGTCCATGTTTCGGTTTCAACCAATAAGCACGTTACTATGTGTACTTTGATTACGGGTATTGTTTTGGATGCTATGAGTATTATGGATTAGTTTTCAATCACTTACTCCTAATTGTTGTTCGATATTGGATTATGCCGCAATTTTACACATCCATAGTGGTTAGCCACCGTTGGCTAGTTTTGCAAGTTCGATGTTGGTACTTCAAGTTCACATGGTAATGATATTCAGCAGGATGATCATGCACACAACACATTTTGGTGGGCATGAGGATGAAAAGGATGAAGCAGGTGAGGAAGCAGAGCATGTTGAGCCCCAAACACAAGCACAAGGACATGTTGGTGATGAGCACAGTGTTGATCAAGTTCATTTGCGAACACATTTTGAACCATATGAATGCACCAAACCGTCAAATGAATTTGCGGTTAGATGATATTGTTGAAAATAATCAAGAAATGAGTTCCAGAATTTACGCGGTGGATGCCAATATCCATACTTTGAGAAGCGAGCACACATCACCATGACGCCAGTTATTATCATTTTTCCGTCATCAAAACGTAGTGACCACACCATCTCCACCGGGTTCACCTTCACAAGAATAGGTTTTATCTTATCTTTTCTCAACTCATTTATCTTTTATGTTATTTTTTTTTAAGTTTGGTCCAATTTCAATTTCAATTTATACAATCCATTTCATATTTCTATATTTCGTACAATTTTGCTTTATTTCGTACAATTTTTCGTATTTTATCAATTTTTGCACCAATGAGGACATGGTCCAATTTAAGTGTGGGAGGAGATATTGCATATATCATTTTGTTTTTAGTACGAATAAATGCAACGAATAATTTTTAAGCAATATTTATGAATGCAACACTTGTTTTATGCAAATGCAACATATATTGCAACACAATGTATTTAACATTATTTTTCATAACTTTACATTTTTATATGTTATGTTTGAAATATATTTTAACTTATGATTATTTTTAGGTTATCATTATTGTTAGAAATAATATTTCTATACGGGTATAGTTTTTCAAATTTTTCACAAATCTCCGATACGATTTTAAGTAAAATTGTCTCGAGTGAATGTATTTAAGTAATAAATTCTTTATTTTCAATCTCTATTTTATATCATGAAATTCATGATACAATAAATCTTGTTTTAATTTTTCAATTAGGTTTATAGGCATTAAATTGAACTAACAATTTTAGTTCGGTTTGATTTCGTCTTACATTAACACCAATTGAAGTTTTTAAGGAAACTTTAGCCATAATACATGTTGAATTTTAAGTCAATATAGGATGAATGTGCTATCTTTCTTTTTCCCAAGTTACAATTTAATTCATATTAATTAATCAATTAGTTGAATTCTTAACTTTTGGCCACGATTGAGACCAACCTTATCACAATCGAGGTATGAAAGGGAAGAATAATTAAGTACCGTTTACTTTTGGCCATGGTTGCGACCACCCTTATCACAATCGAGGTATGGAAGGAACGTTAAAAGCAAAAAAATAATAAGCGTGTTTAAGTTTAAAGTAACGATTGCGTCCACCCATGGCATGGTCGGTACCTCTTAAGCAAACACAAAGCAATAAAATACGTATAAAGTTACGATCAAGTCCACCCTTATCTCGGGCGTAACTAAGCAAATAATTAACCTAAGTACTTATTTTAAAATAATATATCTCGTATATTAGTTTAGGTTTGGGAAAGGAAATTTTGTGCTTTGAAATGCCTTGAAACGAAAGATTCAATAACATGCGTGCTTATATCGTCCTGAATGCTTCAATTCAAAATTGGAAATACAAGACGAGTGATATATCGTATATTATACTAAGTTAGTTTGATGTTTTGCGTATAAATTTGCCATGCGAAGCTAGTCTTTTCGGCTTAACTAATTTAAAAGGTAATGCCAAGATATATGTTTTATTTTCATAAAGAGATTAGTTAGAGAATAAGTTCAGTGAAATTTTGCTCGGGACTAGCAAAAGATTAAGTGTGGAGATTTGTTAAGCCCAAAATATACCTAAAATATCATCGTTAATTACATCAATATTGCTACGAATTTATGCTATTTATAACTGTTTAGAAAGCTTTTACTCTCGAATATGTTTCTTTCTTGTAAGCTACCTAAATATTTGGTAAAATCCAAATAGGAACGAAAAGAGCTTAAAAACAGAAGAAAAACCTTACAAAAGGAGTCAAAAACGACAAAGATCAATTACACCAAAACGAGGACAAAGACGAAGTCAGAAACAGAGAAAAATACAAATTCTCGGTACAGAATTTGGGGCCGCGACCGAGAATCCCAAATTCTCGGTCGCGACACGCGTCGCCAGTCACCTTCCCCCTTTCGTCCGAAGGCTGAAAAATCAATTCCCCATTCTCGGTAGAGAATTAAATATTCTCGGTAAGAGCAGAAATTCTGCCAAGCACAATAAACACATGTTTAAATTCCAAGAAACGCGTTCGTTCGGGTGGATAAAGACGTCCTTTCACAACGGATATGACTCTCCACAACGGACATGACACTTCAATCAGGACTCTTCAACATCTATAAATAAAGTATTGATTTGAAAAATGCAAATTCTCGGTAGAGAATTTGGGGCCGCGACCGAGAATCCCAAATTCTCGGTCGCGACACGCGTCGCCAGTCACCTTCCCCCTTTCATCCGAAGGCTGAAAAATCAATTCCCCATTCTCGGTAGAGAATTAAATATTCTCGATAAGAGCAGAAATTCTGCCAAGCACAATAAACACATGTTTAAATTCTAAGAAACGCGTTCGTTCGGGTGGATAAAGACGTCCTTTCAAAACGGATACGACTCTCCACAACGGACACGGCACTTCAATCACGACTCTTCAACATCTATAAATAAAGTATTGATTTGAGAGTTGAAAGGATAATGAGAGAGTTAGAAGAGAAGATTAGTGCAAAGTTTATGCAGAAACTCTGACTCAGAAATGAGTCAGAGATTAGAATTTCATTTCTGTTCAAAGCAATATGATGTACACACATTGTTTATTCAATAATAACAAGTTTAGTAGCGTTTAGACATTGTTCCAGTTTAGTTTTCATTTTGGTAGTAGACCGACCCAGTCTCTATTACGAAGATTCAACGAGAAGATTGAGTAAAGGATCCACCCCTGAGCCTGACAAACTCTAACGAAACCCAAGGAAAGGATTGACAACCCGTTCACTTGCAAGTCGTCGAATGTTTCCATGCTCCATGTTCTCTGTAAACTTGTATCAATTTATATTTCATCTAATAAAGTCCGTTCTATTCGATAGATTTTTATGCAGCACTTATGGTAACCAATCCACTAAAGTGACTGCTGGTGTTTTCATTAAAACGTATTTAATTCAAAATCTTTACAAGGAAACTTTGTTGAACACTTAAGCAAATTATTATCTCGAAAGAGTTTTAATTTGATTAAGGGCAACTATCCCGAAAGGGTTTTGTCATGTTCAAAGCCAATTAATTAGAGGTTCCGTCATTTATTTCATCTTTATAATTTGTACAAAGTTTAAAGTTGTTTTCTTTGCTTAATGCAAACAAATACATCTGTTTACTTTTCTAAAAAATACTAAAAGTTCCTATCTTGCAAATTCATTCTTAAATCAGAATATTTTCTAACATTTTCATAATCTAATCTAATTCTCGTTCTAGCAATTTCAAAAACGAAACCAATTAAACGATTTTTCCATATTATAAACCTTAAAGTAAATTTAACCGATTGTAAATAAGTTTTGTTAAAAAACGTTCCCTGTGGGATCGATATCTTTTATTACTACAAGCGTATACCGTGCACTTGCGGAAATCGCTCAACAGTGGACTCTGTGAAGGTGCTTGAAGTGCAAAAGGCTATCTCGGCGATGCCTCATCCCTACGTGTACTATCCCCCAATGGATGATCATGAGTTGGATAGGAAAGTGCGGTACGCCTCCCCGGTGTGGATGAATCGGGGTTTCTCGCGGAGAAGCCGAAACGGGGAAAGTGAGAGTTTCGTGCCCTATACTGGATCTGCGACGGACTCCTGTGACGTGGTTATCAGTGCCTTTTCTTCTACTGAGAAGAAAGCATGGTCGCAGGATGGGATTGGGTACCTGAACCCCGACGAGTCAGTGGCTCCCATGACGAATCCGCAACCTGCCTGGGTAAGGAGACTTCTTGCCGACGAACTAGACAGAGTTATGAACCTTCCTCCTGTGCTGGAGAATCGTCATTCTGGGCGCCATGCTTCGCCGAGCCGTCCCCACGGGGCGACGTTTGTCGATCCGCTGAAACCTTGTAGTGTGGTTTTCCTTGAATTTTTGAGACAAGGGTTTCTGGGGCCTATTCCGATAGATTCGGCATATCGAGTGACGCATGTCGGGAAAGCATGCCTGTACCATAGGTAGAATGGGCATAACACCGACGAATGTATTGATTGGCAAGCAGTGCACCAGGCCTTCATGGATGCGGAGGCTATCCCGAACCCCGAAAGTGTCCGTGCTTCTCTTGAGTGATTGTGATGTGTTTTATCTGTAGCGATTTGTGTTTTGGACATGATTGTGGCTCTTTTTCTGTAATGAATTTTGGTATGCTTGTTGTTATAATATTTATGCGCTTATGCAGCTTTGCTATTTAGCCTTTTTTGCTCTGAATTGCGTGGAAAATTCCTTCTTCAGTGAACGTTTTAAGTGCTCGTGTAGTGTTGCTTAGCGGAGAATGAATCAAAGTATTTGCCCATGAACAATTGATGATAATACGAGATTGTTGAGGTGACTATGAAGTCACTGGAGGTGCTCGATGAGCCTCTGGATAGCATTTTGATGCTGTTGTAGCGGAGAACGCATAGTGGTGTCCGCTTGTAAACAATCGATAACAATATGGGATTGCTAGGCGATTATGAAGGTAGTCGAGATGCTCGATAAGCCTTTGGATTGCATATTGATGCTTTTGTAGCGGGGAACACATGTGTGGTGCCCGCTTGTAAACAATCGATAACAATATGGGATTGCTAGGCGATTACGGAGGCAGTCGAGATGCTCGATAAGCCTTTGGATATCATATTGATGTTTTTGTAGCGGAGAACACATTTATGGTGCCCGCTTGTAAACAATCGATAACAATATGGGATTGTTAGGCGATTACGAAGGCAGTCGAGATGCTCGATAAGCCTTGGGGTAAAACGCATTGAGTAATGCACTACGAGGACCGGATCGGGTAGCTCGCTTCTTGTTTAATCGGCAACAACATGGGGTTATTCGACAAAAGAAAAAAAAGAACGAAACCCTTTATTCATGATTTTCCTTACAAGAAGCTATTGATAATACTTCTTCAACGTCTGGACATTCCAGCTATTTGTTGGAAATTAGGCTAAGGTATAGCAGCGGAAATATAAAATTTTTAACCTATTTCCATTAACCCTAGGATCCATTAATCGTTATTTCATATAAAGAGGGATAAGAAGAATTACCTTTTGATGATCAATCTACCGTTGTTAATGAAGTGTCCACAACTCTTCTCCGAGTTCCCAAGCACGAAATAAAACACGGGAAGATTAAGTTAGAATCAACCGTTGAATAGCAACCAAAATAGATTGCCTCTAATTAATCAACACAAGATCAAGGATAAAAGAAATAGATGAAATCAATTGATCGGAATGAAGCCGTGAAAAATCTCATCCTCGAACTGGGGGTCGAAAATTCTCTTTCTTTCTTTAGGGTAGGTTTCGAAAATCACTAGCCTTGGATTAGGGTTGAAGGATTTTGAAAATCACATAGTGGGGGGGTATTTATAATCTCTTGTATCTAATCCTTAGTTAGATAGAATTAGGTTACTGAATAGGAATTCAATTCGGAATAGAATTCCTAATTATTATCTCATTATATATCTAACATATTAAGGATAATAATAATAACCTTATTGGATAATAATAGGAGTATTATAATCTAATTAAAACTCCTAACTTATTTATCTATTAATTAATTTAATTCATAATCCTAATCTAATTAGGATTGATTAAAATCAAATTAATTATTCATGTACCATACATGAATTTCGACCACCCCCCCCATGGTCCATGGGCCTCATTGGGCTCAATTGGGATTCCATCAATTAATTAACATCTATCTCTCTTTTAGGTTTCAAGTCTTATGTGTGACCCATTAGGTTCCTATTACTACTGGCCGTATGCAACTATTAAATTAATTTTCAAAGAATTATATTTAATCTTTGCATAACGGAATGATGTACAGAGTATGTGATTAGCAAGTCCGTAATCATTCCCCCAGAGCCATAAGAAGACAGGTTGATTCTGTCGTTAACCTTTCCGTATTAGTCACAGTATAATTCTATCCTTTATCAACTACATCCTTGAACTGAATCTTATGACTATGGATGATGTCAAGTCACATATAGCGAGACGTTCGTTTTACTTGTACAGGCCGAGTCAACTCAAATAGATAGGTTAAGTGAAATCTGTATTTCAAGTCTTAAGCTATCACCTTGCAAGGATTTAGAGTCGAGTCTTCCATAAGCGATCCTTGGACGTATCTCCCATTTATCGGGAGTGATAAATGCTCAATCTAATATATAACGATCCCGCAATCACTTCCTGTGATGCCCAACGTCTACTGTTCACACCCCAGAGTCATCTCTGTTAAGGATCGTGTTACACCAGAGTCAAAGCGTCACATTCCGTAATCCAGAATACCAATTAATATTCCTTTGAGTCTGAGGATTAGTTATACCTATTAATACCAATGAGATGAACAGGTGACAAGGATGAATCTACCCATCCTGTTATCTCAAATCGGATCCCCAATCCTAATGAACTCCCTTTCATTGGATCCACGTAACTGTCCAGATATCTGTATATATGAAGCTTGTGAGATCAGCTTTTTGTCGGACAGTGATATGTCAATCCTGGGCATATCACTTGACTTGGGGTGGTTTTAAGTTTATTAGTTTATCATAAAGTTTAGTCTCACTTCATGCTTGTATGAACACTTTATGATCACTTTAAACAAACTTACGGATTTCCTTTTATTAGACTCTATTTAGTGCTTAAAAGGGATTGCATTTATATAGTTATAAAACATATATCTCATTAAAATAAATGATATAAAGAACACTTCATTTACATTAACTTTGTATCCTAGAACAATTGTCTATAGGACACTAAACCCCAACATACTCCCACTTGGACTAAAGCCAATTGTTTCTAAAACTTATCCCAGTAGAAGTTAGATGTACTCTCTGGGTTAAGGGATTTGTCAATGGATCTGCAACGTTGTCCTCTGTAGGTACTCTTTCTATTCTCACATCTCCTCTAGCCGCAATCTCTCTTATGATGTGGTATTGCTTAAGGTAATGTTTGGATGCATTATGAGACCGCGGTTCCTTTGCTTGCGCAATGGCTCCATTGTTATCACAATACAGTGTGATGGGATTTACAATGTCAGGCACCACACCAAACAAGATAAATAGGTATCCTGATTGGGATTTAAAATCATTCTCATCTGTGAGATGACTTGCGTCTGAAAATCCTTCTATTTTCAGATCACCTTCTCCGTACACTAGGAACATATCTTTAGTTCTTCTCAAGTACTTAAGAATGTTCTTGACGGCAATCCAATGCTCGTCTCCCGGATTTCCTTGGTAACGACTCGTTACAGATAACACGAACGCTACGTCAGGTCTAGTGCATAGCATAACATACATAATCGAACCGATTGCGCTGGCATACGGGACTATAGCCATGCGTCTTTTGTCATCATCGGTTTTAGGACATTGATGATTGTTTAACTTTACTCCATGTAGCATGGGTAAGTTACCTCGTTTCAATTCAAGCATGCTAAACCGATTTAGCACCTTTTCAATGTATGTAGCCTGTGAAAGACCAAGCAATCTTCTCGATCTATCTCTGTAGATCTTTATACCAAATATATAAGCTGCTTCACCAAGGTCTTTCATTGAGAAGTTACCAGATAACCATACTTTTACCGACTGTAGTAGAGCAATGTCATTTCCCATTAATAATATATCGTCCACATATAGTATGAGAAATGCTATAGAGCTCCCACTTGCTTTCTTGTAAATGCAAGCTTCTTCGCAATTTTGTTCGAAACCAAATTGTTTTATGGTTTCGTCAAAACGCTTATTCCAGCTTCTCGATGCTTGCTTGAGTCCATAAATGGATCTCTGAAGTTTGCAAACTTTGTTTGCATCCTTTGATATGAAACTTTCAGGTTGCATCATATATACATCCTCAAGCACGTTTCCGTTTAGGAAAGTTGTTTTCACATCCATTTGCCAAATCTCATAATCGTAGTGAGCGGCAATAGCAAGCATGATTCTGATTGATTTGGACATAGCCACATGAGAGAAAGTTTCTTCATAATCAATTCCTTGCTTCTGACGATATCCTTTCGCTACTAACCTAGCTTTGTAGGTGCTAACCTTTCCATCCACGTCAGTCTTCTTTTTGAAGATCCACCTGCACCCAATGGGTTTTATCCCTTCGGGTGGATCAACCAAAGTCCACACTTGGTTAGTATACATGGAATCCATTTCAGAATCCATGGCCTCAAGCCATGCTTTAGAATCTGGACTAGTAAGAGCCTCTTCGTAGTTTTCGGGTTCGTCGTCTAACACGGGAACCTCATTATCATCTCCCACTAGAAAACCATATCTAACTGGGAGTTCACGAACTCTTTGTGATCTACGAATAGGTGGCACTGGAGTCTCATCTAATGGGACTACTTTGGGTACCTCAACCGCCTCCGTTGTTTCAGTCGGTGTTTCTTCTTCTTGAACTTCGTCAAGTTCAATCATGCTTCCCTTTTGTGTTTCTTCGAGAAACTCTTTCTCTAAGAAGGTTGCGTGCCTGGATACTATTACTTTCTGATCATCTGGATGATAGAAGTAATATCCCTTAGTTTCCTTAGGGTATCCAATGAAGAAACATTTATCAGATTTCGAATCTAGTTTGTCAGACGCAATGCGTTTGACAAATGCTGAACAACCCCATACTCTCATAAATGAAAACATAGGTTTCCTACCAACGAACAATTCATATGGTGTGGAACTAGCGGATTTAGTTGGCACTCGGTTTAGGGTGAAGAGGGCAGTTTCTAAGGCATAGACCCAGAACGTCTTTGGAAGTAAGGCCATGCTCATCATGGATCATACCATATCTAGTAGGGTACGGTTTCTCCTCTCGTATACACCATTGTGTTGTGGTGTATAGGGAGGTGTCCATTGTGAGCATATCCCACATTCAGTTAGATAATTCAGAAAATCATCTGAAAGATATTCGCCACCTCGATCAGATCGAAGCGTCTTTATTTTCTTTCCTAATTGATTTTCTACTTCATTCTTGAAGCATTTGAATTTCTCAAAAGCTTCTGATTTGTGCTTCATCAAGTAGATGTAACCATATCGGGTATGGTCATCTATGAAGCTTATGAAGAATCTGAATCCTCCTCTTGCTTGGACTGACATAGGACCGCATACATCTGAATGAATGAGTCCTAGAGTGTCTGATACACGCTCACCTTTATTGCTAAAGGGTGTCTGTCATTTTACCTTTTAAACATGATTCGCATGTTTCCAATGATTCGGGATCGATTGGATCTATAAGCCCATCTGAATGTAGCTTTAGCATGCGTCTCTTGTTTATATGGCCTAAACGACAATGCCACAAGTAAGTTGAATTATCTAGCTTATGTCTTTTGGTATCAATTGCGAAAACAGAAATCGTGTCATCTAACACATAAATCCTATTTTGTGATATTCCTGAAAAATAAAAGATCGAATCTTTATAAAAGTCGCAATGTTTGTCTTTTATTGAAATATGAAAACCGTCGTCAATAAGACGGCTAATAGAAATAATGTTGCGAGACATTTGTGGAACATACAAACAGTTCCTTAATTCTATTACAAGCCCAGAGGGCAAATTCAAAACATAATCTCCAATTGCGAGGGCAGCAACTCTTGCCCCATTTCCCACTCGCAAGTTTATGCTTCCTTTCTTTAGTTCCTTAGTTTGTTTTAGCTCCTGCATATTTGTACAAATATGAGATCCACATCCGGTATCAAGTACCCAAAATTTAGACTGTGAAACTGTATTTATTTCAATATAAAACATACCAGATGTTGAAGCACCGCCATTTCCCTTCTTGAGGGAGGCTAGGTACTCCTTGCAGTTCCTCTTCCAATGCCCGTCTTTACCACAGAAGTGGCACTCTCCTTTGGGCTTCTTCACTTCCTTTCCCTTAGTTTTGTTGGGTACAGCTTTCTTACCTTTCTTGGGATGTTTAGGATTGGGAGAATTCCCTTTCCTCTTCTTTGATCCCTCTATGACAAGAGCCGGTATGGCTTTGTCTTTCTTCATATTGGGCTCAACTGACTTGAGCATATTTGCAAGCTCTTCAAGAGAGGTTTGCAAGTCATTCATCTGATAGTTCATAATGAACTGTGAATAACTCTCTGGGAGGGATTGAAGAATTAAATCTATGCTTAATTCGTTATCCATCGAAAATCCAATACTAGAAAGTTTGGTAATGTAGCCAATCATCTTGACACAATGTGTCATGACAGATGTGCCCTCTTGCATCCTGCAACGATATAGCAACTTGGATATCTCGTAGCGTTCGCACTTGGTCTATTTCCCAAACAATTCCTTTAGGTGCATGATGATGGAATAGGCATCCATTTCCTCATGTTGCCTTTGTAATTCCGGTGTCATCGATGCAAGTATGATGCATCCGGCATGATCATCATCAGCCTTGTGCTTCTGGTAAGCATCAATTTCCTCAATGGGAGCATCATCAGCAGGGAGAGGGGTATCGATGTATCAAGTACATATCCTATTTTATCGAACTTCAAAACGATTTTGAGGTTACGAAACCAGTCGGTGAAGTTTGAACCATTCAATTTGTTATCGGTAAGAATGTTTTGCAGATTGGTTTTAGTCATGATTTTAAGAGTGTGTTTAATTAAACCTGAGAGTGAGAAAGAGTAAACGTATGTCATTCATTTGCTTAAAGTATATCAATCTAAAATTATAGGCCTTTTAGTTTATTTTAGATTGCTCCCACTATTTTGCCAAATTAATAGCCCTCCATATTAATTCGAAGAATTTCACAAATCCTTTAGTGAGCTAGGATCCTAACTCCTAAGATTTCGTCTTGAGTTTGCTCAACAAGCTAGTCTCATTCGTTAGGTAGATTCATGTAATCAATCACATCTTTAATGTGATTCCTAGGTTATTGGGTTACTAACCACATTAGTAACTAATATGATATTCACATTAATCCCAACCATATTGCCCATTAGTTTATGACAACATGAGTTTGCTCATCCAATTATCATAATCTAATTTAAGTATTACCCCATATTCATGAAAAGTAATTTTCGATAATTCAGGTGTTACCGTAAGACCCCGAGCTTGAGTTTGCTTAACAACCCAAAGGCCCCCAGTACTGCCGGCTGAATTATAATATTAGGGAGGGGCAACCGATTTTAATAACTTGTTTATTTACTTAACTTTTAATGAGGGATTTTATTTTAGGTCTCATAATCTAACTTAGTCTTGATTTGCTTTAGCATACATCAGACACATACATTCACATACATTAGCGTTATGGACATATCATCTAAATTATTCCGTCGAGCCAGAGACGGAATAAAAGGGCAAACCTAAGGAAATACTAACTATTACATATTTCTCTTTAGGTCCTCCGTCTTCTCCATGGCGCCTTGAAATTACATATTAATTTCTATACTACTAAAGAAAACTTCAATTGAATTGAAGGGAATTAGATGAGAGGAGAAATTACAATAGATAGTAGAAAGGCATGACTCGCAGGCCCTATTTCAAAAATACCAAAAGACTAAAAGAGGGTCCAAATATGTCCATAACTCCAAACATGCATAGACTCAATTAAATAAATTTAATTGGTTGATTACATAACTATTTTATGTAATATTTAGGTTAATCACATTAACTTATTAAATTAACTTTCATCCAATTTTACTTCTAATAGTTTCGTATCTTTATATTAATCCTTAGATTAATATAACTATACAAAACATCAATTATGCACGTCCCAATTATTTTTATTTCAATTCATTTAACATTTTGATTTACAAATTGGTAAAACAAACTTTTAAACAAATTTTCATTCAATAATCAAAACAGAAAACTGTCAATTTCTGAAACATATATATTCAAATATATATAAAAACCGATTTTAACAATTTAAAATTCAAGTGGGTCCGGACCGGGCCCGAGGGTGGGCTGCTGCCGATTGGCAGCAGCCCTAGGACGGCTGAACCACCGCTACCTTGCGGCAGCGGCGGCCAGGCGCCGCGCGACAGCGACCAGTCGCGCCGCGAGGCGCGACTCGAGCTGCTGTCGCAATTTATTTTTTTTATAATAATTTTAAATATATATATATATATCAGTTCTAAAACGGTTTTAAAACGATTTTCAGAAAATAGGAAAAAACTACTATAGATTTCCGTTTTATCTTTAGAATTAATAAAACTGATTTTATCAATCTAACTATAAAACTAATAGATTTTGTTATGATGATTATCAACCAAAATAATTAGGAACATACGCATAATCTATTTTAATTAACAATTAATTAAAACTTATTTATCTTTAGAATTAATTAATCAAAACAATTTGTTAATTAATCCTAACTATAAATATTTATTCAATCCTATTGAAAAACTTCTAAATTTTCATATATGAAATAACGGATTTAACGATGGCTCTGATACCACTGTTGGAAATTAGGCTAAGGTATAGCAGCGGAAATATAAAAATTTTAACCTATTTCCATTAACCCTAGGATCCGTTAATCGTTATTTCATATAAAGAGGGATAAGAAGAATTACCTTTTGATGATCAATCTACCGTTGTTAATGAAGTGCCCACAACTCTTCTCCGAGTTCCCAAGCACGAAATAAAACACGGGAAGATTAAGTTAGAATCAACCGTTGAATAGCAACCAAAATAGATTGCCTCTAATTAATCAACACAAGATCAAGGATAAAAGAAATAGATGAAATCAATTGATCGGAATGAAGCCGTAGAAAATCTCGTCCTCGAACTGGGGGTCGAAAATTCTCTTTCTTTCTTTAGGGTAGGTTTCGAAAATCACTAGCCTTGGATTAGGGTTGAAGGATTTTGAAAATCACATAGTGGGGGGGTATTTATAATCTCTTGTATCTAATCCCTAGTTAGATAGAATTAGGTTACTGAATAGGAATTCAATTCGGAATAGAATTCCTAATTATTATCTCATTATATATCTAACATATTAAGGATAATAATAATAACCTTATTGGATAATAATAGGAGTATTATAATCTAATTAAAACTCCTAACTTATTTATCTCTTAATTAATTTAATTCATAATCCTAATCTAATTAGGATTGATTAAAATCAAATTAATTATTCATGTACCATACATGAATTTCGACCCCCCCTATGGTCCATGAGCCTCATTGGGCTTCCATTAATTAATTAACATCTATCTCTCTTTTAGGTTCCAAGTCTTATGTGTGACCTATTTTAATGGAGGTATACAAAGTGGGGGCAGCTGTAGATACCCATTTTTGTCCGGTTTTTTTTAAACTTTAACTGATTATATTTGGAATTTTAACAAATTCATGAAACATATTAAAAAGGAAAACTTTTATTACAAGTATAATTTATTGAGAAATTATATTTTCTACTGATTCTTTATATCTCGATATAATTATCAAATTATATTCGAAATATGATTCATTGGAATAAAATACTTTTCTGGTTGTAAATTGTATTTGAGATATAATCTGTTGCATTCTATATATGATTTTTGGAGTGGTTGTATTTCAAATTTATTAGTTAAACTCAATTTATATCTAAATGGTTAGATTATTTCTCCAAGCTTATTAATTATGAAATCATATTAGAAAATGCTTGTACTTTAAATATGAGTCATGATTACAAATTAATTGTTGAGCTATTCATATAGCTTTAAAATAGCTTTAAAGATAATTTTTAATCATACCTTATATTTAGAATATAAGTAATTCCCAAATTTCAGATTTAAGTAATGGAAAAATAAATTAATAATTCATATCTAAATCATTAGATGAGATAAGAGTTTGGAGAAAATAGAATAAAATGCTCTTATTAAGGAAAATAAGGTTTACATTTGACAAGTGCTAATTTAGATTTTCATTTTACAGATTCCTAAACCCAAATTCAACCATTACAAGCAAGTGAGAAAAATACATACAATAAGGTCAACCTCATATTTAATCCAGGGATTCAAAAAGGGAGAAAATGACAAGTTTACTACAGTTAATTCATATATTCAAAAGGGGAAAAGACAAGTTCACCACAGCCTTCAATCTTGAAAATAGGCATTGTCACAATGGACAAATGCACTGCACTTTGAAACCAGCCACTGCATTCAGAAAGAAGAAGAAGACAAGTCTGATTGCTGGACTTGAATCCAAAAGAAGAAGGAGCCAAATTTGGGCAGTCAATGCAGCACCTTGAAACCAGCCACTACCACAGTGGACAAAATGCAGCAGGAGGCTCCAGCAAAAGACAATCCCAGTTGTGTCTTTGAGCATCTATAAATAGAGGAGTTGAGCATAAAAAAGGGGGCAAAAAAAAACATTAGAGAGCAGAAAAAAGGAAAACCTAAAAAGGAAGCAAAAATCAGCAAGAAAAGAGCAAGAAAAAACAAAAAAGGCAAGAAAATGAGAGGGAACATCTACTAAACTTGTAATAGGGAGGGTTCTTGGCTGTAAAAATCTATCTGTAATCAAGGAGCATTCTAACTAAGGATTTCCAGGCTCAAAATCAATCCTACTTTGTAAGGTTGGTAATACAATACAACTTTCTATTGCAAGTTTATGTCCCTATCTTTTAGTTTCAGTATATGTCAAATGTTTTAGTTTACTACCATGATTCTTATTTAAAAGCTTTATTATTTTGCACATTGCTCAATTTAAAGCCTCAACAACCCCCACCCATTTATCTGTTCGGAGTTCTAGTGAGGTCTTAAACAATCATAGGATTAGAAAGAATGTAGCCTTTTCTTTTCTTTCCATGTAGTGTAAAATGTGATCTACTAGATAACTACTCCCCATTTAAGGCTCCAACCAGCAAGAATACCAAGCAGTAGCACAAATTGTAAGAGAAAACCTACTGTATGTACCTGTCTAGAAAGGTAGAACCCAAATTTGATAAGAATCCTTCAATTTCAGCCCTTTCAACCTCAACAATGCCCTTTCCAGTTGAATAAATTTCAGCCAAAAGATAGTCCAAATGCCCAATCCATAGGACCCTGTAAAACACAATAAACTGAAGAATCATAATCATGTACATATACCTCTAAGAAAATAAATATCTAGACCAGAAAAGATACAGTAGGGTAAAAATAAGGGAGCCCTTTTAATACAAGTTCTTAGTGCATCCTGAAGTGACCGGATGGTTACTTAAGAGGCGTATCTGGAGATGGAGCTGTGTAGCTCTTTCTCCCTAGCATACAGGAACCTTATACTTAAAGATAACATTTACGTTGAAATAAACAACTAAATAACAAGATAGTTGACACAAAACAATGAGAAGTAGATAAAATAAAATGGAATCAAAACCTTTTTATACGTATCAGATCCATGAAAAATAAAACAGAGGCAAAATGGAACTTGTTTAGACTTTTTTTGATTTACTAATCCTTACCTTTTAATGAAGTTGTGAATGTATAATCAAAAATGAGTTTCTGGAAATAAAACAAAACATAACAGCAATAAAAATGGAAACGCACACAGCTAACAAGGTTTCAAGAATGGTAAAACGGGAGCTGAAAATGTCTGAAGTTACAAAAACAACAGAAACTTTTTCAATAAATATATCATTTTTGTTTTTGAAATAGGTTGTTAAAGAATACCAATCTAACTCAATTCAATGCTTCATCCTGAAACTATTTTTACTCTTTCCAGTTCAGTACATGTATTGCATTTTCAGCCATAATCCCAACAAATATATATGCTAGCACTAACTATTGAAATCAGCTAGATAGGATTGATTACCTTTTTCCTTTTGCTCATCTTGCCCTCACTGGATGTGTCGAGGTTGTCCAGTATCTGTTTGATATAGCAAGTGTTCCGGGCTACAAAAATGAGCAAGGTTTAGAATAGAATGACTGTAAATCCGAATAAAAAGTATTAACCCCAAACATGAGTTAACAAGCAGCTAAGTAAATGAAAAAAAGACCAGAAGTTTAGCTGCAGGGATGAAATCTCACAGGTTCAGAAGGGCCTTTAAATCGGAAGCTATTCCAGTTCGCCCACAGTCGAGCTAAAATGCAAAGAACAAACAGTAGGCTTTAGTAAAAAAAAAAACAAATAAAATTCCTATACAAAAAAACTAAGATCGCGAAACTGGTACCTGAAGAAATACGGAAACGCTTCGCTCATCTCCGATTACCAGAATCGCCTTTAGCCGAAACCAGTTCACTGAAAAATGCAAAGAAAAACACCGGGCCTTAGTAAGCAACCAAAAACGAGTAAGGTTTCTAAACCAAAAACCACGGAACTGGTACCTGAAGAATTAGAAGAGCGCCGAGATGCAGACCCGCTCGTCTCCGGTTACCCCTGTCGTCGGTGGAGCTGCCGCCACGGTGGATCAAAATGAGCAGCTCGGACAAACGGCGGACTCGAATCGGAACT
Source organism: Euphorbia lathyris (assembly GCF_963576675.1). Taxonomy (NCBI): domain Eukaryota; kingdom Viridiplantae; phylum Streptophyta; class Magnoliopsida; order Malpighiales; family Euphorbiaceae; genus Euphorbia; species Euphorbia lathyris. The sequence continues at coordinate 51,692,224 of NC_088914.1, forward strand.
CAAGCATCAGCGAACGGCGGGCCAAGACGAGACGGAAACAAGACAGAACAGAGCAGAAGGTTAGTAAACGGAGCAGAATGGAGGTTGCGAACAGCGGCCGTCGACGGTGACAGGAGGCCCGATCATGACTGCGTTTCTGAAGGAGAAGAAGATCAGGAGAGGATGAGTGCGGCTGCACATGGATATGTGCAAACAAGCCCTAACATCCAAATTAAAAACTCTAATAATATGACCTATATGCCCTCCATTTCACTTAAATGGACCCTGGGTACTTATCAATTTAAATGGACTCGACTCCACTTCGCTTCATATGATGTGTACTGGTATATATATCAACTTTCTTCCATTTTAGTTTTAATTTTACTAACTTTTAATTTAGTTTTATTTAATCTACATTATATATTGTTGTAAATTAAGGTTAGATTAATTCATCTTTAATTTAAGTTTTAACAATAACTATTTTTTATTTAATAAATATAACAGTTTGCAATCAATCGGGTTTTAACCGCTGTATAGTGGTTATGATGCCACCGCATTATATCGGTCACTGAATAGTGATCTAAATAAATAAAAGATAAATAATTAATTAATTATATACTATTAATATCTTTAAAAATATGTTAATATTTTAAACTATAATTAATCAATAAAATAAAAATAATCTACGGGTTTCTTTACCAATTTTGATCGTTGGATAACGATCCTATTACGGTCGTATGACCATAACCTTACGAGTATCGTCAAAGGCCTTAATTGATACGATTAACAACATTTCAAAGCAATCATAGACATAAGCATATAGAGCAAACATTTAGAACTACAACAGTACCGATTTATCGGGCGGGGTAGGGTGAGATTACGTCTCTTCCCTACACGTAACCGGAAACCGAGCTTAGAATCACCGCAGACCATTACCTTATCCGAGCTTACCCGAATGGGTCGATTCGGAATCAAATCGGTGTCCAATCAGACCGTCCAACTGATTGGTGGCGACTCAAAAACCCATAGGATTTGTCTCCCTAAAGGGACTGTCCATCACCATTAATAAACCAGTAGAGCGAGAGCTACATCGAAAATATATAACAGTTCGCGATCCGTGGGCACGGGCGTGACAGCTGGCGACTCTGTTGGGGACATTGATTTCCTGGCTGTATATGTATTTCTAACTGCTTGTACTATGTGTTTATTATTGTATATGTTATTGCTTTAATTAAATGTTATTTTATTGACATATCATTCAAGCCACACTATCACACTTGCACTCAAAGGTCATGTATATGATCTTACCCTTTTCTAGGATCTAGGACGAGGCAAAGTACGGACTGTCCTCTCGGGAACACCGAGGTTGGGGTCCTGAAACGACTCAACTCAAATTGGACTTCCCTATTCAGCAATGATGGGGTTAAGGATTTGTGACCCGAACAATGACTTTTGTACCTTTAGAAATAGATCCAAGAGCTACCCACCAGAAGCCAATCTTTTGTGCAGGTTAACCCTATAGGATGTGCATCATAATATAAAATTGTTTGGTGTGATTTGATTGACGTATCTATGATTATGTCTAACCCTTTTTATATTGGTGTCGACATTAATAAGACATGATTTTCCCATAAAGGTTGTAAAATGACAAATCACACATGCCTAAAGGTTTTATAATGTTATCTTAAGGAAAAATCATTTCTCGGGATATAAAAAGAATTTATCAAATAGCAAGTAAAATGGATCTTCCGATGAATACTAAATTGGCATTGACTACAACTTAAATGGGGAAATTTTATTATACATTGGTTCCATAGCGAAACACAATTCTTTTATATTAATGTCTCATTTACTTTCTTTCATGTCATTTACCGAATAAAAACATAAACAGGAATACTTTGACACAATCTCATGGCATCATCCTCAAACATGATAGAAGTTTTAGGCGAAGGAGCAGTTGATGATTGGTCTCGAAGGAGTCAGGAAGTTCATGGAGATAGCAAGGCTCCCCGGGGTATGGTTTTACCTTCAGGTTTGGTTGATGTTGACTCAAGCCCGAGTGACCTCAAAGGCTTAAAGACTATTGTTGATAGATTGGCAAATGAAGCTCTCAGAAGCCTAACCATACAGTATGGGTGGATTGTGCACTTGTTATATGTTCCGGTACAGCCTGCATTGATCAGAGCTTTGGTAAACTTTTGGAGCCCAGTCTATAAATGTTTCACTTTCGGAGAACATGATCTGACCCCGACCTTGGAGGAATACCATCAACTCTTGAATATTCCATTAACAGATGGGCATAGGGTATATGTCTACAATAAAGATGAGAAACCGTGGAGGCAATTAGCTAGAATGGTTGGGAAGCAGTCTGATGACATCAGAGAATGGAGGTCGGGTCATGAGTTTGACACATCCAAAATGCTAGCATTCGCGGATGAGAACCGTGACAATGAGAAGGGGCTAAAGATGATAGCACTCTTGGTTTATGGCTTGGTTCTGTTTCCCAAGCGACAAGGGAAGGTCGACCCAAAAGTGGTTTTGTACTTCACTAGAGTCGTTCAGCGAAGGGCATATGGAGAAAATCCGATCATTGGGATTTTAGCGGAGACGTTTCGATCGCTTGACAAATGCCGAATGTTGGGAGGCAGATTTGAAGGATGTACACAACTTTTATGCATATGGGCCCTGAGTCACTTGCACTGTCCTGAACGCTTTAATTTCCCAAGGGTGATATACAACAAAGCGTACGATCCGGCAAAAAACTACATCAATGACTTTGTAAAAGTGGGTTGGCCCAAAACTGGACCTTCTAGGAGAAATTGGCTAAGGTTCCTAGAGCGACTCGGAGAAAACCAAATACAATGGGTGGCTAAATGGAACATCGAAGAAGAAGCTATCTTTAGATGCGGCGACTACTTATGGGTGCCACTCCTCGTACCATGGGGTGGGATTGGTTATGCGCCTTGTATGGTGCGTAGACAGTTCGGAGCACGACAATTTGTACCTGTGACCGCCGGCTTAGGGCATTCCAACTTCTCTTATGAAGAACCTGGTGCAAAAAACAAGGTACAAGCCATACTCGTGGCTTGGGGGAAAATAAGGAAAGTTGATCGTTTTCAACTAAGAACTATAGCAAGCGATGGTCATCGGAGCTGGGTTCAGAGCCGGGAAAGGAGGTTCACTGTCTTGGAAGGATCTGAAGAACTCATGGACTTAGATATCCCGATAAATCCAGCCCAGGAGATCGAAATCGACCGCCTACAAAGGAGGATCCTTGAATTGGAAGTTGAGAATCAGTGGATAAAAGAGGAAAGGGACAGTATTTCTGACGAGTACCGATACTATCTCGACACCACATCGATAAAAATCGAGGATTATGACAACAAGATCCGTGAGTTGCAAGATCATAACTATGTATACCAGCAAGAGGGGAAAGTAAGAGACGAACAGATCATTCGAGCCACAAAGATCTTCAGAACAATAGCGGCTAGAGCAGGAAGCATATCACGTGAATTGACCAGTATACAAGTAGGACTAGCGGTTTCCAATGCTCAGGGGGCAGAATTGTATGGACGCTTGAATGACCTCATCGAGGAGATGGCGCACTATGGCGAATTTAACTGAAGTATGAGATTGTTGTCAAATGTTGTTGTTTATGTTTTAATTTGATAGTTTGTATGAAAGAAATTTTAATTAATGGAATTGTGTTTCGTTTCAGCACCGCATCATTTCTCATGCATTTTTTTTTAACAAAAAAAACTTTTAAAACAAAACTTTTCCTTCTTGAAAAACAGAAAAGACCCCCGGAAGTATAGTCTCGTGTACAAAAATTCTTCCTGGCTTACCGCTACCAAACACGATCGAAGACTAGGATTATGGATGAGCGATCAAATGAAGAGCTCCGACGGGAGATAGATGTCATGAAAGGACAACTAGCAGGGATCCAAGAACTGAAGGAGCAAATGGCCATGCTAATGAGGTTGCTTAAGGACAAGGGTCCAGCCGCAGGAGGACCTGAAACTTCTAACCCTGAAGGACATAAGGACGATGCAGAGGGGGAAGGGTCTGGAAACAATAACACAAATCTCCAGAAAGACAACATTGAAATTGCAGTGCCAGACTTTGATGAGGTGAAAGCAGGCAATGAAAGATTGGAATCGCTCGAGGAAAGATTAAGGAGCATTGAGGGGAACCACGATGTCATAGACGCAAGATCCCTATGCCTGATTCCCGATATTGTAATACCCTACAAGTTTAAAACTCCAGACTTTGAGAAGTTTACCGGGACAACCTGTCCAAAAGAGCACTTAACCATGTACTGCAGCAAGATGGCATCTTACTCAAGCAACGACAAGTTGTTGATTCATGTCTTCCAAGAAAGTTTGCAAGCAGCGGCTCTGAGATGGTATATGCAACTTGAGAAGATTCACATCCGGAGTTGGAGAAATTTAGCTGATGCCTTCATCAAACAATACAGGCATAATGTGGACTTGGCTCCTACTAGGGAGGATTTGAGGATGACTGAAAAGAAAAGGGACCAAACTTTTCGGGAATATGCCATCATGTGGAGAGACCGGGCGGCTCAGGTGAAACCTCTCCTAACAGAGACAGAAATGATCAGTATCTTCCTAGAAACACTCAAAGCCCCATACTATGGGATCTTGATCGCCCACAGTGCGACACGCTTCTCTGATTTTGTCGTGGCTGGAGAGAGAGTGGAAATAGCCATAAGGAGTGGGAAATTGGATGCATCATCTGCGGATAAGTCCATTATAAAGAAAAATGGAAACGGATTCAAAAAAGAGGCCCACATGGTGGAATGTTCCCGTGAAGTACCCACTTATGGAACGACTGTGCCTCGGGACAACTATGTAGCAAATGTCCCCCAAGGAAACACCTTTGGCAATCAAAAGACCGGAGGGCGGACAAAGGAATGGGAGCCTATAGATCCAATTCCCATCACTTATGCCGAGCTATTCCCACAGTTATTGCAAAATAGACAGGTCTCAATCACACCATTGGTCCCTCTGACTCCGCCATATCCGAACTGGTATGATGCTAACGCCAAGTGTGAATACCATGTTGGGGCTGTAGGACATTCCATCGAGAGGTGCCCCGCATTTAAGAGAAAAGTCCAGTTACTTGTAAAGACAGGTTGGTTGAAATTCAATCAGACTAATCAGAAGCCAGATGTCAAGAACAACCCTCTTCCTAGCCATGGGAACACTAGTGTTAATGCTATTTGGGACGAGGATTGGTACGAGTATAGGACTGAGGCATATAACATCGTCATGCCAATGGAGCAGATATACCGAGCTATGTGTGACACAGGCTTAATCATGGAAAGGAGGGACGCAAGAAGCAATACTTGTTGGTATCACGAATGGGACGTCGACCATTCGATTCAGAAATGCGAGCTATTTAGGAAAAAGGTCCAAGAATGTATGAATTCGGGAATTCTGTCTTTCGGAAGAAGGAGTGAAGGTATGCATATGATAAATATGTTACATGAAGATGAATCGATGAAGCCAACTCAGCTAGTTATTGATTGGGTCCCGAAAAATCCGGTAAAGTCAGATGACCTCGGGGTGTCCTTTGTAAAACTAGAAGTCCAAATCCCTACTCCTTTCCCCTACGAGAATGACAAGGCTGTGCCATGGATATATGGTAATAAAGTAATACCTCAATCATGTAATAGCGCTCAAACCAAGGAAGACATCGCTGGAATATCAGGAATGACCAGAAGCGGTCGTTGCTTCTCTTCTGAAGAAATCGCCAAGAAGCGCCAAGAAGAGGTTGATAGGCGTAGGAAAGGGAAGGCCAAAGAAGGTGAAGTTCATCTTGAGGAAGAATTAGATGCACCTCCTGTAAGGAACACCGTCCCTGACCATGACGCGTTAGAATTCTTAAGAATTGTGAAACAAAGTGAGTACATGGTGATTGAGCAGCTAAATCGAATCCCGACGAAGATATCGTTACTATCACTGGTCTTGACCTCGGAATCTCACCGAAATGCGCTTCTTAAGGTGTTAAACCGAGCATATGTCAGTCATGATATATCTGTAGAGAATGTGGATAACATTGTCAGCAATATAGTTGCAACAAATTACTTGACTTTCACAGAAGATGAGTTGCCATGTGAAGGAACGGGCCATAGCAAAGCTCTGCATATAACCATCAAATGTAAGGAGTTCTCGGTGGCAAAAGTGTTGGTTGATAATGGTTCGGCTTTGAATATACTACCGAGGAAAACACTAGCCAAGCTACCTATTGATAGCTCCTACATACGCCCTAGCCGCATATTCGTGAAAGCCTTTGATGGTACCCGAAGGGAGGTAATAGGAGACATCGAATTGCCCATACAGATCGGACCAACCATCTTCAATATCACTTTCCAAGTGATGGACATTCACCCGGCCTACAGCATGCTGCTAGGGAGGCCGTGGATCCACTCTGCAGGAGCGGTTCCCTCATCTCTACACCAGAAGATAAAGTTCATTGTGGATAATCAGCTAGTGGAGGTGTCCGGAGAAGAAGATTTGCTGATCAGCCAGTGTTCATCATTTCCTTACATAGAAGAAGAGGAGGATGTTATCGAGAGCTCCTTTCAGGTATTCGAGGCAGTAAATGTGGTATACACGGCAAAAGGACCCAAATATTTTGAGCCTCGTTTCTCACCTGCTTCCATCATGGTTGCCAAAGAAATGACTCGGGGGCAGAATGTGGGGCAACAGCTAGCCAAAAGGGGAGAAGTTATAGATGTTAAGGGGAATCGCTTCCGAGAGGGTTTAGGATATGAACTCACTCCAGAAGACATGAGGAAGTTCTATGCTCACATGAAGGAAAAGCGCATAGCCAAGATTGAGGGTAAACTGGTACGAGACATGCCCCTTGACATCCCACATATTAATGTCACCTTCACAAAGGCGGGGACATACACGCCCACAATCGCGGCAATCCTGGAGAAAAATGAAGCTGAAAAGGATCAAGATTGGGTTTTTGACTGTCAGGAAGAGTTAAAGAATTGGAATGTTCACGAGTTTCCCATTTCAATGTAATGACTTTGTGTCAAATCTTTAAATTATGCCTAAGATTTAAAGATAATAAATAAAAGGCAATGTTTTCGTTGATGTTGATCAATAAAAAGCGCATTTTTAATCCACCTTTCTTGTGTCATCTTTCCCTCCATTGCTTATTGCTTTTTCCTTTTTCTTTTATGAATGTTTATTCAGGGACGATCATAAAATTGACATGATTGATGATCATAAACCTACGCATAATTTCGACTGTCCAGTATATGAGGTCGAATCTGATGAAGAATTTGAAGAAGAAGTCCCCATTGAAATCGAGAGAATGCTGGAACGACAGGAAATGAGTATAGAACCACAAACAGACAATATCGAGATGGTAAACCTGGGTACAGATGATAAGCCACAAGAGACCAAGGTAAATGGATCCTTAGATGCAGAAACCAAAGGAAGACTAATTGCTTTGCTAAGAGAGTATAAGGATGTGTTCGCTTGGTCTTATGAAGACATGCCCGGGTTAAATACAGATATTGTAGTGCATAAGCTCCCGCTTAGGCCAGAATCTAGACCTGTCAAACAGAAGTTAAGGAGAATGAAGCCAGAAACTCTCCTTAAAGTAAAAGAAGAGGTTCAGAAGCAATTTAACGCTGGTTTCCTAGCTGTGTCAAATTATCCAGATTGGGTTGCGAACATAGTCCCAGTCCCGAAGAAGGATGGAAAAGTTAGAATGTGCGTGGATTATAGGGATTTAAACAGAGCAAGTCCAAAGGATAACTTTCCCTTACCACATATAGACGTGTTGGTGGACAACACTGCAGGGTTTCACATGTTATCCTTGATGGATGGATTTTCGGGGTATAATCAGATATTGATGGATTTGCTAGACCGTGAAAAGACAACCTTCATAACCTATTGGGGAACTTTCTGTTACAAGGTGATGCCTTTTGGACTCAAGAATGCTGGAGCCACCTATCAAAGGGCCATGGTGACGTTGTTCCATGACATGATGCACAAAGAGATGGAGATTTACATGGACGATATGGTCGCCAAGTCCAGGGAAAACGAAGATCACGTGGAAGTACTAAGGAAAGTTTTCCAAAGGCTGCGGAAGTACAGTATTCGGCTGAACCCCAATAAGTGTGTGTTCGGGGTAACATCCGGAAAGTTGTTAGGATTTATTGTTAGTCGGAGGGGCATTGAAGCAGATCCTACAAAGATCAAGGCAATTTCGGATATGCCTCCACCGAAGACAGAAAAAGAGGTTAGGGGCTTTCTAGGAAGGCTTAACTATATTGCCCGTTTTATTGCTCAAATGACAATGAAATGCGAACCCATCTTCAAGTTACTCCGAAAGAACAATCCAGGAAAATGGGATTTAGAATGTCAAACAGCTTTTGATAAAATCAAAGAATACTTGCAGAAGGCACCAGTGTTGCACCCACCAAATCCGGAAAAGCCGTTACTATTATATCAACGGTGCACGAGAACTCAATGGGGGCATTCTTAGCACAAAAAGATGAATCTGAGAAGAAGGAGCGTGCCATCTATTATATCAGCAAGAAGTTCACAGATTGTGAAACCCGGTATTCTCCATTAGAGAAGACTTGTGCAGCGTTAGTATGGGCAGCACATAGATTGAGACATTATATGTTGAACAATACTACTCATTTGATCTCCCCTATGGATCCGATCAAATTTATCTTTGAGAAGCCGGCACTGACAGGAAAAATCGCAAGATGGCAAGTGTTGTTGGCAGAATATGACATAATTTATGTGCCTCAAAAGGCGGTCAAAGGGGCCGCAATATCTAGTTTTTTAGCAGAAAATCCGGTGGAACATGACACCCCATTGGACGCTTCCCTCCCAGACGAGGAGGTCTTTACCGTGACAGACACCAAAGAAGATGGTACTACTTACTGGGTCATGAGATTCGATGGGGCTTCAAATGTCCTAGGTCATGGTGTAGGTGTGGTGCTAATCTCCCCAGAAGGAAAGCATTTCCCGATTACTGCCAGACTTTGTTTCCAATGCACGAACAATATAGCTAAGTATGAAGCATGTGCCTTAGGTGTTCGGGCAGCTTTGGAGATGAATATCCGCAAGCTAAAGGTCTATGGGGATTCCGCTTTGGTGATCAATCAACTAAATGGGGAGTGGGAAACCCGGGATGCCAAACTAATCCCGTATCAAGAACACATCTTAGAAATGGCTGAAGGATTCCATGACATTCACTTTGAACATGTGTGCCGATTAGAAAACCAAATGGCAGATGCTTTGGCAACGCTAGCTGCGGCATTCGAGCTAGAAAAATTCAAAGACTTCCCAACAATAGAGATTGAACTCAGGAGATCTCAGGCTTACTGTGGGAACGTAGAAAATGAGACTGATGAGAAGCCGTGGTATTACGATATTAAGAAATATATCCAATACCAAGCGTATCCCTTGGAGGCCTCAGAAACAGATAAGCGGACAATACGACGATTGGCCACGAATTTCTTCCTTAGCGGAGATGTTCTTTACAAGAGAAGTCCCGACACGACACTAACAAGATGTGTTGATCATGCACAAAGCAAGCGACTAATAGAAGAAGTACATGGGGGCTTTTGTGGTACTCATCTAGGAGGACATGCCTTGTCAAGGAAAATCCTCAGGATGGGATATTATTGGTCCACCATGGAATCGGACTGCATCAAATATGTTCAGAGGTGTCACAAATGTCAAATATACGCAGACAATATAAACGCTCCGACCACACCATTACATGTAATGGTGGCTCCATGGCCCTTCGCAATGTGGGGATTGGATGTTGTCGGATCTATCGAACCAAAAGCATCAAATGGTCATCGCTTCATCCTTGTAGCCATCGATTACTTCACGAAATGGGTAGAAGCAGCCTCATACACCAATGTAACCACTGCAGTTGTAAAGAAGTTCATCAAGAATAACATCATATGTCGATATGGGTTACCAGAACGAATCATCACGGATAATGCCAAGAACTTCAATAACAAAGCCATGGAGGAAATGTGCGCTCAGTTCAAGATCAAACATCATAACTCAAGCCCGTACCGTCCAAAGATGAATGGCGCCGTAGAAGCAGCTAACAAGAATATCAAGAAAATAGTACAAAAGATGGCGCTCACTTACAAAGATTGGCACGAAATGTTACCATTTGCCTTACATGGGTATCGAACTACTATAAGGACATCGAGTGGAGCTACACCATACTCTTTGGTCTATGGGATGGAAGTTGTTGTACCTGTTGAGGTAGAAATTCCTTCGTTACGAATCATGTTGGATTCAGGGCTCGATGAGTCGGAATGGGTTCAGAGAAGATATGATCAGTTGAACTTTATCGAAGAAAAAAGGTTGGCTGCAATCTGTCACGGGCAGTTATACCAGAGAAGACTGATAAAGTCGTATGGAAAGAAAGTAAGAGCCAAAAGCTTTCAAGAGGGAGATCTCGTCCTGAAAAAGATTTTCTTGAGGCATCAAGACCCACGAGGAAAATGGACTCCGAAGTACGAAGGGCCATATGTGGTGAAAAGAGCATTCTCGGGAGGGGCCCTAGTCCTGACCAACATGGATGGGGAAGAGCTTGAAAATCCCATAAACTCAGATGCTGTTAAGAGATATTATGCGTAGATTATGACCTTCATGTATGTCAAGATTATAATCTTTTCTGAATAAATAAAATGTGCGTTTGACCTTTGTCTATACCTCCTTTCGCACTTCCCTTTCGCAAATCTTCCTTTCATCTACATGCGCTTAAGAAAACTTCATTGGAAATAATAAACTATTTAATCATAAAATACATTGAAATGGGGTCTCATTCTAGTTCCTTTTTAAAAAAAATAGAAAAAGGAAAATAGAAGAAGAATGAAAAGCCTGCTAGGTTGAAAACCCGTAAGGGCGATCTAGGCAAAAGTTAAGGCAAACAAGAATGAAAAGCTTGCTAGATTGAAAACCCGTAAGGGCGATCTAGGCAAAAATTAAGGCGAGCAAAATGAAAAGCCTGCTAGATTGAAAACCTGTGAGGGCAGTCTAGGCAAAAGTTAAGGCAAACAAGAATGAAAAGCATGCTAGATTGAAAACCCGTAAGGGCGGTCTAGGCAAAAATCAGGGCAACCCAAAGGAAATGCTACTAAATTGAGAATCCACAGGGACAATATGTGCAAGATACAGGACATTAGGAGAAATCCACTGGATTAAAAGCCTACATAGGCGAACTCAGCAAATCTAGGAGAAAGAAGCTTGACAAGTTGACAGCTTCCCCAACCACTTTCCAGACATCTTCAGTATATCTCAATCCCAAGAGTCTCGGTCTAAAACAGCAATGTCCGGAAGCAACATATTAGTACACGAGACAATGCCAGTCAAGGGGCCAAATGATTAAAAATAAAAAAGGCACATAAAATAATAAAAAGAACGATGAAATTTGTTTTTCCAAAATTCTGAACAATGATCTTGAAAAGAGAACTTTTTCATGCATTTAAACATGTGCATCAATGCATTTCATCCTGCATAGGTATCGAGTTGTTTTGCAGGAAGGCAGTTAGAGCATGGTGAACGATCAACAATATCGTCCTGGCCAAATTTGAAAAATCAAGAGCAAATGCAAAAGTAGATAAGGAGGGTCCGCTCGGCGAATCACCTAATTACGTCATTCAGAAACAACGGAGGATGACCGTAAACGTCATTCAAAACAAACGGAGGATGATCGTAAATGTCATTCAAAACAAACGGAGGATGACCGTAAACGTCATTCAAAACAAACGGAGGATGACCGTAAACGTCATTCAAAACAGCGGAGGATGACCGTAAACGTCATTCAAAACAAACGGAGGATGACCGTAAACGTCATTCAAAACCAATGGAAGATGACCGTAAACGTCATTAAAAAAAACAACAACAACAACAAATGGAGGATGACCGTAAATGTCATTCAAAACAAACGGAGGATGACTGTAAACGTCATTCAAAACAAACGGAGGGTGACCGTAAACGTCATTCAAAACAGCGGAGGATGACCGTAAACGTCATTCAAAACAAACGGAGGATGACCATAAACGTCATTCAAAACCAACGGAGGATGACCGTAAACGTCATTAAAAAAAACAACAACAACAAACAGAGGATGACCGTAAATGTCATTCAAAACAAACGGAGGATGACCGTAAACGTCATTCAAAACAAACGGAGGATGACCGTAAACGTCATTCAAAACCAACGGAGGATGACCGTAAACGTCATTAAAAAACAACAACAACAAACGGAGGATGCCCGTAAACGTCATTCAAAACAAACGGAGGATGACCATAAACGTCATTCAAAACAAACGGAGGATGCCCGTCAAAGGTCATTCAAGCTGGAGAATGCACAGTCTCAAGTCATTCAAAACCGTAGAATGAGCAGTTTCAAATCATTCACAATTGGAGGATGTCAAATCTCATATCAGTCGCGGGAAGCCGCTCTAAGAGCTCATTCAAGGCGCGGGGAGCCGCTCTAAACACTCACAAACCAAAATCAAATCGACACGACTCAAGCCAGATCAAGGGTAATTAATTTATTAGTCCCTATATTTTGACAAAACACACTGTTTAGTCCCTGTATTTTAAAAAACACATGGTAAGGTCCCTAACCTTTTTCTCAGTGAACTGTTTAGTCCTTCCGTCTGTTTGTTAGATTTTTTTTACCGTTTATGACTTCGGAAATGACTAAATTACTCTTTACTATTTACTTTCAAACTTTAGAAGATGAAATCCAATTTAAAAGAAGAAGCTATTTGTATGGAGAACAAGAAAAAGAACTGACCCAATGCTTACGAATTTGAACGATTAAGAAGAAAATCAAGAAGAAGAACACTCAAAGTTGATTTCAGATGCATTACAGTTTAAATGAAAGGAAAATAAAAGAAAAGAAGAACGCAAATCCAAATTGACTAACAGAATCTTCATGAGAGTCTAACGGCAGGGACTAAACAGTTCACCGAGAAAAACGTTAGGGACTAAACTGTTTACCGAGAAAAACGTTAGGGACTTTACCGCGTGTTTTTGAAAATACAGGGACTAAACAGTGTGTTTTGTCAAAATATAGGGACTAATAAATTAATTACCCCCAGATCAATATAGATTGATCCAAACATTCAGGAGTTTTCCTAAACGTTTCTTTGTTTTTAAGTTTTCACTTTTTCGCACAATAAAATGCAAAAATGGTTAGCTATGTGTACTTTGTATACTCCATTTTAATGGAGGTATACAAAGTGGGGGCAGCTGTAGATACCCATTTTTGTCCGGTTTTTTTTTAAACTTTAACTGATTATATTTGGAATTTTAACAAATTCATGAATCATATTAAAAAGGGAAACTTTTATTACAAGTATAATTTATTGAGAAATTATATTTTCTACTGATTCTTTATATCTCGATATAATTATCAAATTATATTCGAAATATGATTCATTGGAATAAAATACTTTTCTGGTTGTAAATTGTATTTGAGATATAATCTGTTGCATTCTATATATGATTTTTGGAGTGGTTGTATTTCAAATTTATTAGTTAAACTCAATTTATATCTAAATGGTTAGATTATTTCTCCAAGCTTATTAATTATGAAATCATATTAGAAAATGCTTGTACTTTAAATATGAGTCATGATTACAAATTAATTGTTGAGCTATTCATATAGCTTTAAAATAGCTTTAAAGATAATTTTTAATCATACCTTATATTTAGAATATAAGTAATTCCCAAATTTCAGATTTAAGTAATGGAAAAATAAATTAATAATTCATATCTAAATCATTAGATGAGATAAGAGTTTGGAGAAAATAGAATAAAATGCTCTTATTAAGGAAAATAAGGTTTACATTTGACAAGTGCTAATTTAGATTTTCATTTTACAGATTCCTAAACCCAAATTCAACCATTACAAGCAAGTGAGAAAAATACATACAATAAGGTCAACCTCATATTTAATCCAGGGATTCAAAAAGGGAGAAAATGACAAGTTTACTACAGTTAATTCATATATTCAAAAGGGGAAAAGACAAGTTCACCACAGCCTTCAATCTTGAAAATAGGCATTGTCACAATGGACAAATGCACTGCACTTTGAAACCAGCCACTGCATTCAGAAAGAAGAAGAAGACAAGTCTGATTGCTGGACTTGAATCCAAAAGAAGAAGGAGCCAAATTTGGGCAGTCAATGCAGCACCTTGAAACCAGCCACTACCACAGTGGACAAAATGCAGCAGGAGGCTCCAGCAAAAGACAATCCCAGTTGTGTCTTTGAGCATCTATAAATAGAGGAGTTGAGCATAAAAAAGGGGGCAAAAAAAAACATTAGAGAGCAGAAAAAAGGAAAACCTAAAAAGGAAGCAAAAATCAGCAAGAAAAGAGCAAGAAAAAACAAAAAAGGCAAGAAAATGAGAGGGAACATCTACTAAACTTGTAATAGGGAGGGTTCTTGGCTGTAAAAATCTATCTGTAATCAAGGAGCATTCTAACTAAGGATTTCCAGGCTCAAAATCAATCCTACTTTGTAAGGTTGGTAATACAATACAACTTTCTATTGCAAGTTTATGTCCCTATCTTTTAGTTTCAGTATATGTCAAATGTTTTAGTTTACTACCATGATTCTTATTTAAAAGCTTTATTATTTTGCACATTGCTCAATTTAAAGCCTCAACAACCCCCACCCATTTATCTGTTCGGAGTTCTAGTGAGGTCTTAAACAATCATAGGATTAGAAAGAATGTAGCCTTTTCTTTTCTTTCCATGTAGTGTAAAATGTGATCTACTAGATAACTACTCCCCATTTAAGGCTCCAACCAGCAAGAATACCAAGCAGTAGCACAAATTGTAAGAGAAAACCTACTGTATGTACCTGTCTAGAAAGGTAGAACCCAAATTTGATAAGAATCCTTCAATTTCAGCCCTTTCAACCTCAACAATGCCCTTTCCAGTTGAATAAATTTCAGCCAAAAGATAGTCCAAATGCCCAATCCATAGGACCCTGTAAAACACAATAAACTGAAGAATCATAATCATGTACATATACCTCTAAGAAAATAAATATCTAGACCAGAAAAGATACAGTAGGGTAAAAATAAGGGAGCCCTTTTAATACAAGTTCTTAGTGCATCCTGAAGTGACCGGATGGTTACTTAAGAGGCGTATCTGGAGATGGAGCTGTGTAGCTCTTTCTCCCTAGCATACAGGAACCTTATACTTAAAGATAACATTTACGTTGAAATAAACAACTAAATAACAAGATAGTTGACACAAAACAATGAGAAGTAGATAAAATAAAATGGAATCAAAACCTTTTTATACGTATCAGATCCATGAAAAATAAAACAGAGGCAAAATGGAACTTGTTTAGACTTTTTTTGATTTACTAATCCTTACCTTTTAATGAAGTTGTGAATGTATAATCAAAAATGAGTTTCTGGAAATAAAACAAAACATAACAGCAATAAAAATGGAAACGCACACAGCTAACAAGGTTTCAAGAATGGTAAAACGGGAGCTGAAAATGTCTGAAGTTACAAAAACAACAGAAACTTTTTCAATAAATATATCATTTTTGTTTTTGAAATAGGTTGTTAAAGAATACCAATCTAACTCAATTCAATGCTTCATCCTGAAACTATTTTTACTCTTTCCAGTTCAGTACATGTATTGCATTTTCAGCCATAATCCCAACAAATATATATGCTAGCACTAACTATTGAAATCAGCTAGATAGGATTGATTACCTTTTTCCTTTTGCTCATCTTGCCCTCACTGGATGTGTCGAGGTTGTCCAGTATCTGTTTGATATAGCAAGTGTTCCGGGCTACAAAAATGAGCAAGGTTTAGAATAGAATGACTGTAAATCCGAATAAAAAGTATTAACCCCAAACATGAGTTAACAAGCAGCTAAGTAAATGAAAAAAAGACCAGAAGTTTAGCTGCAGGGATGAAATCTCACAGGTTCAGAAGGGCCTTTAAATCGGAAGCTATTCCAGTTCGCCCACAGTCGAGCTAAAATGCAAAGAACAAACAGTAGGCTTTAGTAAAAAAAAAAACAAATAAAATTCCTATACAAAAAAACTAAGATCGCGAAACTGGTACCTGAAGAAATACGGAAACGCTTCGCTCATCTCCGATTACCAGAATCGCCTTTAGCCGAAACCAGTTCACTGAAAAATGCAAAGAAAAACACCGGGCCTTAGTAAGCAACCAAAAACGAGTAAGGTTTCTAAACCAAAAACCACGGAACTGGTACCTGAAGAATTAGAAGAGCGCCGAGATGCAGACCCGCTCGTCTCCGGTTACCCCTGTCGTCGGTGGAGCTGCCACCGCGGTGGATCAAAATGAGCAGCTCGGACAAACGGCGGACTCGAATCGGAACTCAAGCATCAGCGAACGGCGGGCCAAGATGAGACGGAAACAAGACAGAACAGAGCAGAAGGTTAGTAAACGGAGCAGAATGGAGGTTGCGAACGGCGGCCGTCGACGGTGACAGGAGGCCCGATCATGACTGCGTTTCTGAAGGAGAAGAAGATCAGGAGAGGATGAGTGCGGCTGCACATGGATATGTGCAAACAAGCCCTAACATCCAAATTAAAAACTCTAATAATATGACCTATATGCCCTCCATTTCACTTAAATGGACCCTGGGTACTTATCAATTTAAATGGGCTCGACTCCACTTCGCTTCATATGATGTGTACTGGTATATATATCAACTTTCTTCCATTTTAGTTTTAATTTTACTAACTTTTAATTTAGTTTTATTTAATCTACATTATATATTGTTGTAAATTAAGGTTAGATTAATTCATCTGTAATTTAAGTTTTAACAATAACTATTTTTTATTTAATAAATATAACAGTTTGCGATCAATCGGGTTTTAACCGCTGTATAGTGGTTATGATGCCACCGCATTATATCGGTCACTGAATAGTGATCTAAATAAATAAAAGATAAATAATTAATTTTTTTTTTTTGGTAGAAAGATAAATAATTAATTAATTATATACTATTAATATCTTTAAAAATATGTTAATATTTTAAACTATAATTAATCAATAAAATAAAAATAATCTACGGGTTTCTTTACCAATTTTGATCGTTGGATAACGATCCTATTACGGTCGTATGACCATAACCTTACGAGTATCGTCAAAGGCCTTAATTGATACGATTAACAACATTTCAAAGCAATCATAGACATAAGCATATAGAGCAAACATTTAGAACTACAACAGTACCGATTTATCGGGCGGGGTAGGGTGAGATTACGTCTCTTCCCTACACGTAACCGGAAACCGAGCTTAGAATCACCGCAGACCATTACCTTATCCGAGCTTACCCGAATGGGTCGATTCAGAATCAAATCGGTGTCCAATCAGACCGTCCAACTGATTGGTGGCGACTCAAAAACCCATAGGATTTGTCTCCCTAAAGGGACTGTCCATCACCATTAATAAACCAGTAGAGCGAGAGCTACATCGAAAATATATAACAGTTCGCGATCCGTGGGCACGGGCGCGACACTTACCTCAGTGAGGCCGTTGCTCTGAGGGTGTGCCACCGAGGTGTATCGCCCTTTGATACCCCATTCTGCGCAAAACTCGCAGAATTGACTGCAGTCGAACTGCCTCCCGTTATCAGTGATGAAGGAGTGAGGGACCCCGAATCGGTATATGATTATTCGCTTGAGGAAAATGATTACGTTACGGCGGTTATCTTGGCGATTGCCTCAGCCTCGATCCATTTGGTAAAGTGATCGACTGCCACTACTACAAAGCGCTTTTGTGCTAAAGCCATCGGAAAAGGGCCGAGCAAGTCAATGCCCCATACTGCAAATGGTCAAGGTGTGATAATGCATTTGAACGGAGCCGCCGGGGCGTGATGAGTATTGGCGTGTAGCTGACATGCTTGACAACTGCGAACTAGACGCATCGCATCGGAATCCATGGTCTGCCAGTAAAGCCCCTGGAGCTGGGCTTTCTTCGCAATTGTCCGGGCGCCCTGATGCGAGCTATAGACGCCCTGGTGTATCTCCTTTAGACAGTGATCCCCTTCCTCTTCGGATATACAGGACAACCAGGGATGCGTGGCGGACTTCCGATAGAGTAAGCCACCATGCATTGCATAACGCCAGGAACGCCGAACCACGAGGGACGCCTGCGTCCGATCTGTGGGCAGTGTTCCATCCTGAAGATATCTGATTATTGGACTTCTTCACCCGCTAGTCGCAACATCCGCCGAGTCGATCTGTAGCGAGCTCTCTACACGAATGGCCGGGGCCACAGTGATTTCGATGAGGGTATGCGGGTCACTAGACTGTTCGCCTGCTGTGAGAGCGGTAATAGCATCCGCCTCTTCGTTCTCCTCTCGTGGCACCAGTATGAGGTTAAAGGTTATTCCTTTTGCTTTGAGGTCATTGAGCAAGGAGGTGGCGAGGGCCACATATTGGCACATCGTTGGATCTTTTGCCTTGTAGGTTCCGCTGACGTGGCTAACGACGAGCTTTGAGTCCGAGTATATCGTCAGATGTCCGTTCACTATTGTTTTCGATAATCGAAGAGCTGCGATCAAGGCCTCATACTCTGCCTGATTATTCGTGGTTGGGAAATCGAGCCGGACGGCATACCGTATGCGGAGATTATCGGGGCCCTGAATGGCTATGCCTGCGCCTGCCCGCCCTGGAGCGCAGGACCCGTCAATACTCATGGTCCAAACATCGTTGTTGTGAGCTTTTGTTGTCGTGGGGTTGGCAGTAGACAATCCGGTGAATTCTACGATGAAGCCGGACAGTACCTGAGCCTTGATCATCGTGCGGGGCTCAAATCGTACGTCAAACTGGGATAGTCGAACGGACCAGTTGGTGATTCGATAGAAGACCTCTAGTTTCTGGACGGCCTTTTTCAGAGGGTAATTGGTCCTAACCACAACCGTATGCGCTTGGAAGTACGGTCTTAGACGCTCGGATGCTTGAGTTATGGCAAACAGAGCCTTCTCAACCTCGGAGTATCAGATTTCGGCTCCCTTCAGAACTTTGCTCAGAAAGTAGATTGGGTAAAGCTCCGTCCCCTCTTCTTGAGTTAAAACGACTCCTACCATTTCATCGGTGATGGTGAAGTACAAGTGAATGTCCCATCCTGGCTTTGGCACCGACAGTAGTGGGGGTGTGGCGAGGAAGATTTTGATGGCGTTGAATGCGGCCTGGCAGTCCGTAGACCACTTAAAGGGATGCTCCTTCTTGATTGCTTTGTAAAAAGGCAAACACCGCTGTGCCGAGCAAGAAATGAAACGTCCCAAGGTGATGATCCTTCCGTTGAGCCTTTGAACCCCCTGCAAGTCGTGCGGTGGCTCCATTGCCAAGATTACCTCGATCTTCGCGGGGTTGGGTTTGATGCCTTTCTCTGACACCACGCATCCCAGGAATTTGCCGCTGCGAATTCCGAAGAAACATTTCTCCGGATTCAGCTTAAGGTTGTAGGTTCTGAAAATCTTAAACACCTCCGCCAAGTCTCCTGGGTGGTCGCCCTCTTCAGTGCTTAGGACCACCATATCATCGATGTACACCTGTACTGTCTTGCCGATGAGATGGGCGAACATCTTATCTACTAACCGTTGGTATGTGGCCCCCGTATTCTTTAACCCGAAAGGTATGACATTGTAGCAATAAGTGCCTTCATGCGTAATGAAGGAGGTTTTCTTGGCGTCGGCTGGGTCCAGAGGGATTTGCTGAAACCCAGCGATGGCATCAAACTGAGACAGGATTTTGCGACCAGCAGTTTGGTCGAGGAGCTGATCTATATTAGGCAGCGGGTAAGAATCCTTGGGGCAAGCTTTATTAACATTTGTAAAATCTACACACATGCGGTACTTTTCGCTGGCTTTCTTTACAAGTACAACGTTAGAAAGCCAGTCCGGATAGCGGACTTCGTGAATAAATTTTACAGCTAGGAGCTTGTCAACCTCTGCCTTCACTACGGCTTGCTTATCCTTCGCCTGTTGTTAGACGAGGTGTCGCGGCCTAATCTCCCGGGCGGACTGGGGGGTGGACACCTCATGGCGACGTAAGCGGTGATTGGCGCCGAAAGCAACCAATCGTGGAATCAAGCTACTCGGCAGGACCGGAGCTCGGAGTATGGAAGAGTCGCCACCCACGAATGGGAAAATGAACACCGATCCCTTGCGGGAGACCGGTGAGGGTTCGGGAACTTAGGTACGAGCCGAGAAGGCTAGCTCCTTTCCGGAGAAAGGCTACTAGGCACCCCGACATCGCCCGGTTATGAACCACCGGCCTCCTACTCAGCGTGTTAGGCGATAACGGACTAATCGCATATTTCTTTAAGTTTAAAATTCATTTGAAACCTTTTCTTTCTCGTTTTGAAAACCGTTTTGAGCATATATTATTGAAAGCCACTTTGGTAAAGAATCACCCATTTACATTGATGCTAAGTATAAAAGAGAGAGGGGGAGAAGGAAGAATTGATTTATTTACAGTGTGTCTTATGCCTCGATTCGTATGTTAACTCTACACTAAACTCACTCCCCGAAAACGAGTTTATTTACATGGTTCGTACCTTAATCGCCGTTGGAACGATTTAGGTACGTTTCAAAACCCCGTTAATTTACATGGCATCTACTCGAATCGCCGTTGGAACGACTCGAGCGTTTGAAGACGTGGAATAAAGAATTTTAACCCAAAAACGTGGTTAGGCATACAAGTCAATTTATTTTGTACAAATCATTTAAGGAAACGATTCAAAACTTTATTATTTACAATAAAAACGATTTTAATTACAAGGTTCGCCTAATCCGTCGTTGGAACAGATTAAGGTTTCAACATGTGATATTTTGGAAATAGTTTAAAAAGGTCAAGAAAAACGTTATTTACATTTTAAGAATGTCTAGAAAACTTAAGTTTAAATAAACAAATTAAAGTCTCTTTTTGTGATTTTATTTTCCCTTTTTTTTCACTCAATTAATCCTTACTTGAATATAATTACAACAACTAACAAATTAAATTCGACTTCACCCAACCAAACATGTTTAAAGAATATATACCTATAGGAAATCCAAATGGAGAATGAATATACATATTTATACATATATGTAAGAATAGTAAAAATGGTAATAATATATATATATAGATTAAATGTAGGATAAGGAAAGTAGTAATACATATAATACATTTTTATCCTAATTACAACTATGTAAAAATAAGGGAGACTATAAAAACTAAAAATAACATTTAATTTCCAAAATAGTTTTACCCTATGATAGCTAATATAATTCAAATGCCAAGGAAAACTATATATATACATATATACTACTTTATAACATTAAATCCAAACGAATTAAATTTTAACATGAAATAAATAAATATATAGTACATAATAAATAGTTATAGGATTAAAAAATAATTTTTATAAACATATTACACAACAATATACATATATATATATACAAGTAGAAATGTCAAAAAGTGGGGAAAGGAGGGTAAAAATGGTGATTTTCGGTATCCAGCAGATTACCGACGGAAAATCCGTCGCCAATCTGCTGTTAGCGACAAAAAAGGTAGAATTACAACAGCACTCCAAAACTTTCCAGATTCGTTCAAAAGCTTTAAATTAAATCTAATTCGATCGTTTGGGATCTCCGAACTACCAAAAATGGATCATAGTCTATAACGGAGTTTCCTAAAACGACGTTTTTATTTTAAAACGTTATTCGGAAATATCTTTTCCAAACTTATAATTACAACGTTTTTAATACCCGAACTACCTTTTAATCGGATCACGGTTCGTATTGGGATATTAAAACGAGGTTTTTTATTTTAAAACAAAACCGAATTTTTATTTAACACGGGATAAAAAATAAATACGAAGAACTAAATAAAACGTGATAAATAAATGAATAACTAAATAAATAAAATTATAACATAAAAATAAATAAAGAAAATAAAATAAATGAAATAAATAAAATGAGTCTAGTCCTCGGATAATACCTCAAGTTCGGTATTGACGGTTGAAGTCGGTTGATTCCACGAATCGTGCTTTTCCGGTGTTTTTTTGTGTTTTTGGTAAAATTTTAACTTTTAGGAAATTTGGAATTTTTAGGAAAAAAAATGTTTTTTCCCAAAAAAAAAAATTTTCTCTCTCTAAAAATGTTTAGAGTGAGAAGCTCCTCCCAAAAGTCCCTCCCCCAAATGCATGGGGATCCGTGCCTTATATAGGCAAACGGATCCCCGGAACTTTGGGCGACGCCCGAGTAAAATTGGGCGTCGCCCAAAGGGGGTTGGGCGAACGCCCAACCTATGTTGGGCGAACGCCTAACTTTTGTTGGGCGAACGCCCAACTGATGTTGGGCGTTCGCCCAACCATCGTTGGGCGTCCGGCCAACGTCGTTGGGCGCCTGCCCAGCGGCCGTCGGGCGCTCGTCCAACGGCTGTCGGGGGTGCATGCCCGACGGCCGTCGGGCGTCCCGCGGGCGCCGAGCGCACGCCCTGCGCTGCCGGACGTGCGTCCGACTGTCGTCGGACACACGTCGGCTGCCGCTAAGCGCTCGCTCTATGTCGCGGAGCGTCCACGAGCCGTTCACTCAACGACCGCGATTCTCGTTGACTCACCGTTTTATTATTATTCGTTTTTCTCTTTCAAAATTTTCCCGGAACCAACCGCTTCGACCGCTTTGTTAAAGGTTTTCGTCACAGGTCCTCCGACTCGGTGTCTACAGTTGCCCCTACTTTCCTATTTTGACAGTGATGTGTGTGTTTCGAAAACGTTTTTTTTTGCTAACGCAACACATGCAATGTAAAACATATAAAAGTAAGAGACACGTAAAGAGTAGGAGGAAGAATACCTGACCTTTGCGCTGCGCGTTCCGGTGTCGTTCTCGATCCTTTATGTCCTTGCCTTTGAATCGGCCGCCGGCGAATGTTCTTCTCACGGACCCTAGCCTAAGTTGACTGCGGGTAAAAATGGCTCAAAAGCAACCTTGGTGCCCGACCGCGAGCAAGATGGCTCAAAAGCGATCCTGGTCTACGACCCGGGGGGAAATGGCTCAAAAGCGACCCTGGTCTACGACCGGGGGGAAGTGGCTCAAAAGCAACCCTGGTCCACGACCGCGGGTAAAATGGCTCAAAAGCAACCCTGGTCCATGACCGCGGGTAAAAATGGCTCAAAAGCAACCATGGTCCACGACCGCGGGTAAAATGGCTCAAAAGCAACCCCGATTCACGACCGGGGTAAAATGGCCCAAAAGCAGCCCTGGTCCACGACCGCGGGTAAAAATGGCTCAAAAGCAACCCTGGTCCACGACCGCGGGTAAAAATGGCTCAAAAGCAACCCCGGTTCACAACCGGGGTAAAATGGCTCAAAAGCAACCCCAGTCTACGACCGCGGGTAAAAATGGCTCAAAAGCAACCCCGGTTCACAACCGGGGTAAAATGGCTCAAAAGCAACCCCAGTCTACGATTGCGGGTAAAAATGGCTCAAAAGCAACCCTGGTCCACGACCACGGGTAAAAAAGGCTCAAAAGCGACCCCGGTTCACGAATGGGGTAAAATGGCTCAAAAGCAACCCTAGTCTACGACTGCGGGTAAAAATGGCTCAAAAGCGGAGGTTCTTTCTAACGATTCTGAATTCTTTTAAAACACTGTTGTCTGTATTTTCTCGCTGAAGCTAGCATCTTGGAGGTTTGAATGGTTCAATAGGAACGTCTTTTTAGTCCGGAATGATTCCAACTAACAATCATTTTTCTGTTGACTGTCGTCTGTATTTTGACTGGTGCCACTGCTCTGTAAAAATTAGCTATCATCTGGAGTTTCATCTTGATATTATCGGTCACTGTCTGGCAGAAGCGCAGGCTAAAACGGACTGCAAATCGGAGGTCTGTACACCTGGTAAATGATTATTTACTTTTTACCTTTATGTCACATCGTACCTTTTTCACTATCTACGGAAATGCCATTCTCATTTCCTATATAAGGTGGTGGGGTTTCATTTCAACCCCACACCTTCTCTTTCTTCTCTCTCTCTCTAACTTTTGATTTGGATTGTTCTCGGGATGGATTTGGACCAATATGATGGCACGAAGGGCATGGAAGCGGGTTTCGTGAACCTTACTATAGTGGACCCTTTTCAGGACCCCGCAACGCATCTGAGCCGGACCCGCTGTAACCAGGTAAGTACTTTCTTACTTCCTCGTCTTTTGACTAAAATTCTAGGCTTTAGTATCCCTATTAAACATGATTTGCATGCTAACTTCTAGATTGCCTTAGAATACTTTTAGTTAGAAAACATGAATTTCTTCGTTTGCAAGTAACCTTTATTTATCTTTTGTAAGCATGCGAACTATATGCATGTGAATAGTAAAACTACAAACGATGCATGCCAACAGCAAGAATAAACATGAATAGTGCACGTGAATAGTGAAAACGTGAATAGTACACGTGAATAGTAAAAACGTGAATAGTGCACGTGAATAGTAAAAAACTTGACTAATGTACGTGAATAGTAAAAACTTGACTAATGCACATGAATAGTAAAAACTTGACTAATGCACGTGAATAGTGAAACTTGACTAACGCTCGTGAATAGTAAAAACTTGACTAATGCACGTGAATAGTAAAACTTGACTAATGTACGTGAATAGTAAGAACTTGACTCATGTACGCGAATAGGCCAATGAATAAAGAATTAATCAAATCCTATGCAGACAACCCCAAGGTAGAGATTTCACACAATGACGGTCTAAATTGACAAGATGTCTCTAGGTTAGATTTGACCGAAAGAATAGCTAGATTAACGTGCTTTCATCAGATGCAAGCCTAGGGACAACCTTTAAACTTACCTGTTCCGTTCTTTCCAGTTTATCGGTATTTCCGGGACTACAGCGGATATTCACACGTGGTACTCTATGTTAGGCGTCGCGGTGAGAGCCCGTGTGCGAGAGCTGGGCTTTGAGCCCTTTATTTTGGCGTTGCCCCGCGCCAACGGGGTGTGCGACCGCTTTGGCCTACGAGCCTTATGCGAGAGATGGGTAGACTCGACCCACACCTTCCACCTTTCCTTCGGGGAGATGACCATCTCGCCCAGAGATTTCTCTTTATTGACTGGGCTGCGGGGGAGTAGCACTCCGGTTCCCCTTTCCTTTGATGCGATGCGCCCGCGAGTTGACCGTGCTAGATTGGCTGCTTTGATTGGGCTGGGAGTTTATCCAGGCGCCAAATCCACCCCGGCGAAGTTCATCACTACATCGGGGCTTTTGAGTCGTAGGGACTTTTGCGGGACCGACGACACCGATTTGGCCGTCCGCAGCTTCCTGATATATGCTTTGAGCGAGACGATCTTCCGCACTAAAAGCGAAATGATTCATGCAGGTCTCATTCAGGCTTTCAGTGATATGGATGCGGTGGCGTCCTATGATTGGGCGGGAGCGGTTCTAGCTTTCCTGTACAAGTTTTTGGATTTGACTTACCGGAAGTGCAAGGATTTCGGCGGCTACACCTTTGCTCTTCTGGTACGTGGTGCATCCTTGACTTGCCCTTTTTATCTTCTTCGCGCTTTCTGTTCGTAACCTTTGTTTTCACAAGCAGGTTTGGGCCTACGAGAGGCAGATTCTTCCTAGCGAGCATCGGCGCAGGCCACGGGTGCCGAAGCCCCCACTCATGGCTCGATGGAGAGAGTTCGATTTAGGTACCGAGGAGAGGCCGATGGTAGCGCAGCTCCTGGATTGGATTGATTCGCGGACTTTGGGACAGGTAAATATCTTCTATTCGTGCTAGATTCTTGTTTGATCAGACCTGACTTTTCTTGGTGTTTTTAGATTAAATTCAGGTGGGACGACCTTGACTTCGGTCCCGATTACGCGTATGTTACCCTGATCCAAGAGCAGCAGAGTGTGCTTACCGGCCCTTGCGTGCGGGCCTAGTATTTGGGTGACCGGGGCATCACCGGGGTTAGGGCCTCGCAATGGTCACCAGGCAAGATCCCTGTCTCTATGTTTGCGGTGCGGACCATGCCCTTGTCGGTCATTCGTCAGGATTTGACCCGTTGCTTTATTGGTAGAGATGTGTGGGTTCATGCCGGGGGCCGTGCTCCTTACCTATCGACCCTGTTGAGTGCGAGGGATGCCCCAACGGCGGTGATGGAGGTGGACCCTGTGGCAGACGTGTTTTCATGGGAGGCTGTCGCTGCAGTCTTTGGTCGGGAGGAGGTCCCGGTGAGTGGTTCGGCCTATTTATCTTTATTTACGAGATAGTTAGTGGTATTTATTGTGTCTCTATTTGCAGGAGGGTTCCTGGAGGAGTGCTCATCTGTCAGACTTCTTCGACGGAGCCCGAGCTCAGACGTCTGCGAGTGAGCCGCCATATTACGTGGGCGAGTCCTCCAGCGCCGCTCGACCGGAGAGGTCCCCTTTGGGCGTACCCGTCCCGGATTTTGGGAGGGATTTCGCGACTATTTTTTATGACAAGTCCGGGGTGGCCTACGCCGGTGTCGAGATGGCTCCTCCGGTCTTTACATCGAGGGTACCGTTTGACCCCTCAGACGCTTCCCAGACCTCGAGAGAGACTTGCACCGATTATGTGGGGCTGTCTGGTTACCTCCGAGATCGACTCAGCTTGCCTTGCGCTGACCATCTGGTATGTATTATTACTTTATTTTAGTGTAGTGGGATGTATGCATATATGTATGTATGATTTTTATTCTTGCCAGTATTTCTTTTTTTTTCACATTTCTTTTTTTTTTCTTTTCAGAGTGATATTCACACACATGAGCGGAGACGGAGCGAGTCGGTGCAGGAGTCCGATGCCAGGGTTGGCCAAGTTTATCGGGAGAGGAACGACCACTGGTCAGAGGTGATGCGGAGAGAGACTGCGGGACGCCTTGCTATTGAGGAGAGGGTGCGGGAGGAGACTACCGGACGCCTTGCTGCTGAGGAGAGGGCGCGCATTGCCGAGGAGAGACTTCGAGCCACCGAGGAGGCCCTATCTGCGGAGCGGGCGTCACATCTGAGGGATTTTGAGGCCTACTGGGATGTCCCTCCTTATTAGGCTCATCATGTATAGCTTTGTAGTTTTTATTAGGATTACCCCGATGTATAGCTGATGTATAAGGAGTGGGGTGGATAGTATGTAGGCTTTTTATTGTGAAAAGTAAAGTAGGAAATGTATAACTCATGATTCGTATTGCCATGCATTCAGTAGATTATGATGATTCCAATCATTCTCTTCAAATATATTCATGCCTTTATTTATTTACAAACAACAGAAATACTTAGCCTCTTATACATTATTTTTGTAATTGCTCAAGATATAACTACCGTTACCAGGACCTGCCTTTTTTCAGTTTTTAGATCCCGGTGATTTTTCATCTCTCCTTTTACTATCCCGGAATTTTCAAATGAGTGCCCTTTCGGGTTTTCACCCATTGGGATGTCCCTTATTGTTGCATAGGCTGCCCTTTGCGGGTTTTCAACCTATCGGGAATTTTCTTTCGCTTTTTTTTTTTTACGAAAAGTATTTCTTAAGCCTATCCAGATTGGTAGGTTCGGAGAACTCCATGCCGTCCATGGTAGTTAACTTCACCGCTCCTTTGATTAGTATCCTCTTCACGAAGAACGGCCCTTCCCAGTTTGGCCTAAACTTGCCCCTCGGGTCGGTGTGCGTCTCGCGGATCTGTTTTAGCACCATATCCCCTTCTTTGATAGGGCTGGCCTTGACCTTTTTATTGAAGGCTCGGGCCATCCTTCGCTGATATAACTGCACATGGTAAAGGGCCTCCATCCTTTTCTCGTCCACCAATGCTAACTGTTCATACCGCTTCTTGACCCATTCTGTCTCGG
The DNA here is from genome assembly GCF_963576675.1 of Euphorbia lathyris. Taxonomy (NCBI): domain Eukaryota; kingdom Viridiplantae; phylum Streptophyta; class Magnoliopsida; order Malpighiales; family Euphorbiaceae; genus Euphorbia; species Euphorbia lathyris. Next base: position 51,720,093 of record NC_088914.1, read on the forward strand.
GAATCTCTGCTTCTACTGCGATTCTCAACGATCGTTTTTCAATCTCAATTGGCAGGACTGCTTCTGCCCCATACACTAAGGAGAACGGCGTTGCCCCAGTTGATGTTCTAACCATCGTGCGATAAGCCCATAAAGCGAGCGGAAGCTGCTCGTGCCAATTCCGGTGCGATTCTGCTGTCTTTACGAGAATTCTTTTAAGGTTCTTATTAGCGGCTTCTACTGCCCCATTAGCTTGCGGTCGATAAGGAGAAGATCTATGATGCTCAATACCGTACTCTTGGAAGAGACTTCTTACTTCCCCCTGAAACTGGACCCCGTTATCCGTAATCATGTGATGAGGCACTCCGAACCTGGTGATCAAATGTTTCTCAATGAACTTTCTCATCTGCTTGGATCCCAATTTGCTAAACGACTCTGCCTCTACCCACTTGGTGAAGTAATCAATGGCGACTGCAATAAATTTGTGCCCATTCGAAGCATTAGGCCTCACCTCACCGATGATATCAATGCCCCAAGCCGCAAATGGCCAAATAGGTGCTAACACATGTAATTCCATGGCTGGTAGATGACTACAATCTCCGTGGACTTGACAATCGTGGCATTTCTTCGCATAATCGTTACAATCCTTTTCCATGGTGAGCCAATAGAAGCCTTGCCTTATGATTTTCTTTGCTAACACCGCTCCTCCCATATGGGCTCCACAAATTCCCGAGTGTACTGATTCCATTGCCTCGCGGGCTTCTCCCGCATCCAAGCACCTCAGTTTTAAACCATCGGTGTGCCTTTTGTAAAGCAAGTCGTTGTGGATGACGAACTGCTGAGCTAACCTTCTAAGCACAGCTTGATCCCTAAGTTCTGATCCCGCCGGATAATCCCGTTTTTCATAAAGTTCACGATGTCGAAATACCAAGGCTTTTCATCCACTCCCAACAACATTACATCTTTATAGCACGGTTTGTGAGACCTCTTTAGCACCAAAGGCTTTGAGGCAAGATTCCGTGGATTATCCCACACCGACACCAAGGTGGCCAAAGCATCCGCTGCTTGATTCTGTGCTCGGGGAATGTGATAAAAACGACATTCATTGAATCTTTATGCCAACCCTTCTAGCTGGTCTAGGTATGGACGTAATCTTTCTTCCCTCACTTCCCAGTTTCCTTGTGCCTGCTCGATGATCAGCTTTGAGTCGCCCCAGATTTCCACATACGATGCTCCCAATGTCGTTAGCGACTCTAACCCATAGATGCATGCTTCATACTCAGCCATATTGTTAGTAAGAGGGAATGATAACTTTTTCGCCATTGGTATCCTTTCTCCTTCCGGTGAGATAAGTAGCACTCCTACTCCGGCTCCGCTCGAATTGACTGCTCCATCGAAGAATATTTTCCACGATATAACTTCTATTGTGTTCAAGTGCTCATCGAGGAAATCATAGTTTATCTCTTCCTCTTCTGTGTTCAGAGGTTGGTTGGCCAGGAATTCTGCTACGGCCCTCCCCTTAATAACCTTCTTCGTTACATATTCAATATCAAACTCGGACAAAAGCAATAACCATCGGGCTAGCTTCCCTGTTAGAGACGGAGTTCGGTACAGATACTTTACGGGATCCATCCGAGAAATAATGATCACTTTATACGATTGAAAATAGTGTCGTAGTTTCTTTGTTAACCATACTACTGCCACACACGTCTTTTCGATCATGTTATACTTAAGCTCGTACTCCAGGAACTTCTTACTCAGATAATATACCGCGTGCTCCACACCGGCGTCTCCTTCTTGGGCCAACATTGCCCCAATAGATCGCTCCTCGATCGCCACATAGAGGAGAAGCGGTTTTCCCAGTTTAGGCGGTCTCAGAACTGGCGGATTAGACAAATAGTTCTGAACACTCTCTAATGCTTGCTGGCACTTATCATTCCAAACCGTGGGTTGATCTTTCCGTAGCAGCTTAAAGATCGGCTCGCAGATCGCAGTGAGTCGTGCTATGAACCGACTGATATACTGAACCTGTCCCAGAAATCCTCTCACTTCTTTCTCATTCTTTGGTGCCGGCATTTCCCGTATGGCCTTCACTTTGTCGGGATCTACCTCGATTCCCTTGTTACTGATCACATAGCCTAAGATTTTCCCCGATGAAACGCCAAAGAAGCACTTCTTCGGGTTCAACCTCAGTTTGAATTCGGCAATTCGAGCCAAAAACTTCTCGAGTGCAGCGAAATGCCCCTCTCTTGTCTCCGACTTGACCATCATGTCATCCACATAAACTTCTACTTCCTTGTGTATCATATTATGGAACAGTGCTGTAGCCATTCGCTGGTAAGTTGCCCCGACATTTTTCAAACCAAACGGCATCACCCTATAGCAGTATGTTCCCCACTCAGTTGTGAACGAGGTTTTCGCTTTGTGTTTCTCAGCCATCTGAACTTGCATGTAGCCCATGAAACCGTCCACATTTGTGTGTAAGACACTTGATGCTGCACTGTCGATCAACAAGTCAATATGAGGCAATGCGAATTCATCTTTGGGGCACGCCTTGTTAAGATCTCTATAATCGACGCACATTCTCACTTTGCCGTCCTTCTTTGCGATGGGCACTACATTTGCGACCCAAGGGGGATAGTCGATTACTTCGATGAACCCTGCTTCTAACTGCTTCTTCACTTCCTCTCTGATCTTATCTGCCCATTCCGGTCTCATGCGTCGGAGTTTCTACTTCACGGGCTTCGCTTCGGGGTACGTTGGAATACGGTGAGTTACGATTGATTGATCAATTCCTGGCATGTCTTCGTATGTCCAAGCAAACACTATTTCGTATTTTTTAATTATTCTCTCAAATTCTTTCCTCTCTTCAATAGTTAATTCTTGAGCAATTTGTATAAGTTTAGGATTTTCATCCGTGCCAAGATTGAAAGTCGACATTTCTATTGTATTGATTTCAAATGTAGGCATGTTATATGAATGAGAATGCATGGAATGATCATGATCAACATCAAGCAAGTAAGCAAAATCAGAATTCATTTCATTGATAGTGTTGGCGAGTACATCATCGGATTCAAATAAAGCAGTAATACAATTCTCATCATCAGGGTTCTCGGGTTTCTCATAAGTTTCGGAGGTACTGGGCTCGTCCACCGCTCCCACAGTGGCCTCAATAGTGATGACTTGCTCCTCGGCATTCAAATGTAACATCATGATCTCCTCGACAAAGCAGCTCGCCTTTCCTTTGCCCCAGTCGGTAACATCATTGCCTGGCAGAATCTTTCCTTCGGTGCTAGTCCATGACTCGGGAGTCCCCAAATAAACCTTTCCGTGCCCCTCATTCACAAAATACTTCTTTAGGCCCACCTTTCCTTCACCACTTGTGTTGGACGGACCTCCCAGCTCATATCCTAAACCCCTCCGGGTTTTCTGACTTTTGAAATCCGGAAATTCTGGCAACCCTTGATGGTGTGCTCCCAAGCCCATACCGGGGATGAAACCCCCCTTCATCATTTTCACCACATCGGAGGTCATGCTAGACTTGTAGATCCCAGAAACTTAGAATCCGGAGAAAAGTTGAGGCTCGATTCCCAATGCCGCCACCGAACTCAATTTCTCAGCTCTAATTGTCACTATCTTCTCCCCGAAGGGGAATTTGATCATTTGATGGAGCATGGAGGGCACACCTCCCAACTTGTGGAACCATGGGCGTCCCAGCAACACGGCAAAGGTTACCGGGATATCCAGCATCGTGAATTCTGTTTCCTCCTCGTGCGGCCCCACTTTCAGCTTGGCCTTAAAAACTCCTTCGATGTGCCTACGGCTATCATTATAGGCCCTGATCACAGTTTTCGAGGCAGTCAAATCTCCTCTTTCTACCCCCAACTTGGACAAAAGTTTTAGTGGACAAACATTAATGGCTGATCCATCATCGACCATCACATAGCTAGTCTTCTTCCCGTTAATTTCAGCTCAGATGTATAAAGGCTTGTTGTGAGCCTTCCCTTCTTCTGGGAGATCTTCGTCAGTGAACGTGATTTCGGCCTTCTTCCGGGCCATAATTGCCCCTACTAAAGCTGCCGGCTCAGTATCGGTAGAAATAACCAAATTCTGCAACTCTTTCATCAGATTTTCACGGTGGTATTTGGAATGGCATAGGACTTCCCATACCGTAGACTTAGCTTGTGTTTTCTTCAACTGCTCGAGGACTTGATCATCTGGCTTGGGAGCCGATCCTTCCCCTATCTCAGTCTCAACCATAGGTGCCTTTCCCTCGGCCACTCGACCTGATCTTGTCATGACGGCGATTTTCGGCTCATCATCAGATTCATCCCAAATATTGATAGGAATTCTCCGATCAGTATCCTCCTCGTCCGAGGAACTTTCCCAAATATCCACAATCATCAGATCCATTACATGAGGAACGTTTGAATTCAAATAAAAGGGATCCGCTGATCCATACAAAGCCCAGCCTATCAAATCATCATAATCCCTGAGGGATACCCTACTCATCCTCCTCGCTGCCAACGGAGTTGCGCCTCTCTGTATGCACGTAAGCTGCACCTTATCACTCATTGTTTCATGACACTGCTCATAGCGGTGCCTCCACCTCCTAGCATAATCCATGAATGGTTCCTCGGGGAACTGTCTGATCCTATCCAGATCTTCCAGGGATCCCGTCCATGGAACATACATCTCATATCTCGCCACAAAAGCACTCATAAGCGGTATCCAATGACCCATTTCCTCTTCTGATAGGCCTTGGTGCCACAACAAGGCTTCTCCCATGAGGGTTCCTGGGAAATGTTCATGTAATTCACATTGAGGGAACCCGGCGTCGTACATATGGTTGCGGAATATCCTCGCATGCTCAATAGGATCACGGTATCCCCCATACCTAGGCATTGCCAACACTGCCTCGGGTGTTTCATAAGACGGCGAATCTGGGGTTTGCTCCACCAGCATCCATATCGTATACTCTTTGATAAACCTCTTCGTCATTGCCGCCCAATCGGTCTTGACATGCATCGGAAGTGACCTATACCACATCAACGGCTCACCCATCAATGAATTACAGAACAAACTGGTGATCTCTTCTTCCTTAAAACCCAAAGGCCCCATGGCCGACAAGTAGAAGTGAAGGTGTTCCATAGGATCTTTATTGCCATTATACTTACTGACCCTCGGTAGCGAACGCTTGATAGGTCCGATCTGCATCGCGAAGCGCTCTGCAGTCCTGTCCTCAGCTCTTTGGTACTTTTCTAGAAATAAATCTGACAATCGATCCCAATCATGCTTGCAAGAGTCGGGTAATGAGTGGAACCACCCCAAAGGCTCGCCTATCAGCGAATGGTGGAACCACTGAGCAATCTCGTCCACCCCGAAGGATTCAACAAACATATCGCGCATATATTCACGCAAGTGCACATCGGGATTCTCTCCACCACTAAATAGATCCAATTCTGGCACAATAGTCCGAGATGACCCTTCCCCGGTCTCTTCAGCACTATCTTCATCATACGGTGCTCCACCATCCAAACCTTCATCCATCGGTTCACCCTCCTATTCCTCGCCAAGGAAGGACACATATAGACCATTTCCTATATTGCCTTTTTCATCGGAGTCCAGCAACTCCTCTTCATTTTCCTCGAAGGATTCCATCACTACACTTTCCTTCAGACCGACTCCGATTATGCTCACCCTATGATTAGGCAATGGATTACGCCTAGTGGAAGGGTTCGCTGACGAAGGATCAGCTATCTTCTTTTCCTCAATCAAATCTTGGATCTCGTGCTTCAACCTCTCACAGTTCTCAATAGTATGCCCATAACTGCTATGGAATTCGCAGTATCCCCTAGCTTGTATCTGCTGAGTGGGCGGAGCTTTGTTATAAGGAGTAAGAGCTTTCAACAGCCCCTTTTTCTACAATCGTTCGAAAACTTTTGCGTAGGTCTGATCAAATTTGGCGAACTGCCTCTTTTCGATAGCATTAAGATCAAGCACTTTCACTGTTGTAGATTCTGCACTCGCACTGGGTCCTCCGGCACTATATCCAGACTTCGTCCACTTGGTATACGCCTTTTTCGGTTCTCCATCCCCCTCAACTGTCAAGGCGCAGCTATACATTTGGTTGAAATCGGTAAAAGGCATGTACCGCAGCTCATTCTTACTATACGGTAATGTGTTACCGACTACCATTCGGATCTGATCCTGCTCAAGCGGCTTCTGCTTCATAACCGTGGCCTTGGCCCTCCATCTTCTTACAAAATCGGAAAAAGATTCCCCAGTCTGCTGCTTAGTGCTCTCAAGCTCCTTCAAGGTGACCTCAAGCATGGTGTTGAAGCTATACTGAGCGATGAATGACTTCGCTAACTCTTTCCAATCCCTCTTCATCACCATCGGCAATGCATGAAACCATGTGAGGGCAACCCCTCTAGATAAGTGTTAAACAGCCCCAGGACTTGATCCTCAGTCAGGATCGTATGCTTCATCACGGCAACATACTGATTCATGTGAGCAGTAGGATCTTCCGTTCCATCAAACTTTTTCATGTCCGGGAGCCGGAATTTCAAAGGCAAAGCAGTTGCCGATAAACAATTCTTCAAGTTATAAAAGTCCTGACTCCCGGAACTTCCTCCACGTAGATCCTGCACCTCCTGAGTGATGTGTTGCTTCCACTCCTCCTCCTTAGCTTTCTCTTTCTCCAGCTGCTTTCGGATATAATCCTGATAGTCATCCTCATTCCCAAAGCGAGGACCATCATTCACCTCATTCTCAGCGTGCTTACTGCCACTTTTGTCATCTTTCATGGCCAACTTAGCTATCTGGGCCACTATCGCGGCTAACTGCTCATTAATGTTGTTCACAGAGTTTTCCAATCCGGCCACCTTTTCGTCGGTCGCAGACATGCTGACGGAAGAATGAGTATGCCCGGATGAAGACGAGTCAGAAGCCACAATTGCCGATTCAGTGTCAATCTGTAGCTGATCAAACTGCCTGACTAGCCGACTACTCTCTCGATACCACAACCGCTTAATGATGACGTCTGCGTGAACGGTATCCATTAGTATGTATGCATGATTTTATATGCATGATTCGTGGTGTGTGCGTTTATTATTTTCGGATATATAAGATAAGAAGAACAAATGTTAGTCTAATTACACGTATCACAGCATCTCTCTTCCACCCTTATTCCTCCACCCACTCGATGGTCCAAGTCTCTTTCCAAGGATTTTGGTTTGGGGCTCACATTGCGGTCCAGGGGACGCGTGATGCCGTCGATTATTGCGGAAAAGTAAATCATTCATTAGACAATACAATTCGTTTTAACGTATCAGCGTTTGGTGACTAAGATATCGACCAAATGGATTGTCCTGTCGGAATAACCCATCTTTTATCATTTTGCGAGACGCATTAGCTCGGGTTTTGACTCCCTTTGAGTGCATCTCGGTTTTTAGACGTGGTACGAGTTATTCTTTTAGTCCAATCGTTCGTTATTGACAATGATTCGTTCCCTTTTATCCGCGTGGGTTAGCGTCTCGATTTTTGGATTACGATGGGATCTTTTGGATCTATCGAGAGACGTAACCACGTGTTCATTTAGTGATGAAAGCACTTTTTATTTTAAGGAACAGACTCATCGCGTAACGTGTTTGTTTTTAGCGTTAAGAATCCGTTTGCTCATTTTGGCTACGTAAAAAAGATGGCGAGTCTTATTTGAGCGCACGGTAATCTTTCGGCTATTAACAAGTTTTTATTCCTTCCAATCTACGGGATATATCACCTTAGCGTGGTTATAGAAAGTCAACGTTTCGTTGAATCGCATGCTTATTCGAAGCAGGGATATTACCGTTCTTTTTCAGTTAGGCACGAGTGAAGCAAACACGCAGATCGGGCCATATTTCTTGTAGTTTTGGTAACGGTCGAAATGATCGAGCCATTAGTCAAACCCACAGTCTCATCCATATGGTGCAATCATGCGGTTTAGCTTAATTCGGCTTTATGATTTTAAACGGCGTACATACCGGCTCGAGGCATGTATTTAACGGCATTGGTTCATTTTCTTTAACTACCCTCGGGATGGATATATATCGTAGATACAGAATGACTTTGGTCGTTTTGTTTATCTTTGCTTTTCTTTTATTTTCTTAGTCACCTTTGCGGACACGCCCATTTCTCTCAAGAACGACACAAGGCATAACGTAAGAGCTCGTCTTTTATTCGGAAGGGACGGGCCACGTTTGTGAAACTCTTTACGTTACAACGGGGTCATTCGAAACAGAAATGTTCTTTGTTTTCGTTTCGTCATAATCTCGTTTCATCCCAACCTATTTAAAGAATGTGAATAACGGCTACTGTTAATATAGTCTTTTGAATCGAGATATAACTATCCTTGATATCAAAGCGACTTGAACTAATACGTGCTTACATCACAACGTATTTCCTAAACATGTGCCTTCTTCGGGACACGGAAAGGGACCAGGCGGGTCGCACAAGTTCATTCATACGAGATGACTAAGTCGTCTTTAGTTCGAATCGTTTCGATGTTTTGGGGTAGTTTGTACATCGGTTTAAGAATTATGTATTAACGTATCGTTTCATTTTCTTTACATATTTTAGGATTAGACACGTATCATGGCAATTTGAAAACACGAACTGATTCATTCATCACATCAAAAATGGTAACGGGTAATCCTATGGCAACTTCTAAGGCTACTATATGCTGACACGGCTGATCGCGGGACCTCACAGGACCGCACAAATTCGCCCCTAACGAATGGATGGGGACCCTTTGGCGCCTTACTGTAAGGGGGAACTTACACTAGCCTTTTTCGAGCGACGAATGGACTCTCGCTAGAGGTTTCGTGGAAATTACCCAAAAGGTTTGCAATAATGCTTATGAATGCATACGAAAAGAAATAATACGATCCGTCCCCGTTAAGGGCTTAATACACGCCTTCCGGAATCAAATTTCTCGCTTCCCCAGCAGAGTCGCCACTTGTTAGACGAGGTGCCGCGGCCTAATCTCCTGGGCGGGCCGGGGGGTGGACACCTCATAGCGACGTAAGCGGTGATTGGCGCCGAAAGCAACCAATCGTGGAATCAAGCTGCTCGACAGGACCGGAGCTCGGAGTATGGAAGAGTCGCCACCCACGAATGGGAAAATGAACACCAATCCCTTGCGGGAGACCGGTGAGGGTTCGGGAAACTTAGGTACGAGCCGAGAAGGCTAGCTCCTTTCCGGAGAAAGGCTACTAGGCACCCCGACATCGCCCGGTTATGAACCACCGGCCTCCTACTCAGCGTGTTAGGCGATAACGGACTAATCGCATATTTCTTTAAGTTTAAAATTCATTTGAAACCTTTTCTTTCTCGTTTTGAAAACCGTTTTGAGCATATATTATTGAAAGCCACTTTGGTAAAGAATCACCCATTTACATTGATGCTAAGTATAAAAGAGAGAGGGGGAGAAGGAAGAATTGATTTATTTACAGTGTGTCTTATGCCTCGATTCGCATGTTAACTCTACACTAAACTCACTCCCCGAAAACGAGTTTATTTACATGGTTCGTATCTTAACCGTCGTTGGAACGATTTAGGTACGTTTCAAAACCCCGTTAATTTACATGGCATCTACTCGAATCGCCGTTGGAACGACTCGAGCGTTTGAAGACGTGGAATAAAGAATTTTAATCCAAAAACGTGGTTAGGCATACAAGTCAATTTATTTTGTACAAATCATTTAAGGAAACGATTCAAAACTTTATTATTTACAATAAAAACGATTTTAATTACAAGGTTCGTCTAATCCGTCTTTGAAACAGATTAAGGTTTCAACATGTGATATTTTGGAAATAGTTTAAAAAGTTCAAGAAAAACGTTATTTACACTTTAAGAATGTCTAGAAAACTTAAGTTTAAATAAACAAATTAAAGTCTCTTTTTGTGATTTTATTTTCCCTTTTTTTCACTCAATTAATCCTTACTTGAATATAATTACAACAACTAACAAATTAAATTCGACTTCACCCAACCAAACATGTTTAAAGAATATATACCTATAGGAAATCCAAATGGAGAATGAATATACATATTTATACATATATGTAAAAATAGTAAAAATGGTAATAATATATATATATAGATTAAATGTAGGATAAGGAAAGTAGTAATACATATAATACCTTTTTATCCTAATTACAACTATGTAAAAATAAGGGAGACTATAAAAACTAAAAATAACATTTAATTTCCAAAATAGTTTTACCCTATGATAGCTAATATAATTCAAATGCCAAGGAAAACTATATATATACATATATACTACTTTATAACATTAAATCCAAACGAATTAAATTTCAACATGAAATAAATAAATATATAGTACATAATAAATAGTTATAGGATTAAAAAATAATTTTTATAAACATATTACACAACAATATACATATATATACAAGTAGAAATGTCAAAAAGTGGGGAAAGGAGGGTAAAAATGGTGATTTTCGGTTTCCAGCAGATTACCGACGGAAAATCCGTCGCCAATCTGCTGTTTGTGACAGAAAAGGTAGAATTACAACAGCACTCCAAAACTTTCCAGATTCGTTCAAAAGCTTTAAATTAAATCTAATTCGATCGTTTGGGATCTCCGAACTACCAAAAACGGATCATAGTCTATAACGGAGTTTCCTAAAACGACGTTTTTATTTTAAAACGTTATTCGGAAATATCTTTTCCAAACTTATAATTACAACGTTTTTAATACCTGAACTACCTTTTAATCGGATCACGGTTCGTATTGGGATATTAAAACGAGGTTTTTTATTTCAAAACAAAACCGAATTTTTATTTGACACGGGATAAAAATAAATACGAAGAACTAAATAAAACGTGATAAATAAATGAATAACTAAATAAATAAAATTATAACACAAAAATAAATAAAGAAAATAAAATAAATGAAATAAATAAAATGAGTCTAGTCCTCGGATAATACCTCAAGTTCGGTATTGACGGTTGAAGTCGGTTGATTCCACGAATCGTGCTTTTCCGGTGTTTTTTTGTGTTTTTGGTAAAATTTTAACGTTTAGGAAATTTGGAACTTTTAGGAAAAAAAATGTTTTTTCCCAAAAAAAAATTTTTCTCTCTCTAAAAATGTTTAGAGTGAGAAGCTCCTCCCAAAAGTCCCTCCCCCAAATGCATGGGGATCCGTGCCTTATATAGGCAAACGGATCCCCGGAACTTTGGGCGACGCCCGAGTAAAATTGGGCGTCGCCCAAAGGGGGTTGGGCGATCGCCCAACCATCATTGGGCGCCTGCCCAGCGGCCGTCGGGCGCTCGCCCAACGGCTGTTGGGGGTGCGTGCCCGACGGCCGTCGGGCATCCCGCGGGCGCCGAGCGCACGCCCTGCGCTGCCGAACGTGCGTCCGACTGTCGTCGGACACACGTCGGCTGCCGCTAGGCGCTCACTCTACGTCGCGGAGCGTCCACGAGCCGTTCACTCAACGACCACGATTCTCGTTAACTCACCGTTTTATTATTATACGTTTTTCAATTTCCAAATTTTCCCGGAACCAACCGCTTCGACCGCTTTGTTAAAGGTTTTCGTCACAGGTCCTCCGACTCGGTGTCTACACCTGTACTCGCATCTTGTGCTTCAAGGGCTCCACGGAGGGGTCGATGCTCAGTTTGTGCACTGCTTGATCAGGTGAGACCCCCGTGATGTCTTCGGTGCACCAAGCAAACACATCCGAATGCTCTGATAGGACAGCCTTGATTTCGTCGGCCAAAGGGGACGCGAGCCTGGTCCCAATTTTCACTTCTTGGTGTCCCCGAGAACACAGTCGCTGACCGGATCGATTGGTACGGGATTGTAACCCCTCATATCCATCAGGCCATCCTCCAGGTAAAGCGCTGTCCGAGGCTGAGTCGCCTCCCACTGCAATCTTTTGGCCAGCAGGCGATCTCCATGGATGGTGATCCTTCCGTGTTGAAGCGGCAAGGTAAAGCATAATCCGGAGATATCAACCGTGGCCTTCAAGGTAGCCAGCAGAGGCCTTTCGATGATGGCATTGTAGGCCAGGGGGATATCGACCACCACCCATTCTGCGGTATCCTCGATCTCCTCGACACCTTCGGCGAAGATAGTCGACAGTGCGATAACTCCCTTTACTGGGACTTCAATTTCCGACAGGCCAACCAGGGGGAAAGTCCCGGCTCGGAGGGCAGTGTGAGTATTCTTCATTGTACGGAGTGCCGTCCAGGTGAGCAAGTTCACCGAACTTTCTGTGTCTACCAGCACTCGGTGCATTTTAAAGCCGGCGATGTTGATAGTGATAACAAGAGCCTACGAATGGCTGGTCCGGAGCGGTGGTTGCACCCTCAGGGTCTGCCCGATTGCCTTCCTTTTACGGGAGCTCTCCGGAGGCACGCAGAGTGATGGTGCCCCCTCCCTTATGACGTGGATTTCCCCATGGTACCTTGGCCGTTTTGGCTCATCTACTCGGCCTGCTTCCCGCTGCTTCGGGCTCTGCTCCCTCTGCCTGATCGCCTTTGGTGGCGCGCCCTGCTCCGTGATCCGCTCAATTTCCTTCTGCATCTGATAGCAGTTCTCCGTGGAGTGTCCGGAGGATTTGTGATATTTGCAGTATTCTTTCTCGGCACAGGTCTTGCTCTTGTCGGCAGATGGGATCTGATGCGTGAATCAGCGAGGCTGGCTCTGAGCAGCGTAATGCACTTCCTTCCCGCGGGATCGATCTCCCCTATGCTCCAGGTTTGCTCGCTCGGCCCGAGCCGAAAAAGGCATTGGGGCCTCCTTGCGGGCTCGACCCTCCTCACGTGCTTCTGCGATCGGTCTGCCTTTTTCCTGCTTGTGCGTGTCTCCTCTGGCCTTGTCCCTGTCTGACTCTTCGTATCCTGCGGGCCGGTCGCAGTCGTCGTATCTGATGAAGGTTTGTGCCATGGTCATGAGCTCTTCGAAAGATCTTGGCATCTTTCGTAAACATTTCTGCTTTAGAGGCTCGCATGAGGTTCCTTTTGCCAGAGCGTAGTGAGCCACCTCTAGGTTGAGGCCTTTAACCTGTGAGGCCATATGGTGAAACCTAGAAAGAAAGTTGCACAGCGGTTCAGTTGCTCGCTGCTTGAGCCCGTTGAGGTCCGAGCTGATCTTCCTTACTTTTGCTGCTGCGGCAAAACGGGAGAGGAAAAGATCCTTTAGGAGATCAAATGAGTCGATTGACTCTGGAGCAAGTCCTCGATACTACTCTTGCGCACTAGACGAGAGTGTGGTTGGAAAAACCTTGCACATGATGTCCTCGTCTTTCGAGTATAAGTTGATGGTGCTCATGAACGATGCCACATGGTCGTTCGGGTCCTCGGTCCCTGAATACTGGGATAGTCGAGGAGCTTTCCAGTCCCGTGGGAACCTTGTCTCGATAATCCTTTGTACTAGTGGCGTTTTGCTGGAGGTGATGCTTCCTCCCATGACGCACCCGAGGGCCCTCTTGTCAAGAAAACGCTGGATCTTCAGTTCCAACAAGTCTTCGCTATTCGCGGCTGCTACCTCTTCGCACCGCGCACTGCCCTCACCGGACGAGGCGGCCCCGGCCCCTCTTCCCGCGAGGACCCCGGGTCCCGCGGGCTCTCCTGGCAACGCCCCCTCTCTTTGTATTTCTGCTGCTTCTTTAAGGTATTGCCAGATTTTGGCGTTCTCCTCCTGCAGGCTCCTTTGTTGGTCTATGATCTTCATCTGAGCCGCCGTATGAATAGCCTGGGTTGTTTGAAAACCTTGTATTGCACTAAGGAGTTGAGTGGTATTGTAAGTCTCTTCTTCTTCAGGGCTTACCTCCTCCATCAGTGGCCCCAGGTTTCTGGGGGAAATTGGAATGTTCGGAGTGGAACGCTCGATGTTAGTCATGGAGCTAGTTGCTCCTACTTCCGGTACTATCGTCGGGACAGAGTCAGTCGGGGTCTGCATTTCGCTTGAAGCTCCGAGGTCACTTGTATTCCACCTTCACCGCACCAAATAATCTGGGAATGCGGAACAGTGATCTGGATCTTCGTCGGGAAGGTCTGGTTTCTTCGGGGATCGGCTCTGCGCGGGGAACGGTCCCTGCGGATACTCCGAAGATTAAGACAGTTAGTGGTTCAAGAGAGTATGGTAATCAAATGTGAGTGAGGTGGGAAATTAGTTACCCGATCTCTTCTCCTTCCTTCATTGGCATATTTATAGCGGATTGACTTGGGCCTGTGGGCCTCCTGTTGCCCTGGCCCATTCGCTGGTCGGGCATTGTTGGGCCTCTTGGGCCTAAGTGATATTCCGAATCACTTTGTTTTTACTTTGTTTTTGACCAAGTAAGTCTTACTTTATTTTTTTTCAAAAAAAAAGTCTTACTTTGTTTTTTCTATCATTGGATGAACTTACTTTGACAAAGTCTACTATCATGCAATGGTGAAAAATACAAAGTAAGTTTTACTTTATCAAAAACAAAATAAGCATAAAAGACACCCAAACTTCAATGTATATTACACGTATTAATATAGCCAGTGAAATAAAGCTGATAACCATTTAATTGATTTTCGGAAATAAATATTCAAGTAACAGTTTTCTTATTTGCCCTCTTTCTAAGAAAAAAGATACAGTATTTGTTAATATTTGCTCTATTCACTTAAAAATAGATAATTAATAAAAGGCAAAAGCTAACGGATATATAATATGCATTAAGTGGTTTGACACAAATTAATTAATTAAAGACAAAAGGTTAAATAATTGTGTTAGATATATATTGTATTTATGGTAATTATCCTATATTTACGCTAAATATAAGATAATTACCATAAATACAATATATATCTAATACAATGTGCCAAAATTAATTAAAGTAATCAAGAATCTTTTTTTAGTTATTTAAGCTAAATAATTAATGACCAACAACATTTTGTGTAGGAGATATGGAAAGTCACTTTCACTTATTGTCATCTTTATTTTACCTCGACATATTATAACTCAATCTCCTCCTCTAACTCAATCTCCTCCTCTAACTCTTCTGAGCATATTCAATGAAATTTAAATAAAAAATATAATTTCCAATTTCCCACTTATTTCTTTGATACTTGATTTTCTAATTTTTGAAAGCAAAATGATTAATTTGAATGTCCTCTCACCCATCCAATGAAAACATAGTTGCGTTCATGGGGGAAGATCCTAATTTAGAAAATTCATTACATACTTCAATTTCAGTACAGCCTCCAAATAATGCAGAAGAAACTCATGATCAAGCAACCATTTGTGGGTCAAACATTTTTAAGTTAAATTTTTTGGGTTATTATTTACACAGTCTCCAATTCTTCACTAATTTCCTCTAATTTTAATATTTGGTTTTTTAAAATTTTAGAGCAAAAGTGCATGATTTGAATGATAACTAAATTAATTAAAAAAAGAAGAAAAAAAAAGAACTAATATTAGAGAGAATTAAACGTTAGATTTGTAGAGAGAGAAACAAGAAGAAGAATAAGTGGTATAAATGACAGCTAAATTACCATTAAATAGACTACCCAATTACAACCATATTTTTTTTTTGACCAGAAAATAGAAAATCATATAGATGATGGACTCGCATCCGTTTCAATAATGTTCACAAGCCATTCCGGCACAACAGTTGAAAAGAAATCGCTAGCATTGGAACAGGCAAGCCTAGCTACCAAATGAGCTGCACTGTTCACTAAACGAGGAATAAAAGCTAATTTAAAAAGTGGGTTGGATCCTAACAACACTCGACAATCCTGTATAATCATTCTGAACTCGAATATATCCTGTTTACCCGCTAGAATAGCATCGACCACAAGTTTGGCATCAGACTCGAACTCAATAGATGTATAACCCAAATTAACAAGCCATAGCATACTCGTTCGAATAGCAAGAGCTTCAATAATGCTAGGTTCTTTGATACCTGCTGGGATAAGACTGCTGCTGCATAGTAAGAAAGTACCCTTTTCATCTCTGATTACCACGCCCATACCGCTGCTCTTTAATTCTTTAAAAATTGCACCATCGATGTTACATTTAACAGAACCTGGGTTAGGAGGCTTCCATTTCTGAACCGGAACCGATTGCCTCATGGAACTGATGGTCGAATTCTCTTAGGCTCCTGATACCGTGTTACCGCGTCCATACCGCGTCTGATTGGTACTGCGCGACACTGGACGCTGCTGATCAGGAACGGGACCAAGTGTCGTCGGTTGTGCACTGTGGAGGCTGTGGTGCATCTGCCCCTCCCTGCTTTGCGGTGATGCCGCTACTGGTTGTCTGGGTGGCTCTCGTTGTTGGTATGTTGTCCAATCATGAACCGCTTCCAAGCTGGTACGCCAGCTAGTATCTGTCGGCCACCACCTCATGTGCCAAAGAACTCTGTTTATGTGGTCCCATATTACTTTCAAAGCACAGCATGTTCTGGCAATTATTTCCTGGTTTGAGCCGCATAAAGCTTGTTGCAATAGCCACTCTGCCAGATTCGAATTGCCCACAATCGGAGAAGGAACAGTTACAACCATATTTAATGCATAGAATTTGACTAATTACAATGCAAAACATTTAATGTGTTATATAAAAAATAATAAAATATATTTTTTATTTAGTGCTCCGGACACGTTAGCAGGCTCGTTAATAAAATCAATTAAAATTGATTTGAGTTATAATGGCCTCTAATTATTTAAATTAATTAGGTATTCTCTTTGATATTTAAGGTATGAAAACAAACTCAATTAGATGTTTCTTTTTGACAGAACTTAATTAGATGTTAAACTGATATTTATTTTTTATTTAGAAAATGAGAGTTTATTGATCACTCAAAAAGAATTAAATTGGAAAGAGGGAGGGAGGGGTAGAAAACCACATCCCATGATCAGACACAGAACCAGCCATTCGAGCCAGTATATCAGCTAAATGATTACTGATGAAGTGTATGATACTGTCACCACAAGCTTAGTCATAAACTTGTGTTGTTAGAATCATACAACTTCATCACCGTGTTATATACTTTTCCATAAGCATAACAAGCCAAGTGACATGATACATAGTAATGGAGATTTAGGTTGACCATATGACTATGCTTCACTGTCACCATATGTTGTAGGCATGAACATTATTTCACTGAATGAACATTCATAGCATAAGAGTATGGCCAATCACAACAACATCATACATGTAACTAATCAGCTACATGCCCAAATGAACATTCGTACACATACTCAATCAGTCTAGCTTCCTAAACAGAACATCAAACAAGCCATGTTTCATAGACATACACATATCAATCACTTCTAGCAGTATAACTCATAGGTGTAAGAGTATTTCCAAGCACAATGAACATTCAAAGCTTTAGAGTATGCCTAATCAGCCACATGCGTAATGATAATTCATACATAAACTCTATAAGTCCTAGCTTCCTAAACAGTTATATCTAACCAATCATTCATATCAATCATTCATCATCACCCACAACATCATACATGTATGTAATCGTTCAGTTCAAACCCACATAACAATATATATATATATACTCAAAATCAGGCTAGTTTCCTAAATCAATGAGTTCTATGTTCCTAAACAGTACATCAAACATACTCAATCACTTCTAGCTTCCTAAGCAGAACATCAAGCATGAACAAGCCAACATGCTTCATATACATACACATACTCATTCAGATAACAAGCCAAGTTGAAGATATATTGCAAACCTATCTCAGCAGCACCACCCACAACAACATCATACATGCAACTAATCAGTTCAAACCAACATAACAACAATATATACTCAATAAGTTAAAGAAATCTGCTCATATGCTAAACGCAATAACTGATTGACAATCTCTTTAGTCAGCCTTCACATGTAGCATTCTTACTATCCCTGCAAATATTATGTCCAAATAAAAAAAAATCAGAACATCTTCAGGAACCGGCACTGTATTGCCCTAGGTTAAAAAAGATAAAGACCCAAGCTTTTCAGCGGTGAATCTAACAGTGAATACAAGAAAATCAGTGTATCTAAGCGAGAGATCTAACCCTTTCAACGATAGGTCTGAAAATCAATAGATCCTTATTCCAGCTGCTGAAATCGACATACACAAAAGTAAATCGGATGAGGAAAAGAGAGAGTAAGGAACAATGAAAATCAATAGATACTTACCAGTACCGTGTTTGGAGCTCACTGATTGCATGAATCAACCATGGAGATAGAGAGAGATGAGAGGGGATCAAGATTGCGTAACCTAGAAAATGGGGTTTTGGGTAAGATACAGGGTTTATATATGAGCTAAAATTTCAGCCAAACCATCCAGCGCCTAAATTTGGTATATGGCCGCGTAAGTGAAATTTCGTTTACCGCTTTTTTTGTTTTCCGTATACAATGACAGTAATTTATTTCAGGTGTCATCTGATGAGTAAGTGAAATTTAACAAAAACGCGCATTTTCTTTTGATGACAGGATTCTGTAATCGTAACGTTATCTGAGAATCGAGTGCATTTTTTATTTCGCCTTCAGATGACATAGAGTTAAAATACTGTCACGAATAATATTCAGACGGCACGAAAACAAATGTCTGTCATGTATCTTGTGTCATGTGAAAGGAAAAATGGCATAGTGCCCCTATATAATGGAAACTTTTTTCTAACAAACAAAAAGGCCTAAGTAAGATCAATGTTACCCTTACATAAAGAAAATGACTCTTATTTGATTGTCACATCAAACCTTTCAAACATCAATTATGTCTAAAATATTTAAAATGTTGCAAACAACTTATCAACAACTAAATTTACAAAAAAAAAAAAACAAACTACCAAAATATCTAAAATGTTTAGTATGTTACTAACATGAAAACAATCTGCCAAAATATAAAAAATTGTTTCAGTTTATCAACAAACTTGTTTGGAATATCCAATATGATAGACAAACTACCTCGTTCAAATTTTCTATTAAGTATGAAATAAAATTGATGTTGTTTAAAAACAATATAAGTAAATTTTTACCATTTTTGTATGTTAAGAATAAATTTACAGTTTAACAAAAACGATAGGAATAAATTTAGAATTGATCCCTTATATATATATATATATATATATATATATATATATATAAGCAAAAAAGAATTTCATTAAACAATATCAGCATACAAAGCTTAGTGAATCAAAGAATGAGAGTATGCATCCACTCCATAGGTCAAAGAATGGCTAGTTTTAACTAAGGCATGGGTTACGGCATTCACAAAATGACTAATAGAATTGACATTCACATCAGTGAATAAACTAAACAAGAACTTACAATCATCAATCAAAACAATATAAGAACCGGAAACTTGGCTCAGTTAAATGAGCAACAACTATTGGAACATTCAACTCAACGTCAATCTCATCCAAACTCTTAGTCTTTAACCAGCTTAAAACCTCTCAAATATCCATGACTTCCACATCAACCCAATCTCCAATTGACATTGCACGGTCAAGACATTCTTCAACCCAATCAGTAGAACTCGTTCCCCACTTCAACATAAATGGATAATCATGGAACCCAAATCACAAAAACCACGGTTAAAATTAGCTTCTTGAAACTCCCGCAGTAACCAATTACAATGAGGGACTCTCCCTTTTTTTTCAAAAGTATATAAAACTTGTTTGACATACTCATAAGAATCAAAACTCTACCGACACCATCCCTTTGTTTAAGAAATTAATATAGTACAATTATAGAAAATCAATTTTCAAAAAGTAACATAGATTACAAAATCAAGTTCAACTATAAAATATGCATCAAAGTGATTTTAATTTTAGGGGAAATTAACAAAATTAGCCCAATTCGGAGATCCATTTATATATGAGACCTTGGAAGGAAGTAAAGTTGGCGTCCTTGCTCATCTGTGTCAAGGGAAATCATTGGATATTAGGGACCCTTCATATGATGGTTATGCATCTACATGTACACGATAGTTGTATTGCAAACAACAATGATGTGAACCTTTTTTAATTCTTAGCCAAAGTCAAAGCTGTTATGTTAATATATGTATAACATTCAATTTTCATAAATCACAATATCTGAAATATGTACCTGCTAATTGTTGTCTCTCATAAAACCATCATTGTAGAGTAGCTCTAATGTAATCTACCAACATTGTGATAGGTAGACGGCTTCCTACCACCATAACTGTATTCCATTATTCTGTTATGTTTGTGGTCATCCTGTTATATCGACAAGTATGAAAGTATGCATGTGAGCATTTCTCGATTCCAACTTGCTTTAAATATTCTATTGTCGGGCCATGTAGTTGCCGAAGTCGAGAAAATGCCTCGTTAAAATCAGAAACTCTATAAGCTTTAGCAGCTCGCCAGTATGCCTCATTTATCTTTCTTATTTTTCGGAATGTAGCTTCCACATTCATTCTCAGATGTTGACAACAACATTCATATATTGCATTTGAAAACACTAAGGGCTCGTTTGGTATGTTGTAATGCAATGTACGTAATGTAATCAAGTTTGTAATGTAATCAAATGTGTAATGTAATGTAATGAAATAATCATTCCATTACCATGTTTGGTTGACAAATTTTAATAAATTTGATAAAGTGCAATTATCATTACAATATATATATTTATTTAGTTAAATACAATTTTTCATGTTTTTCGCGTTTTTTTCGTTTTTCCTTTCGTTTTTTCACATTTTTCCGTTTTTTTTTCGTATTTTCATATTTTTCTGTTGTTTTCCTCGTTTTTGCTTCCATTTTTTTTCTCTTTTTTCGTGTATTCATGTTTTTTTCGCCTTTTTCCATTTTTCGTTGTTTTTCTCATTTTTGCTTTCTTCCATTTTTTCTGATTTTTCATGTTTTTTCATGTTTTGTTGTTTTTTTTTCGTTTTTTCTATTTACATATTTTTTTTGTATTTTTTCTTGTTTCCGGTTTTTTCACATGTTTCTCTTTTTTTCACTTTTTTCGTTTTTATATTTTCATGTTTTTTCGTATTTCGACATTAGTAATAAAAATATAAGGGTTAATCGTAATGAGGATTCATGTCCATTTTGTTCGTAATGCCCATTACATAGTTTTGCAAAGAAAAATTAAGTGATATATTCGTGGTTCCATTACGACAAAAATGATTTGGCTAACCAAACATGGTAATGAGTCTCCATTGTAATGGACATTCAATTACAACACCTATTACAACGTACCAAACGGTGCCTAAATTCACGGCTTAATCAATTTCCATGTGCCTATTCGAAATGATGGCAAAATTCTTACATCCACAATACATTCTTTAAGCTTGGTTATAAACCAAGTCCATGCCTCATTGCTTTCGTTTGGTCCAACCCCAAAAGCAATATGATAAATCTGGCTATTACCATCTTTGCCAACTAAAGTGTACAATTCGTGTGGATATTTACCTTTTAAAAGTGCTATGTCAACACAAAAAAACATGTCGAATATATTCTTTAAACGCTCTAAGTGAAGGACTCATCGCCAAAAAGAAGTATTTGAAGTGATCATCGTCGTCCATTTGAATATGTGTCACCGTACCTGGATTGCATTTTTTCAAGGTATCGCAGTAGTCCGGTAACAACATATATTACTCTTCTAGTGGACCCCTCACATCTTCTAAAGCCCAGCATCTTGCCCTCTAAGCTTGCAGGTAAGACATGTTGATTTTATACACTTTCTCAAAATCTTTAACAATGTCCTTTGGTGGATATACTTTATCCTCGAGATCAAAACTGATTCGCAATAACTCATTTCCCTGCTTGCCTGTGTTGTGGTAACATTTGATCTCTGACACATGTGTGTTTGTTCATTTCATCCATTCTTTAGAGCCTGAACATATCGGAATTGGGTATCACAATACCTCTAAGCCGCCATTTACATGTCTTATCATGCTTACATCTAACTATAAACATGGACTTGTCAAACTTGTACACTCTCCATTCGAACATATTCTTAACTGCGTATTTTCCAAGTGCATCTTGCAATTCTTGTTTGTTTGAGAATATATCATGCACCTTTAACCCGGCAAACCCTTTTGATGCACTAGATTCAATAGGAATAACAGGTGCATCATAGACCTATGATAGCCATCGAAATGGATCAGTTCTCTTTCTTCTTCTTTCTTCATCATCCGTCTCATAGATACTTAATGATACATGGTCAGCGCATGCATTGATTTCGGGAACACCTTCGCAATGAGATTGTTTCCGAGGGATATGTTGTTCTTCATTTGCATCATCATCATCATTGGGGTTATAATGACCTCAAATATCTTCTTCATACCGTTTCTTCGGGGTAAAAAATGGGTTCGAGCTAATTTCATCTAAACCGGGGTTGGATGCGATGTTGAAATCCGTGATCTTTTCTTTACCTGGTTGATGCATGCCAAGTTCAATGGTAGCATCACAACTTGATTGAATAACATTCTCTATCTTCATAGCTCGCGGTAGTTGTGCATTTATAGTTTGTGGTTCAAAATTAACATATAGTGAGATAAGACCGTTTGGATTCATCCGACAATACTCTATGAAGCACTCAACATCACTTGAATCAACAATCGAAACTACTATCCTATGAACTTTGTTTGGAACCTATGTAGTTTGCATAGTCATACATACGTCAAATGATGTTGAATCAACACATGGAGAAGTGTAGACTCTCTCCTGTAAAATTTCGAAGTTGATTTTTGTTGAAAGCCGAAGCAACTTCGATTCACCCCCCCCCCCCCCCCGCGTATGTCATGGATTTTCTCATGGTTTTCCATTGGTCATTCCACATGATCACACACAAGAAATGGTCGGTTAACATATATACTACTACTATTAAAAAGTAAACACATTGTTAAACAATATTAAAGACAAAAGGAAAAATGCCAAGGAATGTGTTTCGCATTTAACATAACCCCGAAGTAATGATATAACTGCAGAGTCGCAGTTCGTATGATCATGAAGTAATGATACAACTGCGGATTCACAGTTCTTCGCGGTTATCCAAACTGCGGACCCTATTTCTTGATATTATAGCTTCGCAGTTTACGATTCTACGAAGCAAAATCGTAAACTGCGAAGTGAACGGGTAAATGCTGATATGTACGAAATGGTAAAATGTTACTTAAAATACACAACTATCCTATACAAAGTAATTTTGGGATGTAAAATTAATAAAATACTTACATGAAGAGTTTGGATCTTGGATTGATGTATGAAATTGAATGAAGAAGAGAGAAAGATAAAAGGAAGAGGAAAAAGAAATGGTTAAGTGTTATATATATATGAAGGGCATTTTGGAAAATTCATATTAAAATAGTCTAGATATATTTTTTTTATGGGAAAAATAGTCTAGATATATAATGGATGGTGTAATGAGTCTAAATATGTAAATGGATCTCCGAATTTGGCCAATTTTATAATTTACCCTAATTTTTATTCATATTAAGATTATAAAAACCATTTAATTCTAACGTTAAAACTTTTTATATTTCTTATATATATTTAGGAATGACAATGGGTACTGTACCCGCGGGTACCCGACACTATCCGGCGCAAATGGAACTACATGTACCCTGTATAAAAGGGTATGGGACGGGTATGAGATCAAAATCATTACCCGTTAAGGTAATTAGATGGGTATAGGAATACCCCCCAGGGTACCCGGTACCCGTCATAACTCGTTTATATATTGAAAAATATTATTGTGTTTTAGATGTAAGATTTGATATTTGAACTTCAACCTTTGTTATTCAACCATTAAGTAATACCACTAAACTACTTTGTTCTTATTAATGTTCAATTTGTTCAATTTTTAGATGGATGATTTATTAAATTTATACTTTATTAAATTTGTAATATTTTCTGTTTTATTTATTGATTCTTAACGGGTAAGGATAGCTGCGAATTAAATGAGACGGATATGAGATGCGAAAATATTCTTGTTAGGGTAATGGGACATGTACGGATAATTAAAAAATAAACGGGTAGGGATTTGAAATTGACACTATCCGTGGGTACTCTACCCGTTGCTATCCCAATAATATATTATAGTTTTTATATGTTTAAAATGTATAAAGTATTATTATATAATAACTTTAAAATATTTAATTTCTGATTCAACTCCCCATAACCATTTGCATTCTAGTCTGATTTGTTTACCAGTATAGATATGAATATATGATATTCAGTTTAGTTGAGGGTGAATAGTGAAGTAAAGTACATTAAGGCATGTTGTAACAAAATAAAGCATATTAGGGTATGGATAATGGACCGTAAAATCAAAATATGTATGTAAAAAATGTTTGAGAGAAATGGAGGGGTTGCATTAATAAATGGAATTTCCCTGGAAATGGTTTAATGGGGGGTTGAAATTCTCAAGTCAAATACAGAGAACCAAGTGAAGCCTTTTTCATGGTTTTGAAAACATTGGTTTAGACATGCATTTTATCACAAACAAACAGAACAAATGGAAGCTTTTCTAATTTAAATATTTATAACTCTACAATACGATATTCAAGACTAATGAAGCCACAAACTCGGGAGCTGATGAACAGAATACAGTGATAACTTTATGATTCAAAAGCATTTCAAATGCAGATATCCAAACAATATTTTATTCTCCTAAAGTACCTAACGAATTCATTCACGAATTTTCGGAACCTCTACATTTCCTCATTTGTAAAGTTGCAGAAATATCACTATATATTTACAATGACCAGAAAATTTCATTATAGCATGGTTGCAAACCACCAATGCACCGGGAATGAAGCATCTACATAGAAAGAAAAAAAAAAAGTATGCAATGTTCTAGCTAGCTTCCAACAAATAATTAATCCTTTCTGCAGCAGGGCTTTACCCTACAACACAGATTCAAATCCGTAGAGAAATGAATTACCTTTTCCTTAATGTGCTTGCGCGGCGAACCAGATCCTAATCTAGATGACCATGCAGCATACAGCACTTCGCCAACCGAGTTTGAGAAATCATTATTGCTTAGGTCCAATAACTGCAACCGATTTGCCAGGCTGATAGCAATCGAAAGCTCCTGAAACTGTCCCTCTAAAGACGAATTCTTATCATATGAGCTTGTGCAGCAATCATCATACTCAAGACCAGCTTCTTCCATTGTCAGGTTATCTTCACTATCAGCTACTTCAAGCTGATTACTGTTAACAGCACATAAAACCTGCTGACTCGTGTCAGTTTCTTTTGAAGAAGATCTGCATGTGCTGTTATCTGCACTCGTTTTCGCTGTGGAGTTATAATGGGTTGAATATTTATTATCCATGTTGATATTGTAGGCTAGATGGAGCTCTTCCAAATGCTCATTCTCTACATAAACAAATAAAGATATATAAACAAATAAACACACATGTTAGGGGCAGATACCAAGGATTAAATTTGAAAAACCTGATAGTGCCTTGATCACTTGAACAATTCCAGCGAGCTCCAACTGACATTTGTTAAGGACCAAAACTTTCAGACAACATTGCGGATTTCTAAGCAAAGTCGCAATTGCACCCATTCCCTGTTTTCACCTCTTGTCAAGTTCATTCTATTATCACAACTTGAAAATGCTAACTAGTACAATAAGATCACAAAAGGAAATAATACAATACACAAGCAAATTTAAGAGTTCATATCAGAAGATATTTTATTTCTTGTAAATCACATCTTCCCAAATGATTATGCGAAGTCTCTTACTTTGCAAGGATTGGAGGATAATCTATCATGTGCATCTACTTGAGAAAATTTTGCAGATTCAAAGAGGGTGTGCAGATTATTGAAAACATTAGAGAATCCCAAGTGGACCCCATCTATATTTCAAAGCTACATAATTAACCTAAGTAAACATATTGGACGTTGATTAGATGTTTAATACAGTAGGTGACTGTTCCTTTTCAAATAGAGGAGATTAAGATGTACAATTTGGAACCTTAGGAACCTTAGCTGATTTAAAGCTAATGAGCAGCAAGTTACTTAAAGCTAATGAGGTCAAGCTCATTTGTCAACCAAACAAGCCTAAAATGCATATGCGTACTGCACTGCAATAAACATAAGCATGCTTAGCCTGCTAAGGATGCTGTGGGCCTGTGACAGCTAGATGGCTGCTAGTAGGGTCTATATGTTTGTTTAATTGTAGGAGTAGTTTAGGAATAACCTTGTATATATATGTGTGTATTGTTCTTAAGTAAATTATATTATGTACTCTTAGATTACATGGTATCCCATGTATCTCGTCCTATTTACATGGTTTTCTACACGCACCTTTGAGAAAGGGAGTATATTCCTAATTTATTATACAAAACATACAGACACATATTAGTGCAGTCCAGAAAAAAAGGAATCAAGCCTACATGCAAGTAGTTCAAATTAATGATTGAGATTCCATACTAAGTTTGCTTGGGATATTACTAAGTAAATTAATCTTTTAGAGAGTATGAGAGACATTTGTTTTAATAAATTAGCTGTGGGTTTTATTTTGTAATTTCTGGCTTTGTTGCAACAGAAACTGAGATACAGGAGTCCTTAAGTTCATGCTCAAACCTATGGCCTTCATTGGTTTCAAAAGATGTCATTCCCTTCTAGTTTTAATTTAGGAACCTGAATTCTTAGAGGATTAGTAATTTAGTATTAGTTTGAGTCAAATTCAAGGTCTACAAATACATTTGTCCACAATTACCATGCTTCTACACTTTTTCTTTTAATTAAAACAACAATTCTAGCAGTTATGCCAGCTGCAGATTGTGTAATGCAATTCAGCACCTGTTGCTATCTGCTACAGCCCAGGAACTTATGTGCTAGATAGAAATAAAATAACCAGGCAACCATGCCAACTGTTGCAATCAAAGTGTGATAAGTAACTTGAAGAACAAACCTCTTCCCGAATAGGATTGCCTTCAAGGTTCAGCTCAAGCATGCTGGAAACCAGATTATCATTATTATTAAGTTTCTGAATATATGTGGCTGTGAGTCCACAATATGACAGGTCAAGCTTCACAGACTCTTTAGACTGACTGAACAATGATTCAGTTAATTGAACAGCTCCATCCTAAATTTACAACATCAAATTTCAAATACCAGTGATTAGAAAAATAATTAAGGTGCACTAGAAGCTTAATACAATATCGAAATTAACTTACATTTCCGATGCCAGTGCTTCCAAGCATTAGTCGTGACAAGCATGACCTTTCAGCAAGTTGGCAAAGGCTATCAATAACAAGCCTGTTTATCTTTATACCATTGAGGTTCAGCTCTGTAAAACTATGAAGAAACAAACTTTAGAGTTAAAATTCCCATAAAGGGCGGCCCGGTCGCACTACGCGTCCCCGCTGAGCGAGGGTCCGGGGAGGGGTCCCACCACAAGGGTGTACTAGGGGCAAGCCTTCCCCTGCGACTTTAGAGTTAAAATTCCCATAAAGTAAACAAAAAGATCAAATGAAGAAATCATTTAGAGAAGATCAAGTTTGTAACTGAAAACCTTTCCAAAGAAGCAAGTTTGGTTAATAGATGAATGATAGCATTTCCAGATATAGGGTTATTATATCCTGACAAAGTCAAAAATCATTAGGTAATACTTACCAATAAAGTCAAGATTTTCAGAAACTTAATAGCTATTTCCAAGTTTACCTATAGACAGTTGTGCCAAAACTGAGCCGGAAGTTACTGCATCAGCAATCTTTTGAATTGTTCTTGACGTGATAGAACATTGCTCTATGTTCAAACTATAAAGAGCTAAATACAAAGAGAGCATTGATAAGAGAAAAAATAAATATGAAGGAAACCAAATGCTAGAATTCAAACGCAATAATATATCAATTCAAAATTAATAAAGGGAATTTCAAAAGCCCTTGACCAATCCCAAAACTCCAATATAGATATTTGTCACACAATAAGTCAGAGTAATAAATGTAAGCATGTCTAAGGCTCTTATGACAGCTAGATGGCTGCTAGTAGGGTCTTTATGTGTGCTTAATTATAGGAGTAATTCAGAGAGAACCTTGTATATATATCTGTAATGATCTTTAGTTTAATATATTCATGTAGGCCCTTAATCTACATGGTATCCCATGGATTTCTCTATATTTTCATGGTCCATAACATGGTATTAGAGCCTTGTTTCGGCTTCTTTTTGGGTTTCTGGATTGAGATTCTAAAATTTGTTTTCTGCTTTGTGAGATAAATTTTTGGGTTTCTGGGTTTGTATTTTTGGGCTGTTTCTTTCAGCATTACTGTCTGCCTTGTGAGCATACTATTTGGCCCTAGGGTTCCAAGTCTCTGTTCTTCTTCCGCCGCCGTCGCCTCCCTGTTTCCGACCTGTCTGCCCGGTTAGTTTTCCGGTGAATTTCTTCTTTGTGTTTGACGTTGCTGGCAGCCTCTTGTCAGTGATGTTTCAACTGGGTTATGCTTCTCCATTTCCAATGAGGATTGTTGTTCTGCTGTAATCTCTCCGTCTACCTTTTGCTTGTCTGATTTGTTCTTTTAGGTTGCATCTCCTGGATTGTATTTTATATTCTAAAGTATCTCGAGTGTATTGTCTTTAAGATTATGTTATCAGAATCTACAGCAAGCTGAGCATGATTAAAACCCATGCTTCAGCTTGAGGGGGAGGGGGAGGGGGAGGTTTACACAATAAGTCAATGTAATAAATGTAAGCATTTCTAAGGTTGCTATGACAGTTAGATGGCTCCTAGTAGGGTCTCTATGTTTGCTTAATTATAGGAGTAATTCAGGGAGAACCTTGTCTACATATCTGTACTGACCTTGAGTTGATATATTCATGTATGTAGGCTCTTAATCTACATGGTATCCCATGGATTTCTCTATATTTTCATGGTTTAGAACAATATGGAATAGTGACAGGCATTTAATTAAATTGTTTTAGCTTGCATTTAACTGATTGAGGAGCTCGAATATTGCTTTACCTCTACACTTTTCCAATATGGTTGAAAGGTAGGATCCACATGCATCAGTAAGACGATTTCCAGAGATATTAAGCACTTCTAGTCGAGCAAAGAGTACAGGACATTCACAAATCTGAACATTAGGAAATTCTAAGTCATTAAGAGAAATGAAATTTGGATCATTAAAAACGGTATAACTTAACATCAGTATCAGAAAAAATAAATACATAGAAATACACATATGATGACAAAAGACATCAGCATACTTCTTTCATCTGAGAACATTTTTCAAGTGCTTTTTAAATCATGAACTGTCTTGCTCTTAATTGCATTAAGAATACATTAAAACTTAACACAGTCAACACTGTTTTAATTGTAGAGTTACATCTTTGTTGAAACCATTTGCAGGAAACTGGTAGATCTAGTTAAGCTAGATTATTTGCATGAATAACACAATAATTCTCCCCAATGGAGGATAACGGGAAAATAATGAAAAAGAAGGGAGATCAAAGGGGGCTAGATTCACTCAAAGAATTAATACTTGAGCAAATACAAGCAAATTTAATAGTCTAATAAATAGCAAGCTACAGAATGACAAGCAATTTTGAAGCTTTAACAATGAATGAAAATAGTTGAAGCACAGATGTTAAACCTGAAACAAGGCAGTTGGACCAAACCTATTGCAATGCAAATCCAAAGTTAAATCACCATATGTTTGGCCTGATATAAAAAACTTTTGAAGTTTCTCCATTGTTCCATTTCCTGTCAGAGAATAACCAAATAAACAGCTATTAATGACCAATTTTGAGAAAAATTCAGACGACCATTTCTTTTGAAAATTAAAAAGGAAAACAAAAGAAAATAGCTACCTTCTAAGAAGAATTTAAAGGAAATAAAGCAATGAATCTTGTACTTCAAAAAAATTGTGAAATTTAAATTAGGGATCATGTCAGATGCCATTACGGCATTACCTAATAAATTATGAGACAAATCAAGCAAGGCAACAGTTTTGTGTGTATGCAAGGCATTCAACAGCGGAGTTATAGATATATCTTGCAAGTCACATTCAGATGCAACTAATTCATCCTCAACCTGCAAAGTAGCAGTAATGAAAAACTATCTGAATTAGTTAACTGTCATCTATGAAACCAAAACTATCCTACACATATTGAATATGCAGTAGTACCTCTGAAATATATAATCTTTTAAGCAACTTCATATTGGATATCTCCGACAACTCTTCACAGAAGTCTATGTACAGTTTCATCAGGCGCTTTTGAACCCATCCTGTTAGTCAAGAAAAAAAAAATTGCCAAATGATAAAAAATGTATATTGGGAACAAACTTAAAGTAAAAGAGCAAAATGGAAAAGGAACAAGAAACTTACTGTTATCCACAAAAATTAGCATGTAAGAATCCACCAATTCTTTGCTTGTTTCAAATTAGTTCAGCAATTTTAGCATTATATCATTTACCGCATTTGGTAATTAGCAGGTTATGAGGAGGGAGAGAGAGGGAGAGAGAGAGAGAGAGAGAGAGAGCACTATGCAAAGATGAGCCAACATGGAGGAATTAACTTCCTAATTGTTATTTATCATTTAGGTTGTATCTAACAGTCTAACACATACTCTTTCTAAAGTCAAGTATTTCAACAGTGATAATGCTTCGTTGGCCAAAATTATGTGAATACACATAGAGACAACTTGAGATGCCTCACCCAGAAACCAACTACGTCAAAAATAACATTTGTTTATTCTTCAACACCCATGACATAAACTATCATAATAGCAGATCTCAGAAAATATGTTTCATCTTTTCAAATCGGTATTTTTCTTTATCATAAAAAAGAGGCTCTAACTGATGGACTGAAATAAGTAAATAAACAAATAAACAAGGAAGAATATCTATACAACAGTATACTCTATACACAGTAATTAAGAGTCAAGTACTAAGTACATAAACATAAAACAAAGATGGAGCCTTGGAGATGTCACAGCTTCCGGAAATGAAAAGGGAATTGTAAGACTTACCACTAATGGAAACTTCAATCAGGATATTTCCTACATCATTCACAAGAACATCAAATGCTTCCAGAGGCTCCAGAACTTTTCCATCATATTTTATATGCTGAATGATGGGCAAGAGACCTAACAAGAAAGACCAATGCAATGCATACTATAAAATGATGTAGAAAGAAAATGAGAGGATATAGAACGAAAAGATAATAGCATCCTGAAACAGGCAGAAAAGCAAGTTCTGGCTGATCAAGCTTCCAATGATCGCTTTATGACTTTTATTGCCCAAAAAACTAAGCTTGGTGTGCAAAGCAAAGCCTTGGATGCACTAATATTAGGACTTGCACATGTGCATAAGCTAAACTATGTTTGACATGCACAACTGTTGAAAACTTCAATTAGCATTTAAAGGCATTTGTTACTGACCATGAGAGCTACAGCAGTCCACACTTTGTTCAATACACCTCAAAATTGGCTTCATTGGAACATCAATCATTATAAAAATTTGTTTAAGATTTTTTGACACACATGCCTTACATTCATGATCTTGGTGCCAAATCCATTTAGAGCCCATGGAAACAAAAGCATTATCTGTTTCCTAATTGATTCTGAATCTCAGAGGATTGCAAGTCAAGATTGGAAGGCACTGCTGATCGTGCAAAGACAAGAAAAAGAATCTGTTGCAAATTCTTTTGTGCTTTGTCTACAAATGCACAAGTTTCTTTGCAGAATTAAAAAAAGTAGCTGTTGCATAAGAATCTTAGCATGAGATTAACTGGAAACCAAAAAGGTCGTAAAATCCAATAGTTAGACTAACCCTTTGCTCTCTTGTCAGCAGGAATATGCAAGAAATATAAACAAGCTAGTTCGACCTTCATAGACTCCATGCTTGTTTCATCAACAGCCAAAAATGAGCCTCCTTCAATGTCTATCTGGACATCATCAATTCTGCACCCAATGCATCGCTGCAATACATACAAGAGCTCAAAGCTTAACAATATTTGCCAAAAGAAATAAAATATGAACAGGTAATTTGAATCACTTTCTGCAACAAGACAATACTATCTAGAAAGATGACAAGGAGTTTTCACATATCAAGGAGCTTGGGTTGCAAACAGAAGTATTTAGGTGCGGAGTAGGTCAAGTGCAACAGAATATGGCGCCAAGTTGCCAACCATAATTCATGATCCATGACAACTGTAAATTACCATTCCTAGATAATAAAAATTCCAATAAATCAGATTTATTTTTCTTACTAATATGTGGTGTGTTTAGATAAATTCACCACCCACTAAATTTTCATGTCAAAAGTTTTATGGAAATTACGCATGAAAGTTATCAACCTATTCTCACATCAGTTTGACACCTACACTGAAGTAGTTCATGAATGCTGCTAAGAAAACTTGCTTCAAATTCAATTAAAAAACTATGGAGCGCCTGTCATTGATTTAAGTCATAGATATATGGTGGCAGTTGTAATAGTGGGCAGAAATTGGGCCGTCACAGCAATAGCGTATCATTATTTTTTTTATACAAATATCATTAGTAATGGATATCAAACAAGTAAAATTCCATTGTTGCTAAAGTCAAAAAAAGAAAAAAAGAGCTAACTAA
This sequence comes from Euphorbia lathyris, assembly GCF_963576675.1. Taxonomy (NCBI): domain Eukaryota; kingdom Viridiplantae; phylum Streptophyta; class Magnoliopsida; order Malpighiales; family Euphorbiaceae; genus Euphorbia; species Euphorbia lathyris. The sequence continues at coordinate 51,752,608 of NC_088914.1, forward strand.
TGAACATAAACACATTAAGTAAGGACGCTGGATCCATGATTTGTATCAATTGTTAGGATTTAAGTTTCGTGTGCATTAAATTGAAATAATTATGCACTATGTACATTATCTAGCATCAACTTTTAATTTGATGTCAAGTTTCAATAGTATGCATAAGATCAACTCCAAGAAATTTTGTAAAAGAAACAACTACGACACCATATCTTCCCCAAAAAGCCCTTAATAAACTATGATTTACACAGATTTTTTTTCCTAAGAATGCAAAAAATCATGTAAAACTTTTATATAATAAAAGTTCTGAAACCACTAAAATGAAGCTTGAAAATGGTATAAAAAAATTACTCCCTCCATTCTTAAATAAGCGTCATTTTAGAATTTTCACACAAATTAAGAAACACAATTAATATGCACTTAAATTAATAAATTTATATGGATTAACTAAATAAAAATTCTCTCTCCTATAATGATTGGAGAAAAAACTTTGAAAGCTTAAAAAACACATAAATCAAAACAAAATTTAAATGCTTAGACCAAAAAACTATAGTAAATTTTATTGAAAAACGAAAACGACACTTAAAAAAGAACAAAAACAATTATCTAAAACGACACTTATTTGAGAATAGAGGGAGTATATAATAAGAGTTTTGAAACCAATAAAATGAAGCCTGAAATTGGTGGTTTGATTAGTGAAGGAAATACAAGGGAAGCACAATTTTTGGGCTTGGCAACAAAACCTTATTACATAAGGGCCATTACTAATATGAGACCACTGCAATTGCAATTATTTTACTAATAACAGCTGATTGATGGTTATTAGCATTATATGATTGCCATTACCAATAACTATATTTATAACACTAATTATAATTAGGTAATTCCCAGTTCCTTGCTAATACTATTAGAAATAGGCCTTAAAAATCATTAAAATACAACTATGGTCACAAAACAAATATAAGATTTCTTGGAAACTTGGTGGCAGTTATTTGAAACTATCATTGCAGTATGTCACAACTCACAAGCTAAATCTTTCTGTGTGAATGTTAAATTCAATAAAAAGCTATTTAACAAAAGTTGAGTAAACTTCCTATTGAACAAGTTGAGTAAAGTTCGGAAGTGTGACTCAGTATTGATTCTATTGAACAAGAGTACATTAAATAGCCAATGAATCTATAAAGTACGTTTTATTAACATCCTGATCACTTTAGGTCGAATTTGAATTTCAAGTTTTGGTCCTTGCCTTTTAGAGAAATCAAGTAAAGATGTTATTTGTGCTAGATGAGTTCATATAGGAAAAAAGAAAGCAGATTATCTGTGGTTGCATACGTAGGAAACAAGTCGAGATCTCCATTGCAGCCAAAAGAACCAATTTTGTCATTTGAAATGTATATTAGGCCTTTTTTTTTTTGTAGTGTCAATCTTCGGCGGCTGTTGCCATTTAATATGATAGTAAAATCCAGTAAGTATAAAAATTAGCTGCTCAAAGAGTCAACAACAAGATGAATGCATAAGCACATATCAGTAATGGACTTATCTATGCAAGTAAAATAAATTTAGAACTCACTTTGTGGTTGCTAGAAAAATCATACAATTTGAGATGGGCACCAGTGTACTTAATCTTTGTTCTTGTGGAGATGTCAATATCATGCTTAGAACCACTAGTTGCAGCTTCATCAGCACTTAAAGATCTAGAAACGTTTTCAGTTGGAATCACCACTTTACGAGATTTATGTGAGCCACAGCTTTCCTCAATATTCAGAGGAATGCAGGAGCTGGACACACACTTGGACTCTATCCTTGAGAAATCCTACCAAACCGAAAGCGTAAAGCACATCAGCAGTTAGGTCCATATTTACAATTAGAAGAGCTCACATATATCACTGGATCCAGACAATAATATACCTCAAATTTGTACGAAGAACTAGAAGCATAGTTTTTCTTCTTAACTGCAGCCATTTGAAAAATTATCTCAGTAAAAAACAATAGAACTATAGAACTCAAATAGGTTAAAAATGACGCCTACATGCATCAGAAGTAGCAATATGCTGCGGCACTGAGCATCTACGAGTCAATCCTTCAAAACAGTTCTCATCATTCATTTCACCTTCATCATCTGAAAGGATTACACGAACACGTTTACGCCCAACAATTGTCTGTTGATTACTAGCTTTAGACAAACATTTTGGAGAAGCTTCAGTGGACTTGGTAGAAGTATTGCAACTTTCTGTGTAAGTTGTTTGCTTTTGTGATGAATGTTTATGGGAGTGGAGAAATGAAATCAAAGGCACATCATCATTCAACTCTTCAACACCATTTGCATGTTTTGAATTTGTAGAACTGGATTTACTGGTCTCTGGTGAGTAGGATTCATTAGGTCTAGCATCCGATAGATGACCATCTCCATCTGTATCAGTCTCAGAGCAGTAATCCCGTGCCAAATTTACTGTTTCAAGCTCCTGTCTTTTTGACCGCTTCAAATTGCTAATTTCACGCTGTAACCTCCTATAAAAGAGAACCTTATTTTTAGCAATATAATTTGTTTACGCCAATAATAAAGTTCTTTTAAACAACTAAAATCTGAATTTCTTTCAGAAAAAACTCAAATTCGAACAATCAACTAAACCCGGTGCTTTTTGAAAAATTCAAATGTCGACTATCAATATAAGTGTACCTGGCCTCTTCAACATTATCAAATCTTATCATGTAGCTGTAATGCATGTTCTCTAGAGCTGAAAGCTGAATTGAAGGAAGATTAGCTTCAACTGCAATCCTGCACAATAGAACAAACATCAAACATTAAGTATACTTCTAAAAACAAATGCAGAGAGGTAATTAAGTAAAAAAATATATTCAATTTGAATTAAATATTCCAAATTGATCTTCTAAAGAAGATAGAATCGAGTTCCTGTTTTTCTAGGATGCAATACTTTGCAAAACTATGGCACTTCAGATAACCTGGAGATTGTTTAATCTTCAGAAGCATAAGAAAAGTCTTTTCACAACCAAATTTTATTATAATAACCAGATCGTCTGTGGAAAATTGAAAACGGCACTGATATGAATCGTAACAGATAACTTATTACAGCTCATAAATAAAGGAGAAACAAAAAATTGAAAAAGAATTAACTGCTGCCACATCCTAGGTCATGATGAATAATATGTTGAGCCAACTTGAGGCTTTGCATTGAGTATACTAGATAAGGCAACTAAAGTCGCAGAAATACAATTTTTGCAACCGACTTCATCCATTTTGATATTGTGACAAAGGAGGGAACATAGCTTCCGAAAAGGAACTGGCAAACAAAAAGCAGCCAAAGCAGACTCAAAATGTATGAGACAGAGGAAAGATGAATTCATGTATGCAAAGGCATGCATACTTAAGATTGCGGGTCACGATAACAGATTCTTAGGAACTCGTAGAATATTAATTGGTGACAGGCAGAACTTATAGATTTTTAACTGTAAAACCTACCTCATAAACAGCAGTATCCAATGTGGCAGTTAACACCTGGAGATAAATTTTAGTTCCCAATGGATAAAAACTAAACTATTCGGTGAGCCACTTCTCATTCCAAATATCTACCATGAACTTCTAGTTCCAATATATGTGTAAAAGAAACATTGACCAAAAAACTCAAACTCGCAGATGGCAGAGCAAAACAGGATTTTATTTTTCATAGTAAATCCACTGAGTAGCCTTCATGTGCAGATAACTATAAGTTGTTATGCCCATGGGATCTAGTTATGGGACGGTGATAATATTCAATTGCTGTTCTTCCTTAGAACCTATTATGATTAGAAACAATGGCTCATTTACAGAAAACCCACCGTTCTCTTGATAATATTTCACCAAAATCTTTTGTCTGCCTGTTAACATTTATTGAATAAATAATAGATAAAGGCAACTGCTCTAGGACTTGTAAAATTCTTATAACTTTGCTTCATGCAGTTAACATGAATGCCAGTAAGTGTTATTGCATTAGAAACTGTTAATGTTATAAATGTGAATAGTTGTAACATTTCTCTACTGTTTCTACAAGAACAAACTTAGGGGCTATGACCACATAGGAAGACAAGTCAAACCACATCCAAGCAGTCTTCTTGTGGCGTATCATTTATACACTTGTAAGGGCTGTTGGTGCATAACACAACCCACTTCTATCTCAGGCTAAATTACTGCATAATTCAAATCAATTGAGAAAAGAAAAATCTAATATGTGAAAAGTAATTATATAAACTAAAAGGCAAAGCTTGTATTCGAGAGACAGAAGAAAAAGTTATAATGTTCCATTATCTAATAAAAGTAACATTCTGCAAGTAATCAGAATGCAAAAATAACTACCTATAGCTCTCTTTAAATGCATTTAGTGCTTCCATCCATTTTCCATCACAGTCCAGAACATCACCAATGTTGTTTTTAGCTAATGCTTGACCCTGAAATAAATATAAAGCAAAACTAAGAATGTTGAACATCAAAATTCAACACGTCTATGTACTGCAAATTGACCACCAAGTGTAGCATCATCTCTAAATCTAATGTTGCTAATATGTACAGGCTCCTTGATTCTAGTTCTTCAACAAGAATACTAAGGAAAAGTTTTTGAGGAAAAGAAGTATAGTAAAAAGCAATGAACTTACCTCCAAGTTGCCAATTGCTCGAAATGTCTCCCATCCTTTTTCCACCCATTTTAGTGCTTTATCAAAGTTTCTAAGCTTGAGATATGACTCTCCAAGAACCAGAAATGAATCACCCAACTTTTCCTTGTCACACAGGTTTTTTGCTATTCTCTTCTTACACTTTGCATACTTACAATGCTATAAAAAAGTGCACTGTTTTAGCGTGTAAACATTGTGATTATGCATAGCAACATCAATAAATTCTAAAGACCTGACAAATAGTTCAAAAAACAAGAAGTATGCATGTCTATCATTTGCAAACACCTAAATGACCTTGCTTTGTTAATTATGAAATTATCATGTTTTCCAATTGAATGTTATTTCTAAGACAGTAACTATGATGAACAGAACAACACAGCCTTAATATTTACTATATCTCAAAATACCTTGCCAAAAAGAAATGAGTGGAGTGCAGTTACAGATGTGATCATGCTATGCCATATTTGGTGTAACATAATGGAATACAGAAAAATCACTTAATGGAAGTCCAAAACTCCACATGACCAAAAAAGTAAAATCTGCATCTTCAAATAAAGTTAAAGATCAGTCAGTCCTTTGCTCTTGCCAAATTTAGCCTGTTCGCAAGTTAAAAATATAGTAGCAACTTTATCCAACCAGTCAAAGATTGAACAAAAAGAATATTCTTTTTATCCAGTCATTAACTTTGTATTTTTCATTCTCTCTTTCCCCGATCCCTTTACCTTTAGCCCACGTTTGCAAATGTTATGATTTCTCTTAAATTTCTAGACTTCTTGGTAATACTAATAATTGTTGAATGATGCATGGTTCCAAGAATAGGTTTCACAATTCAACTTCTCTACCTAATTACTTGGTTAGGTTTCTTAGGTAGAGGTAAACATTTCTTTTAGTTAATTCTCCATTAATCCTACAACACAATCTAAACGCTTATTTAATGATCCCTATTTGATAAACACGATTCACCGCCATCCTAGCCTATAGTGTCTTAGCTCATGTCTGAGCTAATACACAGAGGCATAATGGGATGGGTCGAAATATGAACTTCTGTTCATCGAATTAGGTTTATTAACTCAAGAATAAAAGATGAAGGAAGATGGAACTTGAAATTAGATAAACTGAATTTGATTAATAAAAAGGTGAGAAACAATTAATTAAATGTCAAGTTACTAAATTGATAACGGAATGAAAACAGTAAATATACTGAAATATAAAAGACAGAAAATAAAACTAAACTAAGACTATGCTACACTAATGATAAATCTAAGATAATTCAACCCCTTTGATCTTCGGGACAATTTTTAAGATTTTTCAATTTTTCAAGCCAAAGTCTCATTTGATTTACATTAAGCTATTTTATTGTAATTTTTCAGAAGAGAGAAGGAACAAGGACAATGAACAACAACGGGGAAAGATGGTGGGACAACAGAAGAAGAATGTATAATAATTATTACTCCCTCCATCCCCTTTTAGAAATCATTTTAGGGAGTTTCACACAAATTAAGAAATACAACTAATTTAAAGTCAAATTACAAATCTAACCTTAATTAATGCCTTAAACATTGGTTGAAAAAAATGTGGAACTCTCTCTCTCCCTCTCATTCCCTTCTCTCTCTAAATTCACCAATAAAGTCTCTATAATTCAAAAAAATGTCATTATTGAAAGTTGGAAACCAAAATAAGTAATTAATATTTGAAGAATGATTAGCCATTAATGAAACAATAAAGAGAAGGGTAAAAATGGGAAAAAGACTCCAAAATTCCCTTGACATTCTAAATGACACTTATTTTGGAAAAAAATCAATTTCTAGAATGACTTATAAAGTGGAATTAAGGGCGTAGTTATTATCAATGAAATATAATTACTTCATCTAATGTTGTCGTGTGACTGAGAGGTCACGGGTTCGAGTCTTAGAAGCGGCCTCTTGCCAAAAAATTGACAAGGAAAGGCTTGCCCCCAGTACATCCTTGTGGTGGGACACCTCCCCGGACCCTCGCTTAAGCGGGGAAGCGTACTGCACCGGGCCGCCCTTTAGTTCCAGTTATAACTAAGGGAAAGTATAAAACTGCAAATTTGCATAAGGTTTGAATTTTCACACGATGAATGCTCTTCATAAAAAAAGATGATATAGTCATTTATTCAATTACATTCCATTGCATTTAATTTCCTTTACCAAAAACATCCTATATTTAGAAGTTTTACTGAGATAGGACACTTCGCAGCCACTCAATATCATGAAAGCAAGTAAAAAGAGGAATGCACACAGAAATTTTACCTGATCCCATGCAAAAATCATGCTTGATTTCTCAATGAGACGATCCAGCGATTCAAGCTGATGTACCAAAATTTTCCGCTCATGCGGTTTGCCTATTGCATTCTCCACATTCCTTGTTAACTTCTTAAAGTTCTGCTCTTCTTTCTTCAATTCCTCCATAACCTCGACTGCTTGTTTTACAGTTCCAATATTTTGGTGAATTTGCCTGGCCAAAGCATCCTCATCTTCCATGGACTTTGCTAAACTCAGTGCCCTCTGATAGCAACAGATTGCCTTGTCATACTTTTGAATCCTATAGTGCAACTCACCAAGATTGATGAAGCCTTTTGCCTCCCCTTGGCAATGCCCAATTTTCTTACAAATTGCGATATCCTTCTTAATGTGCTCACAAGCTTCATCCCATGCTCTCATCTCCAGGTAAACAGTTCCAAGATTGTGATGAAGCCTGCTGCGGCCATCATCATTTTCATTTACCTCCTCTTCATCACAAATTTCTAGTCCTTTTGTGAGAATTTTCTCAGCTTCTCCAAAATTGTCAAGATCCATCTCAAGCATCCCAATATTATTATGTGCGTCTATGTATTCTTTAAGAAAAGAGGATTTATTTGTTGGTGGATTTTCCTTCAGAATTCGAGCAAGCTCCATGGCTGACTTGAAATACTTTATTGCATTTCTAACTGAACTATGGTCATCTTCAGATTTCAAAAAAATCTCATGGTATGTGCGACCCAGCTGTGTGTTGGCTCTTTGCTGCTCAATAATGTCATTGGCATCTTTAGCAAGTTCCAAATGCTTTTTCTGCAGTAATATATCATAGAAAGAAAAATCTCAATCTCTGAAATGTATTAGAACATGACAGATTCTCCAAAACCTGTGCTTTCAGCTACAGCATTACACATGCAGGTCTAAAAAGGCAATGACGTGATGGAGCCAAAAAGGTCCAATGCACAGGAAAAGTTTTGGCCTTGGCATTTTCAGAGATCAAGACACAACAGAGGGATGAAAAAATCGAGACAACTTCCTATATCACTTTAGCCCATTTTCTCAGCAACTATCAAATTGTAGTGGCCATGAATTTTTTTCTTGTTTCAAGTATAGACCAAAACTCATTACATTATTTGAAACTCCCCCTTTCTGAACAGAAACTAACCAACCAAGCAAAACCCTATTGTTTCTCATTTTCTTCCTTCTCTTATTCCCCCTCGTTAAAATGCACCTACATCATGAAATTTCCAATCCACTTGTCTGAATATATGTGCTTATAATTTCTAGATCAACTTAGGAGGAAGTTCATATCAAAAAACAAAAAACTATCAAGTACTAAAATATAAACAGCGTAGACTATTAAGTATTGCAACTCGTTCCCGTAAGTCCAATCAAAATTCATCTGATAAAGTACAGCACAAAAAAGAAAAAAAGAAATCAATACATATGTCGTCGAACTCACCTGATAAGTCAACGCATTCTTAAAGTCGAGGAGGCGGAGATAGACGTCGCCAAGAGACTGGCAAGTGGCCAACAACTGCTTCTCAGGTAAGTACTTGACTGAAACATCATAATCAATCCGCAACCACTTGAGTGCGTTTACATACTCTCCTCTATTCTTCAGTATGTCCCCTATCACATTCGCCCACCGAGCTTCCTCCTCCCGGTTCCCCACTTCCTCCGCTATCCTGTAAGCTCGCTTCGCCGCAGTTAATTGCCCGTCGTCTTTAGTCATCGCTATCTACAACCGTGAATTTGAGAATCTAGGGCTTATAGATCATTTGGGACACTTGAAAAATTAAATCCAAATAACAAATTGTATGTGCCAAAAAAAAGGAAATTTCCCGCCAAAAGTCTATCAGTGCTGGAAGCTTATGGATTCAGATTAGGGATGGCAACGGGTATAAAAGGGTATGGGATCAAAATCATTACCCCGTTAGTGTAATGGGACGGATATGGGAAGACCCTAAGGTACCCGGTATCCGTTATAATTTTTTTATATATTAAAAAATAGTGGGCTGCTATTTACCGCAATATGAATTTCCACCTACCGCCGTATTTTGACAATTATACCCTTCTCATAATTTAAACTTAAAAAATCAAAAATCTCAAATCTTCTCTAACTTTTTGGTTTTTCAAAAAACCCGATCTAAAACAACATGCCGCCAAAGCCAGGAGCGGGTAAAGGCTTCATGAAATCTCCGGTGAGTTTTTTTTTTTAAATTATTCAAAAATCACGAGTTTCGCCTCCGAATCGGAGGCGAAACCCGGATGAATTTGGTCTAAACGGACCCTATGTGCTGTTTCCGCCAAGGGTGGAATGGACGAACTGTCCATTCCACCTTAGGAGGAAACGGCACCGCCGTTCGTTCCTTCTTTAGGTGGAACGAACGGCGCCGTCGTTCCACAGTACGGTGGAACGAACGGCGCAATCGTTCCACCGTACCGTGGAACGACGGATGTGCTCGTTCCGCCTTACGGCGGAACGAAAGGCGCTACCGTTCCGCCGTAAGGCGGAACGAACGGCGCTTCCGTTCCGCCGTAAGGCGGAACGGTACGCAGTGACCGTTCCGCCTTACGGCGAAAAGGAGTGCCGCAACCGTTCAGCCCACTGTCCGGACGGTTGCGGCGCTCCATTTAGGCCAAATTAGGCTCGAAATTTTTTTTTTTTTTAAACTTGGTCCGACCCGGTCTATGGCAATGCCTAAGTATTAAAAAAAGCAAAATACGAGAAATTGAGTATATCCAGTTAAATATGCGTTATTTGCTTATAAATGTAAAATGTTTTTGGTTTTTACAGACTGATAATGTTGATAACCGTTCTGGAAAGAGACATACAAGGTCACGTGTTGTGACTGCCTCTGCCCGGAGGGACCGGGAAGAACAGATATTGATGAGGGATGCTCAGAGGGCACAGCCGGATGAGATGACGGATGCTGTAGAGATGGACGGAGATGACTCTATGCCTCCTCAGAGTTCATCCTCTGTGCGAGTACCTACTAAGACCATACCGAGGGGTCCTGGCGGATGTTTTGCTTCTACAGCAGGGTCGTCTTCGGGTGAGAAATTTAAATTTAATTATTATTATGTTATTTATTCGTGATTATTATAAAATATACGAATATAATAAATGAGTTTACTGTAATTTCAGGTAGTAGCAAGCGCTCGAAGAGTGATGTAGAGGATGACTGGATCGTGAAGAGCCCGGTTTCTGGGGGTCCATATGATGGTCTTGTGATCCCGAGCTTTCTAGGACATATTGCCACTGCTATCTGGAGCGGACAGGATAGGGGCCTCCTCAGGTGTCAGACACGATCATTATACTGTGGGAAGCTGTGTGTATGGTACGGTGGGGCTTCTCAGCAGATCCAGAAGCGTATAGAGTCAACTGGATTGTCTCATTTACCCAATATCATGTATGGCCACATCGATGCGCCCCTAATTGCGGCTTTTGTAGAGCGATGGCAGCCAGACACGTCATCATTTCACATGTCGTTTGGTGAGATGAGCATTATGTTGCATGATGTGTGGCAGATTTTGCGCATCCCCATCGATGGGGCTATGGTGACTGCTGATGCGAGTGTTGAGGAGCTTCAGTCTTGTGTGATGGAGTTGTTTGGTATGACTCGGGAGGAGTTGCAGAAGGGTCACTACTTTAATGGCGGTATACGAGTGGCTTCCGTCCCGGATTATTGTCAAGGAGATCGGATTGCTGATGCACAGGCTACTGCTTGGACGTTTCTGATGCTCGGTTGCACATTGTTCGTGGACAAGAGTGGAGACCGCATTCGACCTTCTTGTCTGTTGGAGGTACAGGACTCTGTATCTGGAGCCATTGGACTCTCACGGGGCTCAGCTGCACTAGCATATCTATACCGTCATCTAGGTATTGCTAGTAGAGGAGACTGCGGGCAGATCACGGGTTGTCTGACACTGCTTCAGGCATGGATTTATGAGTACTTTCCGTGCTTCAGGCCTCAGCGAGAGGGAGTCACATTGGATCTAGCGATGCCGAGGGCTTGCATGTGGCCATCTATACCGTTGGAGAAGAGTGGGGATCGACTGAAATCATATCGTGTCCGGCTTGATATATTGACTGCTGATGAGGTGCAATTTCAATTTAATTATAAAATCCAAATTCATTTACTTGTATTATTTGCATATTAATGTTGTTGTATACGTCTGTAGGTGATGTGGATGCCGTATGGTCCTGATGTCATTACGCATACCCCTAGGACGATATACGCCGGATGGATACGTTACAGGGATGTGATTGAGCCGTACATGCCGGGGAGATGCCTTCGCCAGCTAGGTTACGTGCAGACCATACCCCGACCGATCTTGAGGCCGTTGAAGGCCGTACGTCCTTGGTCCACCTTGAAGTATCGGGTAGAAGTGCCTGGGGATATGGTGGAGGATCTTTGGACATCGTTTAAATTAGGAGATAAATTTAAACGAATATAGTGGCGACAGTGCGGACCCAAATGAGCTATGCAGATCTCTCGTTCTGGTCTTGTAGCAGTGGAAGGGGCATACAATGGTAAAATAGTACCACAAAAAGTAGAGTTATTTCCATCCAGGTATCCGAAAAACATTACAGCAGCATTGTATAATGTAGCAATCACAAACATGTCATCATAAGCGAGCATCCAATGCTCCGGCGAACATGCTCCACCGTCCCAAGTGATTCTATTAATTGCTGCATCAACACCATCAATTAACACAGATTCATACCGATAACGGTTAGCAATTACTTCATTCCTCATGTGATGCCTAACTGATTGCCAATTCTCTTCGGTGAAAAAAATGTATGAAGAAACAACACGGAAGCCACAATTTCCATCACCGACTACGTCGCAATATGTTTCAACATACGGCTTAATAATCCCAACTACTTTGTCAGAATGCACGAAATCATTAACTTCATACGTATTTCCATCTGCATTGAATCAAAATAAGATATTGTAAACCGCACATAACTTATGTTAAGTGTAAATGAATTAGATATTGCAAAGTTGTATTACCCGAGGATGCAAAATTATGAACAGATGATGAAGAGCTTTTCCTACCACTTCTACCACGGCTCTTAGACGAACTACTAGAACGAGCACGTCCACGCCGAGGTTCGTTGTACTCCCAGGCACTAGGCATACGTTTTGTAGATTTACCCGACTTCGGTCGTCCTCGAACGTTAATTTTCACATCAGGTTCGGTGTAATGTGCTTGATCAGGGTGTAGTTGATCATGTATAAGTATTGAAATGTTTCGCAGCAAGGCTGGGCCACCTTTAGATACCTGGTCAACTAAGGATTTAAAATATCTCTCATCTTCTGTCTGATCATGACACCCTTCAGTTTCATGAGTCTGGCCATAATTAATCAAAACTGTTCTCCAGAACACATGAACCCTCTCAACACTTATAATATCGCCGGACTCATAAGCTTGTTTGATCTCGCATGCACATGGTATCTGATGAGAGGTTCTCAATACACATCCGCAACGTGCATTCACTTCATGGCTCAAACTTCTCATGCGAGCTAACTCAACATTGATCAGTTGCATGCAGTAGTGTGAGACTTTGCATACCAGGTGGTTAAAGGGGAATCCGGAGTAAGAGACTCCTTTATGAAGCCTGGACTGCTCAAGCATGTACCTAATAAGAACATAAACATACTATCAGTTGACTGAGATTTACAAATACATGATAAAAATACAAACATCTTCCAATAGAACTTATTGAAAAATACCTAATATGAGATGCCTAGGCTTCTATCTGTTTATGAACCTTTTGCCATACCGTGTCCAGCGATCCTGTGGATGTATTAAGCCATTGCTTTAGACTCGCATGTTCGCTCTCCACACGACAAGTGGTTGTGTTGCCAAAATGTAAGAAATTTTTCGTCCATGCAACAACAAACTTCTCTTTATGCACCAACCACGTCTCCTCAACGTACGAGATAAGAGTTTTGTACCTGCTCATCGAATCCTGCATCTTGCCCAGATTTTCCTCGTACTCCACAATGGATAAAGATTCAATTAATGTTCTCCATTTTCCATTCTTGAATTTACCGGCAATTGATTTGTCTCCCATGATTCTGTACGTCCGATCTTCTACATCCTTGTTTATATGCCAAGTGTATAGCAAATGTGCTGTATGTGGGAATACATCCAGAATCGGTTTCAACAACCCCAACTCCCTATCACTGACGATAACAGTCGGGTTGAGATCAAACCCAATCAAAACCCTCAGCCGCTGCAGGACCCAACGGTAACTTCCTTCAGTCTCATCTTTAATGATGGCATATGCGATCTTGAAATTGTTATTGCAAGGCGTCATCCCAACAATTTCAACAAATGGCATTTTGTACTTGTTGGTTTTGTATGTGGAATCAATGCCAATGTACCAGTGATAAGTCCTGAATAAATCTACTAATTCTGGATGTGCCATAAACACATGTGTAATGACGCTGGAATCACCCTCAGTTTGCGTATAAAGAGCATACTTGTTCTCGAGAGCGATATGATAGAACTGACTAGCCAAGTCTCTACCTTCAAACCCATCATTCCTCATCTTATCTCTATAGTTGTAGACGTGTTTAATTGTTGGGTGGTCTTCAGGATGCTTTTCTTTAACGGCTGCTAAAATAGCACAAGGCTTCGCTTGAGCCGAACTCATATCACGAACGATTAATTTAGATGCGATACTGAGTCCGCTCATCTGCCGACTTCCCTCTGGATACACACGTAACGAATGATTGTGCTGACCAGTTAATCCAGCCTTAGCCTTTATACTCCAACCAGTAAGGTCTGACCGTTGATAGGCTTTGATCTCAAATTTACACCTGCACGCTTTAGTTTTCGTTTTTCGTATTAACCCTGCGTCATCTTGTTTCCCTCTATAGCGTTCACCCCGTGAACATCTCAATTGCTTTTGCTTTCCACCATTTTTATGCGAAGATATTGTAATCTTAAACCCAATTCGAATAGCTACCTGTTTTTCCCAACTAACAGCATCTTCACACGAAGCAAAAACAGTGTCCGTTATAAAACGAGAACTGTAATCAATACCATCCGGTTGCCAATCTTCTAACGGTTCCTTAATATATAAAAAATGCATAATATGTATTAACAATATGTAAAAAAATGTTGAAAAATGACATTCGGTTACATAGTAGGTATTAATAATACATTTAAAAATATAAAAATATAAATTTAGGACTTAGTCGGGTTAAAAATTATAATTCCGAGCTTGTTCGGGCCTCGTATAGGCTAAATGGACAGCAAGCCCGGTTAAAATGGCAAAAATTGGGATATTTTTGCCTAAATGGGCAGCCTGCCCGTTCCACCGTACGTGGGAACGGGCAGGCCACGCCACTTCGGCCTACGACCGAACGAGCGGCATGCGCTGCTCGTTCCGCAGGCCGAACGGTCAGCGCGTGCTGCTCGTTCGGCTGGCGGAACGAACGGCGCATGCCGCTCGTTCCGTAGGCCGAACGAGCGGCGCATGCCGCTCGTCCGCACGGACGAACGGGCAGTTCGTTCGTTTGACCGTGCGGCCGAGCAGCATCGGCCGTCCGTTTAGGCCAAAACATAAAAAAAAAATCGAAAAACAAAATTTAAATTTAAATTTATATAGTAGGATTACCTCGTGTACGAAATCATGGTCTTCGGGAATGCTTGGGTCCATTTTCGTCCAATTAGAATTTTTAGGCTTGGGAGAGAAAGAGAGGAAATTGTTTTTTGGGGTTTTGAGTTTAAATTATGAGGAGGGCATAATTGTCAAAATATGGCGGTAGTCGTAAAAAATATTGCGGTAAATAGCATTACCCTAAAAAATATTATTGCATTTTAGATGTAAGATGTGAGATTTGAACACCAACTTTTTATTTTTCGACCATTAATTGATACCATGAAGCTACTTTATTTTTATTGATTAAGGTTTAATTTGTTCAATTTCTAGATGGATGATTTATTAAATTTATATTTATTTATTGATTTTTAACGGGTAAGAGTACCTGTGGGTACCCGTGAATTAAATGGGACGGGTATGGGATGCAAAACATATACCTGTTAGGGTAATGGGAAGGGTACGTGTAATTAAAAAATAAACGGGTAAGGATTTGGGATTGGCACTACCCGCGGGTACCCTACCTGTTGTCATCTCTAATTCAGATACCCTAAAAAGTGAATTGCTATTTACCGCCCCTATTATACTTTTCACCGCCCCCTTATTGACATTTATGCCCTCTTCACAATTTCAAACAAAAAATCAAAAACTCTCAAATCCTCTCTAGCTTTTTAAGATTTGAAAAAAACACGACCTAAAACGACATGTCACCAAAGGAATGAAAGGGAAAACGCTTCATGAAAGGTCTAGTAAGTTTTTTTAAAAAGAACTGAACGAAATCACGAGTTCCGCCTCCGAAATCGGAGGCGGAACTCGAATTTTTTGGGGTAAACGGGTGCCCCATGCTGTTGCCACCGTGGGTGGAACGGACTGTCTGTTCCGCCCATGGTGGCAACGGTCGGGCCATGCGTTCCACCGTAAGGTGGAACGCATGGCGCACCCGTTCCACCATTAGGTGGAACGGTGGAGCCGGGCGTTTGGCTCAGCGGCCAAACGGACTGGACATCCGTTTAGGCCAAAAACGGACCCGAATTAATATTTTTTCAAAAAAAAATTAATTCGGGTCGCCCGGTGGCAGGCCCGAAATATTAAAAAAACGAGAAATTGAGTATAATAAATAAAAAAATGTTTTATTTGCTTGCATATTTTATTTTTTTTTACAGGCTGATATTGCTGAGGCGCGTTCTGGACACAGGCATACATCCTCACATGTTGTTACTGTCTCTGCCCGAAGGCTACGGACGGAGCAGAGAATGATGGCGGACGCCTAGAGGGCACAGACTGCACACGACGAGCGTGTTAGACGTCAGGAGATGGCGGATGATGTGGAGATGGACGGAGATGAGTCTATGCCTCCTCAAAGTGCTTATTCTGTCCCAGTACCTCCTGGGACAGTGACGAGGGGTCGAGACGGACGTTTTGCTGCTGCAGCAGGATCGTCTTCGGGTGAGAATTTTAAATTTAGTTATTATTATGTGATTTATTCGTGATTAGTAGAAAATATACGAATATTCTAAAATGAGTTTACTGTAATTTCAGGTAGCAGCAAGCGCTCGAGGAATGCTGGAGAGGATGACTAGATCGTGAAGACCCCGGTTCCCGGGGGTCCATCTGATGGTCTTGTGATCCCGAGCTTTCTGGGACATATTGCCTATGCTATCTTGAGCGGGCAGGATAGGGGCATCCTCAGGTGTCAAACACGCTCAGTCTATTGTGGGAAGCTGTGTGTATGGTACAATGGTGCTTCTAGGGAGATCCAGTCACGTATAGAGTCATCTAGGTTGTCCCATCTACCAGGTATCATGTATGCTCACATCGATGCGCCTCTGATTGCGGCTTTTATGGAGCGGTGGCAGCCAGACACGTCATCATTCCACATGCCGTTTGGTGAGATGAGCATTCGGTTGCATGATGTATGGCAGATTTTGCGCATCCCTGTAGATGGGGCTATGGTGACTGCTGAGGCGGGTACGGATGAGCTTCAGTCTTGTGTGATGGAGTTGTTTGGGATGACTCGGCCTGATAGCTCCCTTCAGTCTCATCTTTAATGATGGCATACGCGATCTTAAAGTTTTTATTGCATGGCGTCATCCCAACAATTTCAACAAATGGCATTTTGTACTTGTTGGTTTTGTAAGTTGAATCAATGCGAATGTACTAGTAATAGGTCCTGAATAAATCTACTGATTCTGGATGTGCCATAAACACATGCGTTATCACGCCAGAATGAGGATCGGCTAGCGTATAATGAACATACTTGTTCTGAAGAGCAATATGATAGAACTGACTAGCCATGTCTCTACCTTCGAACCCATCCTTCCTCATCTTATCCCTATAATTGTAGACGTGTTTAATTGTTGGGTTGTCTTCGGGATGCTTTTCTTTAACGGCTGCTAAAATAGCATAGGGCTTTGCTTGAGCCGAACTCATATCACGCACAATTAATTTAGATGCGATATTGAGTCCGCTCATCTACCGACTTCCCTCTAGATACACACGTAACGTATAATTGTGCTGACCAGTTAATCCAGCCTTAGTTTGTATCACCCCAACCAGAAAGGTCTGAATGTTGATAGGCTTTAATCTGAAATTTACATCTGCACGCTTTAGTTTTACTTTTTCTTATTAACCTTGCTTCATCTGTTCTCCCTCTATAGCGTTCACCCCATGAACATCTCAATAGCTTTTGCTTTTTGTTCAGCGATTTCCGCAAGTGCACGGTTTCGCTTGTAGTAATAAAATATCGATCCCACAGGGAACTTTTTTTAATGAAAACTTATTTTAATTCAATTTGATTCACGTTTTAGGTTTATAAATGTGGAAAATCATTTAATTGAATTGGATTTAATTGAATTGAATTAATCAGAATCAGATGAGAAATTTATGTTAGAAATTTAGAAAACAATTCTGTTTCGAGATTGGATTACAAGACAGAAACTTTAGCGTTTAAAGTAAGAAAAGCGTTAAACTCATTTGCATTAAGCAAAGATAACAACTTAAACTTTGAAAAGATTATAAGCATGTAATAAATCGTAAATTCCTTCAATTAATAGGCTTTGAACCGTAGAAATCTACTCCGAACCAGAGAGATTTCTACGGTTCAAAGCATATTCTCTCTGGTTCGGAGTAGATTTCTACCTTAATCAAATTGGTATTTATTCCCGATAAACCGACCTAACGATCACATCTTCCGTAAACACTAATTCTTTCAAGTGTTCAACTAATTTTCCTTGTAATTATGTGAAATTAAATACGTTTTAATGGAAACACCAGAACCTTACTTCGAAGGTAACATCAAAGTAACTACAGAAATATATATTGAATTGTGTAAACGTTTTATTATAGAATTTGTGAATCATAACAAGTTAACAAAGTAAAGTAAACATGGAGAGCATTCTAATTAATTTGAGTTCCGGGTTGTCAATCCTTTCCTCAAACTTCGTTGGAGTTTGTCAGACTCTAGGGTCGCTTCCACTGTTAGTTATTCTCGTTGAATCTTCGGAATAGAGATGGTTCGTCTTCTACCAGAATGAAAACTTGTCTTCGAACAATTCTTAATCTAAACTTAATCGCTACTGTGTTTGTAATTAATCTAAGAACAATTTGTGTACATCAAGATTGCTTTTACAAAAATGTAAACTAATCTCTGACTCTTTTCTGAGTCAGAGATTCAACATAACATCTGCTCTCTAAACTCTCATTAACCAACTCAATCTTAAAATATGAACTTCTTCATCTATTTATAATATTCCAAGAGGTGTGTTTTAAGGGTCGTATCCGTTGGTGAAGAGTCGCCTCTATCCGGATGAAAGAACGCGTCGTTTGGAAATTAACACATGTAAAATATGTGCTGAAGTTGTTGTTGTTGCTACCGAGATTCTAAAATCTTAATCGCGACCTGGGGCTTGAACGAAAGTGAATTTTCTTGTCTAAAGTAGGCGTGTCGCGACCGATATATAGGAATCTCAGTCACGACACGGGTGTTTGTGCCCGGTCCTCGACTGTTTCCCATCTCCTCGTATCGGTCTTCTAAGTTACATGTACTTTTAGCTCGAAACTATGATTTTCCTCTCGTTTTTGTTCCGTTTTAGCTCCTATTTGGATTTTACCAAATAATTGAGTACCTTGCATCAAAGAAACATATTCGGACGTAAAAGTACTCTAAATAGATATAATTAGCACAATTTCATGATAAAACTGACGTAAATATTAATGATATTTTAGGTATATTTTGGGCTTAACACTTTCCCCCATGTTTATGCGAAGATATTATAATCTCAAACCCATTTCGAATAGCTACATGTTTTGCCCAATCAACAGCATCTTCAAACGAAGGGAAAACGGTGTCCGTTATGAAACAGGAAATGTAATCAATGTCGTCGGGTTGCCAATCTTCTAACGGTTCCTGAATATATAAAAAATACATAATAGGTATTAACAATGCGTGCAAAAATTTAAACATTAAAATTCGGGTGCATAATAGGTATTAACAATACGTGCAAAAATCAAAAAATAAAAATTCAGGGCTTGTTTGGGCAGCCTGCCTGTTAAAAATTAAAATTTCGAGCTTGTTCGGACCTTTTATAGGCTAAACGGGCAGGCTACCCGTTAAAAATTAAAAAACAGGCCTTTAATAACCTAAACGGGCAGCCTGCCCGTTCCGCCCGTTCCACTGTAGGTAGGAACGGGCAGCTCACACTGCCCGGCCTATGACTGGAACGGACCGAACGGGTGGTTCATTCGTTCAGCTTACGGAACGGGTAGCATGCGCCGCCCGTTCATGCCAAAATTTAAAAAAAAATAAAAAACGATAATTTAAATTAAATTTAGATCGTAATAATACATCGTGTTCGAAATCATGGTCTTTGAAAATATTCGGGTCTATTTTCGTCAAAGTCGGGTTTTTTGGCTTGGAAGAGAAAGAAAGGATTTTGAGTTTTAATAGGAAATCAATGAGAAAAGCGAAATAGTAAAAGAAGGGGCGGTGAAAAGTAAATTAGGTGCGGTATTTAGCAATCTAACTATTAGCACGAATCCAATCCAACTAGCTTGAATGATTCGGTTCGGTCCTATTAACCTTTTTTTACGGTGAATATTAATTTATCTTTTATTAATTTTATTTTTTTAATTACTTTTTTTAGCATTTTGCTAAATATTTCTAACTTTTGTCAATTATTTTATTATTTTTAATAAATTAATATTTCATATATTATTTTAAGCTTAGTCTATATCTAAAATTAATAAATTTATTTACCAAAATAAAGGGTGTTGCTATTTACCATCCCAAATTATTAGTTAGCGCCTCTTATTGGACAATTTTGCCCTTTTCATATTTTTTTCAAAAACTATGAATGATTTCTCTCTTCCGATCAAAACTGAAATTCTGAAAATAATTGATGAGTTACAACACCAGAATCCCGAAAATGGATGATTATGAGTCCGAGAAATTGGACGAGGTATATTTTTCGTGAAAATATACATTGTTTCCCCTAGACGGTCACAGAAATCGTCTGACTATGGCTACGTGGTCACGCAAACCGCCTGGCCAAAGGCCAAGTGATCAGGGAAACCGCATGGCCATTGGCCAAGCGTTTTTTTATAGCCGCTTAGGGAAAATAACATATATTTTCACGAAAAATGTACCTCGTCTAATTTCTCTGACTCGTAATCATCCATTTTCGAGGTTCTTGGATTGTAACTCGTCAATTATTTTCAGATTTCATTATTGTGCACTCAGAATTATTTATAAATTTCTTCCACCTTGAGAATTCATTTTTTTTCATCCTCCCGTTAACTCCAGAAAAAGCTCCATCCACCAGACTCTCAAGTTCTCATCCACGTCAAGTTCAGAAAGACGACCGCCTAGTCGACAGGTTTCGAAAGGGGTTTTTACCCTCTTATTTCGGTTTACTTTTATAGATCTTTTTATAAATTCTGAATTGGTTGTATCCTAAGACACTTTATTTCTTCATCTTTGTAATGTATATACATTACATAGCTTGAGGTGTACAACTGTAAGTATTTATTAGTATAGGTATTGGTTAGCATTTATTCCAAGTAAGTGTCCCTATGTATATATACCTATCATATTGAGCATAATCTAATTATTGAGTTTTCCCCCAATCCTTTATATCAAGTAACATGGTATCAAAGCTTCCTCAGTGTGTAGTGTTTGCCCAAGTGTGCAGACAGACCTAGGGTTCCACCCTTTTTCGTGTTTTTCGACCTCCGGCCACCGACATCTCACCGCCCTGCCCACACTCTTGCCCAGGCTCCGACCGGCCATTATGCGGTGGTCCGGTCACATTTCGACCGTCGAGTGCACCGCACACGCCACCTGTCTTCAATGACTCCTCCTCCATGCGTTGGCTCGTGGCGGTGCGTTCGACCACCTCTCCGACTCCGGTCACCACCGTCGGCTTCGTCTTGAGTTTTATGACCTGTCTATCAACTTTATTTCTAATTCCAGTAACTCCTTTTTTTCCCTTCTCTATGGAGGTTTATTACTATCTCTTTACTAAACCTATTATACTTGTTGTGTTGTGGCTCTTCTTTACCAATATGGCTCAAGAAAAGAAAGGTATCAAGTTGAAGCTAGCAGAAATGTGGTCAGTGGAATTATGACGGTATCCCCTAAGATTACCAATCATAAACTGATTGGGTCCAACTATATAGATTGGTCTAAAACAATCAAAATATATTTGCGTAGTATCCGGAAGACGCACCACTTAACTGATGATCCAAAGACGAATAATGAGGATTGGATGACAATTGATGCTTGTCTGTTTCTGGGCATCAAGAACTTTATGTATACTTCTATTGTTGGAATGGTTCATGATTGTGAGTATGCCAAACAACTTATGGACTACTTACAATATTTATATGTTGGCAAGGATAATGTATCTCGCTTATATGATACTTATAAGTCCTTCTATTCCACTGATCATCAAAGTCAATCTGCTCAGGATTACTATATGCAGTTGAGGCAAATTTTTGAACAGCTGAATGAATTGCTGCCTTTGACTACTGATATCAAAGTGTTGCAAGCTCAATGGGAATAGATGTTTGTTCTTCACTATCTACGTGGACTTGGCTCTGAGTTTGAAGGTGTCACTTCTCAAATTCTTTCTAGTGCCACCATTCCTGATCCTAAAGAAGCTCTTAGCCGTGTTTTGCAAAGTGGGGTGGTTCTTTCAACCACTCATGTTGTTCCTGCTTCCAGTGCTCTCGTCAATCATAAGCCTTCATCTAACCGCTCTTATAAGGGTCCGACTAAGGGTGGTACTCAATACACCAAAGGTCCAATAAAAGGAAACAGAGTCTTTGAGTGTTACTACTGTCATGAGCTGGGGCATACCAAGCGTACTTGTCTGATACTCAAGGCAAAGGCGCAAAGGAATTGGTCTGCTCAGATTGTCACTAGTGATGCTACATCCTCTAGGCTGACTTACACCCTTACTATAGATGAATATGCTAAGTATCAAAAATCATTAGCTTCCCAACCTTCTGCTTCATTTATCACTGTCATTGCTAATTCAGGTAATTCCAATAAGTGCCTCATTTCATCGTCTTCAAAGTGGGACATTGATTCTGGTGCAATAGACCATATAAGAGGTAATTCTAAATTGTTCACCTCTCATAATAACACTTTTCCTTCACATGTTACTGTCATTGATGGTACACATTCTTCTGTTATTGGTTCTGGCACTATTAAACCGAAATTCTTCCTTGCCCTTTTCATCTGTTTTTAATGTACCGAGATTTGCATTCAATCTTATTTCTGTGAGTAAGCTTACCCGTTCACTTAATTGTTGGATCTCATTCTTTCCTAATCATTGCTTGTTTCAGGATCTTACAATGAAGCAGATTATTGGTAGTGGACGGGTATCTAACGGTCTCTACATATTGGATACAATTGTTAGAAGACATGTTGCCTGCTCTAGTTTATCCACACCTTTTGATGAACATTATCGGTTGGGACATCCTTCTCTACCACTGTTGAAGAAGTTATGCCCTCAGTTTTAGAATTTGTCTAACTTAGATTATGAGTCGTGTCAGTTTGCTAAACATCACTGTCTGTCTTCCCCTTCACGAGTTAATAAAAGATCAACCTTTTTATTTGAATTAGTTCATTCTGATGTTTGGGGTCCTTATTCAGTTCTATCAAAACTGGGTTTCATATATTTTGTTACTTCTGTTGATGATTATTCTCGAACCACTTGGTTATATTTAAAGAAAAATCGTTCTAAATTATTTACTCATTTTACTGCTTTTTGTGTTGAGATTAAAACACAATTTAATTTTTCGGTTCATACACTACGAAGTGACAATGCTAAGGAATACTTTTATGGACCATTTCAAACTTTCATGATCCAAAATGCTATCCTTCATCAATCTTATTGTGTTGATACACCATCCCAAAATGGTGTTGCTGAATGCAAGAATCGTCATCTTCTTAAAACTACAAGAGCTCTTTTGTTTCAAACACGTGTTCCTAAACACTTTTGATGTTGCCTCTACAGCATGCCAACCGTATGCCTTCTTCCATGTTAAATGGTGAGACTCCTTACTGTATCCTATTTCTTCACAAACCCTTATTTCCTGTGTCACCTTGTATTTTTGGGAGTACTTGCTTTGTTTGGGATGTTCGTCCACAAGTTACTAAAATAGATCCAAAAGCCCTTAAATGTGTCTTCCTTGGACACTCTCGACTTCAAAAAGGGTATAATTTTTTTCTCCATCTCTTAATTGTCTTCTGATGTCATGTTTATGGAATATCTTATGTTCTTTCCCATGTCTTCTGATATATCCATCAGCGATAATGCTATTGATGAAGTGTTAGTCTATCACATTCACCCAGTCTCGACTCCCCAACCCTCTAAGCCACCTATTACTTAAGTATATTCACGATGTTAAAGACCTCCTGCTTTCGATCCAGTAGAAATTTCTGCTTCACCTTCAGATCCTCATTCTGAGTCAACCGAGGCAGTTGATGACCTTCTCATTGCCCTTCGTAAAGGTAAAAGATCTTGCTGCTATCCTATTTCAGCTTTTGTTTCCTATGAGCACTTATCTCCTCCTTCACAGTCTTTTATTGCTTCACTTGATTCTACTATTATTCCAAAATCTGTCTCGGAGGCGTTATCCCATTCGGGCTAGCGCAACGCCATGGTAGATGAAATGAATGCTTTGGATGCTAATGATACTTGGGATTTGGTAAATTTACCTGTTAGCAATAAATATGTTGGATGTCGTTGGGTGTTTGCTGTGAAAGTCAATTCTGATGGTTCTATTTCTCATTTAAAGGTTTGACTGGTTATAAAGGGCTATGGTCATACTTATAGAGTTGATTATTCTGACACCTTCTCTCTAGTGGCTAATGTTGGTCCCTGGTAATTAGTTCCAAGGGGGGGGGGGGGGGTTAGGAACTAATATAACTTTTTCGCGTTTTAATTAAGCTGACTGGAAGTTATTTTTGAGAGTTTATTAACTCAGCCTTTGGTCAGCTTGGTGAGATATATCACAGGACAGCTTTAGTCAGATGTTGACTAAAGTTGTTTCCTTGATAGTTAGGAATTGACACTCTTGGAGGTCAGCTTCTAACTCAGCGCCACTTACTTACTCAGGATCAGCTTAGGTAATTTATATGCTGAATAAATAAAGCAAACAACACATGCAGTTATAAGAGAGAGTTTAGAAATTACTCAGTATCACTTATCCTGGTTCGGCCTCTCTGCCTACGTGCAGTCCCCAGAGTCCTCCAGGCTTTTTGAATCCAATACTGAGCTCTTTAAAGGTAGAGCACAAACCAATTACAAGGCGGTTGAATATGCAAGAGTACCTTCCTCTATTCGTCTACTCAACTCCTACTAAGTGCTACAACCCAGCACATAGATTTCTCTACCACTGAAATGCTTACAACCAAGCACTCAGCTTTACACTCTCAATATTCCTATTGATCACAGACTTGTTCTTTTTTAACTAAAGAACACTTTAGATGATTACAAATCAATCTAGCATTTACACATAGAATAGAAAAGTCGGTGTAAGATTCTTTTTGTATTTGAGTGCTTTTGAAACTTTCTCTCTTGTATTTTTCTTTCGATACTTCAGTATATATCCAAGTTTTTCGATTGTCCTTTTATAGAAGGAAATCTGTAGATTTGATCGTTTTGAAATGTCCTAACCGTTAACATCAAAACAGCTCTTTTGGGGAACAATTTCTGGAAAGCTTCAGACTGCACCTCCATTCCCTTTCTCTGTTTTCTTCAGGCGTCAGGTTTGTCTTCTAGCGTCTGGTTTGTCTGTTTGTGCCAGTTGTCTGTTTCCAATAATCCAACGTCCCATGACTCTTGGAATTAGTCTTTTAGGTGTCTTCGAGGTTCCAATTATTGGTGCAGAAGATTGGCAGACTTTGTCTTTTAGTGAACGGATCCTCCATGCTATCCTGACCGTTACTCAACTTCGTTTGTTCTTTTCGAATGTTCAACGTTCATGCTGAGTTCCTTCAAGGTCAGCTCCGTTCTGTTTAACCGCTCCTGAATAAGTCTTCAACTTTAGTCAGCTTCGTTTTGCTTCTGAATTTTAACTCCACTCAGCTTCTATTCTGTCATGCTGAGTTCCGTTCTACTCAGCTTCGTTTATGCTGACTTTTGTCCTGTCTTAACTTTATATATTTTTGCACTCAATATTTAACAAACATATTAGTACAATTAAATCAAAGCATCTAAATTTAATTGCCTCTTAATCATGGATGATTTTGTCAAATCAAAATCTTGTGGAAAGGTGTTTCAACAAACTCCCCCATTTTGATGTTGGCAAAATACATAATTACGGAACTCAGTTATAAGTTGCCCCATGATTGATATTTTTGATATGACTCCCCCGTAAGGGTTGCATACAATTTTGTCTTAATTTATTCTAAACCTTCCAAGATCTAATTTGATTAGACTTAAGACATCTGTGTGTACTGACTCTGTTTTGGAAGGATGTTGTCTCTCAGTTTTTAATGTTAATGTGTTTAACCTTTTTGATTCGTTTGTTCAAACTTGATTAGTCAGATCAGGAAGAAGACTGATACTTGTGATATTGAATTTAAACAACAACAACAAAAAACATATTAACCTAAACAGTAGACAACTAAGTATTCAAAGACAGGAGACAGGATATGAAGCTAAGTCTCTAGACACTGACTAGCTAGCTTTACTTCTTCTTTCTTTGAGCTGAGGGATCAATATGAGCAATGCCTTTTCCTTTGCTTCCAGACGCAGTACCTGCAGGCTGAGGCTGAGTTCCTCCTTTACTTGTCTCCCCCGTTTTGCCATCATCGGGTTTGTAGAGGAAAGTTTCATTCCGTTCTGCGGAGGAGAGATACTGAGAGTAGCGCTGGAGCCTTTTAGTGCTTTCACCCAAGCCATCAATGACTGGCACACTATCATCCTGGATATGCCGAGGAACCCTAAGAGAGCTGCTGATCATACTGAGGAGGCATTCATGAGATTTGCTCAGGCAGGTGAGGGAGCTGGTGATCTGTCCAAAAGCTTGATGAAACAGTTTGAGCAGAGCAGAATCATAAAACATGCGCTGGCCATTGTTGATGCGCATTGCCTTCATGATAGCTTGTGAAAAGCTCATGAGTTCAGTGTTGGAGATGGGATCAACATCCATTTGGGCTCGGTCAATGTTGAGTAGTCTTACTGCCTCACTCAATTGGTCAATAGTACACTAAGAAGAGGAGGATACTAGATCACGTGTACTGGTCATCTCAGTATGAAGTTGGGTGAAACATTTTTGAAGTTCGGCAGAGGTGGCAAACTCAGCATTGCCGGGTGGACTTAATTTTGTCAGCTCAGCATTCAATTTGGTAAAACAGTCTTGCAATTCAGCAGACGTAACAGATTCAGGATTGGCAGGTGCTCTAGAGGTGGTCAGTTCCGCTGCTAGCTTAACAAAGTAGCTTTGAAGCTCAGTGGAAGTGACATACCCTGGATTGGTTTCTGACAGTTGGTGAATTTTGCCTTCAAGCGAATTCATATGAGTGGCCATTGTAAGCACCAGTTCAGTCAGTTTTGCGATTTGCTCTTGATTAGGTTGCTGAGTTTGAACCGCAGTGATAACACTAACCAGATCCTTAAGCCCTCGAAGTTCATTTAGAAGCTGAGTAATACCAGACAGGTGAGAGGACTCAGCTTGAGTGGATTGGTGACCATCAGCTTGAGTAGTATTGAAGTCTTGAAGCAAGGACTGAGCAGAAGCAATGACACGTCGGCCAGACTCAGTAGCATTCAAGTATGCAAACTTAGCAGTATTGGACTCAGAGGCTGGTACAGAGTTTGATGGTGGTGGAGGAGTTGGTTCTCTGCCAGATTGAGTACCTTGATTGGTACCTGGACTTTGATGGGTTTCTTGAGCTGAATCATCAACATGTTGTGTTGGGGGTGGAATTTGATTAGATAAGTTAATCTGCTCAGCTTGAAGTGGGGAAGTGGAGACAGGAAGTGTGCTACCTTGAGCATCTTGGATTGGATCTGCAGGGTTTTTGGCTTGTTCCTCATCCTGAGTAACAGAGGCTTGTTTTTCCACTGGATCTTCTGGTGGTGACTCAGTTTCATTTGAGAAGTACTGGAACTGGATTGTAGAGAGGTCAGTTTCAGGCTCATCAATGGGAAAGTCGTCCATGAGATCAATTTGCTTTTGTGCTTTCTTTTTAAGTCTTCGCCGTGTCTCAGCTCTTGGCGGTGAATGGTCAGTTCGAATACCTTCACTGGACTCAGTAGCAACTGTCTCCTCTTCTACAAGTTGCTCAAAAGGACCCTCAACGGCATTACTTTCTTTCTTTCTCTGCTCAGTATCATCCTGAGGTTCTTCAATAGTGGGACATTCTTCCTGCTCAGTATTAACTTCTTGGTGTTCAATATGTTGCTCAGTCTCTTTCACAACTTCCTTTTCTTGGTCAGTTCCATGACCTTCAGGTTGAGTAGAGGCTAGTGGGATAGCTTCTACTATCTTTAAAGAGTTACCCTTTTTCTTTTTCTTAAAAGGGGTTTCTGGAGTTTCTTCGTTCTCATCCTCAGGCTCTTCTTGCATCTTTCTTTTCTCAGCTTGCTCCTTAGCCTTGTCGGCTTTAGCTTTTTCTCTTGATGAAAGCCTTACTTTCTTTGGGACAGCATGAATGTCTTTGGAGCAGGTTTCTACAGCCTTCCTCTTCTTCCTTCTCTCAGGCTGAGCTGTCTCAGGTGACTCAGTATGAGCCTCAACATCTTTTGCAGGCTCAACTTCAGGCTCAATTTCTTGTTGCTCAGCTTCTTCATCTTCCTCAGCATCTCCAACTCCTTCATATCCCTTCAAGGGTTGATTATACAATAGTCCATCCAGTAGGACTGCAGTGATTTCACTTCCCAATGTGCTTGTTTCATTCACCATCTCTATTTGCTTGTCCTGTATAATTTTTATAATGAGTGAGCCCAAGCGGAGTTTCTTACCACTTCGTTGAAACGCTCCAACTAGAAAGACGGGAAGATTGAACGGAGTGTAGGTCAACATGTGCCAGATGAAGCACTGTTCGAAGTTTGATGCGGATGAAGCTGAGCTGAGTTTGGGGAAGATAAAGTTGGTCAGCATGAAGTGGACCATCTTTTGTTCTTTACCCATACAGGTGCTGGGTATTTCCCCCTTATGATCTTTGGGTTTACAGAACCCCTTTAGCTTCTCAATTGTGGCTTTTGGTATTTTCTCCTTTGTCGTTCTAAATTGAATTCCTTCGTCTGGTAAATCTAGCAATGTGGCTAGATAGGCAGGGGTTACAACGATTTTCTGACCTTTAACAGTGGTCTCCAAATAGTCACAGTCATCTGCATCAACACGTAGATTCGAGTAGAATTCCCGTACTAACCTGGGATATATTGTTCCTGAAAGAGAGAAGAGACCTTTCCATTTGTTCTTCTCGATCCATTCACAGAATGGTTTCTCAGATGAGACAAAACTTGAAGAAAACCATCGGCATTTTAAAACCTCCAGCTTGTTGACCTTTGAATGTACCTTGATCATTTTCCTTTCTATTTCCGTCGAAGGACCCGCGTGGTCAGTGGGTTTGTCTGTGGTTTGAGTTTTAGGGGTTTTGTTTTTGCCGGAAGCCATTTTTGAAGGTTTTGAAGTTCTTAGGAGAGAAAGAAGTTTGATTTTCAGGAGATTACAGGCGTAAGGAATGAAGAGTGGGGATTCTTCCACTTTTTATATAAATTTACGGCGGTCCTTAATCATTAACTAGCCGTTTTTACCTAGGGACGTTCAACCGATAAAAGTTCTGTCAATTATGACATCTTCGGCGCATGGGATTTGCCATTAATGTGCGTCTTCCCAAGGTGTCAGAGGTTACACGTGTAGGTTCTCTTTACGCGAATGGGTTTTTACTAGGTTTTGCTAGAATTCGAAGCATCCACGATATTGATTGCCTAAGATAATTTCTCTATCACTAATTTACTCAACATACGTTACTCACTCAGCATGTGTATTTACTCAACATAGAGTGATTACTCAATATGTTTATCTACTCAGCATAGGATGTTTACTCAGCTTTTATGCCTACTCAGTATCATCACTCAATATATATGTCAATTCATCATAGGGTGGCTTTTTCATTTTCAAGTGTAGTAAGGAGTTGATATTTTACTCAACATGGCATTTGCACAATTATTCAAAGTTCCACTCATATGACAATTATTTAATACAGACTTAGTTAGAGTGGATATACCAATTGCTTCCCTTAGTGTGTTGAATTGTTCTCGTGCCAAGGGCTTTGTGAAGATATCTGCAAGCTGATCATTTGTTGGCACGTAGGTCAGCTTGATCTCATCTTTTAGTACATGGTCTCTGATGAAGTGATGCCTTATGCTAACATGCTTCATCCTGCTGTGTTGGACTGGATTTTTAGATAGATCAATGGCACTTTTATTGTCGCATTTGATCTCTATTGTCTTTGTTTTGACTCCGTAATCCTCAAGCTATTGCTTTATCCATAGGACTTGTGCAACACAGCTTCCAACAGCCACGTACTCAGCTTCAGTTGTAGATAGAGCTACGGATGTTTGCTTCTTGCTGAACCAAGATACTAGACAGCTTCCAAGGAAATGACATCCTCCTGAAGTACTCTTCCGTTCTAGCTTCTCTCGTCCATAGTCAGCATCAGTATATCCAATGAGTGCGAAGTCATTTGAGGTTGGATACCATAGACCTGCATCAACTGAGCTGTGCAAGTATCTAAAAATTCTTGTTACAGCAGTTAGATGAGATTCCCTGGGGTCAGCTTGATATCTAGCACAATAGCATACTGAGTATTGAATGTCCGGTCTACTGGCAGTGAGAGAGAGTAAAGAACCTATCATACCTCGATAGAGTTTACTATCAACTGACTTACTCTTCTCATCTTTGCATAGGACCGTATCAGTGCCCATGGGGGTTGATATTGGTTTGCAATCTACCATGCTGAATTTCTTTAACATTTCCTTGGTGTATTTAGACTGACTTATAAAGATGCCATTCGTTCCTTGCTTGATTTGAAGTCCAAGGAAGAAGTTGAGTTCACCCATCATGGACATTTCGAACTCAGTTTGCATCTGTTGGCTAAATTCTTTGCACAAGGATTCGTCAGTAGCACCAAAAATTATATCATCAACATATATCTGTGCAAGTAGGGTATGTTTACCCTTTTTCTTAATGAACAAGGTTGTGTCAGCTTTTCCCCTGACATAGTTCCTGGTCAGTAGGAAGTTGGTCAACCTCTCATACCAAGCTCTTGGAGCTTGCTTTAGGCCGTACATGGCCTTTTTGAGTTTATAAACGTGATTTGGAAATTTTGGATCTTCAAATCCAGGAGGTTGATTAACATATACCTCTTCGTTTATAAAGCCATTAAGAAACGCACTTTTTACATCCATTTGGTATAGTTTAAAATTCATGTAACTAGCATAGGCACACAATATACGTATAACTTCTAATCTAGCAACAGGAGCAAATGTTTCTCCATAGTCTATACCCTCTTGCTGACTATAGCCTTGGACTACAAGTCGAGCTTTGTTTCTAATCACATTTCCATGCTCATCTAGCTTATTTCTAAAGACCCATTTGGTTCCTATGGGCTTTTGATTCCTAGGTTTAGGTACTAAATCCCATACCTCATTTCTGGTGAATTGGTCAAGCTCTTCTTGCATAGCATTGATCCATTATTCATCTTGCTCAGCATCAGCAAAGTTCTTTGGCTCATGTATTGATACGAATGCAACATTGCTGAGGTATTTTCTAAGTTGATCTCTGCTCATTAGTTTGTTGTTGGCGGCATCAAGAATGGCTTGTTCCGTATGTCCTCTTGGGATCTTTATTTCCTTGGGCAGTGTTGAGTCGTTTGGAAGAGGTGTTTCTACAATCTCTACAGGAATAGATTGGTCAGCAAATGATATTTCAATTTCTTGCTTACCTTGAGTCAGCTCCTGTATAGATGAGACAGAGGCTTCTAGTTGATCAGCGGAAGCTGAGCCTGGTTCATCTTCTTCAGGATGAGCTGACTTACCTATAGGGTCAGTTTCATCGAACTCAACATGTACAGACTCTTCTACAACCTGAGTTCTTTTATTAAATACTCTATATGCTTTACTGTTTGTTGAGTACCCTAAAAAGATTGCCTCGTCAGCTTTAACATCAAATTTAGCAAGGTTGTCTTTTGTATTGAGTATAAAACATTTACACCCAAAGGCACGAAAGTATCCAATGTTGGGCTTTCGACCTTTCCAAAGTTCGTATGGGGTTTTCTTAAGTATAGGTCTAACTAGAGCCCTATTCAGTATGTAACATGCCGTGTGAACAGCTTCACTCCAGAAGTACTTTGGAAGCCTATTTTCACTCAGCATTGTCCTAGCTATTTCGACAATAGTTCTGTTTTTCCTTTCAATGACCCCATTTTGTTGAGGTGTTCTAGGAGCAGAGAAGTTGTGGTCAATACCACAGGTTTCACAGAATTCATCAAACTGTTGGTTTTTTAATTCTCCACCATTGTCGCTTCTAATGTGAGCTACTTTTAGGTCTTTGTCATTTTCAAGCCTTTTAATCAGTGAGGTAAACATCTCAAAAGTTTCATCCTTGCAGCTCAGCAAGATGATCCAAGTGTACCGAGAGAAATCATCTACAATAACCAAGGAGAATTTCTTACCTCCCAAGCTGAGTGGCTGGATAGGTCCGAAAAGATCCAAGTGTAGTAATTCCAATGGTCTTTTGGTTGAGACAATATTTTTGCTATGAAATGACTTTTTAGTTTGTTTGCCTTGCTGACAAGCTTTACACAGTTGATCTTTTTCAAACTTTAATTTGGGTAATCCCTCAACTAATTGCTTTCTAGCTAATTTGGCAAGAAGGTCCATGCTGACATGCCCAAGTCTTCTATGCCATAGCCAGGAGTTGTCCTCTTTAGACACTAAGCATATGTTTTTAGAAAACTGTTTTTCTAAGTTTAACATATATACATTTTCTACACGAGGTGTAGTTAAAATCAGTTCATTTGTATTTCCCTCGAGTATTTGACACTTAGTATCATCAAATACAACCTTTCTGCCGCTCTTGCAAAGCTGAGCTACACTCAGCAGATTGTATTTGAGACCTTTAACTAAGGAGACAGACTCAATAGTTGGGTTACCTCCGATAGTGCCTGATCCGACTATCTTACCCTTCTTGTTGTCTCCAAAGCTTACACTTCCACCTCGTTTAAGCTCTAGTGTGATGAACTGAGTTTCATCACCTGTCATATGCCTTGAGCATGCGCTGTCTATATACCATAGTTTTGACTTCTCCACACATGTCAAGCTGACCTGCAGTTCAAACTATTCATTTTTAGGTACCCAATTTCTTTTGGGTCCTTTCTTGTTAGTATAAACAAGTGCAAAATCATATTTTAGCTTGTGACGACATACTTTTATGGTGTGGCCTGGCTTACCACAGAAATCACAAAAAGGTACCCTTTGTGGGTTGAACTGAGTATAGTCAGCATTATTGTGTTGGGCATGCCAACATACTTTTGTGGTATGTCCTTTTCTTCCGCAGAAGTCACATTGGACAGTCCGCTTGTTATGCCAACATACGTTCTTTGTGTGTCCCCTTTTTCCACAACACTCACATTGAGTAACTTGCTTATGCTGACTAGTATTTGCGTACTCAGCATGGGCATTATTTCTTTTTGAGCCCTTCTCTTGACTCTGTAACGTTGTGATATCCTTTCTAAGTTTCTTTGACTCAGATTGAACCTCCGTGACAAACTTATGTAAGATTTGCAAGTTGGTATGCAAGTCAGAGTTGTCCTGGAGAAGATATCGGAGGTCACCCAGCTTGACCTCTTCAATCTCATCACAGCGCCTGCTGAGTGCCTTAATCTTTTTGTTACACTTCTTAATTAGTGTATATAAGTCACTCAGGGCATTTACCATTTCGTTTCTAAGCAAAAGCAAGGATGTTACCTCATTGTTGTGATTCTCCTGGTCAGTTTCATCAGAGAGGTCAGCATGCTCAGATTGGGATTGGTCAGCTCCATCATCTGCCATAAAACATATGTTGGCTGTTTCATTTTGCTCAGCTTCAGATGATGTTGACTCATCACTGTCACTCCACGTGGCTACCATAGCCTTTTTGCTTCCCTTCTTCTCTTTCTTGAGGTTGGGACAGCTTGACTTGATGTGCCCGGTTTGATGACACTCAAAACATGTGACAGATTTCGAGCTGTCCTTCTTGTACTTGTCACTTGACTCAGCTTTGTACTTATCATTTCTTCTAAATGATCTTTTGCCATTTCTATCATTTCTCCTGAACAGCTTTTTCATCTTTCTGGTGAACATGGCCAGTTCCTCATCATCAGTTGACTCCGCTTCAGTTGAGTCAGCTTTCATGACAAGGGATTTTTGTTTCTTATCTTCTGATTTTTCTTTCTCTTTGGCTTCAAAGTTTTTCATAGAGATTTCATGGGTCAGCAGGGAACCGATCAGCTCATCATATTTGTAGGTAGTCAAGTTTTGGGCTTCTTCTACGGCTGTTTTCTTTGCTTGCCAGCTCTTGGGCAGACTTCTCAGAATTTTCTTCACCTGTTCTTCTTCAGTGAAGTTCTTTCCAAGCCTTTTTAGCTCATTTATAATGTTTGTGAACCTTGCGTTCATCTCTGAGATGTCTTCATTCTCCTTCATCTCAAACAGCTCGTAGAGTCTCATATGTTGATTGACTTTAGACTCCTTAACTTTGCTTGTGCCTTCATAGGTTACTTCAAGCTTCTTCCAAATCTCCTGTGCTGACTCACAACCTGAAATCTTATTGTATTCTGCAGCATCTAACGCACAGTGAAGCATATTTATAGCCGAAGCATTATTTTGTAATTTTCTGAGGTCATCCTCTGTCCACTCAGCCTCACTTTTAACAATTTTCTCATTGTTAACAGTTTTGTATGGCACATGTGGACCTTGAACAATTGCAAGCCATGCACTCATGTCTGTGGCTTGTATAAAGTTCTTCATCCTATTCTTCCAGAAAGTATAGTTTGATCCAAAGAATAGGGGAGGTCTAGTGATCGATAACCCCTCAGGGAGTATCTGCGTTGTTTGGTTTCTAGGAAGAAAACGAGTGCTATTCTCACCCATTTTTAGGGATCAGCTCAAGATTGTTAAATCTTTGAGTAGTGAGCTTAGGTTCTGATACCACTTGTTGGTCCCTGGTAATTAGTTCCAAGGGGGGGGGGGGGTTAGGAACTAATATAACTTTTTCGCGTTTTAATTAAGCCGACTGGAAGTTATTTTTGAGAGTTTATTAACTCAGCCTTTGGTCAGCTTGGTGAGATATATCACAGGACAGCTTTAGTCAGATGTTGACCAAAGTTGTTTCCTTGATAGTTAGGAATTGACACTCTTGGAGGTCAGCTTCTAACTCAGCACCACTTACTTACTCAGGATCAGCTTAGGCAATTTATATGCTGGGTAAATAAAGCAAACAACACATGCAGTTATAAGAGAGAGTTTAGAAATTACTCAGTATCACTTATCCTGGTTCGGCCTCTCTGCCTACGTCCAGTCCCCAGAGTCCTCCGGGCTTTTTGAATCCAATACTGAGCTCTTTAAAGGTAGAGCATAAACCAATTACAAGGCGGTTGAATATGCAAGAGTACCTTCCTCTATTCGTCTACTCAACTCCTACTAAGTGCTACAACCCAGCACCTAGATTTCTCTACCACTGAAATGCTTACAACCAAGCACTCAGCTTTACACTCTCAATATTCCTATTGATCACGGACTTGTTCTTTTTGAACTAAAGAACACTTTAGATGATTACAAATCAATCTAGCATTTACACATAGAATAGAAAAGTCGGTGTAAGATTCTTTTTGTATTTGAGTGCTTTTGAAACTTTCTCTCTTGTATTTTTCTTTCGATACTTCAGTATATATCCAAGTTTTTCGATTGTCCTTTTATAGAAGGAAATATGTAGATTTGATCGTTTTGAAATGTCCTAACCGTTAACATCAAAACGGCTCTTTTGGGGAACAATTTCTGGAAAGCTTCAGACTGCACCTCCATTCCCTTTCTCTGTTTTCTTCAGGCGTCAGGTTTGTCTTCTAGCGTCTGGTTTGTCTGTTTGTGCCAGTTGTCTGTTTCCAATAATCCAACGTCCCATGACTCTTGGAATTAGTCTTTTAGGTGTCTTCGAGGTTCCAATTATTGGTGCAGAAGATTGGCAGACTTTGTCTTTTAGTGAACAGATCCTTCATGCTGTCCTGACTGTTACTCAACTTCGTTTGTTCTTTTCGAATGTTCAACGTTCATGCCGAGTTCCTTCAAGGTCAGCTCCGTTCTGTTTAACCGCTCCTGAAGAAGTCTTCAACTTTAGTCAGCTTCGTTTTGCTTCTGAATTTTAACTCCACTCAGCTTCTATTCTGTCATGCTGAGTTCCATTCTACTCAGCTTCGTTTATGCTGACTTTTGTCCTGTCTTAACTTTATATATTTTTGCACTCAATATTTAACAAACATATTAGTACAATTAAATCAAAGCATCTAAATTTAATTGCCTCTTAATCATGGATGATTTTGTCAAATCAAAATCTTGTGGAAAGGTGTTTCAACAGCTAAAATGACCTTTATTCGTCTTTTTATCTCACTGGTTACTCGCTCTAATTAGCCCTTACACCAATTAGATATCAAGAATGCTTTCTTCCATGGTGATCTTCAAGAAGAGGTTTACATAGAGCAACCACTAGGGTTTGTTGCTCAGAGGGGGAGTATGGCAAAGTTTGTCGTCTCCGCAAATCACTATATGGGTTGAAGCAAAATCCTTGAGCATGGTTTGGAAAGTTTAGCCAAGCAGTTGAGGAGTTTGGGATGAAGAAGTGCAACTATGATCACTCAGTCTTTTATAAATGCTTCTGGAATCATTCTCCTTGTCGTCTGTGTAGACAATATTGTTATTATACGCAACGACATTTTAGGAATCTCGTCCCTAAAATCGTTTCTCTATGGCCAGTTTCACACCAAAGATGTAGGAGCTCTAAAGTACTTATTAGGAATCGACATGTCAAGGAGTAAGAAAGGAATTTTCATGTCTCAAAGAATATATGTCCTTGATTTATTGTCTGAAACAGGAAAATCTGGAGCTAAGCCATGCAATGCACCTATGACTCAGAATTTGCATCTCACATCAAAAGGAGACCCCTTTGAAGAGCCCAGAAGATACAGGCGTTTGGTGAGAAAGTTGAATTATCTTACAGTGACTAGATCTGATATTGCCTATTCTGTTAGTGTTGTTAGCCAATTTATGTCATCTCCCACAACTGATCATTGGAATACGCTTGAACAAATCTTATGCTACTTAAAGGGAACTGCGGAAAAGGCTTATTTTACAAGAATTATGGTCATACCCAGATTGAGTGTTTATCCGATGCAAACTAGACAAGAGGAGACAAGGATGATAGGAGATCCACTACCGGTTATTATGTCTTTATTGGAGGGAACTTAGTTTCTTGGAAGAGCAAGAAAAAACATGTTGTTTCTTGCTCCAGTGCAAAATCTGAATATCAAGCGATGTCTTAATCAATGTGTGAGATTATGTGGATTCGTCATCTCTTGTCCAAACTTGGTTTCAATATCACCATTCCAGCAAAGTTATGGTGTGATATTCAAGCAGCTCTTCATATTGCTTCAAATCATGTGTTCCATGAACGTACCAAGCATATTGAAGTAGACTGTCACTTTCTTCGTGAAAAGCTAGAAGAAAACATCATTGTCACAGGCTACATTGGCACAAATGATCAGCTTGGGGACATTTTTACTAAAGCCATAAATGGGGTTCGAGTAAATTGCATTTGTAACAAGTTGGGCACGATAAATATATATGCTCCAGCTTGAGGGGGAGTGTAATGTATATATATTACATAGCTTGAGGTGTACATCTGTAAGTATTTATTAGTGTAGGTATTAGTTAGCATTTATTCCAAGTAAGTGTCCTTATGTATATATACGTATCATATTGAGCATAATCTAATTATTGAGTTTTCCTTCAATCCTTTCTATCAAGTAACAATCTTTAATTCAATTATCTATTCAGTTTATGAGTTCTTTAATGTTTGTGTAGCATATTGATTGAATCCCAATATTTTCTAGGTTCATATTGTGAGTCTAATCTGGTTGTCTTATATCAGAGACTGTAGGTATTGACTACACCACAATAACGGACCCAAATTTCTTAACCCTTAGAGTTAGTCACGACCCATAAGAAAGGAATTGTGTGCTAAGTACCCTAGGAGGATAACTTGGTTCAATCTTTAAGTATGTCTATACCATATTGAATTCCTTATAATCATAAATCAAAATGTTGCTTGAATACTTCTATTATCGTACCATTACCATCTATATTTTTGGGGATTTATGAATTGCTCCTGATCACATTAGGAGTAGATCAGATATATAAAACAAATTCAAATCAATTTTCCACCACCTAAATAATGATCCGAAACCGAGTAGTCCGATAGTTGCGGTATAAATTTCGTGGATTCGATATCTGGACTTTCCAGATTTTATTACTTGATAACGACGAGATACACTTATCTCTTAGCGAGTCTTTGAGCGTTAGCTCGAGGCGCATCAGTGGAGTTCGCCTACAATGGAGCCGCCCATTCGGGAATAGGGAAGTCACCTTATGAGATGGTATATACGAAGACCCACAATCATACTCTAAATATTGTAGATATCCCAAAAGGAGACAAAGGGAATGTGACCGCTCACAAGCTTGCTAATGAATACCGACAAATGCATCAAGAGGTGAAAGAGACTCTTGAAGAGCGGAACAAGAAGCTAAACGCAAAGGTTGATGTGCACCGAAGGGATCTTCACTTTGAAGCCGGGGATAAGGTGATGGTATATCTAACCAAGGAGAGACTCGCTAGTGGACCAAGTAGCAAACTTCGGTCAAGGAAGTATGGTCCGTATAAGGTAGCCAAGAGGGTCAATGCCAATGCCTACCTTTCTGCTCTTCCAAATTGGCTAGGTAATATGTCATCGTCGTTCAATGCACCTGATCTAAGTCCATACAATCCGGATGCCTCTCTTGAGTTTATAAAAGACGAATTGGGGTCCAACTATTTTGAAGAAGGGGAGAATGATGAAGCCATCTCCTTTGGAAATCCCAACCAAGAGTGCAGGAGGGCTCATACGGCGTGTCACCTTAGCCACAGGTCGTGTGAGCCAGTTCAA
Source organism: Euphorbia lathyris (assembly GCF_963576675.1). Taxonomy (NCBI): domain Eukaryota; kingdom Viridiplantae; phylum Streptophyta; class Magnoliopsida; order Malpighiales; family Euphorbiaceae; genus Euphorbia; species Euphorbia lathyris. The sequence continues at coordinate 51,790,898 of NC_088914.1, forward strand.
ATAGAGGAAGATCTGGGGAAGGAACCACACGGCGTGTGAGACCTTCACATGTAGCGTGAAATGCTTGCTAAGCTTCTGGAACGTTTCGCTTAATTCACACGTTGTGTGGCTGTTTTAACACGCTGTGTGACACTGATCAAGGGCGGGGCATTTGAGAGTTCCATACGCCGAGTGAAGCCCTTTGGCCCGTGTCAAGTAGCATGAATTCAATAACAAGACGTGTCAAATAAAACACACGCTGTGTGAGATTCCTTCGGAGCCAAGGAGACAAGTGTGCCACCAGCGTGCTTCAACCTATTTACTGTTTGTCATCCATTATTTGATGTTTGCCATTGGGCCCTATTTACTGATCTGCCACTAATTTTCCTCCCTTTAATATTACCCTTATTTTGTAAGTAGAATTTGTAACCATAGCAAGGACTTAGGTCCTTTGTTATCTAATTGTAGGAGGTATTTAAGCTCTTGACTTTATAAGGATGAAAAAAACCTTTTATCAATCAAAATTCAATTTCTTTTGAAAAGTAAGATTTCTAACTTTTATTTAGTTTAATTAGTGAAGAATTTAAAATCAAAATCAAGTGCCTTATTCGGGTTGATCTGCTTCAAGGTAAAGAAAATTTCCTCCCAGGTATAATATCGTAAGAGGTCCAACTATTGGTAAGTGGACAACAAATTATCCGTAAGAGATCATTAAAATAAGTTACCACCATTGATTCAATATCAGTGCTGCTCTCAAACTAAATCCGTTATGCATTCTGCAGATAATGAATATCTAGCCATTCCGGATTCGCCACAAATATGTGCAGCAGCCGCTCCCATATTATATAGCATCAGGGTTAGCCCCCTTATTAGACCAAGTGAAAATAGTCCCGTTACCCTCAACGTCCACCAAGTTACAATTCTCTAAACAGTTGAAGAACCCATTCATATCTGCATTATCCCGATATCACCCTCCTTTTTTCTCCCAGGTCTAGAGGAATTTCATTAAAATCTCCAAAACACACTCAGATTGTAACAATAATTAATTAAATCACATGCTCCCAGAACAACCATACACAGCTAAACCCCTCCAATAAGTAACATTTTTAATTTGTAAAAGAAACAATATACCCCATATATATATACTAAAATATTTGTAATGAAGTAAGGGCAGCTAGGTTGGAATTATTATGCTGAATAATAATTATAGGCATCTTCATTGAAATATAGATGAAAGAAAGTGCAGAGAAATGAAGATAGAAGAAGCCCCAATCAATTTCACACAACTCAATCAAACGGATAAAGAAAATGTCCCAACAAATAATTAAAATTTCTTTTATTTGTTAAAGTTTAGTTTAATTATGTTGCAACACCCTTCAAACTAATTAATTAAAGAAATTAGGCATAAAGAATAACATTGTTGGTTGAAACTAACAATTGGTTTGGGCATTACATAAGTTGAATTGAAACTATCTCAATTTACTTCTCAAAGACTGAGTTATTAGAGACCAGAAAAGCATTTACAGTTAAACTTGTTTAGATATATACATACACTTAATTCCAAGTTCCAACATAAGAACAAAATGGAGAAAACTAGTGAACTAACTCTATTCTATACTAGTACTTTTCTGTGATAGCCTCTTTGTCGTTTCCAGAATAGCTTCATGTCGTCTTCTAGCTAACTCTTTCATTCCTTCCTGATACTGATGGTCTATCAGTTCCAGCTCCCTTCTCAGTTCTTCGTTTTCGCTTTTACTATTCATCATGTCCATGGATTTGTTCTTGCACTCAAGTGATGAGCCTGAAATCTCCCCCCTCAATGCATGCTCCTCAAACTCCATAACTCCTAACTCTGCAGAGATGTATGAATTCATTGACAACTTTTTATCATTCATGTCACTAGAGGATGCAGATAGGTATGAAATCTCCGAAACTCTATCTTCACCACCCATTGATGAACTCTGCTCACCCAACTCCTTTACGTGACTCGGACTTTCTTCTCCTTCCGGAACTGATCCTCCTAAAGAACAAAACTCAAGGCAATTAGTCTCCCTAGCTATTTTCTGATAAATGAAAGTCTTTTGTTACCTTTGTAGCTATGTGTTCTATTTCGGGAAACTAGATGCTCAACTCGAACACAAGGTTTCCAATTCGGTATTAGTTTCAACAACAACAAATCAATAAGTTCTGCTATGAATGTGACATTTTGATCTTCTAGCTCTAGTTGCTCAACCATTTCACTTGAAACCAACCGAGCAGTATCACCATCAGGGTAGAAAAGGAAATGAATATTCCTAACCCGAGAAACTGTATCTAAGAGGGAGGGACATCAACAACAGTTGAATTGAATACTTTTTTAAGTGAAGAAAAATTAAAAAAAAAAAAAAAAGAATATGAGAGAGAGACAGGGTACTTACTACTTTTATCAGCTATTCGAAGTATTAGTGATATAGAGTTTTCATCATGTCTTTCACCTTTTAACAAAAAAACATCCCCTCTCTTTGCCCTTCGAACCTCTACAGCTAAATAACCGGAATGGCCATTAACCAAATTATTATTGTTATTACTAAAAGTGGTAATAATGGGCATCTCAGGATCTTGATCCAAGTCCATGGAGGGAGGTTTATTTCGTGCACTGGGAGGTCCTTCTGACATCAAACAACGATCTCCAAATGCTGTCATCTTTGGCATAACCATATCAGGAAGTGGCAAGGGATGATTCCTTGATGAACCATTCGTATCAAGGAAAGGGTCCTTCAGGAGCTCCTTAGCAGACAGTCTTTGAGCTGCTGCCACTATACACTTGTCAATAAATTGTTTAACTTCCGGATCTTTAACCTTAGACAGTGCAGCGGGCTTTACTCCCTACACAGAATGAGTGATGTATGTAGTTGAGAATCATTTTTTATCAGTGAGGAAAGGTTGACAGGACTTACAGATGAGACCTTCTTGTATATCTGAGCTGAGTTCCTACATTCACTGTAAGGATATTCCAACGTAACAAGCTCCAGAATGCACATACCAAACGAATATATGTCGGCCAACTCATTATAGTTCTCATCATACATCTCAGGAGCCATAAACTCGGGAGTTCCTATTTAAAATAGATAATTGTTGACATCATAAGCAATTGAAGAAACAAAAACAAGCATATTACCTATTACACTTTTGGCATTTGCCTGTTCCATTACAGTTGCCAAACCGAGATCTCCAATTCTAACTTCTCCTTGGTTACCATTGATAAATATGTTATCACATTTTAGATCCCTATGTATAATTGGTGGCTTGTGACTATGAAGGTAAATCAAACCCATCAAAATCTGCCTTGCCCAACTCTTAACAGCCTTCATGTCAACATTCATGTGCTTCTTACGGTACCTACATCCATACCATACGAGTATAAGTACAGTACATAAGAGAAAATAAATAAAACATAAACAAGGAAATTGAACTTACTGTCTCAAGTTGCCAGAGGTGAACAGCTCTGTTATAATATTGACAGTCTTCTTTTTGTCATCAATCCATGAATTATAAAACCTCACAATATGACTATGGTTTAATGATTTCAGGAGATGTACTTCAGAATAAAGCCTCTCTAAGTCTTCAGGTGACTGTAACACCTCATCAATCCGAACTTGGTTCCATGCTACCTCAAGCCCATTTACTTCATCAAATGCCTTATAGCTAATGGAAAATAGATTTAAGGGAAAATCTAGATTATATAGGTTAATCAAAAGTTTCCTCCCCATCTATCAACTTGCCACATGAAAATATGTCAAATGTCTCAATTTGATTTCATTATGCTGAAGAAAACAGGAAGCTGAAAGGAAAATGTTATGCCACACCAAAAAAATAAGCATCAATGGAGATAAAAAAACAAAAGGATACACTTTCTTGAAAGCACCTTTTCCTAGCACCTCCTTGTACTGCTAGATATCAACAAAGTGTATAATTAAAAAATCCAATTGCATGAATTCATTTTATCAGTGAGAAAGAGTGGAAAAGGGATATAATCAAAGAGCTGCTATGCAAGAAGGGGAAAGAAAGAAAATAGGAACAGTACTCTTATATAGCGACCAGTTGGATCCACCTCAAGAATCTCCCTATCTGGAGGTTCAGAATGTGCCCCCAAGTCTTCTGAACTTCTCATACCAACCAAACTCCTATGCCTGCACTTACAAAAATAAGAAAATCCCAAAAGGAAATCAATTAATTCATAATGGTTGAACCATTAGAATTTCTCAAACTGAATTTGGAAACAAAAATTCAAAATCCTAATCTCTAAGCTTGTTGTAGGCAAGTGAAGAATCTGAACCACATTCCTTAAGATTTATTGAACAGTCACTGTAGCATTTGCAAAATAATTAATGGCTATCAAATCCTAAAGATAACCCAAAATCTTAAACAAAAAAAAAATCCAAATGCCCACTGAATTAATCACTAAATTTTAACTTCACAAATTCGTAATAAGATTGATCAAAATGTGAGAGAAATATAAAACTACAGAAATCACAAAACCCATATAAATTGTATAACAAGGAAATAGAACCATGTATCTATCAATACAAAACAAAATCTGTATTTTACATATATAAATCCAGCTTTCAGTTTGTTTTTACCTGAAAAACAAAAGGAAGACCAGAAAAATATTGGATTTTGGGTTATCTTCTCAGATCAACAACCGGAATCAGAAAGAAAATTCAAAATTCTCAAGGAAATCTAATACAATGAGTAATAATCGAGAGAGAAATAGAGAAATGGAATGAGTGTCACCTCGTCTTCAAATGCAATCTCTCTCTCTCTCTTTCTAACTGAAAACAGCAAAAGCTGGGCAGGTGAAGGAAAGCGTATATTTATACATATGTATCTATAATTCTATTATTTTTTAGGAAAATTACAAAAACGAACATGGGGTTTGACAAATTTATAAAAACAGTCATATCGTTTAAAAGTTTATAAAAAAATATGCAGTTTGTGTGGGTTTTAAACTCAAACATTTGTCAAAAATTGTTTTACTGAATATTTAATTCAAAATGGAACCAGCAATTAAAAAAGTGGGCTGCTATATACCGTAATATTTTTTCCACCTACCGCACTTTTTTTTGACAATTTTACCCTCCTCATAATTTAAACTCAAAAAATCAAAAATCTCAAATCCTCTCTAGCTTTTTGGTTTTTCAAAAAACCCGACCTAGAACAACATGCCGCCAAAGCCAGGAGCGGGTAAAAGACTTCATGAAATCTCCGGTAAACTTTTTTTTTTAAAATTACTCAGAAATCACGGGTTCCGCCTCCGAATCGGAGGCGAAACCCGTATGAATTTACGGTAAATGGCGTCGCCGTGCCGTTTCCGCCACGGGTGGAACGGACGAACTGTCCCTTCCACCCACGGTGGAAACGGCACGACCGTTCGTTCCACTGTACGGTGGAACGAAAGGCGCAATCGTTCCACCGTACTGTGGAACGAGAGCCATGCTCGTTCCGCCTTACGGCAGAACGAGCGGCGCATCCGTTCCACCGTACGGTGGAACGGTGCGCGTTGCCCGTTCCGCCGTAAGGCCGACACGAGCGCCGCAACCGTTCGGCCCAGCGGCCGGACGGTTGCGGCGCTCTGTTTAGGCCAAATTGGGCCCGAAATTTTGTTTTTTTTTAAATAACTTGGTTCGACCCGGCCTATGGCAATGCCCAAGTATTAAAAAAGCCGAAAAACGAGAAATTGAGTATATTTAAATAAAAATGCGTTATTTGTTTATAAATGTAAAATGTTTTTGGTTTTTACAGGCTGATATTGCTGAGAACCGTTCTGGAAAGAGACATACAAGTTCACGTGTTGTGACTGCCTCTGCCCGAAGGGAACGGGGGGACCAGATATTGATGGGGGATGCCCAGAGGGCACAGCCTGAGGAGATGGCAGATGTTGTAGAGATGGACGGAGATGACTCTATGCCTCCTTATAGTTCATCCTCTGTGCGAGTACCTACTAAGACCATACCGAGGGGTCATGGCGGACGTTTTGCTTCTACAGCAGGGTCGTCTTCGGGTGAGAAATTTAAATTTACTTATCATTATGTTATTTATTCGTGATTATTATAAAATATACGAATATAATAAATGAGTTTACTGTAATTTCAGGTAGCAGCAAGCGCTCGAAGAGTGATGTAGAGGATGACTGGATCGTGAAGACCCCGGTTCCTGGGGGTCCATCTGATGGTCTTGTGATCCCGAACTTCCTGGGACATATTGCCACTGCTATCTGGAGCGGGCAGGATAGGGGCCTCATCAGGTGTCAGACACGATCATTATACTGTGGGAAGCTATGTGTATGGTACGGTGGTGCTTCTGAGCAGCTCCAGAACCGTATAGAGTCAAATAGATTGTCCCATTTACCCAATATCATGTATGGCCACATCGATGCGCCCCTAATTGCGGCTTTTGTGGAGCGGTGGCAGCCAGACACATCATCATTTCACATGCCGTTTGGTGAGATGAGCATTATGTTGCATGATGTGTGGCAGATTTTGCGCATCCCCATCGATGGGGCTATGGTGACTGCTGATGCGAGTGTTGAGGAGCTTCAGTCTTGTGTGATGGAGTTGTTTGGTATGACTCGGGAGGAGTTGCAGCAGGGTCACTACTTTAATGGCGGTATACGAGCGGCTTCCGTCCTGGAATATTGTCAAGGAGATCGGATTGCTGATGCACATGCTACTGCTTGGACGTTTCTGATGCTCGGTTGCACATTGTTCGTGGACAAGAGTGGAGACCGCATTCGACCTTCTTGTCTGTTGGAGGTACAGGACTCTGTATCTGGAGCCATATCTATACCGTCATCTAGGTATTGCTAGCAGAGGAGACTGCGGGCAGATCATGGGTTGTCTGACACTGCTTCAGGCATGGATTTATGAGTACTTCCCGTGCTTCAGGCCTCAGCAAGAGGGAGTCACATTGGATCCAGCGATGCCGAGGGCTTGCATGTGGCCATCTATACCGTTGGAGAAGAGTGGGGATCGACTGAAATCATATCGTGTCCGGCTTGATAGATTGACTGCTGATAAGGTGCAATTTCAATTTAATTAAAAAATCCAAATTCATTTACTTGTATTATTTGCATGTTAATGTTGTTGTATACGTCTGTAGGTGATGTGGATGCCGTATGGTCCTGATGTCATTACGCATACCCCTAGGACGATATACGCCGGATGGATACGTTACAGGGATGTGATTGAGCCGTACATACTGGGGAGATGCCTTCACCAGCTAGGTTACGTGCAGACCATACCCCGACCGATCTTGAGACCGTTGAACTCCGTACATCCTTGGTCCAGCTTGAAGTATCGGGTAGAAGTGCCCGCCGATATGGCGGAGGATCTTTGGACCTCGTTTCTCAAGGCTTGCATGCTTATATTGTCTCGGTTCACTCTTGCACGGACTCCTTCGGACTGTGAGGAGCAGTACATGCCGTGGTACTGCCTGCATTCACACCCTCAGCTACTACCGGATATGCCTGCACCCGGACCGGTTATTCATACTCGCTCGAACAGCGAAGTGGTACGTAATTTAATTGTTAATCAATTTATTTACAATTATCAGAATGAAATTAAATGAAGTGATATTTATTAATTTTGGGTTATTTCTTTTGCTAGTGGGTTAGCCGTTGGGTTAACTGGGGAGAAGGTGCATTGGACGCGATGAACCTTCTTGATGAGGATGTTACGGCTGAGTGGAGACAGTCGTACGACCAGATTTTGGATGCTTAGAATTCGGCCAAGTGATTTGTGGTTGTGTTTTTAGTACTTTTTATTATAAGTATATGGATGTTGGCATTTTAGTACTTTTTGGCATTCAGATAATATCTTTTATTATGTACTTGATATTTTAGTACTTTAATTTTATAAGTACGTTGTTAATTACTATTTGTTAAACAGAATCAATCAACAACATGTAACTCGAATCAACCTGTAACGCATATAAAGCTATCCAGATCAATACAGATCAATATAGAATCATTACAGACACAATACAGACACAACATGTAACTCGAATGAACAAAACTGAATCAAAACAGCAACTGTTTGTTATCCAGAATCAATCAGAATCAACCTGTAACACATATAAAGCTATCCAGATCAATACAGATCAATATAAAATCATTACAGACACAATACAGACACAACATGTAACTTGAATGAACAAAACTGAATCAATACAACAACTGTTTGTTATCCAGAATCAATCAGAATCAACCTGTAACGCATATAAAGCTATCCAAATCTAAGTTGACCAGTCTTGTCCATTGTGCTGTCCTAGCTGCATAAATGCGATCCCACCCTTCAACGCTACGTTCATGGTGCCCCTTCCACCATTCTAGTACATGAGGGACTGGAAAATTAGGAGATAAATTTAAGCGAATATAGTGGCGACAGTGCGTACCCAAATGAGCTATGCAGATCTCTCGTTCTGGTCTTGTAGCAGTGGAAGGGGCATACACTGGTAAAATAGTACCACAAAAACTAGAGTTATTTCCATCCAGGTATTCGAAAAACATTACAGCAGCATTGTACAATGTAGCAATCACAAACATGTCATCATAAGCGAGCATCCAATGCTCCTGCGAACAAGCTCCACCGTCCCAACTGATTCTATTAATTGCTGTATCAACACCGTCAATTAACACAGATTCATACCGAGAACGGTTAGCAATTACTTCATTCCTAAGGTGATGCCTGACTGATTGCCACTTCTCTTCGGTGCCAAAAATGTAGGAAGAAACAACACGGAAGCCACAATTTCCATCACCGACTACATCGCAATATGTTTCAACGTACGGCTTAATGATCCCGATTACTTTGTCAGAATGAACGAAATCATTAACTTCATACGTATTTCCATCTGCATTGAATCAAAATAAGATATTATAAACCGCATATAACTTATGTTAAGTGTAAATGAATTAGATATTGCAAAACTGTATTACCTGAGGATGCAAAATTATGAACAGATGATGAAGAGCTTTTCCTACCACTTCTACCACGGCTCCTAGACGAACTACTAGAACGAGCACGTCCACGCCGAGTTTCGTTGTACTCCCAGGCACTAGGCATACGTTTTGTAGATTTACCCGACTTTGGTCGTCCTCGAACGTTAATTTTCACATCAAGTTCGGTGTAATGTGCTTGATCAGGGTGTAGTTGATCATGTATAAGTATTGAAATGTTTCGCAGCAAGGCTGGGTCACCTTTAGATACCTGGTCGACTAAGGATTTAAAATATCTCTGATCCTCTGTCTGATCATGACACCCTTCAGTTTCATGAGTCTGACCATAATTAATCAAAAGTGTTCTCCAGAACACATGAACCCTCTCAACACTGATCATATCGCCAGACTCATAAGTTTGTTTGATCTCGCATGCACATGGTATCTGATGAGAGGTTCTCAATACACATCCACAACGCGCATTCACTTCATGGCTCAAACTTCTCATGCGAGCTAACTCAACATTGATCAGTTGCATGCAGTAGTGTGAGACTTTGCATACCAGGTGGTTAAAGGGGAATCCAGAGTAAGAGACTCCTTTACGAAGCCTGGACTGCTCAAGTATGTACCTAATAAGAACATAAACATACTATCAGTTGACTGAGATTTACAAATACATGATAAGAATACAAACATCTTCCAATAGAACCTATTGAAAAAACCTGATATGAGATGTCTGGGCTTCTATCTGCTTATGAACCTTTTGCCATACCGTATCCATCGATCATGTGGATGTATTGAGCCATTGCTTTAGACTCGCATGTTCGCTCTCCACACAACAAGTGGTTGTGTTGCCAAAATGTAAGAAATTTTTCGTCCATGCAACAACAAACTTCTCCTTATGCACCAACCATGTCTCCTCAACGTACGAGATAAGAGTTTGGTACCTGCTCATCGAATCCTGCATCTTGCCCAGATTTTCCTCATCTCCACAATGGATAAAGATTCAATTAATGTTCTCCATTTTCCATTCTTGAATTTACCAGCAATTGATTTGTCTCCCATGATTCTGTACGCCCGATCTTCTACATCCTTGTTTATATGCCAGGTGCATAGCAAATGTGCTGTATGTGGGAAAACATCCAGAATTGGTTTCAACAACCCCAACTCCCTATCACTGATGATAACAGTCGGGTTGAGATCGAACCCAATCAAAACCCTCAGCCGCTGCAGGACCCAACGGTAACTTCCTTCAGTCTCATCTTTAATGATGGCATATGCGATCTTGAAATTGTTATTGCAAGGCGTCATCCCAACAATTTCAACAAATGGCATTTTGTACTTGTTGGTTTTGTACGTGGAATCAATGCCGATGTACAAGTGATAAGTCCTGAATAAATCTACTGATTCTGGATGTGCCATAAACACATGTGTAATGACGCTGGAATCACCCTTAGTTTGCGTATAATGAGTATACTTGTTCTCGAGAGCGATATGATAGAACTGACTAGCCAAGTCTCTACCTTCAAACCCATCATTCCTCATCTTATCTCTATAGTTGTAGACGTGGTTAATTGTTGGGTGGTCTTCAGGATGCTTTTCTTTAACGGCTGCTAAAATAGCACAAGGCTTTGCTTGAGCCGAACTCATATCACGAACGATTAATTTAGATGCGATACTGAGTCCGCTCATCTGTCGACTTCCCTCTGGATACACACGTAACGAATGATTGTGCTGACCAGTTAATCCAGCCTTAGCCTTTATCCCCCAACCAGTAAGGTCTGACTGTTGATAGGTTTTAATCTCAAATTTACACCTGCATGCTTTAGTCTTAGTTTTTCGTATTAACCCTGCGTCATCTGTTTTCCCTCTGTAGCGTTCACCCCGTGAACATCTCAATTTCTTTTGCTTTCCACCATGTTTATGCGAAGATATTATAATCTCAAACCCAATTCGAATAGCTACCTGTTTTGTCCAAGTAACAGCATCTTCACACGAAGGGAAAACGGTGTCCGTTATAAAACGAGAGCTGTAATCAATGTCGTCCGGTTGCCAATCTTCTAACGGTTCCTGAATATATAAAAAATGCATAATATGTATTAACAATACGCACAAAAATGTTAAAAAATGGCATTCGAGTGCATAATAGGTAGTAACAATACGTGTAAAAATTAATAAATATAAATTTAGGGCTTAGTCGGGCAGTCTACACGTTAAAAATTACAATTCCGAGCTTGTTCGGGCCTCGTATAGGCTAAACAGACAGGCTGCCCCATTAAAATGCAAAAAATGGGGCAAATTATGCCTAAAGGGGCAGCCTTCCCGTTCCACCGTAGGTGGGAATGGGCGGGTCACGCTGCTCGTCCGGCCGGCGGAACGAGCGCTACATACCGCCCGTTCCGCATGCTAAACGGGCAGCGAGCGCTGCTCGTTCGGCTGGTGGAACGAGCGGCGGCAGGCCAAACGAGCGCGTGTGCCGCTCGTCCGCACGGCCGAACGGGCAGTTCATCCGTTCGGCCGTGCGGACGGGCGGCATGCGCCGCCCGTTTAGGACAATTCGGTATGAAAAAAAAATTCAAATAACGAAATTTATATCGTAGGATTACCTCGTGTACGAAATCATGGTCTTCGGGAATGCTCGGGTCCATTTTCGTCTAATTAGGGTTTTTAGGCTTGGGAGAGAAAGAGAGGAAAAAAAGTGTTGGTTTTTGATAAAAAATTATGACAATGACATAAATGTCAAAAGGGTGCGGTGGGTGAAAAAAAATTGCGGTATATAGCAATACCCAAATAAAACGATCTAATTAATCATATTAGATTTTTTAAGGGTATTGCTATATACCGCAATATTTTTTCCAACCACCGCACTATTTTGACAATTATGTCCTCCTCATAATTTAAACTCAAAAACTAAAACTTTTTTTTCCTCTCTTTCTCTCCCAAACCTAAAAACTCTAATTGGACGAAAATGGACCCGAGCATTCCCGAAGACCATGATTTCGTACACGAGGTAATCCTACGATATAAATTTAAATTAAAATTTCATTTTTAAATTTTTTAAATTTTTTTTTAATTGCATTGGCCTAAACGGGCGTCCGATGCTGCTCGTCCGCACGACCGAACGGACGAACTGCCCATTCGGCCGTGCGGACGAGCGGCACGCGCCGCTCGTTCGGCCTACGGAACGAGTGGCATGCGCCGCTCGTACCACCAGCCGAACGAGCAGAGCGCGCTGCCGTTCGGCCTGCGAAACGGGCGGCACGTAGCGCTCGTTCCGTCGGCCGGACGAGCAGCGTGACCCGCCCGTTCCCACCTATGGTGGAACGGGAAGGCTGCCCGTTTAGGCATAATTTGCCCCATTTTTTGCATTTTAATGGGGCAGCTTATCCGTTTAGCCTATACGAGGCCCGAACAGGCTCGGAATTATAATTTTTAAATGGGCAGCCTGCCCGTTCCACCGTACGTGCGAACGGGTTGGTCACGCAGCTCGTCCGACAGGCTGCACATTAAAAATTACAATTCCGAGCTTGTTCGGGCCTCGTATAGGCTAAACGGACAGGCTGCCCCGTTAAAATGCAAAATATGGGGTAAATTATGCCTAAAGGGGCAGCCTTCCCGTTCCACCGTAGGTGGGAACGGGCGGGTCACGCTGCTCGTCCGGCCGGCGGAACGAGCGCTACCTGCCGCCCGTTCCGCAGGCCGAACGGGCAGCGCGCGCTGCTCGTTCAGCTGGTGGAACGAGCGGCACATGCCACTCGTTCCGTAGGCTGAACGAGCGGCGCATGCCGCTCGTCCGCACGGCCGAATGGGCAGTTCGTCCGTTCGGCCGTGCGGACGAGCAGCATCGGACGCCCGTTTAGGCCAATGCAATTAACAAAATTTAAAAAATTAAAAAACGAAATTTTAATTTAAATTTATATCGTAGGATTACCTCGTGTACGAAATCATGGTCTTCGGGAATGCTCGGGTCTATTTTCGTCCAATTAGAGTTTTTAGGCTTGGGAGAGAAAGATAGGAAAAAAAAGTTTTGGTTTTTGAGTTTAAATTATGAGGAGGGCATAATTATCAAAATAGTGCGGTGGTTGGAAAAAATATTGCGGTATATAGCAATACCCTTAAAAAAATCTAATATGATTAATTAAATCGTTTTATTTGGGTATTGCTATATACCGCAATTTTTTTCACCCACCGCACCCTTTTGACATTTATGCCCTTGGCATAATTTTTTATCAAAAACCAACACTTTTTTCCCTCTCTTTCTCTCCCAAGCCTAAAAACCCTAATTGGACGAAAATGGACCCGAGCATTCCCGAAGACCATGATTTCGTACACGAGGTAATCCTACGATATAAATTTAATTAAAATTTCGTTATTTCAATTTTTTTTCATACCGAATTGGCCTAAACGGGCGGCGCATGCCGTCCGTCCGCACGGCCGAACGGATGAACTGCCCGTTCGGCCGTGCGGACGAGCGACATGCGCGCTCGTTTGGCCTGTCGCCGCTCGTTCCCCAACCGAACGAGCAGCGCGCGCTGCCCGTTTGGCCTGCGGAATGGGCGGCACGTAGCACTCGTTCCGCCAGCCGGACGAGCAGCGTGACCCGCCCGTTCCCACCTACGGTGGAACGGGAATGCTGCCCCTTTAGGCATAATTTGCCCCATTTTTTACATTTTAACGGGGCAGCCTGTTCGTTTAGCCTATACGAGGCCCGAACAAGCTCGGAATTGTAATTTTTAACGTGTAGACTGCCCGACTAAGCCCTAAATTTATATTTATTAATTTTTACACGTATTGTTACTACCTATTATACACCCGAATGCCATTTTTTAACATTTTTGTGCGTATTGTTAATACATATTATGCATTTTTTATATATTCAGGAACCGTTAGAAGATTGGCAACCGGACGACATTGATTACAGTTCTCGTTTTATAACGGACACCGTTTTCGCTTCGTGTGAAGATGCTGTTACTTGGGCAAAACAGGTAGCTATTCGAATTGGGTTTGAGATTACAATATCTTCGCATAAAAATGGTGGAAAGCAAAAGCAATTGAGATGTTCACGGGGTGAACGCTACAGAGGGAAAACAGATGACGCAGGGTTAATACGAAAAACGAAAACTAAAGCGTGCAGGTGTAAATTTGAGATTAAAGCCTATCAACGGTCAGACCTTACTGGTTGGGGGATAAAGGCTAAGGCTGGATTAACTGGTCAGCATAATCATTTGTTACGTGTGTATCCAGAGGGAAGTCGGTAGATGAGCGGACTCAGTATCGCATCTAAATTAATCGTTCGTGATATGAGTTCGGCTCAAGCAAAGCCTTGTGCTATTTTAGCAGCCGTTAAAGAAAAGCATCCTGAAGACAACCCAACAATTAAACACGTCTACAACTATAGAGATAAGATGAGGAAGGATGGGTTCGAAGGTAGAGACTTGGCTAGTCAGTTCTATCATATTGCTCTCGAGAACAAGTATGCTCATTATACGCAAACTGAGGGTGATTCTAGCGTGATTACACATGTGTTTATGGCACATCCAGAATCAGTAGATTTATTCAGGACTTATCACTGGTACATCGGCATTGATTCAACGTACAAAACCAACAAGTACAAAATGCCATTTGTTGAAATTGTTGGGATGACGCCTTGCAATAACAATTTCAAGATCGCATATGGCATCATTAAAGATGAGACTGAAGGAAGTTACCATTGGGTCCTGCAGTGGCTGAGGGTTTTGATTGGGTTTGATCTCAACCCGACTGTTATCGTCAGTGATAGGGAGTTTGGGTTGTTGAAACCGATTCTGGAGGTTTTCCCACATACAACACATTTGCTATGCACCTAGCATATAAACAAGGATGTAGAAGATCAGGCGTACATAATTATGGGAGACAAATCAATTGCCGGTAAATTTAAGAATGGAAAATGGAGAACATTAATTGAATCTTTATCCATTGCGGAGTACGAGGAAAATTTGGGCAAGATACATGATTCGATGAGCAGGTACCAAACTCTTATCTCGTACTTTGAGGAGACGTGGTTGGTGCATAAGGAGAAGTTTGTTGTTGCATGGACGAAAAATTTCTTACATTTTGGCAACACAACCACTTGTCGTGTGGAGAGAGAACATGCGAGTCTAAAGCAATGGATCAATACAGCCACAGGATCGCTGGATACGGTATGGTAGAAGGTTCACAAGCAGATAGAAGCCCATGCAACTAATATCAGGTATTTTCAATACGTTCTATTGGAAGATGTTTGTATTCTTATCATGTATTTGTAAATCTCAGTCAACTGATAGTATGTTTATGTTCTTATTAGGTACATGCTTGAGCAGTCCAGGCTTCGTAAAGGAGTCTTTTACTCCGGATTCCCCTTTAACTACCTGGTATGCAAAGTCTCACACTACTGCATGCAACTGATCAATGTTGAGTTAGCTCGCATGAGAAGTTTGAGCCATGAAGTGAATGCGCGTTGTGGTTGTGTTTTGAGAACCTCTCATCAGATACCATGTGCATGCGAGATCAAACAAGCTTATGAGTCTGGCGATATGATCAGTGTTGAGAGGGTTCATGTGTTCTGGAGAACATTTTTGATTAATTATGGTCAGACTCATGAAACTGAAGGGTGTCATGATCAGACAGAGGATCAGAGATATTTTAAATCCTTAGTCGACCAGGTCTCTAAAGGTGACCCAGCCTTACCGCGGAACATTTCAATACTTATACATGATCAACTACACCCTGATCAAGCACATTACACCGAACCTGATATGAAAATTAACGTTCAAGGACAACCGAAGGTGGGTAAATCGACAAAACATACGCCTAGTGCCTGGGAGTACAACGAAACTCGGCGTGGACGTGCTCGTTCTAGTAGTTCGTCTATGAGCCATGGTAGAAGTGGTAGGAAAAGCTCTTCATCATCTGTCCATAATTTTGCATCCTCAGGTAATACAATTTTGCAATATCTAATTCATATGAGTTACATGTTGTGTCTGTATTGAGTCTGTATTAGGTCTGTATTGATTCTGTATTGATCTAGATTGATCCAGTTAGCTTTATATGAGTTACAGGTTGATTCTGATTGATTCTGGATAACAAACAGTTGCTTTCTTGACTCAGTTTTGTTCAGTCGAGTTACAGGTTGTGTCTGTATTGATTCTGTATTGATCTGGATTGATCCAGTTAGCTTTATATGAGTTACAGGTTGATTCTGGATAACAAACAGTTACTGTTTTGACTCAGTTTTGTTCAGTCGAGTTACAGGTTGTGTCTGTATTGATTCTGTATTGATCTGGATTGATCCAGTTAGCTTTATATGAGTTATAGGTTGATTCTGATTGATTCTGGATAAAAAAACAGTTACTGTTTTGACTTAGTTTTGTTCAGTCGAGTTACAGGTTGTGTCTGTATTAGGTCTGTATTGATTCTGTATTTATCTAGATTGATCCAGTTAGCTTTATATGAGTTACAGGTTGATTCTGATTGATTCTGGATAACAAACAGTTGTTGTTTTGAGTCAGTTTTGTTCAGTCGAGTTACAAGTTGTGTCTATATTGAGTCTGTATTAGGTCTGTATTGATTCTGTATTGATCTGGATTGATCTAGTTAGCTTTATATGAGTTACAGGTTGATTTTGATTGATTCTGGATAACAAACAGTTGTTGTTTTGACTCAGTTTTGTTCAGTCGAGTTACAGGTTGTGTTTGTATTGAGTCTGTATTAGGTCTGTATTGATTCTACATTGATCTGGATTGATCCAGTTAGCTTTATATGAGTTACAGGTTGATTCTGATTGATTATGGATAACAAACAGTTACTGTTTTGACTCAGTTTTGTTCAGTCGAGTTGCAGGTTGTGTCTGTATTAGGTCTGTATTGATTCTGTATTGATCTGGATTGATCCAGTTAGCTTTATATGAGTTACAGGTTGATTCTGATTGATTCTGGATAACAAATGGTAATAAACAACGTACTTATAACATTAAAGTACTAAAATACAAAGTACATAGTAAAGATAATATCTGAATGCCAATGTAAATATACTTATAATAAAAAGTACTAAAAATACAACCACAAATCACTTGGCCGAATTCCAAGCATCCAAAATCTGGTCGTACGACTGTTGCCACTCAGCCGCAACATCCTCATTGTTGAGCGATTTCCGCAAGTGTACGGTATATGCTTGTAGTAATAAAAGATATCGATCCCACAGGGAACGCTTTTTAACAAAAAACTTATTTTGAATCGGTTAAATTTACTTTTAAGGTTTATAATATGGAAAATCGTTTAATTGGATTTGGTTTTGAAATTGCTAGAATAAGAATTAGATTAGAGTAAAACAAATGTTAGAAAATACTTCTGATTTAGGGATAAATTTACAAAACAGAAACGTTTAGTTCTTTAGAAAAGTAAACAAATGTATTCGTTTGCATTAAGCAAAGAAAACAACTTTAAACTTTGCATAAATTATAACAATGAAATAAACGTCGATTCCTCTAATTTTATGGCTTTGAACTGCAGTCAATCCTCATACGGTCGGGTTAGATCGCTACCTTAACCAAATTGATACTCTACTGATGATATCAATTTGCCTAAGTGTTCAACAAAGTTTTCTTGTAAAGATTTTGAATTTAACTACGTTTTAATGAAAACACCAGCATCCACTTCGGATCCTTTACCAAAGTGCTGCATAAAAATCTATCGAATAGAATGAACTTTATTAGATGAAACATAAATTTGATACAAGTTTACAGAGAACAAGAAGCATGAAAACATTTGACGGCTTGCAAGTGAACGGGTTGTCAATCCTTTCCTTGGGTTTCGTAAGAGTTTGTCAGACTCAGGGCGGATCCTCTACTCAATCTTCTCGCTGTAACTTCGTAATAGAGATACGGTCGGCTACTACTAAAATGTAAACTAATATGAACAAATCTAAATGCTATTGTGTTTGTAATTATTGAATAAACAATGTGTGTACATCATATTGTTTTTTACAGAATCGAACTTCTAATCTCTGACTCATTTCTGAGTCAGAGTTTCTGCATAAACTCTGCACTAATCTTCTCTTCTAAGTCTCTCATTATATTTTCAACTCTTAATCAACTCTTTATTTATAGATGTTGAAGAGTCGTGATTGAAGTGTCGTGTCCGTTGTGAAGGGTCGTATCCTCTACGAAGAGACGTTTCTATCCACCCGAACGAACGCGTTTCTTGGAATTTAAACATGTGTATGTTGTGCTTGATAGAATTTCTGATCTTACCGAGAATGGAAATTCTCGGCCGAGAATGGGGAAGTGATTTTTCAGCCTTCGGACGAAAGGGATGGAGATCTGGACGACGCGTGTCGCGACCGAGAATTTGGATTCTCGGTCGCGGCCCACAAATTCTCTACCGAGAATTTGGATTCTCAACCGAGAATATGAATTTTTCTCCTATTTCTGACTTCGTTCTTGTCTTCCTTATATCGGTGTGCCGATTTCTTCGTCTTTTGGCTCATAACTTAGGGTTTTTCCTTCGTTTTTGACCTCTTTTCGTTCCTATTTGGATTTTACCAAATATTTAGGTACCTTGCAAGAAAGAAACATATTCGAAAGTAAAAGTATTCTAAACAGATATAAACAACACGAATTTATAGCAAAACTGATGTAATTATTAATGATATTTTAGGTATATTTTGGGCTTAACAAATCTCCACACTTAATCTTTGCTAGTCTCGAGCAAAATTTCACTGAATTTATTCTTTAATTAATCTCTTTATGAACATAGAACATATATCTTGGTATTACCTTTTAAATTAGTTAAGCCGAAAAGACTAACTTCACATGGCAAATTTATACGCAAAATATCAAACTAATTTGTATAAATTCGATATATCATTCGTCTTGTATCTTTATTTTAAAACCGAAGTATTCGGGACAATATAAGCACGCATGTTATTGAGTTTTTCATCTCAAGGCATTTCAAAGCACAAAATTTCCTTTCCCAAACCTAAACTAATATATTAAATATATTAACTGAATAAGTACTTAATTTTAATTTATTTGCTTAGTTACGCCTGAGATAAGGGTGGTCTTGATCGTAACCTTATACGTATTTTATTGCTTAGTGTTTGCTTAAGAGGTACCGACCATGCCATGGGTGGACGCAATCGTTACTTTAAACTTAAACACGTTTAAATTTTTTTTTAAACGTTCCTTCCATACCTCGATTGTGATAAGGGTGGTCGCAACCGTGGCCAAAAGTAAACGGTACTTAATATTTTTTTCTTCCCTTTCATACCTCGATTGTGATAAGGTTGGTCTCAATCCTGGCCAAAAGTTAAGAATTCAACTAATTGATTAATTAATATGAATTATGAAATTTAAATTGTAACTTGGGAAAAAGAAAGATAGCACATTCATCCTATATTGACTTAAAATTCAACATGTATTATGGCTAAAGTTTCCTTAAAAACTTCAATTGGTGTTAATGTAAGACGAAATCAAACCGAACTAAAAATGTTAGTTCAATTTAAAGCCTATAAACCTAATTGAAAATTTAAAATAAGATTTATTGTATCATGAATCGCATGATATAAAATAGAGATTAAAAATAAAGAATTTATTTATCTTAAATACATTTACTCGAGACGTTTTTACTTAAAATCGTGTCCAAGATTTGTGAAAAATTTGAAAAACTATTACCCGTATAGAAATATCATTTCTAACGATAATGATAACCTAAAAATTTAATTTATAATCATATGAAAATGTAAAGTTATGAAAAATAATGTTAAATAAATTGTGTTGCAATATATGTTACATTTGCATAAAACAAGTGTTGCATTTATAATTGTTGCTTAAAAATTATTTATTCTTATTCGTTGCATTTATTCGTACGTGTAATAAAATGATATATGCAATATCTCCTCCCACACTTAAATTGGACCATGTCCTCATTGGTGCAAAAATGATAAAACACGAAAAATTGTACGAAATAAAGCATTCTAAAAGAAAGTATATAAATATGAAATGGATTGTATCCAACATAAATAGAATTTGAAATTGTACCAAACTTAATCAAAAATAACATAAAAGATAAATGAGTGGAGAAAAGATAAGATAAAACCTATTCATGTGGAGGTGAACCCGGTGGAGAAGGCATAGGCACGACGCCGTGACGACGGAAAAATGATAACAACCGGCGCCGGGTATTAGCATCCACCTCGGTAATCCTCGAACGCATCTTTAGATTGTTCTCAACAATATCAGCTAACCGTAAAGTCATGTGACGGCTGTGTGCATGCATTCGGTTCAAAATTTGTTGCAACTGAACTTGATCAACATTGTGCTCTTCACCAACATGCCCTTGTTATTGTGCTTGTGTCTCAACATGCTGCTCCTCCCTACCATAATCATCATCATGATCATCATGCATATCGTCATCCTCACCAAAATGTGTCTGCTCGTTACCATCCTCTTTAATACCATTACCATGTGAACTTGGAATACCAACATCGAACTTGCAAAACTAGCCAACAGTGGCGAACCACTGTGATCAAGGTACGCATAGTAACGTGCTTAATGGTTGAAACGGAAGCATGGTTCAATTGTCAAAAAGTAATCCACTGCTATCTACCATGAAAACCAACGATCTTTAATAAGCGTACTAGTAGCATTCTTGGGATTAAATCCATCCAAACTAGGCAAATTATGTCCAAACCGGTTTGGTTGGAAAATTGATGGCTGAACAATAAATTAGTTTGTATGATATCCAAACCAAATACTCATCTCGTCATCCCCATCTTCATAAAATTAACTTAAATCCCTAAATGTAATCCTCTCATTCTCTGGAGCATAGGAAAGAGTAACCAAAAAGTCAATAATGTCTGTTGCACTATGCGTTATGTCCATAAAAGTGCTTGTACCACTACCCGTCCCCATCGGAAATAATGTTGAATGGATCCATATTCAACATGCAAACAAGTATTAGATTTAGAGGAAACCTTGTGAGTAACCTGCTGATGTTTAGGCGAGATATAAAAATAGAGGAGTAGGTTATGAAGTTTCTGTATGGAGAAGAAGTATGGTGGATATGTGGTAAGTGATAGGGTTATATAGGGTTATATATATGTTAGGAAGTAGTGTAGGGATAGGAAAAAGTTGAAAAATTGGATAAATTTGTGCCTATACCCGTCTTACAGGGCGCGGGTTGCGACCGAGAATCCAGATTCTCGGTCGCGACACGCCATTTTTAGAGGGAAAATCTCACTGAAAATTATATGATTTTGCTGAAGTTACCGAGAATTATCAATTCTCGGTTGAGAATTTGCACCTGACAGCGATAAAATGTGCGCAAAAACTCCGTTTGTGCAATTTTCTGGGTAAATATGTCCTATAATTAAGTAAATGTATACCTGAAACTTAAAAACACAAATTAAAACATTAAATTCAAGGTAAACCAAAGGTTTATCCTTAGTAAATTGGAGTAATGAAACAAATAAATGCCTTAAACAGAGTTAATGTAGAATCAATGTTCATTAATTCACATAAGTTGAATGAATAAACATTTGAATCGAAATTAATCTTCTAAGAGGTAAAAATAAATGTACATTAATGGAAGTTCAATTAGTCACCAATTCATGGTAAACTTAAACATTAAAACTTAAGCAGATGAATTAAATTTCATACAGATTCATATGAAAAGATACATGTACTGGTTCATGTTAAGAATTAGCAATGTTAACGTAAATGAATCAAAAACTAAAAAGTAAACTTGATGATTTAATTTAAAATGAAAATTCACTATCATGTTCAATAGTTAATAATGATTATAACTTATTAGCATTTAAGATATATATGTACAGATTCATTTGCTAATAGTGTATAAATTTTAACAGACTTAAACCAGAACATAAGGTTAAAGTATGAAATGAATTGAATTTGTATTGCATAACACATGTGTATATAAATGAACAAAAACATATGTACTAGAAAAATTAAAAACGATCCTATATACAAAAACAAACAAATGAAAATTAAACAAATCAAATTATTAATCACTTATTCACAAATGAATAAGAACATAAATGAACAAAGAACGTATAGGCAAATCTGAATGCTTCAGATTAATGAAATGATAGACAGATTTATTTTAACATCATATACACATTCATGTTTGAAGGTTATACTGTTTCATTTTAATATTATATACAGATTCATTCTAATAACTTGCATGGTTAACATATATTAATCAAAGAATCAAACTCGATTTTTATTAAAAATGAAAAACATATATACATAATAACACAAAGAACATACATATATAAAAATGAAAACAAACCTATGTACAAACTATACACACAGAAAGTAAAATTAAACAGAACAAAACAAAGTAAACTAATTTCTCATCCCGTTGAATTGGAATTCACATAGCCCGATAACGAGCAATCTTCGCTTGCACGAAGATCTGTCTTTCTTCACTCAGAAAGAAATCGTGGGCCAACTCGGAAAATTCTCTGGACAAATCCCTCAGGAATTCATAGTCAAGGATAGAGAATGGTTCTTTATCAGTCCATGGAACCGAAATAATGTGTTTGGTTCCTAAAATAATTTCACATATTATATTCCCGTATCCAATTTTTCTTTCCATGGAACATGAAGCGGCAACTAATCCCTCCAGTAAGATTTTTGAGGAATGAATGGTGTTGCCTTGAAATATGTCTCCTAACATATATATTCTTTCATCATGATTAGAAATAGGAAATGGTTCTCCAAACTCAGAAGCTATACATTCCTTCATCATGTTTGGTGAATAAAGAAAAAAAAATGTGTCTGTAACTTTTTGGAAAAGGTTTGAATAGTTGAGAAGAAATCAGAATGGTCTGATATAGATGAAAAGAAATGGGAAGTAAAAGAGTTCTGATCCTCTCTAATTATTTATAATTAATCCAGGACAAATCAATGTGTCTGTTGGGATTAAAAAGGTGTAAATTCACACCATTTGAACATGAATGATCTTAATTTTTCGTAATATTCAGCAATGGTGCATGAACTGAAGAAGAAAGAAGAGATACATGTCTAATATACACCCGTGTCACAACCGTGAATGACGATTCTCGGTCGCGACAAGCATTTTCAGAGAGAAAATCTCTCTGAAAATTTCATGATTTCGCTGAAGTTATCGAGAATTATCAATTCTCGGCCGAGAATTTCGATTCTCGGTAAGTTCAGATTTTTTTTTCTTCCTTTCCCTTGAAATTTTGGAACCCTGAATTCTCAACTGAGAATTCATATTCTCGGTAAGTTCAAAAATTTTCAAAACATCAAACAAAAGTCACAGTAGAGATTTTAATAAACTCTATACAAACAGAAACTTAAATTTTGTGTGCTTTTAATTCAATTGAGATTTTTAAATCTAAAGACACTTTCCTCATTAAGTACAACTATTTAAGATACATAGCATATTTTTCAATATCGTTCAATGATCACAAATTTTTTATTTCTAATCTAACCATTATTACTAAACTAAAGACTAATGTATAAACTAAACTAAAATAAAATATAAGAATTTAAAATATGAAAAACTAAAAACTAAAAAAAATGTGACAATCCTTAAGAATTCTCAAGGAGAATCAAAATCATGGACAAAATCAATTACTTAGACCGATTTTAAATAATGGTCCTGTCCATTTTACTTACATGGGAATAATTTCAAGCAGGAATAAAAGAAAGTAGAAATGTACCCCCAACTTGAAATTATTATTATATATTTTTTTCTCTCTTTTTTTTCTTTTTTTTAGCAATTTTTTTAGCGCTATCTTTTTAGCGTTTTCTCAATTTAAGGATCTAATGATTTCGGTTGAATGCCCGAACTTCTAGTTCTGGCCATGAACAAAAACTACGCACATGAACCGAAACTTTCAAAACAATATTAAAAGTATACAATTCCTTCCTAGCGGATAAGGTAATTTCATCCTACTTCTGATATATCTTGTCTGAGAAGATGTAGGCGTTTAAGGTAGTGATAAAAATGGAAATTATTTGGGTTTAGTGTAGGAATTGAATAAATTTCTTAACAAAGAGATATGATGTTTTGGTGAAGGACTAAGTGTATAGAAAAGATGTAAAGGTTTCTGGGAAGATTTTTTCCTGGGAAAAATTATCTGTCTTGTTCCTGATACTGCAGTTGCGGAACTCGATATGCAATAAAAGATAGTAATAAAAGATATCGATCCCACAGAGAACGCTTTTTAACAAAAAACTTATTTTGAATCGGTTAAATTTATTTTTAAGGTTTATAATATGGAAAATCGTTTAATTGGATTTGGTTTTGAAATTGCTAGAATAAGAATTAGATTAGAGTATAACAAATGTTAGAAAATACTTCTGATTTAGGGATAAATTTACAAAACAGAAACGTTTAGTTCTTTAGAAAAGTAAACAAATGTATTCGTTTGCATTAAGCAAAGAAAACAACTTTAAACTTTGCATAAATTATAATAATGAAATAAACGTCGATTCCTCTAATTTTAGGGCTTTGAACTGCAGTCAATCCTCCTACGGTCGGGTTAGATCACTACCTTAACCAAATTGATACTCTACTGATGATATCAATTTGCCTAAGTGTTCAACAAAGTTTTCTTGTAAAGATTTTGAATTTAACTACGTTTTAATGAAAACACCAGCATCCACTTCGGATCCTTTACCAAAGTGCTGCATAAAAATCTATCGAATAGAATGAACTTTATTAGATGAAACATAAATTTGATACAAGTTTACAGAGAACAAGAAGCATGAAAACATTTGATGGCTTGCAAGTGAACGGGTTGTCAATCCTTTCCTTGGGTTTCGTAAGAGTTTGTCAGACTCAGGGCGGATCCTCTACTCAATCTTCTCGCTGTAACTTCGTAATAGAGATACGGTCGGCTACTACCAAAATGTAAACTAATATGAACAAATCTAAATGCTATTGTGTTTGTAATTATTGAATAAACAATGTGTGTACATCATATTGCTTTTTACAGAATCGAACTTCTAATCTCTGACTCATTTCTGAGTCAGAGTTTCTGCATAAACTCTGCACTAATCTTCTCTTCTAACTCTCTCATTATATTTTCAACTCTTAATCAACTCTTTATTTATAGATGTTGAAGAGTCGTGATTGAAGTGTCGTGTCCGTTGTGAAGGGTCGTATCCTCTACGAAGAGACGTTTCTATCCACCCGAACGAACGCGTTTCTTGGAATTTAAACACGTGTATGTTGTGCTTGATAGAATTTCTGATCTTACCGAGAATGGAAATTCTCGGCCGAGAATGGGGAAGTGATTTTTCAGCCTTCGGACGAAAGGGATGGAGATCTGGACGACGCATGTCGCGACCGAGAATTTGGATTCTCGGTCGCGGCCCACAAATTCTCTACCGAGAATTTGGATTCTCAACCGAGAATATGAATTTTTCTCCTATTTCTGACTTCGTTCTTGTCTTCCTTATATCGGTGTGCCGATTTCTTCGTCTTTTGGCTCATAACTTAGGGTTTTTCCTTCGTTTTTGACCTCTTTTCGTTCCTATTTGGATTTTACCAAATATTTAGGTACCTTGCAAGAAAGAAACATATTCGAAAGTAAAAGTATTCTAAACAGATATAAACAACACGAATTTATAGCAAAACTGATGTAATTATTAATGATATTTTAGGTATATTTTGGGCTTAACACTCATCAAGAAGGTTCATCGTGGCCAATGCACCTTCTCCCCAGTTAGCCCAACGGCTAACCCACTAGCAAAAAAAAAAAAAAACCCAAAATGAATAAATATCATTTCTTTTAATATAATTTGATAATTGTAAATAAATTGATTAAAACTTAAATTACTTACCACTTCGCTATTCGAGCGAGTATGAATAACCAGTCTGGGTGCAGGCATATCCGGTAGTAGCTGAGGGTGTGAATGCAGGTAGTACCACGGCATGTACTGCTCCTCACAGTCCGAATGAGTCCGTGCTAGAGTGAACCGAGACAATATAAGCATGCCCGCCTCGGGAAACGAGGTCCAAAATCCTCCGCCATGTCGGTGGACACTTCTACCCGATACTTCAAGCTGGACCAAGGACGTACGAACTTCAACGGCCTCAAGATCGGTCGGGGTATGGTCTGCACGTAACCTAGCTGGAGAAGGCATCTCCCCGGCATGTACGGCTCGATCACATCCCTGTAACATGTCCATCCGGTGTATATCGTCCTAGGGGTATGCGTAATGACATCAGGACCATACGGCATCCACATCACCTACAGACGTATACAACAACATTAACATACAAATAATACAAGTAAATGAATTTGGTTTATTTAATTAAATTGAAATTGTACCTCATCAGCAATCAATCTATCAAGCCGGACGCGATATGATCTCAGTCGATCCCCACTCTTCTCCAACGGTATAGATGGCCACATGCAAGCCCTCGGCATCGCTAGATCCAATTTGACTCCCTTCCGCCGAGGCTTGAAGCACGGGAAGTACTCATAAATCCATGCCTGAAGCAGTGTCAGACAACCCGTGATCTGCCCACAGTCTCCTCTGCTAGCAATACCTAGATAACGGTATAGATATGCTAGTGCAGCTGAGCCCCACGAGAGTCCAATGGCTCCAGCTACAGAGTCCTGTACCTCCAACAGACAAGAAGGTCGAATGCGGTCCCCACTCTTATCCACGAACAATGTGCAACCGAGCATCAGAAACGTCCAAGCAGTAGCATGTGCATCAGGAATCCGATCTCCTCGATAATAATCCAGGACAGAAGCCGCTCGTATACCGCCTTTACTATAGTGACCCTTTTGCAACTCCTACCGAGTCATACCAAACAACTCCATCACACAAGACTGAAGCTTCTCAACACTCGCATCAACAGTCACCATAGCCCCATTGGGGATGCGCAAAATCTGCCACACATCATGCAACATAATGCTCATCTCACCAAACGGCATGTGAAATGATGACGTGTCTGGCTGCCACTGCTCTAGAAAAGCCGCAATCAGGGGCGCATCGATGTGGCCATACATGATATTAGGTAAATGGGACAATCCAGATGACTCTATACGCTTTTGGATCTGCTTAGAAGCACCACCGTACCATACACATAGCTTCCCACAATATACTGATCGTGTCTGACACCTGAGGAGGCCCCTATCCTGCCCACTCCAGATAGCATTGGCAATATGTCCCAAGAAGCTCGGGATCACAAGACCATCAGATGGACCCCCAAGAACTGGGGTCTTCACGATCCAGTCATCCTCTCCATCACTCCTCGAGCGCTTGCTGCTACCTGAAATTATAGTAAACTCATTTCAGAATATTCGTATATTTTATAATAATCATGGATAAATCACATAATAATAATTAAATTTAAATTTCTCACCCGAAGACGACCCTGCTGTAGAAGCAAAATGTCCGTCACGACCCCTCAGTATGGTCTTAGTAGGTACTCGCACAGAGGATGAACTCTGAGGAGGCATAGAGTCATCTCCGTCCATCTCCACAGCATCCGCCATCTCCTCAGGCTGTGCCCTCTGGGCATCCCCCATCAATATCTGCTCTGTCCATTGCTCCGCCCGTTCCCTCCGGGCAGAGGCAGTCACAACACGTGACCTTGTATGTCTCTGTCCAGAACGGACCTCAGCAATATCAGCCTGTAAAACCAAGAACATTTTACATATATAAGCAAATAACGCATTTTTATTTAAATATACCCAGTTTCTCATTTTTCGGTTTTTTTAATAATTTGGCATTGCCATAGGCCGGATCGAACGAAGTTATTTAAAAAAACAAAATTTCGGGCCCATTTTTGCCTAAACAGAGCGCCGCAACCGTTCGGCCGCTGGGCTGAACGGTTGCGACGCTCGTGTCGGCCACTGGGTCGACCTGGGCGCCGTGCCCGTTCCACCTTACGGTGGTACGGGCAGCGTGCACCATTCCACCTTACGGTGGTACGGGCAACGTGCACCGTTCCACCTTACGATGGAACGGATGCACCACTCGTTCCACCGTAAGGTGGAATGAGCATGCCGTTCGTTCGGTGGAACGAACGGCGTGTGCCGTTTCCACCACGGGTGGAATGGACAGTTCGTTCGTTCCACCCGTGGTGGAAACGGCACTGGCCGTCCATTTAGGCAAAATTCATATGGGTTCCGCCTCCGATTCAGAGGCGGAACCCGTGATTTCGAAGTAATTTTAAAAAAAACCTTACCGGAGCATTCATGAAGCCTTTACCCGCTCCTACCTTTGGCGGCATGTCGTTTTAGGTCGGGTTTTTTGAAAATCCAAAAAGTTAGAGAGGATTTGAGAGTTTTGAGTTTTTGAGTTGAAATTATGAGGAGGTCAAAATTGTCAAAAAGGTGCGGTGGAAAGTATAACCTTTGCGGTGTATAGCAGCCCACTTTTATTTTGAAAAGTTTACTTATGGATATTTTATTTGTAAATTTCATAAATCACAAACCTCTATTTTTTTAATCAGTAACCTTAGATTAATGAATAGGCAGTCCTCCATAAACACAATCGGTTCATTTATATCAACTGCCCACACAGTAAGAGAATGAGTTACTCTATTACCTTCTCTATGCACAAAAGAGAAAGTACAACTACAAAAAATAGAGCTCCATTTATGAACATCTTTGTACAGGAAAATGAGATAAGACTTCGAGAAATCATCTTTCTGTAGAGCTTGTACTATAATTTGAGCGTCAGATTCAACAATGATATCGTTAAAACTACAATCCCTTACAAGTAGCAACCCTTCAAGAATTGCTTAAAGCTCCGCCTCCTCCACTGAGGTACAGACACCAATAGGAACTCCAACCGACGCCATAATTTCACCTGCCTCATTTCTAATAACCAACCTTGCCCTATACGCATGGCCATTCATTCCAATTTTAACGTCACAATTGATTTTCATAACGCCGGTTGGAGGAGGGCTCCATACTCTTGCAGGATCACGGGTTAGTGAATTAGAAATCGGGTCATTTATCGGTCGGAGGAGGGCTCCATATCCTCAATTCAGTCCACTTGTGCTCGTGAAGATATTTATTCCGTCTATACCACAACCACCAGAGAATGACCACCACTAGTCTGATTTCCGCCGTAAGCAGCCCCTTCACGCAGATGTCCAACCACCTCCATAAATCTTCAGATAGGATCTTGTCTACTCGGACATACATTTCTGCCATCTTCCACACTTCCTTCGCCGCTGCACATGATACAAAAATATGATAAATAGTTTTCGCTGAATGTAGGAACACCTGACAGTTGATATTGCAATTAATTCCCCATCTCATCAGTTCCGTTGAGCAAGGAAGAATTCATTTCAGCAGACTCCAAACAAAATGTAATATCTTAGAAGGGAGATTTAAATGCCACAGGTCCCGAAAATTGGTATGATCCTGATAGGGGTATTTTACCCCTATCTTTTAGCGTGATTTACGAGTTGATTTTGGATAAAATAAATAAGTTTAATTATAAAAATAAAGTGTTTTTGATAAAATAAAAAAATAAAAATAAATCTCGTACTTTCAGTTTATTTTCCTCATTTTTGATTAGTTTAGGAAATAAAAACGTCAAGCTAACTCGGCTCTCAAGTTTTGTATTTCAGGCACGAGAAAGGAGCAAAAATCCACTCCATACGTGGGGCGTATAATCCTCTATGCGGGGCGTGAAACATGGTGTCGGTAATGATTGTCTTATCCGCAGAAGCCATGTGGAACTGACTCAGCATACGCGGGGCGTATGCCACTCTACGCGGGGCGTATGACACATGTCGGCAATAATTGGCCTAATCCTGTAAGTCAGACTGCATTGTCTCCCAGAGTCAACTCTCCATACGCGGGGCGTATCACCATATACGCGGGGCGTAAAAGGCAGTTCTTCAACGTAAAAAGATCAGAGACTCTTTTACGCGGGGCGTACTTCAGCTATGCACGGCGTAAAAGCACCAATTCAAGCTATAAAACTTCAGAGACTCAAACACGCGGGGCGTACAATCCTTTACGTAGGGCGTGCTTGAGACAACAAGACAACGAATTGGTCCACATGCAGGGGATTTCTGACGGAATGGGCATTTACGCGGGGCGTAGACCAATTTACACGGGGCGTATCATGGGATTTCTGCACCAAATGATGTTGCTCCATACTTGTGCTTTGTGAAATTACAAACTTGCCCTTGCTTGATGTCTATAAATAAGAAGCTCTTGAACTTCATTTGACACCAAGAAATAACTTACACACTAGAGAGCAAACTATACTTGTTTTGTTACTTGTTCTAGTATAGATTCAGTTTTTGTAGCTAAACTCTCCACCTCGAGAGCTTGTTCAGTTGTTCCGGCATTCCATCGAAGTTCCGCTCCACCATTCATCACCAAGCTCGAGAGTTCCACCTCCACGACCTAGGAGACGGCTTTGAGTCCGGTTAGCTAGTTTCAAGGGCGGATTCTCCCCTTTTACGTGCTAATTAGCTTGTACTCTTCCTATGTACTAGGCTTGGTTGTATCCCATTTATATACATTTCGTATTTATAATTTCATGATTTATAATCTCTATTTTCCTTTACGTGTTAGTATTTGCTACTTGTTTTGATATTGATAATTGACTATTGTGTAGGAGAACGCGATTTCCGACGCCATTTGGGTTATCTTTAGGGAGTTATATAGGTGTTGCCCTACCGGAAGTGACAAATCGGAAACCGTAGGAATTGACAAGCCACGGAACTTACGAGCCCTAGTTTCTAATTCCCCCATATTAGACACGCCTTGACTAGGAATTACGTAGTCTAAGTGCTTCACGGGTCGGTCCTACTATACTTAGTCGTCTTTGCAAGAGTAAATTATTATCCGTATACATTTGGAGTCATTATTTATCGTGGTTATAACTTATCAATATTCATCCCACTTCATAGGGTTTTAGCTACACAAATCTGAGTCGCCAATAGTTAGGATAGTGTGTAGTTGTATCTTGCTTCACCCCAAAGTAATCACCGCTTAAATAACATACGAAACCGAGTCGTCTAATACTTGTAATTATAAATCCCGTGGATTCGATACCCGGTTTTAACCGGATTATTACTTGATACGACGGGGTACACTTGCCCCTAAGTAGCCGTAGCATCTAGTAGAGTTAAGAACACTTAAAAGAACACATCCATAGATAATAGCACATTCACCGCAATACATATTTAATCGTCATTAGAAAACTCTACCTAGGCGCGCACGCTATCAAGTTTTTGGCGCCGTTGCCGGGGATTTATAATCTCCTACAATATTAGACAAAAACGTTTCATTGTTAGTTTAAGCATTATTTTTGTATAAATTGTTTATATATTTTGACTAACATTATTCTTTCTTGTTGATAACCTTTTATACTTCTTTTTACTTTATGCACACCCGATCAAAAAGTGATTCTCTTATTCCTATTGATCTCGAAATTGAACGTACTCTTTGTAGGATTCGAAAAGAGAGAATGGCAAACCCCAACGCTGAGGTCAACCAACCCGACGGAATCCAAAGGCCACACGTGAACAACATCCGCGGGGGCAATGATACGCGTTCGATGATGGAGATCCTTGCGCCGCATCGTCCCCAAAATCGTAACGGCATTATCGCCCCCATAATCCCGACCAATACATACGAGATCAAGATCGGAATGATCCAATTGATACAACAATGTGGTCAATTCGGAGGGGAACTCCATAAGAACCCCAACGAACATTTAGATAAATTTCTTATATGTGCCGATACCTCTCGGCAAAATGGTGTTCCCGTTGAGGATGTGAGACTGAAATTGTTTCCTTTTTCATTGACAGGACAGGCGTTGGAATGGCTGCACTCATTGGAGGCAGGATCCATCACGTCATGGGAAGAGCTCGAAAAGGAGTTCCTTTCCTACTATTTTCCACCGTCCAAAACAGTCAAGTTGCGGACCGATATCACATCCTTCAGGCAGTTGGAATGCGAGGCCCTTCACGCAGCTTGGGCTAGGTTCCGGAAGTTGCTTCGAAACTGCCCCCACCATGACATCCCAAAGCACGACTTGGTAAGCACTTTTTACCACGGGTTAACTCCCACTAACCGTGCGACTGTCGATTCCGCTGCAGGTGGGGATCTATTTCGGAAGTCAGCTAGTGAGGCCTACGAGCTCATTCATAAGCTTGCAAGGAAAAGTGTGCAATGGCAAGAGGATCGGCTTGCCGGCCCGTCGCGACACCAGACATTCGCTGTGGAGAAAGAGGCTCCGAAAAGCTCCATAGCTGAAATGAACAAGAAGCTTGACTCGTTGATCGTCCAATTGAGCCTCAATAAAAGTGTGCAGGTCCTGATGTGCACTCACTGTGGTGGAGACCATGATGCATTTAATTGCCAAATCGGTAGCCCCTTCGCCGGCGATGCCGAAAACGTAAGTTATATAGGAGGTAACCAAAGGTATAATTCCCATCCGAACTCCTGTTCTCACCACAATAATAATAATAATAACGGTGGATGGAGGCCTCGGTACCAACACCCGAACTTATCATATGGCAATAATAATAATGTGTTGAGGCCCCCATCTGGCTTTGAGCAAGAATTTTGGGAAAACGGGCTCGGGCAATCACAAGCCGCGCCCGGTAATCGAAACGCTCCACCTTCCAACAATGTACACGACCAATCGGTCACATCCTTGTTGAAGGACATATTAACCCATCTTTCCGATAGCGAAGAGTTTTGCCGGGATCTTAGCCGCCAGGTGGCCCACCTAAACCGTCAACAACAAGAAAGGCCACTAGGAACCCTCCCGGCGAACACTGAACAAAACCCGCGAGGTAAGAATAGGGAATCCGGACAAGCAGTAACGCTCCTCAACAATAGGAGTTCGGATCCGTCAAGCTCCAACGCGGACGTCTTACAATAAGCCGCCATATAAGAAAGTCGAGCTACTTCGACTCAAAACATAGCATCGGTTTGAATTCCTCGAACCACTTGTCTATATGTATTATAAACATTATCTCTTCTCTTTATTTTGCATTATTGTTATTTTATTTTCATCTTCATTTTTACTTTTCCCCATTTTCTTTTATTTTCATAAAATCAAAAGAAAAACAAATCCCACATTAATCCAAAACCCTTAAAATACGCGGGGCGTACAACCCCTTGCGCCCCGCGTAGTTGTGTGTCTGCCCTTTTTGCTTAATAAAGGACACACTACGCGCGGCGTACCTGAATTTGCGCCCCGCGTACACGATACTCATTAACGCTTTTGTTTAATAAATGCCACGTAGAGGACACGCGGGGCGTACCCTAGGGTACGCCGCGCGTATCCTCACAACTCCCCATGGCAACTTCCTCTCTCTCCAACTTCCCATCACTCCTCTTCCCTATACAACTTTCCCACTTCCACACTCCACCTCCTCTTCCACCCAATCAATTCCCATCCTTTCAAATTCAAATTTCCACCTTCCCTCCATAATAAATTTTCATTAACTACCCCCTTAATTACAAATTAATAAAAATTAAAAAAGAGTCATAAATAAAACATAAAAATCATAAAATAATTAAAAATCATTAAACACTCATAAATTCAAAAATCAAAAAATCAGAAAATTACCAAAAACCACAAAAATCCTTCATCTCCCGTCCGCTTACGCAGGGCGTAACCCCAATTACGCCCCGCGTCTCCGCCCTTTTTCGTCATAAAAAAGGAGCAGGAGGTCCGATACGCGTGGCGTAACCCTGTTTACGCCGCGCGTATCTCACCGATTTTGCGTAAAATAACATCAGGGGGAGGGATACGCGTGGCGTGGCCCCTTTACGCCCCGCGTACCCCTCTAGGAATCCGAGATTTGCTTGGATCCCCCACTTCTCCCCTATATATATCCTCCCTTTTTCTCCCTTTCCTACCTCACAACTACCCCAACTCTTCACAAACATTCATCTCCTACTCCCTCTTCATTCCTTCTCCCTTATTTCTCATATAATCATGACCCGAAGCAAACGAGCCGCCGTTAACACCCCCCTAGACCAACAAATGCAAGCTCGTCGAGCTCGCACCACACGCTCCTCCCGCTCCGCCCAAAATCAACAACCACCACCACCCGACCGGAAGGAAACACCCCCACTTACACGACAATATCGGGCCCCTTTTCACCTTCTCACCGAGGAGGAGGCCACCCGGTATGAAGAACTTTGTGCGGCTACCGTCATGGAGCTTCCCTATATCCCATGAAGCGTGCTTGATCAACACGATCTCGGCACGCCTTTTGAAGATCGTCTCCGTGCCCTCGGATGGTACGA
The DNA here is from genome assembly GCF_963576675.1 of Euphorbia lathyris. Taxonomy (NCBI): domain Eukaryota; kingdom Viridiplantae; phylum Streptophyta; class Magnoliopsida; order Malpighiales; family Euphorbiaceae; genus Euphorbia; species Euphorbia lathyris. Next base: position 51,825,135 of record NC_088914.1, read on the forward strand.
CATCTATAGTACAGAGTACCACGTGTACCCCTTATTGGTCCTCGAGTTCTACACCACCCTCACCTCTAACAACATCCCCAGAGCCGCACTCTTCAACTTCCGCCTCCACAACCGCCCATTCTCCATTGACACTCAATGGCTCCAACACCATTTCACTTTCCAAACGGAGGGGGGGAGATCTAGTTGGCCCCCCGGCGTTGCCGCTCGTGAGTTTTGGGCCTCCATTACGGGGTCCGATGACTATCACGTCTCCAACCTCCGCCCATCTCTCATCCGTGACCCTATCCTCCAACTTCTCCACCGCTTCATCTTATTTTACTTCTCGGGGAAGTCCGAGGCATCTAAGATCAACAAACACGAACTGTTGGCCCTCTACTGTTGTGTCAATGGGCTCACCTATGACCTCGCCTATCACGTGGCTGCTCATCTCCACTCCACACTCATCCGGAAGCGGGCCAAGCTCGGTTTTGGCCACCTCGTCACCATCTTCACCCTTGCCGCTCTCGGTGAAGCGGCCCTCGAGCGCCTCCTGCGCCTTGTGCCTCGGCCATTGGACAAAAACGCATTTAAATCCCTAAATAATCCAACTTCCGGCCCGGGCGAGACCTCGGGGGCTGCCAACTCCAATGCGGAAGGTGACTTGGACTCGAGCTTGGGTCTCAATTTTAGTCCTCCACCCCTTCACGACTTCAATGCCCTTTACGCTCGGTTGGATATCTTGGAGGATAACCAACGTCGTGATCGGGCCCATTTTGACACCCGCTTCGACACCATTGAGGCACAACAACGTGAGGACCGGGCTCATATCGACTCCCGTTTCGATGCCCTCACCGCTTCCTTCGCTTCCTACTTCAACCTCCATGGCAATCCACCTCCACCTCAACCCTAATTCCATCTCTTTTCTTTTTGTTTTTCATTCTCTTTTGATGTTTTGATGCTTTAATGTTTTGATGTACTCTCTTTTTATTTTCTAATATATTAGTAATTTCCGTTTATGTTTTGTACTATTTTTGGCGTTTATTTTTGCTGGTTATAATAAATCTACGCAGGGCGTACCCTATGGAACACCCCGCGTACCCCTCATTTTCATACGTAAAAAAGTTCAGAAACTCAAACACGCGGGGCGTCCCCTACTATGCCCCGCGTATTTGAGTCTCTGACTCCAAATACAATAAAAACACCAACTTACGCGGGGCGCCCCCGCCATTACTCCCCGCGTCTTTGAGTCTCTGACTCATAACGCATTAAAAATGCCGCCCTACGCGGGGCGCCCCCCTGGGCACGCCTCGCGTAGGGCCCCTGACCACTAAGGGTCTTCTTCTTTCCCTTCCTTAGCTTTATTTTTGTTTTTGTTTTAGTTTCTTTTTGCGACGCCCTTGGAATAGGCGTCGTTTTAAATAACACGGAGGGACGTGCAACCCCGCACTTAACGTTTGTTTTGCACTACCAAAAATAAAAATAAAAATTTAATAACAACAAAATAATTAAACTAATTTATTGACTCTTTTAAATTTTCCCGACGCGTTATCCCTCCTTCGGAAATTAATTAAAGTTCCGTTATTTGTCATCAAAAATAAAAACGTCGGAACATAAAAGAATGATTCGATTAAGAAATTTTAGTCTTGATCTTAAAGTTAGGGAATTTGTGCAAAGCTTAGGTTAGTACTAAACTAAGGCATTGAGTCTTAACCCAAAATGTTATCTCCATAATGAACTTTAAAAAGGCAATAAAAACGGGATAGTTGAGAATTTAGCGAAAACTTGATAGTACACAATTTAAACCCGAATCTTTGTGAGGTATTTTTGAGCCTAAAAGAGTTCGTACGAGAACTTTAATTCTTTCACAATTTTTCGAGAGCTTTGACTTCACTTAACTCATAGAATTTGCATCCAATACCGGGTTAAGTACACTTATTGTGGTAAAAAGGCAATAGATGATAAACCGAACCCACTTAGGCTAATTTTTCTTAATTTATTTTTTTCGTTTTCATTAAACATTAGGAAACCCCCTCGAGCCTATTAACCAACTTTTTTTGTTAATACCCTCTTAACATTTAACCCTTTTTCCTCTTGTTCAAATACCGACATAATCAAGTTGCACCCGAATTACCCGAAATAAGTCACGGCCTTAGCAAATGAGCACCATTAGTTCTCAAAATATTGTTTTTGTGCCTCTATCAAAACGAAGGATACAATAAAAATAAAAAGGCATTCTCAAGCTCCACCCGAGCAATTTTGAAGTATATCTTGTAAGATTCGCCAAGGCCGAAATAAGCAATGATGCGGTGCAATCACAAAACGGTACTTTTGAACTCGAGTTTCTTTAAAATAACCACTAAAGAAGCCACCCACATTACAACCCCCCTCCGGGTTCATTTTTAATATTGCCTAACCATATTTTAGGAGGACAAATCCGGATAAAAATGCAAATTCAACATGATCTCGAGTAAGTGCAAAGAAGAGTGCTAAAACACCGACCCACCTAAAATTGAGCGTAAGAGCGAAATCCCTTGGTGAGGTACTATCAGGTTCTCAAAAGATAATCAACCCCTGTTAATATTGCCTACTAAATCTTGATCATGGAGGTTTCAAACAAGTTTTTGTACTCAATTATTTGCGTAGGTACTTACCGAAACCTTTGCACAAAACCATAACTTTGAAATCACGCACTTGGCAAAACCAACCTTCGGTTTGTTTCTTAAATTTCTCAATCCTTTGTCTTTCGATTTCTTTTACTTGAGGACAAGTAAAACTTTAAAGTCCGAGGAGGTTTGATAGGGGTATTTTACCCCTATCTTTTAGCGTGATTTACGGGTTGATTTTGGATAAAATAAATAAGTTTAATTATAAAAATAAAGTGTTTTTGATAAAATAAAAAAATAAAAATAAATCTCGTACTTTCAGTTTATTTTCCTCGTTTTTGATTAGTTTAGGAAATAAAAACGTCATGCTAACTCGGCTCTCAAGTTTTGTATTTCAGGTACGAGAAAGGAGCAAAAATCCACTCCATACGCGGGGCGTGAAACATGGTGTCGGTAATGATTGCCTTATCCGCAGAAGCCATGTGGAACTGACTCAGCATACGCGGGGCGTATGCCACTCTACGCGGGGCGTATGACACATGTCGGCAATAATTGGCCTAATCCTGTAAGTCAGACTGCATTGTCTCCTAGAGTCAACTCTCCATACGCGGGGCGTATCACCATATACGCGGGGGCGTAAAAGGCAGTTCTTCAACGTAAAAAGATCAGAGACTCTTTTACGCGGGGCGTACTTCACCTACGCACGGCGTAAAAGCACCAATTCAAGCTATAAAACTTCAGAGACTCAAACACGCGGGGCGTACAATCCTTTACGCAGGGCGTGCTTGAGACAACAAGACAACGAATTGGTCCACATGCAGGGGATTTCTGACAGAATGGGCATTTACGCGGGGCGTAGACCAATTTACGCGGGGCGTATCATGGGATTTCTGCACCAAATGATGTTGCTCCATACTTATGCTTTGTGAAATTACAAACTTGCCCTTGCTTGATGTCTATAAATAAGAAGCTCTTGAACTTCATTTGACACCAAGAAATAACTTACACACTAGAGAGCAAACTATACTTGTTTTGTTACTTGTTCTAGTATAGATTCAGTTTTTGTAGCTAAACTCTCCACCTCGAGAGCTTGTTCGGTTGTTCCGGCATTCCATCGAAGTTCCGCTCCACCATTCGTCACCAAGCTCGAGAGTTCCACCTCCACGACCTAGGAGACGGCTTTGAGTCCGGTTAGCTAGTTTCAAGGGCGGATTCTCCCCTTTTACGTGCTAATTAGCTTGTACTCTTCATATGTACTAGGCTTGGTCGTATCCCATTTATATACATTTCGTATTTATAATTTCATGATTTATAATCTCTATTTCCCTTTACGTGTTAGTATTTGCTACTTGTTTTGATATTGATAATTGACTATTGTGTAGGAGAACGCGATTTCCGACGCCATTCGGGTTATCTTTAGGGAGTTATATAGGTGTTGCCCTACCGGAAGTGACAAACCGGAAACCGTAGGAATTGACAAGCCACGGAACTTACGGGCCCTAGTTTCTAATTCCCCCGCATTAGACACGCCTTGACTAGGAATTACGTAGTCTAAGTGCTTCACGGGTCGGTCCTACTATACTTAGTCGTCTTTGCAAGAGTAAATTATTATCCGTATACATTTAGAGTCATTATTTATCGTGGTTATAACTTATCAATATTCATCCCACTTCATGGGTTTTAGCTACACAAATCTGAGTCGCCAATAGTTAGGATAGTGTGTAGTTGTATCTTGCTTCACCCCAAAGTAATTACCGCTTAAATAACATACGAAACCGAGTCGTCTAATACTTGTAATTATAAATCCCGTGGATTCGATACCCGGTCTTAACCGGATTATTACTTGATACGACGGGGTACACTTGTCCCTAAGTAGCCGTAGCATCTAGTAGAGTTAAGAACACTTAAAAGAACACATCCATAGATAATAGCACATTCACCGCAATACATATTTAATCGTCATTAGAAAACTCTACCTAGGCGCTCACGCTATCAGATCTTGAGATGACGTTTCGAGATTATCCCTCGCTGCTCGCCTATTTGCTTCTGCCAAGTAATACGCACTACACACCGTGAAACCACCTTCTTTTCTAGACCCCAGTACAACTCATCCGGAGGGAGACGGTAACTCAATCGAATCTTCCTAACCTCTGCCACGTCCGACGGAATAAAAAAATATTCCAAATTTGTCGTATCCCACGTTCCCACCGAACTATCAATGAACTCTTTAACCAATTCAAGTTGTGGATATGCGCAAACCATTGCCGACTTTTTGAGGTTCAGACCTGGAGATCCAATCATCCCTCCACACATTTATTCGAGCTCCATCCCCCACCATTCACATTAGACCCTTTTCCAGCAAGCTTCTCACTGCTTCCAAAATTATTCATCAGAGTCGTACTCTAGTTTTTCAGAGCCATTGTATAGTCCCTAGGATGTAAATGGGGCGGGGATTACCCGTCCCCGACCCATTTTATTATGGGGCAGGGACGGGGACTAATATGTGCCCCGTTAGCGGGGACGGGGCGGGGATGGGAAAGGGTATCCCCGCCCCGTATTGTGTCCCTCGAGGATTCCCAGCGGATTACCCGTTTAATCCCCGATAACATATTATTAATCATAGAAAATAAAAAATACGCATAGAAAAACTTGAACCTATGATTAATCCGATCCAAATGCTTTACCTCTATTTCACTCTATATATGTTTGTTCATCATATTCTCTTATTTTCTTTCTTTTTTTTTTCTCTATTCTTTTTATTTATTTCTTTTTTCATATATTCTTTTAAACTTTAAATGTGTAAACGGGGATACCCGCGGGGTCGGGAATTCCCCGCGGGATGGGGATGGGGATGAATTTTGTCCCCATTTGTTTCGCGGGGCGGGTATGGGGATTCCCCGTTTAGTCGGGGAACGGGGATGGAAACTCCAATCCCCGCCCCACCCCGCCCCGTTTACATCCCTAATAGTCCCCAATGTTTATTCTATAGAGTAGTGGTCAACATATACCTTTCGATTTTATTTTAATTAATTATATTAAATTTTTAATTATTGTAAAAGATAATATAAAGGGAAAAGTACAAAAATAAACCTTGTGGTTACACTCATTTTCGAACAACACCCATGTGGTTTAAAAGTTTGCAAAGTGGTACCATGTATTTCATTCTGTTAGCAAACACATACAAAATTGACTAACAGTGTTAAAAGTCAAAGGGAAAAGAGTTAATTTGGTCCTTATATTTATTGATTTTTATAAATTAACCCCTTTATTATCTAATTATCACAAAAAAACCCAAAAATAAAAATAAAAATTAAATATATCATCTTTTTCATTTCTCTTTAATTTATAATTTTTCTTCTTCTTCCTCTCTCTCTCCCAGCCATTCTCTCTTTCTTTTTATTTTCTCGGAATCCAAACAGAAAGTCTATAAAATTAAGAAGAGGAAGCAAAGGTTCTTGTTAATTGCTATGTTTTGCTGTACTCGTTTTTACACTGTTTTTGGAAACACTTCCTCTCCTATATATTTATTTTCCTGCTGCTGCCATAGCTCAAAACCCTTGTATGGTGGAATGTCGTCATTTTTGTACCAAAACCAGTTTTCTTGTGGAATTTCAGTCAGACGAGGGTTGCTTGCTTCTGACCCAACATTTTCTCAAAATCCTGCAATCTAGATCTATAACCCATGAAAAGACACTATATGACCCAAGAAAACTAAAATAAAAATCTCAAAACCCCAGCCCCAAGAAAACGAAAGTCGATACATAGATATTTAAGAGTTTCCCCAACCCCTTTTTCGGATCCAAGAGAAAGAAATAACTAACCTCACTTGTGAAATGTCCCAAATGAATATGAATGGTTTGTTTTGAGAATGGGGAAAAAGAGGCTTCGAGAGAAGGAGAATTTGAAGATGTAGCAGATAAGAAAGTCATAAATGTAATTTTTGAACTTTAATGCGGCATCAATAAATCTCCACAGACAAAAATGGCGCAGTGCCGAAATTGAAAGACGGCGAGACCTCAAAAAGAGAAACAAAAGCTGCGTGGTTGGCACCTATGAATATTACAGCATTCTATACCAACATTAGGCAAAGTATGGAATTTTCATTTAGAATTGAATTCTTCTTGGTTTGGTTTGATCATTACTAATAATGAAATGTTCGTAGTGTTGATGATTTGGAAGTTGTCTGCGCCTGCAATTTTGTAGCTCATCTTGTTCATCTTCAAAATGGTGAGGTTAGAGAGAGAAGAAGAGAGTATAAGTATCATTAAATTGAAAACATGGAATTTTAATTGATTTTAGAGAGAGAAATTAACAAGGAGGAAAGAGAGAAAAGAGAGAAATAAAAAATTAAAGAGAGATGGAGAAGATGATATATTTGATTTTTATTTTTTATTTTGGGGTTTTTTTGTGATAATTATATAATAAAAGGGTTAATTTATAAAAATAAATAAATATAAGGACCAAATTAACTCTTTTCCCTTTAACTTTTAACACCGTTAGTCAATTTTGTATGTGTTTGCTAACGGAATGAAGTACATGCTACCACTTTGCAAACTTTTAAACCACATAGGTGTTGTTCGAAAATGGGTGTAACCACAAGGTTTATTTTTGTACTTTTCCCTAATATAAAATAACAATTATTTCTATTTGTTTTACGCACCACACCATTCATTTAATGAGTTTTGCTATTCACTGCTACCAAATTACTTATCACCGTTCCCATTTTGACAATTTTGCCCTGATTTTTTTTTTGAGAGAATCGGTCAAAATTTGGCCTAAACGGATGCCGCATCCATTCGGTCCATGGCGGAAACAGATGCGGCATCCAATCCCGCCATGGGCCGAACGGATGCGGCATCCATTTCGGCCAAATTTTGACAGATGCAAAATTGTAAAATTTTTAGTGACGAAAAATACTAAGTTGTTTAATTTTTTGTGACGAAAAATGCAAAATTCTCTATTTTTTGTGATGAAAAATGCAAAATCATCATAAAAAATATATTATTTTCATGAATTCTTTGATAAAAAAAATGTAAATTTTAATGTTTCCGACTTATAATCATCCATTTATGGGGTTTGGGTTGTCACACATCAATTATTTTCATAATTTCAATTATTGTTGTTTGGGTTTATGATTTTGGAGAGACAATTTTCAGTTTTTGATCAAAATTATGAGAAGCGCACAAGAAAGGCAAAATGTGGGCGGCGATGAGTAATTTGAGGGCGGTATTTAACAATACACTTAATAAGTTTATTGTAACCTTATATATTTTAGAGATTAAATTTTATAAATTAAAGTCTTTGAGTTTTTTTAAGGGTAAATTCCAAAAAAAACCCCTGTGGTTTGATATTGTTCCAAAAAAACCCTTGTGGTTTGGTTTTACAAAAAAAAAGGACTGTGGTTTCGCCGTTACCCGAAAAACGAAAAATGACTTAACACCGTTAAAAATGCTGACGTGGCAAGGGGTATAGTTAGAAAAATATAATTTTTTTTTTAATTTTTTTTTATTCTTCTTCTTCTTCTTCTTCTCCTCCTCCTCCTCCTTTTCTCCTCCTCCTCCTTCTTCTTCTTTTTCTCTTTCTTCTTTTCTTCTTCTTTTTTCTTATTCTTCCTCTCTCTCTTCTCTTCTTCTTCTCTTCTTCTATCTTTTTTTTTCTTTTTTTTAATTTCTAGAATTCTGAAAAATTTCCAAAATTCTGGAAATTTTCCAGAATTCTGAAATTTTCCAGAATTCTGGAAAATTCCAGAAATTCTGGAAAATTCTTGCCATAGGGAAAGGGCTAGTTTTCTTTCTTATTTACCTTCTTTCTTTTTGTAAAGTTCTTGCCATAGGGAAAGGGCTAGTTTTATACTGCATATATATTCTCTGGACTGTGACCATTGTTTGGGAAATCACTAAGAAAATTAGTTCCACGAAACTTTTCATTAATCGCATCGCATCGCAAGGTCTTGAATGAAGAATGAAACCTAAATTTCTCACCGTCTTTTTGGACTGTAATGTGCAAAAGCAAATCTATCAGTTCGTTTGTCTCTGTGTCTTTTTTTTAATGTGTTTTTGAATTTTTTTGAAACTTCTTTTAGTTTCTTCATGATTGAATTGGCTTTTGCATTATGAAATGTTTAGATTTTTATTTGATGGGCAATTGAAATTTTTAGGAAATTTGCAGGGCACAGCATTTTCCTTTACTCTCATTTTATGCATGACTCCCCTGATTTGTTCTCTTGAATGTCTTCATGTTTGTGCTTGCTATGGGTATTTACAATTGGAGGTAACGTCTGAATTCAACGTCTGAATTTCAGACGTAACGTCTCGATTTCAGAAATTAAAAAAAATAGAAGAAGAAGAGGAGAGGAGGAAGAAGAAGAAGAAAGGAAGAAGAAGAGAAGAGAGGAAGAAGGAGAAGAAGAAGAAGAAGATGAAGAAGAAGAAGAAGAGGAGGAGAGGAAGAAGGAGAAGAAGAAAAAGAAAAAAGAAAAATAATAAAAAAAATATTTTTCCAACTCTACCCCTTGCCACGTCAGCAACTTTAACACTGTTAAGCCAATTTCCGTTTTTCGGGTAACGGCGAAACCATAGTCCTTTTTTTTGTAAAACCAAACCACAAGGGGTTTTTTGGAACAACATCAAACCACATGGGTTTTTTTGAAATTTACCCTTTTTTTAATTGATTTTAGCCTGAGCTTTGAAATTTATCTGTTGCAGAACTGCTTATAAATATTCCTCTTAGTTTTATGAAGTATATTTTATAGGATAACAAATTATTAGAATTTAGGGGGTGTTTGGTTGCTCATTTTCAGGCTCATTTTCCCTTTTCACTTCCAAATGGAGAATTTTATGTGTTTGGTTAGTGATCTTCTATTTGCCTTTTACAATTGAAAAGCAGCATTAGGTGTTTGATTAGTGGTCTCTTGTTTGCCTTTTACACCCGAAAAGCAGCCTTTTACAAAACCAGAGAATCTCTGCTCGCTTTTTTCCAACAGCAAACCGTAACAGCAACAACAAACAACAAAAACAAGCAGCAACAGCAAACCGTAACAGCAAACAGCAAACCGTAACAGCAAACAGCAAAAGCAAACAATAAGTAAAACAAACGGGCCCTTATTTATTTTATAAATTTTTAGTTAAGAATTTTATTAACGTTTTCTTCCCTTATTTTATATTTCTCTTAATTAAATTAGTTATGTTATTGGATTAAAGTACAAAAATACCCCAACGTTTTGAGTCAGGAGCAATTTTATCTCTAACGTCTAAAATAGTGCAATTTTACCCATAATATTGGAAGCGAATAACAATTTTTCTCCTAACGTTGATAAATTGGGTCAATTTGAGAAATAATTCATCAAACTGTTTTCTCGGTCATGAATCTTGTCATCTACACTTCACACGTGCATCATTTTATCAGTAACAAATCACAAACATATGTTAGGTTGTGAAAAAAATTAAAAAAATATATTGTCTTTTTGTACAAATTAGAAAAAAAAATTCAAAAAATTCACCAAAATTATAAATATTAATCTTCAATTCTATTATTAAATTATAAAAAACGTGAAATTATGTGAGTGGTGCAGAATAAAGAACAAAAATATCTGTGTTTTATAATAGTGTCCGAAATTGATCCAATTTATCAACGTTAGGGGTAAAATTGCTATTGGCTTCTAAAGTTAGAGTAAAATTGCACCATTTTAGATTTTAGGGGTAAAATTACTCCTGACTCAAAACGTTAGGGGTATTTTTACACCTTAACCCTATTTTATTTAATATGGAATTGATTTTTGTTTAACTAGTTCGACTAGTCAAATTAATTAAATTGGGTAGATTAGTTAATTTTGTGATAAATACATTATCGGATTGAATCTCTCTATATATATATATATATATATATGGCAGAATTTTTGACACGTGATTTTGTAACTTTTTTAAAGAATACATTGATTTTCATTTCACCATTTATAATCTACACGTTTCAAAGTAATACCTAATTCATTCCTTTGATGAGAGCTCCCACTCTCTCAAAAATCCAACTACATTTACTGAAAAAACTCACTCTCATGATTCACTTAACTGTTCCATCTTCCACAACTACTCTATTTCCTTTTGGACTGATTTATCACTGGTGAGTTGGCCTCCATTTTTTCCTTGCTCTCTCTCTTTTCTTCCATGATTTCGTTTTTTCCATGATTTTTTTTTTGTTTGATGCAGGTTTTCCCTATTTCTCTATGATTCTCCTCCTAACCCTCTATTCTATTGCTGCTCTGTTAATTGATACTTTAGGTTCTAATGGCTTCCAAACTTTATTTGCTTAATGAAACATTGCAATATTGTTTATTAACTTTCGCTAACGGGTTATTAGTTATCCATCACTACAAAAAAAAAGAGCTTCAGGTACAAATAGTTAGGGACAATTAAGTTCTATTGTCCTTAAATATGATTGCTAAATTAGTACCGAGGACAAGTATTCATATGGTGTCTAATACTCTTTAACATTAGAATAGGGGACAAATTTATAGTGTGAGTATTTATATAAAATAAATTAATTTCCAATAATAAAAATAAGGGATAAATAATTAACAATGAACACTTTGTTTATTTTCCATTTTTCACCCTTTGTGCTTTTTTCTTCGTGAAAACCCTCGGCTCTTCTCTTTGCAATTTGCCAAATTGATTTGAAAATTTTCCAAACCCTCAACCCTCAGCTCTTCTCTTAGTAAATGGATTTGAAATCCTCCACTTTTTATTTGCTGTTGCTGAAGTTTCTACCTTGATGTTCTAATCGTCTCTCAATCGGTTGAAGATCGCATGTCGATATCCTCTCCTCGTCGTTCACCATTGTTCCTCAACCTCTCTCATTGATTGTCTCACTCCCGCTCTTTCTCCTTCACCATTGGTATTTCTACTCTCTCACTCTCATTCTCTATACCTGTATATATCTATCTAATTTTGAGTCTTAAAATTAGGTCAATTTGTTTTCATTTTTTGGTAAAATTTAATTAGACTATTCCTGTTTGTTTTATTTGCAATTTCATTGTTCATTGTTCTATTAACCCTTACCCCCAATGCAATGTATTTTTTTTGTGGGTTTTATATGTTATGAGTATTTGAAAAGAGAGTATTGTCAGGAATTGCTGTCAAATGGGTCCAATTCTCTAGTGTTATCAAGCTCTGTTTCGAAAGTTCGTAGTCTGGTGAGGCCTGATATGAATACTGCAGGGATGGTAAAGTTTCTTTTCAATCCATAAAGCATAGTTGAATCTTCAGATTTCATTCCTCAAAAGCCCAACTATTATTTTTGTATAAATAAGAAGCTAAGAAGGAACAAATGGTGCTTTAAAATTATTGCTCTATATGTCAATGAAGCAAACTCTAGTTAGAAAACTCCATGGTAATGTAGGTTAAGGATGATTTTCATGAAAATTTTCATGTTAATTAAAGATTCAAGCCATTTGTGTCAAGTCTGATGCATTTGTTTCTTATAGCATGAGAAGTTCTAATAGAAAATTCTAGAATTTAAAGCATGTTGTTTTCTCGCTTATTTTTGTATGCCAAATTCCAAAAGTTGTATGCTTTACACTTACACACCATGACACTGATAACGTTTTCGGGTGTTCAAAGCTGCGACTAGATGCTGAATTAACTTCTTAAGCATGGACTAATTAAAATCTATCCCAACCAATATACAATGTCCATCATCTATACAAATCATGTTTGACATTATATTAGCACATTTTTAATTGTTTCTCAAGTTCTGTGTTTCCATTATATTGGCAGGGTCTGATTGAGCTTCTTACCAAACTTTCTTCTGCTTCAATTGTGGTTTCAAGACTCTTCACGAGCTTAATATACCTTAAATAACTGATAAACCAAGTTTTAGTGCAGTTTTCGAATAGGTGATTGCTGAATTTTACTTGAGATTGATTCATAATAGCTGTCGATTTTTCTTGTGAGGCAATATGTATGTGTTGCTTCTTTGCAATTGCCAGCATGCTTCTATCATATATTAGTGTTGCTACAATGCATGTGCAACTGTTGATCCTTTTTAAATTTACCCTTCATTAAGGTGTAGTTCTACTTACACCTATTATAAAATTTATTTACTTTCTTATCTTTTGCTTATTCCGCGGTGTCAAGTTTTCTTTGCTTTATGGAGTTGGATAGAATTTGACAAGTATGTTCAGCAAATCATTCTAGAGATCTCTTCTTTGAGCACCATCACATGTTGAGAACCATCACATAACCTAAGTATGCTTTAAAGGTTGTCCTGATTTTATTTCGGAGGTCTTATTTGAAAGTTTCTTTTGTTTGACATTGTAGTAAATGGTACATTTCTTATAGATATTTTGCATTCATTTTTGCGATTGTGAAAACTTTAACTGTGTGTATGTGGTGTTTCAACTATTGCTATTTCATAAACTTTAACTGTGTGTATGTGGTGTTTCAACTATTGCTATTTCATAATACTTGATCAAAATCGTTGCTCTTGTTTTCCCCTGTATTCACCCATGTTTTGTAGCATGTAGCATATGTACCATTGAACTCTTACACATTTAAAAGGCACATAAAGTGGATAGTACTGCAAGTATACATATTCTGCAAGTTTAAATAAGCAATTAATTATACAACATCAAAGTTTTCTAAAATTAAATTAAATTATATAACATCAAAATTCTTTTTTTTTTCTTTTTTTTTTCATTTTTAATGGCCAAATCAAAACATGACTTTATTTTTGGTTAATTGTGTGGTAATTTGAATTCATTAAATTACTTTTTATGCATATTGTGCTTTCAAATTAAAATTACTAAAGTTCATCGTGAGTCAGCTGAGCGTGAGGAGCAGTAGAACCGAAAAAGTCAGGAAGTTGCTCGTCAGATGGCATTGGCTGAGGAAGCTCGTCGAAAAGCTAAAGAACAGAGGAAATTTCATCTCTGCAACTATTAACTTTCTTTGAAACCATTTGTATTGGTCAGTGTTGTAATTTTACATTAGTTGCTGATAACATAAACATTTTAATTGCAGAAAAATTAGAGAGGAGAAAGCAAGAGGATGAACTAAAAAGGTGCAACAACTAGAAGAGAACTTTGATCATGTGTAGTTAAAAACTTGCTCTGTTTCATATGCCTTCACCTTCACATGAAATTAGAGTATCTGTTGAATTTTCAAAGGTACTTCCAAGGTCTTAATAAGATACTTTTTCTGAAATAAGCACATGGTTAAGATCAGTTTCTCATTTGCCTAATTTTGGTATTGCTTTCAGGAGCAATGGAAGAGCAGTATACCCAGTTCTAAGTGGAAGATAGGTCTAAGATAGAAGATGATTAGGGTGGTCACATTGATAAGAGGACGAGAAAAGGTGGAAAGAACGGAAATAAAGTTAAGAGCTCAAAGTCACACTATGAGATGGAAGAAGCAGAAACAAACGTGATGGGTGATCATGAAGAAGTACAAGATGAAGATGACAATGAAAATTATGGGGAGCATAAAAATTAGATGGATCATGATGACGATAAGCAAGAAAATGCTCAGAATCTTCTTGCAGGAGCTGGTCTTGAAGATTCTGATACAGAGGATGAAGCCGTAAGAATTTGGTTTTCCTTATGTTTCAGTCTCTAAGAAATTATTGATCATAGAAATTATTGTAGGCCATATTTGAACTAATGTTGTTTGGGAAGAACAAGCTCAATGAACATGTACTATTCCATTTTTTTAATCATTTTTGTTGAATATTACCGTTAAGTAAAAAATTATTGTGCTCATAATCAGCAAACCTTATGAGTTTTTTTATGTCTATATATGAGTGTTCGGTGTGTTGTTGAAAATGAACTAGTAAATTGCTAGTTTAAAATGGATAATTTATTTGTTTTGCTTAATAATTATCATATTATTTTTTGGGGATGATTGTCGTGTCTTATTATAGGGACGAAATTTTTTATCAGCATTATATGAGGATGACGTCCTTAGGAATAGGGACGACAGTCGTCCCTAGGAATGGGGATGAAATGTCGTCCCTAAGAACGGGGATGAAATGTCATCCCTAAGAACGGGGACGATAGTCGTCCTTATGAATGAGGATGAAATGTCGTCCCTAGGAACGAGGACGACAGTCGTCCCTATCAATAGGGACGACAGTCATCCTTAAGAGCGGGGACGACAATCGTCCCTCTAAATGGCGACGACATCATTCTTTTCGTCCCCTATAGAATCAAGGACAGAGGAAACAAGGACGAAAATTGGGGACGAAAAAATTGTCCCTAAAAATATAGGGGACAAATTTTTATGTTTTTGGGGACGACTTTTTCCGTCACTGAAAGTGTTATTTTTTGTAGTGCATATTGGTTTGAATTTGCATTCAGTTACTGAAATCTTATTTCGTGTCTTTCCAATGTGATTAGCATCGTCTGCAATTCTCTCCTTTTTGTTCTCTCGATGTTTTTCCCTTAACAAGGTTCATTTCTAATTCCCTTTTGTATCATTTGGCGTTTTGTTATTTATTCAATTATGATTTCTTCGGCAAGACGATAATACTATTAGATTAAAATGGTGTATAGAAGCGTGGAGAAACTCTACCATCTCGATAATTGGGAATTCTTTTAGATTCTGCTTATGAAACGCTATTTGATCTGGCTGCAACAACGCTTTAACAAAGATTAAATAAAGTGTAAGTATAAGTTCTTCTGCAATTCAAGAATATCTTTTGTTCATGGTTTTAGTTTTTCATTTCTTATAAAGGATTTAATTTTAAATGGATTTCTCTTTGTGTTTAACCTTGGATTTGAAATCCATGTTATTAGCCTGCCTTATGTTTATTGATTGATTTGATTTTTACTTCCTTTTACATTATGTTATAATTAAATTTAAAATTAAAGAGTTTATGTTTACTTAATTTGTGATTTTTAAATTTAATTTTAGGTTTTGCTTTTCATTGTTGTCCCAGGTATGAGAATTTGATTTTATTTCTCCTTATTTATGGATACTTTGAGGAGATTGTTATGATCTCTTGGTTCTTGCTTTTTCAAATGCGCTTGATCGGTTGGCAGTGGGCCTACTTTGGATCTTGCAACACGTTTATCTTCTTTGGTATAATTATTTGTAACTAGAAGAGCATATATATCTATGTGCCTTTTCAACTAATTGTCATTTTCTATTTGGTGGTCAAGAGTATAGACAAAATTCCACTTGTGAGGTGTACTGTGTTGGTAATCCATGTAAGTATTTGGAACTTACCATGCTTTTGTTATTTTTGGTTCTTTCTCTATAAAGCACCGATACTTCCCGGAGGTCACCGTACGCGTATCCGATACGCCGGGTGCGGGGATTCGCCGGGGATTCGGCGGGATTCGCCTGGGAAGTATCCCCATTTTCCATTTTTCTTTTTTAAATGAGGGGATATGCGGGGACACTTCGGGGACACGTCGGGGATACTTTAGGGGTTTTTTTTAAAAAAACGTTGAAAGTATAAGGGTTTTTTTTTAAAAAACTCAGTAAATAGAAGGATTAAAATGAAATAATCCAAGATTACTGGTATATCCAGGGTTAACGCGATTGAATTGAAACCTAAACTAAATTGAAAATCTCTCCTGTCGATTGAACCCTAATCGTATCGAGTTCTTCTGTTCAGTCGATCCCTCTCACTCATCTGGTGGATCCCTCTCATCTGATCTTCCTCTCATCTGGTCGATTCCCTCTGGTCGAGCTTTTCGTCTCATGGTCGATCTGCTTTGATCGATTTCTTGCTCTTATCTGGTCGATTTCTTTTGTCTGTGCAGTTAATATTATAGATGTTATTTGTGGTTTTATAATGACTTGAGAGTATTATTTGTGTTTTTATAATGACTTTATGAATATGATTTGTGATTTATATATTTATATTATTAATTATAAATGATATATATATTATTAATTATATATAAAATTGTCGTATCCCCGCCGTACCCGTATCTCATATTTTTTAGAAAATGCCGTTTGCCGTACCCGTACGCGTATCCGCACCTGTATGCGTACCCGTATCGGTGCTTCATAGTTCTTTCTGCTTAGGTAATCTATCTATTATAAAAAGAGAATACTAATGGCAAAACTTTAAACAATTAGCAAATGTTTAATTTTGTCAATTATTTAAAATCATTACATTCCTTTCTTTAACGCGTTATTAAGTTAGATTGTTTTACAAGAGTCGGTTTTTTTTTTATAGTTATCACTTACTACTATTTCACCGTATCATGAGTCCTGTTTAAATTTAAACTGCTCATATTTGATTTGCAGTTTATCACACATTAAATTTGGGAAACATTACTCGACCTATTCTATTCCCTTCAAACTAGAAATATGCATACCCTTATCTAATGAATAAGATCCAGGAATGGAAGCCCCTTACTATTGTCCAACACTTCTTGATCATAAGTTCTATTGAGATAATGAATTTATTTATTTTTTCATTTTCCCCTTATTACCACGCCCCTTCTTTCCCTTTCTTGAACCAGGTCTCACCTTGATTACCTTAATAAGATATTGTTGAGTTCCAGCACCCTCACTACATGTATATGGGGAAATGCAATATGGAACAATCTGAATAAGTAACTGAGCAATTTCTTAATTAGTGCATGAACTCTTGATGGTTATTATAGATTTGTTTAAGAATTTAAAGGATTAAAAACACTTCTTTTTGTTATGTTTATACAAGTGACTGTTACCCTGGGTGCGCGAATCAAAATTGCTCCTGCCTCTGTGTGAATTAAAATTGTCTCTACATTGGTACATTCATAGTATAATTAACTTATAAGAGTCGATAATAACTGTAAGTAGAGCACTTTCAGATATTTCTAGCTTTCAAGTAACATTTTTTTTTCCAATTATGGATTAGCTCTTGCTATTTTCTGCAAGTATGAGAAACATGATTTCGGCTAAGACATGCAAAATAGAATTTTATATGCAAGTTATTTCTCCCTCTCCTAATCACTACCTATAGAATGGAAGTGGTTTAAGTTTTCAGATTTGAGAAAACTGTCAGATTCTGTTATGATACTTTTTTTCTACCTTCTGAAAACTATATGAATTTTAATCTTATTAGAGTGCATCATGCTAGAATTAAATCAAATTAGAATGCATAAGAGATACGTGGGTCTGAAACCTGCAACATGAATACATGAGAGTGAAAGAATATAAGTATTGCACGACTTGATGATTGATCACTAATCTCTTTTTGTTCATTCTTATCATTGTTGTTCAAAGAGTTGCTGCTACAATTTCCAAAATATTGAGTGAGAGATCACTAATCTTTTCTTTTTAATATTTGATTTACTTTATTAGTTTTATCTGTATTTGTTCTTCGTAGTTCAGCTTTAGCAGGCATGTAGTTGAGTTGAAAGAAAGATCAATTCCACTTTCACTCGAAGAGGGCAACATGAAATCTATACATTCCATGCCTTCATTTTTTGGGAAACTTAGAGCAAAATTCAAATTTAAAAACTTATTTATATTTTTGTCAATCACTTATTCCAATTATATCAAGTATCAAAATATGGCAGTTAAAAAAAATTCTTTCAGTTATTTTCTCACGACCATTTCATGAATTAGAAATTTACTTTGACATTTATGGAATAAAAAGTTATACATTTGATATATTAAAAATTAAATTACCACAATTGATAAAACAATAATATTATTGTTATATATGATTTTCATGTAAAGAACCTCATTTTTTTCTTAGAAAATGAAAAGCCCTACTTTACAAAATAAAGGGGATAAGGGCCAAATTTGCTATAAAAGTATAAAAATGTTTCAATCTAAACTCCTAGGGGGCGTTTGGTTCACAAGGGGTAAGGAAAAAGGAATCAAGAAAGGGAAACTAAGGGAAAGGAAATGAATAACCATTAATTCCCCTATGTGTTTGGATATGTGTTTAGGAAAGAGAATGAGGTAAAGGGAATCCAATTTCCTAGAGGGCATGAGGTAATGACTTTATGGAGTAATGACTTAACCTAAAGTGGGTAAAGGGAATGTGTTTTTTTTTGTAAACAAACAAGAACAAAGGGAATGAAACCCTTCCATTTCCATTCCTAAAGACCCCAAACCAAACGCCCCCTATTTTTTTAACCTCTCAAGTTATAAAGTTCTTTTCATTGAAATGTCCCAAATCAAATCTATTGATATTGTTAATTATGCTAATATCTTTTTTATTTGTAGAAAAACGTGCTGGGCAAGTATGATTTAGAAGAAGTTTTCAATGATGTTGATTGAATTGTTTTATATTTAAGGGTAATTAATTTATTAGTCCCTATATTTTGACAAAACATACTGTTTAGTCCCTGTATTTTCAAAAACACATGATAAAGTCCTTAACCTTTTTCTCGATGAACTGTTTAGTCCGTAACGTTTTTCTCAGTGAACTGTTTAGTCCATGCGGTTAGACTCTCATGAAGATTTTGTTAGTCAATTTGGATTTGCGTTCTTCTTTTCCTTTATTTTTATTTCCTTTAAACTCTAATGCATCTGAAATCAATTTTGAGTGTTCTTCTTCTTGATTTTCTTCTTAATCATTCAAATTCGTAAGCATTGGGTCTGTTCTTTTTCTTGTTCTCCATACAAATAGTTTCTTCTTCTAAATTGGGTTTCCTCATCTAAAGTTTGAAGGTAAATAGTAAAGGGTAATTTAGTCATTTCCGAAGTCATAAACGGTAAAAAAATCTAACAAACAGACGGAAGGACTAAACAGTTCACTGAGAAAAAGGTTAGGGACCTTACCATGTGTTTTTGGAAATACAGGGATTAAACAGTACGTTTTGTCAAAATATAGGGACTAATAAATTAATTACCCTATATTTAATTACATTATGTTAAATTGAATAAATAACCACGGTTTCTATCCGTCACAAATTCCGTCATATTTAAAGACGGAAATAGACTATCTAGATGGAAATTCCGTCTTTATTCGATAGTTTTCTAGTAATGCTAAGCGGTCACGGAAACCGTCTGACCAATGGCCAGACGGCCAGAAAAAATGTCTGGCTATTGGTGAGGCGTTTTCCGTGACCGTCTAGCCATTCAGAGTTTTTGAAAAAAAATAAAAAAGGTAAAATTATCCAATAAAAAATGACAACTAGTAATTTGGAGCAGTAAATAGCGACTTCCAATTACACTAACTTTGAGCAATCAATTTTGAATAGAAAGCTTAATAAACAATAAAGAGTGCTTTAGGCTTTATTTAGAAAGAGGGAAACAGAAGATATTGGAGGGTTTTTTTTTTTTTTAAGGTTATGAATTATCATTCTCTATCGGAAGTAAATAAGCAAAGCACTCAGGTGGCCTGAATTTTAAGCTTTGAAAATAACTTGTTCCTCCGCTTACATAATCCATCCAAGCAAAAGCGTTAATGGCACCGGCAAAGAAGGGAAAATCGAAGGGCAATTCCTCGGATTCAAATCAGTCGGCTCCAAATACCGATAAGAAGTACCCGACTTGTATCAGGGTGGTGCCTCCTTCTTCTGTCGCTATCACCATCCACGCCAAGCCAGGCTCCAAATGTGCCTCCATCACTGGTGCCTACATTTACATATTTAAATTCACTTTATTTTTATAACTTTCTAATTATTTTCCTATAGATTTCAGTGATGAAGCATTAGGGGTACAAATAGACGCCCCACCAAAGGACGGTGAAGCTAACTCCGCCCTCCTTGATTACATTAGTTCTGTGAGTTCACTTCACCCTTTTCGTTTCAATTTTAATTTGGTAATCTTCTAGATTTCTGGTCTTTTATCATTTTTGAATTCCAATATGGATACTTGTGAGTATGACAGCAATGCTTTTCAGTTTTTTTTTTTTTTTTTTTTTTTTTTTTTTTTTTGTTATGTAGGGTTTTTTGGTCGAATTGCATATTGGTTTCTACTTGGACAATTATATGGCCTCTTTAGAAACTTATTCACCTTCAGAAGGACATTTCCCTAAAATCATGGAGCTATTTTAGAACTTGATTGTTTTTGTTCCTTAACAGCGTCAAAAGTTTCTTAGTATGTCAAACTTATCATTCATTTTGAAAAAGCATAATTTTATGGATGGGCATGTTACCTCTTCAAAGTGTAAATATTGCTAAATCTTCGTGTTATCAAAAGAAATTTATTTGCTGTCCATCCTTGACATGTAATCATTTTACTATTTCCTTTAACAACTTATGCTAGTTATCATGTAACTCCCCTGGAGGTTTTCCTTTGTGAGGGTCTAAAATTTGGTGTTAAAGGTCTGTTTACAAGATGGTAATATATGTCCTTGCATTTTGTTATATAGTGATCAGTCTAGTTGTAGCTGTTGTATGCGAGTGTATGCAGTATGCACACGTGTGCATGTGATGGAATTTATATTATGGAAGCAAATATATATGCTTATATATATTTGGAGGAGGTAGGGGAAGAACTAAGCAAACTTGGAGGAGGGTGATCGAGAGTGATATGAGTTTACTGGGAATTGAGGAAAATATGGTAGTGGATAGGACGGAGTGGAGGGAGCGAATTTGTGTCGCTAACACGACTTGATTTCACGATTTTATATGATGGTTCATGTTAGCCGACCCCGAATCATTTCGAGACTAAGGCTTTGTTGTTGTTAAGCAAATATATATGCTTCAAGAAGTTGGCTGCTGGCCTGTGTTTGAAAATGCAGTTGGACACCTTTTGGATGTTGTAACCCAGAGCTTCCCATTGGCTGTTCCTGTTCTCTAATTTTGTGGATTGGTATACAACAAATAAATTACAAGGGGTATGGACAAAAACATAACCTAAATATGGACAGTGCTACGCTGGAGTAGCAGACATGGCAGTTAAATGGTGGTTTAGCAGGGTTATATAGGCTATGATGTAATGATATTGCAAATGATTGCATTGGTTGAAGTTAACGGCTATTTAACTGCAGGGTAGGACAAGCGTGGCAGATGAATGATAATGACGGCTATTTATAGGCTGAAGGGTTAAGGTGCAAAAATACCCCTAACGTTTTGGAGCAATTTTACCCTTAACGTCTAAAATGGTGT
This sequence comes from Euphorbia lathyris, assembly GCF_963576675.1. Classification (NCBI taxonomy): domain Eukaryota; kingdom Viridiplantae; phylum Streptophyta; class Magnoliopsida; order Malpighiales; family Euphorbiaceae; genus Euphorbia; species Euphorbia lathyris. The sequence goes on from NC_088914.1 coordinate 51,846,723, forward strand.
AATTTTACCCCTAACGTTGGAAGCCAAGAGCAATTTTACCCCTAACGTTGATAAATTTGGTCAATTTCAGACACTATTATAAAACACATATATTTTTGTAAATTATTCTGCACCAATTGCATAATAATTCGTTCTAAAAAAAGATTTCATGTTTTTTATAATTTAATAATAGAATTTGAGATTAATATTTATAAATTCGGTGGATTTTTTGATTTTTTTTTGTCTTATCCGTACAAAAAGACAGTATATTATTTTATTTTATTTTTTTTTTTTTCACATCCCAACGAATGTTTGTGATTTGTTACTGATAAAATGACACACGTATGAAGTGTAGATAACAAGATTCATAATCGAGAAGACAGTTTGATGAATTATTTCTCAAATTGACCCAATTTATTAACGTTAGGGGTAAAATTGCTCTTGGCTTCCAACGTTAGCGGTAAAATTGCACCATTTTAGACGTTAGGGGTAAAATTGCTCCTGGCCTAATGTTAGGGGTATTTTTGCACCTTAACCCTAGGCTGAATGATAGGTTTTACCTAAATAGTTCTTTTTAAGCAAATGCAATCATCAAGGGGATTTAGTTGGGTGAGGTTTACGGTGGTACCAGAGGTAATATTATTGAATTGGACATAATGGTGATGATAAGGTGGCAGCAGTAATAGTGTTGGAGAGGGTAGTCGATGACAGTTATGTGTGGCAATTGAGAGTGGTGATGGTGATCTAAAATAGTGGTATTGGAGATACTGGTGAATGGATATATATATATATATATTAGATAATCTGGAAAGTGAAATTATGCATTTTTAGTATGTTCTTGTTTTGATGAAAGGTTTATAGTAGAAGCAGAAATGATTTTAGCAAATGCTAGAGCAGGCTTTGCTGAAAAGGAAGAGAAGTATTGAAACACAAAAGAGTTACTCATCCTCATAATTATAGCTTTGAATTATATATGCTGTCATCTAAAATACTTGCCACAAAAGAAAAGAAAAAATCTTTTGTCTGAATTGGGAAGTTAAAAGTATCCCAAGCGATTGGAAGACAATCAGAGCTAGGCAGTCTATAGACCCATAGTGAAACAAAGAACTCCAAAATATCATTATATATATACGAACTTTTGGATTTATTTGTTTTACTAGCGTTTACTTTATTTAAGAGTATATTTCACTTGGTAGTCCAAATCTTTGTGTTTTGTGATGGATCTTTGTTCTTATATATGAAAAAAATGAACAGGTATTAGGTGTGAAAAAGAGGCAGGTATCCATTGGCTCAGGTTCTAAATCAAGAGACAAGGTGGTGATAGTGGGAGACGTAACTTTGCAAAGTGTTTTTGATTCCCTCGAGAAAATCTCAAAGGGCTATTGATCCGGGGATCTGGAAGTCACACATAAACAGATCCAGTGTTGTTCCTTGAACTTAAAGCAGCACAGCTAGCCTGGAGAATACTTCATCATCCTTACCAATGTTTGGGATTCCCTAATATCTGGTATTATTTCTGCAATCTAGCTTGGAACCATTTCATATTTTTAGTTGCAATGGAAGAACCTGCTTACCAGTGTTTTTACTGAATTTATTTCTTATTTTAGCAGTCTTCTCTGTAAATTCTTCAATATGTTGCTATTTTGTGGATCCCTTTAACAGTTTTACAACTTGTCTTTTGTTTCAGTATATGATGAAAAAAATTGGGTAAACAATATTACCTCCCCGAGGTCATGTCAATCACACTAGTACTTCCCTGCATTTTCGAAACTAATTTTTACCTCTTTGCATTTTACTCTGACCTCCTTCCGTAAAAGTGGGTTACATTTAACCCGTTAAATTGCTGGCGAGGAATAAAATTAGTCATTAAATTAACAAATTACCCTTCTAATTACGTTTCCTTATTCTTTTAGATGATCTAATCTTTCTTTTTCATCCAAAGAGAAGAAATTGTGAAAAGCCACAATAAAAGAGAACCCTTCAATTCTTCTTTAACCTATTCAATTTATATAACGAAAGTTATGGAGATTAGAATTGGAAGTATGGCTACTAGAACTGGAAGTAAGGCTACGAGCTTAACATGTACAAAATCAAGCCTTAACACAAACAAACTTAATATTCTAAAATTAAATCCTCACATATCAATAGCTCAATGATTAAACACAATACAAGCTGACATAAAAGAACCCATTCGAAACTTGTAAAAGAAAGTCCATTTAACAGGTCGAATCTTCACCTTTTTTCTTTGGCTGAAGGAGAAAGATTAGATCATATGAAAGAATATGATGCATGGAAACTCTTCATGATTCCAGCAGATGTGGGAAACGGAAACTTCCGGAAGCTGATATGAAACGTTTCCTGACACGTTTCCGAAATTACCCAAAATATGAAACACGTCTCTCAATTTTTAAACAGTTTCCTCGATTTCGACCAAAATTCTGGAAATTTGAACTTTCTATTTTGCAATTCATATTCCATCTAAGGTTAGAAAAATTGAAATTTCCTATTTGACTGATAATTCATTCTTTGTATGTTCATTTTAAAGAACGTGTCTATATTTCTTTCGGCTATAATTCTTGTCTCTTGAATGGAATTTCTTCATCTTGTTCTTCTTTCTTGTTCCACAATTTCTGATTTCATCTTCTACTTCTAGTTATTCTGAAATCTTGAATCTTATTTAAACTCTAACTTCTCAATTATGGATTTTAATTAATTTGCAAGACATGCATGATGCCACATATCACACGTAATTGGGTGGGTGGAATCACAAAATGGGGGGAGGGTGGTTTGCATATTGGTATTGTTGAACAGAATTATTTTTTTAATTTTTTATTATATTTTTAATATTTATAAATATGCCCCCATATTTTTAATAGTTACATTTCCCCCCACGTTTTCGTTTCCTATATTTAAAAAAAATTACGTTTCCCGGTGTCCGTTTCCATCTCCGTTTAACATAAAAGTAATTAAAAGGGTAATTTTGTCAATGTAATGTCTAATTTTAGACCATGCCAATAATTTAGTGGGTCAAATATACCCACTTTGATTGAAACTTGAAAGAGGTAAGAGTGATGGAAGTAAAATATGTGGAGGAATAAATTAGTTTTGAAAAATGCAGTGAGAATTCCATTGTTGTAGCTATAGTGTACAATTGATGGTTGCTAGCTTATAGTTTGTATCAATCAAGGTGCTTTTGGAAGTTCTCTTTATTTGAAAGTGCCATTATTAATCTTTGGACGCCATGAAGTTTAAAGTATCTTAGTTTCTTTTGAGTGAGAGAGTGATGGATTTTTCTCTCCTCTGTTACAAAGCAGAGAGATTTCAAGGAGAGGAATAAAAGGGTTAAGTTCATGAGTTCCTTCTTTTTTCTTCGGGTTGTTTACCAAAATAGCACAAGAAAAATAAAATATTTCATAAAAATAAAATATTTTGAAAATATTAAGCGTGAAATTTTTTAAATTTAATATTACAAAAGCATCATCTTTTATTTGGGTAAAAGCAACACAATGCAGAAAACGAAGAGGATGATGTCACTCCAAGTCCAGTATTAATAATTCTCACAAAAAAATAAAAACATTATGCATTCAGATATGTAGTTATAGGGAAAGAGGCAAAACTCATCTTGAGGATCCTGAACTTTTATTATTTTATATATAAGGTTTCTGATAAATTATTTTAACTCCGCCTGTGAGGGTCACTTGGTGGCCTTTACAGCCGGTCCCAAGCCCGGACAAAGGAGGAGGGTTGCGGTAGGTTTGTGGCGGCCAGCGTAAAACTTAGCCACATCTTATGACATGAACCATAATATAAATACTGTTGGGGCGTTCCCTACTCAGCGACGCGCTGCACTTCCTAGACCCGGGTGTAGTGATAAATGTGCAAGGGTTGCTAGGTCGTCGCCCCGAAGCGGCGCGCCACCCCAGGACCCGGGGGTGGTGTCAAATATGCAAGGGTTGCGGGTAAATAAGCTAGTCCACGGTAATGGTAGGGGTAGGGGTAAGGGTAGTAGGTTACGCTTTGGGACATGGAACATAGGTTCTTTGACTGGAAGATTGGCTGAAATTGTAGATGTTATGAAGAGGAGGAGAATAAATATATTATGCCTACAAGAAACCAAGTGGGTTGGAGCCAAGGCTAGAGAGATAGCTCCTTGGGGTTATAAGCTTTGGTACTCAGGAAAGGATAAGGGTAGAAATGGAGTAGGTATTCTTATTGATAGGGAGTATATTGATGAGGTAGTAGCGGTGTCTAGGAAGAGCGATAGAATTATGAGTGTTAAGCTAGTGATAGGGGATGAGGTTGTGAATGTCATTAGTGCATATGCGCCACAAATAGGATTAGATGTGTCTATAAGACAAGCTTTTTGGGATGACTTAGAGGAAGTGGTGCAACAGGTTCCTAGGGATGAAAAAATGGTACTAGGGGGTGATCTCAATGGACACGTGGGTTCTAGGCGAGATGGGTTTGAGAGTGTTCATGGAGGGTATGGTTTTGGAGATAAGAATGAAGCAGGAAATGATATTTTGGAATTCGCATCAGCCTATGACTTGAGTATCATGAACACATGGTTTATGAAGAGAACATCCCACTTAGTGACTTATCGGAGTGGCGGTAATGCGAGCCAAATTGACTTCTTCTTAGTAAGGAGTGCTTGGAGAAAGAGTTATATTGATTGTAAGGTGATCCCTGGTGAGAGTACGACAACCCAACATAGAGTAGTGGTGCTAGATTTTCGAAGTAGGAAATGTATAAGAAAACAAACACCTCAAGTAGAGACTAAGATTAAGTGGTGGAAATTGCAAGGGGAGAATCAACAAAAATTTGTGGATGAGATGACCAAAAAAGATATTTGGACTTGCAATATGGATTCAGATATAGATTCAATATGGAATAAGATGGAGCATAGTATAAGGGAAGTAGCGAAGGAAGTTCTAGGGGAATCTAAAGGTAGCATGCCACCGGGTAAGGACACATCTTGGTGGACAGAAGAAGTACGACAAGCAGTAAAGAGTAAGAGAGAATCCTATAAACTATTGGGGAAATGTAGGAGTGACGAGAACTACGAAAAATACAAAGAGGCTAAAAGGGAAGTAAAGAAGGTCATACGAGATGCTAGAGCAAAGGTGAATCGGGATCTGTATACAAGATTGGATACGAAAGAAGGGGAAAGAGACATATATAGAATTGCTCGGATGAGAGATAGGAAGACGCGAGATCTCGGAAAAGTTAAATGTGTGAAGGATGTGGACCAGAAAGTCCTAGTGGGAGATAAGGATATCAAGGAACGATGGAGGTCCTATTTTGATGACTTATTTAATGGAGATCGCCAACAAGATGTTGGAGATATAAGTATCCATCACGATATGATAAATCATGAATGCCTGCGGAGAATTCAAAAGGGTGAAGTCAAAATGGCATTAAGTAAGATGAAGTTGAAGAAAGCAGTAGGACCTGATGGCATCCCTATTGAGATTTGGAGATGTTTGGGAGAAAGAGGAATCGAATGGTTGACGACGTTCTTCAACAAAATTTGGAGAAACAATAAGATGCCATCAGAATGGAGGAAAAGTACCTTAATCCCTTTGTATAAGAACAAAGGCGATGTCCAAGATTGTGCCAACTATCGGGGAATCAAATTAATGAGTCACACTATGAAACTTTGGGAGCGAGTGATTGAACAAAGGCTAAGGAGGACGGTGAAGATCTCGGAAAACCAGTTTGGCTTTATGCCGGGAAGATCAACTATGGAAGCCATCCATCTAATGAGACAATTAATGGAGCACTATCGAAATAAGAAGAAAGACTTGCATATGGTTTTCATTGACTTGGAGAAAGCATATGATAAGGTACCAAGGGAAGTACTTTGGTGGGCCTTAATAAGGAAATGCATTTCGCGGAAATATATTGACATCATAAAGGACATGTATGAGGGAGTATGCACGAGTGTACGTACTAGTGTTGGGAAAACTGAAGAGTTTCCTATTACGATTGGAGTGCATCAAGGTTCCGCACTAAGCCCATTTCTTTTTGCCATCGTTATGGATGAACTAACAAGTTCACTTCAAGATGGTATACCATGGTGCATGCTGTTTGCAGATGATATTGTGTTGGTTGATGAGACGAAAGAAGGAGTGGAGATGAAGTTGGAACTATGGAGGCAAACTCTAGAATCTAGAGGCTTTAAGTTGAGTCGAAGTAAGACAGAATATTTGGAGTGTAAGTTTAGCGGCCGTAGGAGTAGGGAGGCAGGGACAATCACCCTAGATGGGAGAGTTGTTCAGGCCTCGGATTGCTTCCGGTATTTAGGATCTATTATCCAAACGGATGGAGAAGTAGATGGAGATGTTGCCCATAGGATTAAAGCTGGTTGGTCGAAGTGGAAGAGTGCTACGGGTTTCCTTTGTGATCCCGGCATGCCTAATAGATTGAAGGGAAAATTCTACCGGACGGCAATTAGACCAGCATTGTTATATGGTACGGAGTGTTGGGCAGTGAAACACTGCCACATCCATAACATGTCGGTGGCGGAGATGCGTATGTTGAGATGGATGTGTGGTCACACGAGAAAGGACCGGGTGCGTAATGAAATAATTAGGACAAAAGTAGGGGTTACATCTATTGAGAATAAAATGAGAGAAAACCGACTAAGGTGGTTTGGCCATGTGAGACGTAGAGCGCTTGATGCGCCGGTTAGGAGAACCGAAGAGTGGCAAAGGGATGTAGTGGTGAGGGGTAGGGGAAGACCTAAGCAAACTTGGAGGAGGGTGATCGAGAGTGATATGAGTTTATTGGGAATTGAGGAAAATATGGTAGTGGATAGGACGGAGTGGAGGGAGCGAATCTGTGTCGCTGACACGACTTGATTTTCACGGTTTTATATGATGGTTCATGTTAGCCGACCCCGAATCATTTCGGGACTAAGGCTTTGTTGTTGTTGTTGTTGTTGTTGTTTCTGATAAATTATTTTATCACATTGAACCTCTGATTATTGATTTTCCATTTTAATTGGCTCCACATTAACAATTCTGTCGTGATTGTGCTTCACATTTCATCAAAGGCATGTGAACGACATTTTGGGCTGTTGATTTGGATTATTTTTGAGAAATTTGTTGAGCATAATTGTGGCGAAACTGTTAGTTAGCGACCAATTAATATAATAGATTATTCCACAAGAATAATTTGATTACTTAGTTTTGCAATTCATTATGTAAAAAATAATCCAAATCAGCAGTTAAAATATCGTTCATGCATTTTTGATGAAATGTGGAGCAATATTGTGACAGAATTGTTAGTGAAGGGCCAGTTATGATTGAAAATCAGTGATTTAGGGGTTCAATATAAAAATTAATTGATCGAGACCCTATGCATAAAAACGTATATGTTCATGGGCTTTAGGATGGATTTTGCATATATATAGAACACATTAGTCTATAAAAATCATTACCTGAAATAACTTCGTCAAGACCATTATATTCAGAGTGGATTTTTAAATTTTTCAGTTGTGGAGCTAGATGAGTCAAGGTTAGTGGAAGTTCTGGTGTTGATCCGTGGAAATTTTTGGGCAGGGACATGTACATGAATAATATGCCTAGTCCTATGTAATTGTGATAAATAATCTGTGGTATACATAGTTGCCGGCGTGTAGTCTTAGATTTTAATTACATGAACAATTAGAGTTAAATGAAGCATAAGTAGAATTATCATTATGAGAGGAGCTACAGTTACATCTTTGATTATTTGTGCAATGCCGACATGGAAAAATTGCTGGTAGCTTGATCACGAGATAGCTGGCTCTCTTCACTCGGGAGCAGTCCATATATGTTATCAAAACCAATAACCTTAAGCCGTACTTGTGAGTTAAAATAGACTTCGTTTCAACTCCAGGTTTTTTAGATTCCCCTACAGTTGCCCATTCTTTTGCATTGTGACTGGAACTGTGAAGCAGCCTTATACATGGCATTTAATCTGATCTTTCACTGATAAGGCACTTATCTATCGTTGCTCTTTTCCAGGAAATATAGTTGTTATTGTCAAATGGAGGTGCAGAAACAAGAGCAATACCTGAATTATTTGTATTTTTAATATGAAATTGTGAAATTTAAGTTGACCTTGATACCGGACTGGATCTGCCTAGAATTAATGATAACACTTCTTATGCTTCACAGATGACTGAAAGTTAGTAACCATACAAGTGAGTTTGTTTGTTTGTTTGTTTTTTTTTTTTTTTATGTTGAGAAATAGGATATATATCCCTTTTAAAGAGGGACACTTTCCTGCTAGATATTTAGGGGTTTCTCCTGTTTCTACCAGATGTTCTAAAACCCATTGTAATTCTTTGGTTAATACAATTTCTAGTACAAGTGGAAATTTCATTGTGGTTAGTTGAGTGCTTACAGAGTCCTACAAACTCCAGGTCCTCGGTGTGCTGGTGGAAATTCTTGTGGGGTTGCAACCATATACATTCCTCGTCATAAGCAGCCTTTGTTCCAACTAGAATGCTATCTATATAAGTAGTTTACTGAGGATGTGGGTGCCGGTATTAGCCGAAAAGATTTTACTTTAATATTAAAGTTTTCATGACACGAATTAAAGTTTCAGGATCATGTCCAAATAATACCCAAAATTTAGGGACTGTGCTTTTAAGCCTAAACACTATTATTGGATTGCATAGCATAGAGAAATGAATGACGCTTTACTTGAGTTGCCAAATTCTTCAATAACATTATTTGTCAAATCAAAAGTGCTCGTTTGGATTTCAACAAGAGAAAGAATGGAGAAGAATAGACATGTCCAGTCATTTGTTCTTTTAGTCTGCGTTACAAATGTCAATGTGCGGCCGAGGGAGGGGATGCACGTGGTTTATTGCAGTCCTAGCTGTCAGAATTCATCCTAGGAGGGAGGTTCTGTGATTGCAATCCCAAATTTAGGATCTTGATTCCACCATAAACTTATGGGGAATAAAATCAAAACTCCAATTGCCATTGAACGCTACTAAAACAATAAGTTTACAAATCTTGAACCTTAGAATTTACGATAATTAAAAACTACCTGAGAATAATTAGAAACTGTTTCATTTTAAGCTCTCTGCATGTTCGAACAATTGAATATCAGAGTGAACATTTGAGATAATTTATTTGATATCTTTTGTTTCCATTCCACACATTCTTATACTGAAACTGATTTAAATGGAAGTAAGAAATGAAGCAGGAGGTGGAGGCATTGGGATATCTACCGTCCCTTCTAACATTAATACAACTTTTTTCATGGAAGGACGAAGGGATGGCTCATCAAGAGTGCACCAAACTCCAACTTTAATCATTCTATCGATGTGTTTCTTGTCGACCTCATCTATATCTGTGATTAGTTTATTTATCTCATTCCCCATGAAACGATCATAAATGCATTCCACAAGAACACGTTCATCCTCACCAGCACTATAATCTACATTCTTTCTGCAGCATGTGATCTCCAACAACATGATACCAAAACTATATATATCAGCTTTAACTGTCACTGGCAAATTTCTATGCCATTCTGGTGCTACATATCCCCTTGTTCCCCTTATTCCTGTGAATGTTTTGGTTTGCTCTTTCTTTAGTAACTTTGCCAATCCGAAATCAGATATTTTTGGACATCTCAGCTCATCAAGTAGTATGTTCTCTGGTTTTATATCACAGTGGATGATTTGAGTCTCGCACTCCTCGTGGAGATAGAGGATGCCTTTCGCTATGTTTCTTGCGATTTCCATTCTTTCTAGGAAGCAAGGTCGTTTTTCAGGTGAAAACAGTACATCAGCAAGAGAACCATTGCTCATAAACTCGTACACCAAGAGTCTGTTTGATCCTTCATTACAATAACCAAGTAGCTGTACGAGGTTCTTATGATGGGTTTTACCAATTACTTTCATCTCTGTCTGGAACTCTCTTTCTCCTTCCTCTAAAACCTTTTCCAACTTCTTCACTGCTACAACTCTGTGAGTGTTTGGTATTAGCCCTTTATAAACAGTCCCAAATGCACCTCTGCCAATTTCTTCCTTGAATCCATCAGTCACTGTCTCTAGTTCTTCATACCTGAAAGATTGAGGACCTACTTCCTCTCTTAATACCGCGTGTTCATTCTTTGGGATTCTTTTATATGCCCTCTTATGATACCTATGCATTAACATACCTAAAAGTGTCAACACAAGAAACCCAAAAGCAACAATTGAACCACTGGCAATTAGGATTCCTTGGCTGATCTCTCTCCCTTTTCTGTGCCTTTTAGGCTGAATTCCTTCATCACCGGACATGGATCTCCTGACCTTGACCAAAGCCAATTGATTTGAATCATCATCCATATTTCTTCTTCCAAATCTCAAAGGCAACTTCTGCAGTCGGCAACGTCCTTCACCAAAAAATGCAACATCACAGTTACAATCCTGCATGCAGGCTTGCTCACAATTTTCTTTCAGGGGATTTTGCAGATCCGAATATGTATTAACTTCCCATTCGGTATTGGGAACTTGTTGGATTTCGATGTTTCCTCTGTCACCTTTGCAGCTTTCGAGAGTTGGGAAATCCTTTTTACAGCCAGAAGACTGATTCTGTGGAGAAACATAAGAAAATCCAGGAAGACATTTGCAACTAGCTTCCATATCATTTAACACACAATAGCTATTTACACCACATATTCCCATGGGCAGGCACTTATTTTCTGTGGATGATTCCAAAACTGACCAGTTCCCAGTGTGTGTTAGATTGTATAAATACAATCTGAATATACCATCAGAATCGATTCTTAACATGGAACGAATGGGATCAGTTCCTCTGCTTTTGAATATGTCCTTTATATTGAAACCAGTAGCATTGAGAAGGTAAACATGTCCATCACGATCGAGATTTAGTGTCACATTATCGCCTTGTCCATACGTATTAGATGAGTAATATGCATACTGTGCTACCCCGGGGACTCCCACAGGATACTGCACAAGATTACCATCTGTTTGCATGCTCAGGCGGAAAATTCCAGGCGATTTGTCAGATTCTGAAATGCTGGAGACAAGCTGATTCCCTGCTTGAAGTTGTTGAGTTGGCAAAAGGGTATCAGTCGGATGCTGGAAACTCTCCCATATTGTTTGACCATTAGAATTATTAATCATAAAGTTGCCAGAGTCGAACAAAAATGCTGAAGCTGCAGCCACACCAGCATCAGGAAAAACATCTTGAATGTTTTGGCCTTGTGCTCCTGATTGCAAGATAAAGCCAGATTCAGCAGAAAAGAGCAATGTCACGTTGCCTGATACAGGTGGTTGATCTCTGTTGGCAGTCCAGACGACCGTCCCAGCAACAGATATCCCAATACGGAACCCATCTCCCTGAGGAAAAAATCCCAAGGTGTAAAATCCAGAAGGTGAAAACCAAGAGGAGTTGATGGAGTTGGGTTTCAATGAAGATCCTATTCCTATTATGGTGCTGCTTATATTTGTGTGTCTTTGCTGAGCTGATGCTGTGGAAAGTGTGGAAACAAAGATAAAGAATAATAATAAGATGGAAGCCATAAAATAATTTTTAACTTGTATGCATTTGTTGGGTTGAGTTGGGTTTAAAAGGTTATTCAAGTTTCAATCTTGAGAGAGAGTCATTTAAAACAGCCAAAAGATTGATTGTTTTTTGGTTTCAAATTCAAAGTTTGAATTGCAAGTCAATTTTAGTCACAATTCACATTTTCAAACCCCTGTGAAGGTTTATGGAAAAATGTGTCCTTGATAACAATGGGAGTCGACCTAGGAAAAACTTACCTGACTCATTCAACCCTTTTTATTATAACTTGAAAATACATATTAAAATTTTGTTAAAATATCACAAACAGAAATTTAGGTTAAAAGCATTCACAATCCTTCGATATTGAGTAATGTTTTATCAAAATTCCAAAACTTTAATTTGTCTCGTTAAGCAGAGATTCAGTTTTTACCGTACTTTAATTTTAGGGAAAAGTACAAAAATAAACCTTGTGGTTTGGCCCATTTTCGAACTGCATCTCTGTGGTTTAAAAGTTTGCAAAGTGCTACCATGTACTTCATTCCGTTAGCAAACACATACCAAATTGACTATCAGTGTTAAAAGTCAAAGGGAAATTAGTTAATTTGGTCCTTATATTTATTTATTTTTATAAATTGACCCCCTTATTATCTAATTATCACAAACAAACCCAAAATAAAAAATAAAAATCAAATATACCATCTTCTCCATTTTTTTTTTATTTTTTTTCCTTCTTTCTCTCTCCTCTCTCTTAATTTCTCTCTCTAAAATAAAGCTAACACATTGGTTTACAATAGATAATAGTTGTTCTCTCTCTAAAATAAAGCTAACACATTGGTTTACAATAGATAATAGTTGGATTGAAAATTGAGAAGGTCATTATTGTATACGAACATGTGGTTTCGGCAGCTGGAGCCTAGCACCTCCAGGCCCCCATCTGTCTACGCCCCTGCCCTCCACAGCTTTTATGAAGTTTTATGGTGATTAGAATGGATGCTCAGGTCCCCTAGCTCCCCTTGGATCCATCACTAGTTAACCAACAACCCAATTCAAATGCAAAAAAAAAAAAAAAAAACGTGAAATTACTGATCCAGGGCGAGAATCTAAAACGTCTGAGAGGAACGAACTTGGAATTTTTTGGCGAAACAAAAGCTGGATTCTCTTCGGCGGCATTAACCTTACCAGGCATGCGATTCTGCAGCGTAACATCGAGATTCTCATCATCAATTCGTGAACCTGATCCACTACTAGCATTGGGATGAACAGTAGGAACAGCAATTGAAGCACTGGGTTTTAAAGGGGGGTTTTCATTCGAAGGTTTTGGAGCTACAGTAGTAGTTGCATCAAGTGGTTCAGGAACATTAGGGTTATGGGAAGGTAAAAGGGGGGCTTTTTTATGAATTTGTGAAGGTGAAGTGGAGTTCTGAGAATGGCGCTGGAAGAATTGTTGGATCCCGTACTTAGCAGGAAGTTGATTTGAGTTGGATTTAAGTTGATTTGAGTTGGATTTGTTCTTGGATTTAGGTCGTTTACAATAACCACCTTCTCAATTCTCAATCCAACTATTATCTATTCTAACATAGGGTAGCTTTAGTTTAGAGAGAGAAATTAAAAGAGAGAGGAGAGAGAAAGAAGGAAAAAAAAAATATTAAAAAAAGATGGAGAAGATGGTATATTTGATTTTTATTTTTTATTTTGGGGTTTGTTTGTGATAATAAAATAATAAAGGGGTCAATTTATAAAAATAAATAAATATAAGGACCAAATTAACTCTTTTCCTTTTGACTTTTAACACCGTTAGTCAATTTGGTATGTGTTTGCTAACGGAATGAAGTACATGGTACCACTTTGCAAACTTTTAAACCACGGAGGTGCAGTTCGAAAATGGACCAAACCACAAGGTTTATTTTTGTACTTTTCCCTTAAGTTTATTAACTTTGGTTAAATTCTTTTAATATTGATTAAAGTAAGATAAATATGTCACATGTCAAAAATTGAATAGAAAAATGGAGACAATAAATTTTCATCCAAAATTACCAAAAATGTTTTGTCTATAAAAATCATTCATTTTGTAACCTTTTTGTTGTTTTTTTGGTTGGGAAAAGAAAGTAAAGACAAAACAAACACCACAACAAATTAACTTGGGATTAACCTAAGAAAGCTAACCCCTACAATATTTTTAGAAAGCAAAGATAACAGGAAATCAGGAGGAGAAGAGAAAATAGAGACGTCCAAAGCCCTCTCATGGCCATCAGTAGCAAGCCGATCTGCCACCAGATTTTGCTCCCTGAAAACATGGCAAAAGTTGATAGAATCGAAAGAGGAGCAAATCCTTCTAATTGCTTTAACTAAATTCTGGCTCCCTAAATACAGAGCCATTTTATCAGAAATCATCTTGACTGCTTCGAGATTGTCTGACTCCACTAGCAGCCTCCTAATCCCTAGATCCTCTGTCACCCTAAGCCCAAAAAAAATACCTCAGAGCTAAGCAATAAAAGAGGAGCTCAAACCCAGATTCTGAGCAAAACCTGACAACCAAACACCTCCTGCATCTCTCAATACACTGCCGACAACAATTATTCCGTTCTCTTTACGCGACCCATCAGTGTTCAACTTTACCATCCTTTCACCTGGTCTATCCCAACCTATCAGATGAACAGTCGTCTTTTGGATAGAACATGCTAAACTATCAACATTGAAACTCTCAATTATTGAATTAACATTTCCGAAGAAAAAAGCCAGCAAATTAGGAATGACAACCGCTCATTCTCCAAATACCTCAACATTCCTCCAATGCCAAATTTGGTGACAGACCACAGCAAACAGAATTACTCCATGTTCAAGCTCAACCAACAACTTCCCTTCAACACCCTTCCTAAACTAGTCTTGTTCTGAATAGGAAAAGAAGGCAGAAAGACACTGTTCAGGCAGAATTTTCCTCCACATGACCTTATTTCCAACACAATCTCTAAAAACATGGCAACTGGTTTCCGCATGAGCTTTACATCTACTAAAATCATCAGAGTCCACCAAATGTCATGTTTTCCTTTCAACATTTGTTAGAATCCTATTTTTAGCACAAAGCCAAAGAAAACTCCTAATACGACAAGGAACCTTCAAGGACCAAATACCTTTCCAAAGGTTTGAAGGAGGAACATCCAAATTGTGGTTAAAGGCTTTAAAGGCAGATTTACAAGAATAAGCACCATTATTAGTAAACGACCAACAACGAGTATCACCATCTTCCTCCATAATGCTAACTTTAACTCCTCAGATTCTCAAGAGCATTTTGAGACTGAAAAAACGATCAAATTTAGACCAATCTCACTCTTCCTCCTCAGTCACAACATCCGCAATTCTCCAATTTCGGACCTCAAGAGGCAGAGGAAAAGTACAAATCTCTAATAAAGGCTGCTTCCCAAGCCAGGCATCATTCCAAAAACTAATCGATCTACCATTGCCAACTGACCAACCAATACCAGTACAAATTTCAGAAAAAACTGCATTAACCCCTTTCCATAAAAAGGACCTGAACTTTTTCTTTTTGCCCCCCAAAAATCCTATCATTCCTATATTTCCCGCACAGGAGCCGAACCCACAGAGCAGACGGAGATTGCCACATCCTCCAAAGGAGTTTCATTAACAACATTTTGTTATTATCCCTAGCCTGTCTAATCCCAAGGCCACCCATACCTTTAGGTTGGCAAACCTCATTCTAAGGAACAAGATGAATTTTCCTTCCCTCCACCGAGTCCCCCCACAGGAAGCGCCGATTGATTTTATCTAAACCGTTGAGAACTGGTTCAGAAAGATGACAAGTTTGCATAATATGATTGGGCACCGCACAGTTCACTGATTGAATCAAAGTAAGACGACCCGCAAGAGAAAGTGATTTTGCCTTCCAATTAGCACTCTTACAATTAATTTTGTCAAAAACATCATTGAAAGAGGCCTTAGATACTCTATCACTATGGAGAGGAATCCCCAGGTAGTTGCCCAAAGATTTGGTAAGAGGAATGCCCGACAACTCACTCAGCCGTTTACAGACACCCTGATCCATATTATTAGAACACAACATTCATGATTTTTGGATATTAAGTTTTTGTCCAGAGGCAGGGCAAAAGCAATTGAGGATATCCATAATCACCCCAATTTGCTCCCCACTTCCCTCGACAAACATCATCACATCATCCACAAAAAATAAATGCGTCACCGGGGGGCAAAACTTGTTAATGGAAATAGGATGAAAACTCCCAGTTACCACAGCCTCCTGTATAAGGTGAGTCAACCTCTCCATAGCAATAACGAATAAGAAAGGGCTCATAGGGTCACCCTGATGAATACCCCGGGTAGGAGTAAATTCCTCGGACATATCCCCATTTATCATAACTTGAAACACTATAGAAGTAATACAAAACTCAATTGACCTCCTCCAATTCTCCAGGATCCCAGCTCTCTTCAGACTCTCAAGAAGAAAACTCCAGTTAAGCCGATCATAGGCTTTCTCCAGATCAAGTTTTAAAGCCACAATGCTGCGCTTACCCTTTTTAACTTTCATCGAATGAACCATTTCCTTTGCAATAATGACATTATCCATCATTTGTCTACCAGGCACAAAACTACCTTGATTCTGGATGATAATATCAGGGAGAATACAACGGAGTCTATTAGCCACAATTTTGGTAACAGCCTTATAGAGAACATTGCACAGACTAATCGGTCTCATTTGTAAGAAAAAAGAAGGCTTCTCCACCTTAGGAATCAAAACCAGTAGAGTTTTATTAACCAGCCTAATATCCTCGGAACCTTTAAAAACCCCATCGATAAAACTACAGATCCCATCCTTAACCGTTCCCCAATGTTTATGATAAAAACCAGCTGGGAGCCCATCAATACCTGGAGCTTTGGTAGCCCTGATACTAAAGATAGCCTGGCTAATCTCTTTATAATTAATCGGGTGAAAGGCTTCAAGAATCTTCTCTTCACTAACCGTAGGAAAAGTAGCCCTAGTCTGAGCTCTATCCAAATCCACTTGATCCTCCTGAAATAACTCTTTATAGAGATTCAGGGCCAAATGACAAATCTCCTCATCCTCATAAACCCACTCTCCATTAGGATTTTTTATAGCTTCAATCCGATTTCTTTGCCTTCTGATAACCGTAGAGAGATGGAAATACCTAGTATTTCGATCTCCGTCCTTAATCCAAGCTTTCCTTGATTTTTGAAACCAAAGCAACTCTTCCTGTCGCAACACAGCTTCCAACTCATTCTGAAGAGACCCGAGTAGACAATTCAAACTATGGTCATACCTGATCTCCAAGGCGCGATGAATCTCGACAATCCTACTCAGAATTTTATGCTTCCTTCAGCCCACCACGTTACTTCTAAAACAATCCACCGCTTGTAACACATTAGAATGAGGCTTCCAATTGTCCTGAACAATTTTTTTGAACTCAGGGTGAGACTCCCATGCCACCAAATACCGAAAAGGTCTCACCCTTTTAGGATGAGGAGCTCTAACCAGTTTGAATAAGATAGGACAGTGATCAGAATGACGGAAGGGAAGATTCAGCACAGCCGCCTCCGGAAACCGACTACGAGTCGTGATATTAGCATAAACTTTGTTGTTTTTAAATATGTGCTGAAAATCTATATTTTTCTTATTTTTAAATTCAAAATATATATTTTATTTATTTTTATTTATTCTACTATTGTTTCTCATTTTTTTCGTACATCTATGTTTTACTCTATTTTTTTTTATCTTTTGTTTCCACATTTTTTCTTCATAATTCTGTGATTTTTCATTGTGACAAACTTCACTAATCATTGGTGTAATTTACACTTTCTTCTTTCATCACTTCTTACAAGCCATTATAAGTTAGTGCTTTAGCAAAGGACATTAGAACAACGACCTAAAGAGGCTACAAGAACTTGAAAGATGGTGATAAGGTATTATAAGATCAAAGGAAGAAAAAAAAGTATATGTGTTTCCTTTACAAAGAGCAATAACAAGGTAGGCTAGGTTCAGATGTTTGTAAGACAAAGAAAAGTAACTTGAGGTCAATTTTTTTTTAAGTCAATGTTGTAAAAAACATTAGATGCTAATATGACGAATAAAAACTTCAAAAACTAATTCGGAATTAATTGGAGATTAATCGAATTTGTATTTTTATATTTTTTATTTGTTAATAAAAAAATTGTTATATAAATTATATGTATTATACTATCTAAAAATAATAATATAAAATGATTTAATTTAGCAAACATCAATATTTCAATAACAATAATATTAAAAGTGATGGTTCAGTAAGGCTAGAATATATCCTAAAAGGTATTGAATAAGA
Source organism: Euphorbia lathyris (assembly GCF_963576675.1). Classification (NCBI taxonomy): domain Eukaryota; kingdom Viridiplantae; phylum Streptophyta; class Magnoliopsida; order Malpighiales; family Euphorbiaceae; genus Euphorbia; species Euphorbia lathyris. The sequence continues at coordinate 51,864,562 of NC_088914.1, forward strand.
TATATGTATAAATAAAAATTATTTGAATTGAAATAAAAATATTATTAAAAATAATATTTTTAAATCAAAATTGTTAAGCCCTTAAAACTGGTTTTATAAAAGATGAGAAATTAAGTATTTGTAACACTTATGAAATGGTTTAAATGTAGTTGACTAGAAGTAGTAATTTTTCTAATAGATAAATAATAACAGACTTGCTTAAATATCAAAAGGAATAGAGATTGAGAAATTGTGACACAGAGGTTCTGCAAAACTAGACCTACTCCACTCCTCGAGATTATATCTTGAGAATTGTGTTACAATCTGATATATTGTGAAAAGATTCTTGATCGGAGCCCTTCCCTGTGAGGCGCCGTTGGGATCGGCCGGGGACACTCCGATGCCTAAGTCAGTAATATTCTTGAGAGAATAAAGAGTAAGCACAAAGTAGAGTTTAGATTGTGTGTATGTGTACCTTTGTTGCCTTGTTACAAGAGTATTTATATAGGTTTGAGCGATAACCGTAATAACTCCCTTTGCATTTTTAATGAAGTGTAATGCTCTTTTAATGCAGCTTAACTCCGACCTTTAACCTCCGAGTTGTTATTGCTTTTAAGGTATCATTAATGTTCATTAATGATGGTGTCCCCGCCGTATAACGGCTATTTGTCTTTATCATGGTGGATCGTCTTACGGGATGGACCTCGTATCCTTCTATCGTGGCAGATCGTCTTATGTAACGGACCTTAGATCTAGGATGGTCAAAGGCGTGTCTCCGTATGCGTATCCCTCATCTAGCTGTACGCAATATATACTAAGCTGGCGGATTTTTTTATGTCTTTTCTCCCTTTTGATCCCCTTTTCAAGGAATATTCCCAGCGAGGTCCCTTATAATTGTTTTGATAATATTGCGGATGTTATCAGAAGCCCCCTTAAAAGGTCTATAAAGCTCTTTAGGGCTTTTTATGTCCCCCGCATGCAGGTGGAATTTATTGCTTCCTGACAGACGCCTTTTCTTATGCCATTTAAGTGTTCACAGGTGGCAATCTTCGACACAGACTCCAAGACTGTCTTTTCATTGGGCCTAAAAAGTGCTTTTTTCTTCTTCGTTTCTTTCGTTTCCTCTTACTTCGATTGTTTTCTCGGTTCCTGCCAGAGTTTTGTGATTTTTTCACCCTTTGCACACCAGATTTCCATGTAAGTTCATCTTCTTGGCGGATATTGATCTCTTTATTAATGGCTATTAATTACCATTTAATTGCATTTATTTCCTTCATGGATGATTATAAGTACGCCTTTTGGTATTCTTTAGAACCATCGAGGCGTATGTATGCACTCCTTGAGAACTATGGCGGGTCTCCATTACTCGCTCTCATCGGGCGTATCTTGTTATGTCATGTCTCGTCATGGTTCACGCGGTGTTACATAATGCTAGAGACTCCTTCCTTTTTTTCACTATTTGCATATTCACCCCTACATTAATTATCATTAATCCCATATTAATCATGCATAAATCCCACTTTTATAAGGAATAATTCAGGTTGTTATCAGATGAAGCCCCCCCTAAAGGTATAAAAAGCTCTTTAGGGCTGTCTAAAGCGTGTTTTATATTTAATGATTTTCCATTAAATATATTTCCCCAGACTAGTAGGAATGAGACACGTCATTTAAATTTTCTAAGCATGAAATAAGCCAATGAAAGTGCTCGGGAGTGTAACTCAAAGAAGTCTCCTTTCTCGACTTATCAAAATATACCAATCTTTTTGGCTTGGACTTGATAATTTCTTATTTTGTCAAGCTTCCTACGTACCCCATTAATTTTTTGTGAATCAAAGCCACGTAGTTCTACCGTCATTCTAGACATTTGCCACTCTAGCTTTGTTCCACATTTTAAGCTTTATTCGCTTTTTTGGGGTTCGGGCACTCTTGGCACTTGTCTTTTTTAGCCTTTACTTATTTTCCAAAGTGTTTTTACTTAGTTTTGGTGAAGGCGAGACTTCATTATCTTGGATGAAGATGAGGTTTCATTGCTTTTGATGAAGGAGATTCGCCAATTGTAACTTTATTTGGGCGTTCTTTGAGTCATTCACCATTCGATAGGTTTTACTTTTGCCATCTGGGCATTTGCCTAGTGGGGCTTTTTCCTTCGTTCGTCGTATTTTGCATTCGCCACATCGGGCTTATTCTTAGGCGTTCTTCGCGCCTTTCGCCATTTGATAGCCTTACTTTTTCCATTTATGCATTTGCCTCGTGGGGCTTTTTCCTTCGCTCGCCATATTTTTCATTCACCACATCGGGCTTTTTCTTAGGCGTTCTTTGCGCCATTCGCCATTTGATAGGCTTTACTTTTTCCATTTAGGTATTCGCCTCGTGGGCTTTTTCCTTCGTTCGCCATATTTATAAATTTTCCTTTTATTCTACTTTTGTGAAGAATTTCGTTGTTTCTTCTATGTTTGAACTTTTGAGAACATCTTTTTAAGTATCTAAACTTATTTTGCTTTCGAGGAGATTTTTATTTAAGTGTTTAAACTTATTCCACCTTTGAGAAGATTTTGCTTAAGTGTTTAAACTTATCTTTTCTGGAGAGATCTTTTTAAGTGTTTAAACTTATTCCACCGAATCCCAGGGTAGGTGGCCAGTCGTCCCCTAGTAAGCTTGCGATAAGCTTTTAAGGATTTCCTTTCAGTAGGATGTATCCGCCCTTTAGTAGGATTTTTAATGACCACTTTTCGAGGAAGTGAGTCTATCCGTTGCGGGACATTTATTTTTGGATCCGCCCTTTGAAGGGACTTTGTGTAAGATTTCTTCACGGGGAAGAGAATCTGCCCTCTGAAGGGACTTTTGTGTAAGATTCCTTCACGGGGAAAGGAATTTCGCCTTTTGGAGAGATTTTGTATTTGATCAACGAAGGAAAATGTAATACCTCTTGATCGTCTTTTGGAGAGATTTTGTATTTGATCAACGAAGGAGAATGTAATGCCTCTTGATGAGGATTCCCCCTTTCTTTGTAAGAAGACATTTATGTATTCTAGTATAGAAATGCTACATAAAACTTGATAATAGGAGTAATTTATTAATGAGCAAAAAATGACTTGCCTTTATTACAATTGATAGAGTACAAAATGCGACGCCTTGGTAAAAAATGTGATGCCTCTTGATGAGGACTTTGTCTGCCCTTTGGCGGGACTTTGATGCCTTGGTAAAAAATATGATGCCTCTTGATGAGGACTTTGTGTTCTCTTATGACAAGAGTTTTGAGCTTTGCCCATGGTGAGACTTTTATGTAGGATCTTATGGATAAGATCCGCCCTATATGGGATCATATATGGATATGATACGCTTTTAGGGCGAGGTGAATGTTTCTCCTCCGACGCCTTAGTTTATTTTTTGCTTTTTGTTTTTCCAAGGCTTTCAACACCTGTGTAAAATTTTAACAATTTATAGTATTGTTACGTACTTTTTGGATGCTTTTACCTTTTGCTTGTGATTTTTTGTGCTTTTACTTAGCATCTTGATCACAATTTTGCATTTGTCGAAAATTCAGAAAGAATTTCAATTCGCTTTAGATTTCCTCCGAATTACTATGGTAGGCCAGCCGTCCCCTAGAAGCTTATGATAAGCTTTATGGATTTCTTTCACTGGGATCCCAATGTATGGAGACATTTATATTGTCTGTGATCTCTGCAAACAAAATGATAAACATGTTTGATAACAAAGGTTAGTTTATTTAATGGGGCAATGTCATTGCCTTTATTACAATGGATACCAGTCTTTCTGAGAGCCTTATTAAAACTCACCCTTAATGGGGGATCACTTTGTCCTATCTTTGAGGTATGTCGACCCACCCTAGATGGGCGATCACTTTGTCCTATTTTTGAGGTAGCTGATCTGCCTGTGGGATTTTTCATTCGCCAGCCATTGGGCGTATATCACCTCTTTGATTGCATCCGCCTTCTTCAGCTTTGCTATTTCTTCTTCTATAGAATTGGGAAAGAAATATAACAAAACTAGGCAAATGAATATAAGAAATATGGCGAGAAAGAATAAATTATAAAATATAGGGTAATTAATTTATTAGTCCCTATATTTTGACAAAACACACTGTTTAGTCCCTGTATTTTAAAAAACACATGGTAAGGTCCCTAACCTTTTTCTCAGTGAACTGTTTAGTCCTTCCGTCTGTTTGTTAGATTTTTTACCGTTTATGACTTTAGAAATGACTAAATTACCCTTTACTATTTACCTTCAAACTTCAGAAGAGGAAATCTAATTTAGAAGAAGAAGCTATTTGTATGGAGAACAAGAAAAAGAACAGACCCAATGCTTACGAATTTGAACGATTAAGAAGAAAATCAAGAAGAAGAACATTCAAAGTTAATTTCAGATGCATTGGAGTTTAAAGGAAAGGAAAATAAAGGAAAAGAAGAATGCAAATCCAAATTGACTAACAAAATCTTCATGAGAGTCTAACGACATGGACTAAACAGTTCACCGAGAAAAACGTAAGGGACTAAACAGTTCACCGAGAAAAACGTTAGGGACTTTACCGTGTGTTTTTTAAAATAGAGGGACTAAACAGTGTGTTTTGTCAAAATATAGGGACTAATAAATTAATTACCCTAAAATATAGGATACTATAACAGTTTAATGTACATATAAGAATACATAAAAATACTGATTTTTAGGCCCATGGTTCCGTCTTTTCTGAGCAACTGCAGTTGCATCTTCCGCCATTTTTAGCTTACGTGTCAATAATGACTTGCTTCATCTCCCATCCTTCAATCAACATTGTTACTACCAATGCATCTGCATGTGGAGGGATTACTGGACCTGTTTCAGCAAAAAAGGTGATTGAGGGATGTTTTATCCAGGGCGGATATTTTGACTTCTTTTTTCACGGGTGGCTGATACCCTGGTCCATCTGCTATGACATTAATGACACTTTTGGATTTCTTTCTAGGCTCTATCTTTTGCTTGTCGTTGTCTTATTATTTGATATTCTAGACAAATCTATCTTCTACTTTTCCAGCTCCCAGCAAGCTTCTGTGTCATGGCCATTTCTTCTACGGAACCTGCAATTCGCCTTGGCGTACATGCTTCCCTCCTTTGGGTTTGGGATATGTAATGTCCCGTTTATACTAACTCTTCTTCTTTATATTGTGGCAAGTTATGAGCTTTAAACCTTTTGTCCGCCTCGTACCCTAGGATCCGGGCTGTGGATGGCGAATTCCTGTTAACAAGCTATGAACCTTCCTAGTACGATGATCCACCTGTTCAACCTTTCGATCTTTCCTTTTTGGCTAATGACATAACCAAGGAATTTTTTCTGAAGTGGCTCCGAATGTACACTTCTCTGGATTGAGCTTCATAGCGAAAGACTGTTTGCATTGGTCTCATTGGCAAATATCATGTATGATGCAATATCTCCTTATGGAATTTTTAGTTCATCTTGGAATCAACTCAGTAATTCCTTCACGTTAGTCCCTGACTCTAAAATGAACTTTAGTTCAAAGGATAAAACCAAGTAAATATTATATGCCAAACAAATTCATAATAGAATTTTTAATCGTGCTTGCTTTAATAATACCATATATAACGGTCATAACCATAAATGTTACTATTGCACATAAATATCATAATGGATTTTTAATAATGAATAACCATAATGACAAAGGTTAAAAACAATGTCTTTTGCATTATAATGCACATTATCACCCAAATAAATTTATTTTAAATATCATAAATATTATAACCTTCAATACTGGGTAAGATATAGTTACTATTTACTTGTAACTGATATTATGCTATCATGTCTTAATGGCATTCAGAGATTATTAATGCCTTGTTTGGAGGAAGTGCAACTAAAGTAAGACAAGTGATGGTTTAATAATGTAGTTATATATAAAATTACTCTTATATTATTTTATTTATATAAATAAAATAAAGGACAAATGGTAGTTTTGGAAGAAAAAGACATGTACCATGATTCTACTTCAATTCGAGGTGTAAGGAAAATTTTCCAAAATTCATCCATAACTATCTTCAAATGTCATCATCCAAACAATCTCTAAAGAACTCTTATGTATATCCTAAGAACTTTGCATAAATTAATGTTCTTATTCGAAACTAACACTTGCACTCTTTTGTAGTTAGTTAAGGACATGAAAGTTTTGTTTATCCAATTTGGTAATTGTTAGGCATGAAAATGACTACAATTAAACATACTATTTGTGATGAATTAAGGGTGTTTTAGGCGTAATATTACTTAAAGGAAGGACTTATAAGTGTTTTATGCAAATTTGAAAAGATTAAGTCAAAAAGGCTGTTAAGTAGACTGTTTTACAGAAGCCATGGGGAGTTGTGCAACCTTTGATCCAGCGGTTAAACGCTATGTGCCTGATGACGGATAGCAACGTGACAAGCAGCAGGAGCGGCAGAAAGGAGCGATAGGAAAGAGCGGCTAAAGTAACAAGATGACAAGAGTGTTCGACCCTTGAGTGTTCAAGGGTCAAAATATCTTAACCACTTCTAGTAATCCAGGATCAGTTGAACAATCTATTTTGTTTTGTAATATTTTATGAATACTTTTGTACCGATTGCTTTTTCCTCATATTTATAGACGTAGTGGAGGGAAAGGAAGAGGTACCTTTTCTGAGAACAGAAGATAGAAGTTTTTGTGAACTATGGTAGAGAGAGAAGCTCTCTAAGGAGATTATGACTCTATTGATGGAGTCCTGTAGATACAATGCAGGCTGTTCACTCGGTAGTATGAGTGAGTAGTAGTTTTGAACGGGTTCGTCCAGTTAGGGCTTCGTATGTAAGTCTTCTATTTTCTTATTTATGAATGAATGTTGATATATTATGATGTGTTTGATAAAGCTTTCACTCCATTGCTGTATGCATGTATGTTTGTGTTAGATGAATGATAGGGAACTGCTTTCATCTTCACGGAACCTTTTATCAAACGTCCAACCCCGAAGCAGGAATGTTAGGAGGTTGTATCAAGGGTTTTCTTCATTGAAATGCAGTTTCGATCATAATGCAAGAAAGAACGAACCTTAGGGACGCTTACGGTTGTAGTATGTCTTATAATCTTAAGAACACACGAGAGTTGACTTAAGTGAGCATTAAAGCAGAAACCTTGACTTCACTTTACGTCATTCATGAATAAATAGGATGTTTAGAGACTGATAGTAACATGTTCTGCTGTGCCTAGCCTGTTCTACCTTTTATCATTATCAAATACTCTTTTTCATAAGTTTAATCATTGACTTTGTTACCATTTCACAATATCTCTCAATATAAAGAATTCACACACCACGAACACCCTGTTCTGCAAGGTTTTTCTAGTAAAATTTGGTCATCAATCCCTTGGAGACGATACTCTATTTATCACTTTATTACTTGTATCTAGTGCACTTGCTAGAGTCTGTTCAGAGGACAACAAGTTTTTGGCACCGTTGCCGGGGATTGAAAGCAACAAAGTTTATCTGAAAATTTCTGTGAAACAAGGTGTTTTTAATCTGTTTGTTAAGTAGTGCAACCAGAAGTAGTTCTCTTACTGTCTATGCGCAGAGCTGGACCACTAGTTTTTCCTATCGATCTTGAGTTAAAGAGAACGTGTAGACGAAACCAAACGGGAGCTCGACGATCAAGACAAAGAGAACGATAAAGAGAAAGAAGGATGGCTGGAAGAGTACCAGAACAACCAGTTCAACCGCCTCCTAAAGAAGAAGGAGAGAACAATAATCCACCAGTCATGAGAATCAGAGATTACTCCAGACCTACCATGGAAGGACACTCATCGTGTATTGTGTTGCCTAACGAAGGGAACAACTTGTTTGAAGTAAAAGCATCCATGATACAAATGTTGCAAGCAGTAGTGCAATTCAATGGATACCAGTCGGAAGATCCAAATGGGCAAATCCAGGAGTTTATTACGCTGTGCAACACTTTCTGATCAAACCGAGGAGTCTCCGATGACGTGATAAGGCTGAAGCTGTTTCCTTTTTCTCTCAAAGATAAAGCAAAGAACTGGCTAAAGAACCTACAGGAAGGAACCATTGCCACATGGGAGGACATGGCCAGTGCTTTTCTAATGAAATACTTTCCACCTAGACAGACCATCAAACTCTGAAATGAGGTGTCCCGTTTCGTGCAAGAAGAGGATGAATCCTTGGCCGAGGCATGAGAAAGGTACAAAGAGCTATTAAGGAGGGTACCAAATCATGGCATCCCCATATGGATGCAAGTACATAATTTTTACAATGAAGTCACCAACACATATAAAATCCAGATTGAATCCATTGCGAATGGTAACCCAGAGGATCTTGAACCGCAAGCCTTGTACGAACTTATTGAAAAAGTGGTAAGCACAAGTTATAATTGGCATTCAGCCAGGAGTGAAGGAAAAAGAATGGCAGATGGTGACATGGTTTCAAAGCCGACGACCCAAGTGGAACAGCTTGCCAGACAGATCAGCAAAATCAACGTCTCATCTATTCATAGTGAACCACCATTTAATGATGTCTGTGGTTTTTATGGAGGACCTCATTTTAACATCAACTGCCCTGGAGTCAAGCAAGGAAAAGGTGAGCAGGAAAAATGTGACTATGCTGGATATAATCAAAGAAACCCACCAAATCCTTACTCCAATACATACAACCCAGCTACAAGAAATCATCCAAATTTCGGATGGGCTGGACAGCCAAACCAGTAGGAGCAACCTAGATGCCACCAGAAGCAAGGAGGACATTACCAGAGGCAGCCTCAACAGCACTACAAACAGCCTGTTCCACCCAAGGAAGATGTAGAACAGGACATGAAGACAATGATGATGCAATTTATGAAGCAGACACATGCTTCAATCAAAAATTTGGAGACACAAGTTCATCAACTGGCTGCTTCATCATCAAAAGGAAAAAGAGTGATGTCGAGTAATACCGTACCAAATCTTAAAGGAGATGTCATGGCAATCACTCTACGATCTGGTAAAGAAACTAATCCTCCTTTGATGCCTAATAAGAGTGCTGAGTGTGCAGGTAGTTCTGGAGTTAATGAGAAGAGGCAGGAACAGACTGTTCTTGACCAAGAAAAGCCAGCCGAGACATGTCTTGCATCTGACAACGATCAGGAGGAACCAGGGAAGAAGTATTATCCACCTCCTCCCTATGTACCACCTGTACCGTATCCGACGAGGCTGGTAAACAAAAATCTTGAAGAGCAGAATTCAAAAGTGCTAGACACCTTGAGGAAGCTGCATATCAACATCCCCTTCGTGGAAGCACTTACTCAGATGCCCACATATGCAAAATTCTTGAAAGATATCTTATCAATTAAAAAGGAATTGGAGAACATTTCGATGATCCAACTGAACAGGGACTTCTCGTCAATATTACAGAACAAGCAGCAGCTTCTAAAAAAGCTGAAGGATTTAGGGATTTTTTCAATCCCATGTTCTATTGGCAAGTTAAATATTGAAAATGCATTGTGTGACCTAGGAGCAAGTATAAACCTTATGCCATATTCTGTGTGTGTTAAGCTAGGGTTAGGAGAACCACAACCAACTAGAATGCCCATCTAGTTGGCTGATAGGTCTGTATGCTACCCTAGGGGAGTTGTGGAGGATGTGTTAGTCAAAGTAGGGAAGTTTATATTGCCTGTTGATTTCATAATAATGGATATTGACGAAGATTTGCATGTTCCAATTATTCTCGGCAGACCATTCCTAGAAACAGGTAAAGCATTAATAGATGTGGGAGAGAGGCAACTATTTTTAAGAATTAATGGGGAAGAGATCATTTTTAAGATGAATGAAGCTATGAGATGAGCTAACACTAGTGATGACACATGTTATTTCTTAGATGATTTCCAAAGTCTATCTAATTCGCAGGAACAGGGACATGACACATTGGAAGCACTCTTGGGAGAAGAGGTTAATCTCTGTGAAGGAATAAGTTGTTTCATCGAAACAGAAGCTTCATCAATCCATCCTGATCCAACTATTCCCACTCATCAAGAACCTCCTGAAATACCCAGTGTGCCTTTATCAAAACCTAAACTAAAGCCTTTGCCATTGCATCTTGAATATGATTTCCTGGAACCACCAAACGGAAGCCCGGTGATTATATCTTCCAAATTAACCCCTGATCAGAAAGCTCAACTCATGGAGGTGTTAAGAAGAAACAAGGATGCACTTGCATGGAAGATAGATGACATCAAGGGGATTAGTCCAGCTATGTGTGTTCATCGGATCCTGATGGAGAAAGACCACAAGCCGTGTGTCCAGCCACAACACAGATTGAACCCACACATGAAGGAGGTCGTGAGGAAAGAAGTAATCAAGCTATTAGATGCAGGGATTATTTACCCCATTTCTGACAGCGTGTGGACAAGCCCTGTTCATGTAGTTCCGAAGAAAGGGGGTACGACAGTTGTTCTAAATGAGAAAAACGAACAGGTCCCCATGAGAACCATAACCGGATGGAGAGTTTGCGTGGACTATCGAAAGCTAAACGAAGCAACAAGGAAAGACCATTTTCCTTTGCCATTCATTGATCAGATGCTGGAACGACTGGCGGGCTATGCATTTTACTGTTTCCTTGATGGGTACTCAGGGTACAATCAGATTGCCATCCATTCTGAAGATTAAGAGAAAACAACCTTTACTTGCCCCTACAGGACTTACGCTTTCAGACACATGCCTTTTGGGTTGTGCAATGCACCTGCTACGTTTCAAAGATGCATGATGTCTATATTTCATGATATGGTGGAGCGAACTATGGAAATCTTCATGGATGACTTCTCTGTTTATGGAAATTCATTTGAAAGCTGTCTGAACAACCTGGAGGCCGTGTTAGTACGATGTAGAGAGACAAACTTGGTTCTAAACTGGGAAAAATGCCATTTCATGGCCACCGGAGGAATTGTGCTTGGACATCAGATCTCGGAAAGGGAATGGAGGTAGACAAGGCAAAGGTAGAGGTGATAGAGAAGCTGGTTGTTCCTGCTAATGTGAAAGATGTTAGAAGTTTCCTTGGACACGCAGGTTTCTACCGAAGATTCATAAAAGACTTCTCAAAGATTGCATTACCACTATCAGCTCTGTTACATAAAGATGTGGATTTCACTTTCGGAACAGACTCTATAAAAGCATTTGAGATTCTGAAAGGCAAACTGATCAATTCACCCATTCTAGCCGCACCAAATTGGGAATTGCCCTTTGAAATGATGTGTGATGCTAGCGACACATGCGTCAGAGCTGTTCTTAGAAAAAGAATTGAGAAGAAGTTTAGACCGATCTATTATGCAAGCAAAATGATGAACGAGGCTCATCAGAACTATACCCCGACAGAGAAGGAGCTTCTTGCAGTGGTGTATGCTTTTGACAAATTTCGTCCTTACTTGGTTTTGTCAAAAGTAGTTGTTTACACAGATCACGATGCCTTGCGCTACCTGTTTGCAAAAAAAGATGCTAAGCTGAGGCTGATATGGTGGTTGCTCTTGCTACAAGAATTTGACCTCGAGATCAAGGACAAGAAAGGAACAGACAACGTAGCTGCTGATCATCTATCCAGAATTTCTCATACCAACAACCAGGAACAACCCGAAATCTTGGAGATTTTCCCAGATGAGCGTTTGTATTCTCTACAAGTTACTCCATGGTTTGCTGACATTGTCAATTACCTTGCTAGTTCAATTAAACCTCACAGTTTGTCCACTAACCAAAAGAAGAAATTCTATGCTGAAATAAAATATTATTTTTGGGAAGAACCGTATCTTTTCAGGTTGTACGCAGATCAGATCATACGCAAATGCATCACCCAAGAGGAAGGACATGCTATGCTGAGCCATTGTCACGATCGAGAAGCTGGAGGACATCATAGTGCAAGCATGACGGCAGCCAAGGTGCTCCAATCAGGTTTTTTCTGGCCAACAATTTTCAAAGATGCCAATATGTTCGTAAGTACTTGTAATGAGTGCCAAAGAACAGGTAATATCTCGGCTAGGAATAACATTGTTGTATGTGAAATATTTGATATATGGGGCATAGACTTCATGGGACCATTCCCTACGTCTTTTGGGCATAAATATATATTGGTTGCAGTAGACTATGTAAGCAAGTGGGTGGAAGCAATAACTAGTCCCACTAATGATGCCCGTGTGGTTGTAAAATTCCTGAAAAGGCTGTTTGCCCGATTCGGTGTCCTACGAGCTATCATTAGTAACCAAGGAACCCACTTTTGCAATGCCCAGTTTGAAAAGCTGATGGGCAAGCTTCGCGTCACTCATAGAATTGCCACACCTTATCACCCACAAACAAGTGGGCAGGTTGAGATCTCCAATAGAGAGATCAAAAGAATATTAGAGAAAACGGTGGGCAATTCTAGGAAGGACTGGGCAAACAAGCTTGACGATGCTTTGTGGGCATATAGAACTTCATACAAGACACCCATTGGAATGTCCCCATTTAGATTGATGTATGGAAATCTTGTCATCTTCCAGTAAAGATGGAGCATAGAGCCTTCTGGGCGTTAACTTTCCTGAATTTTGAGAAACAGGCTGTGGGCGAACAGAGAAGGTTGCAACTATCTGATATGGAGGAATTCAGGTTGTTTTCATACGAAAACGCAGTCAATTATAAGGAGAAGACCAAGAAATGGCACGATAGGAAAATACAGGAGAAATTCTTTCAAGAAGGACAGAGGGTCCTTTTGTACAATTCAAGGCTCAGACTGTTCCCTGGGAAGTTAAAGTCCAGATGGTCGGGACCGTATACAGTAAACAAGGTGTTCTACCACGGGGCAATAGAGATTGTCAAGGATGGTCATGAACCTTTCAAGGTCAACGGACAACGGTTAAAACCATATCTCGAGAATGATCACCAAAGGAAAATTGACACGATCCACTTCCAGGATCCCCCAAGCCAATAGAATCAAGAACAGGGTGTTCGCTGCAAACACCAATTGTAGCAAGCGATGGGGAGTAATCTTACATTTTAGTACCTTAATTTTAATTTTTGTCAAATTTTAGGTAGGATTGCTTAGTCATGTTAAAATTAACTCTGTGTTCAAATGAGGGTCCGTAAAATAATTTTTTTTTTATTGTCACCATTTTTAAGTGCGAGCAAAAATGTAAAGGCACCTAGGCACCCAGCTTAACTGTTAAAGACATACCCTGTGCGTTGCACCCACATATTAGGAAAAACCATTTGAGCCTGCCCTTTTTGTTCGTTAACTTAGCCTTTAAACAACCACATGACCATCACTTTGTTCCAAAAAGAACCATGAATTTGCCTCTTGCAAGCTGTGTTTATTGAAAATATAACAGGAGGAGGAAATTCGCGCACTCAATAAGATAAAATACTTAATTAGGGACAATGATCAGGAGGAAAACAATATGATAAATCATTAAAAATACCTCCTATGTCATGGCACAGAATCACTGTGTATGCCCAAACTTTGGAGATTGGTTGTTTAATGGTAGGCGTAAATGACGAAATTGGGTAAAGCATTTGAAAACAAGTTGTGCAGTAAGGTATGTTAAAGACCAAGGTAGTTATGTCATGTGCATGAGGTCGAAATTCTTACACTTAAAGAGCCATTCACTTCCACACCCTTACCTTAACCATACATTACAACCCCTGAAGACCTTTGGACATTGCTTGAAATTTTTTGATCCATAGAAATAGGACCAATAAGCAAATTCACACCCTACGGGTACATTTACTGAGCTGAGGAGTGAAGTTGCATTCCCTTCCTTATGGCTAAAAAGAGCCATTCGAGAGTGAGTGAAACATCCCTTCCTTAGTGAGGCAGTTCAGGTAATAAGGTTGTTCAAATGAAAGTTGAGGTAAAGCGTGAAGCTTTGAGGAATTTCTTGAGTAAGGATTCATGAGTTAAATCGGGTATAACCACATTTTTTTATCTTAAACTGCAAATTTCTGACCTTATATTTTCCTGAGCGTTTTCTTTTGTCCCTCCTAAATAATCTGTATTAATCTCTTCTCCTACATTTTGTTTATTCGTCAAACTTCTCTTTTGTATCTTTTCATTCCTAAATTCTTCCAGTTCATTGTTCTATTGTTCATTTCTGTTTACTTGAGGACAAGCAAAGATTTAATTTGGGGGTATTTGTTAGGCATGAAAATGACTACAATTAAACATACTATTTGTGATGAATTAAGGGTGTTTTATGTGTAATATTACTTAAAAGAAGGACTTATCAATGTTTTATGCAGATTTGAAAAGATTAAGTCAAAAAGGTTGTTAAGCAGCCTGTTTTGTAGAAGCCATGAGGAGTTGTGCAACCTTTGATCCAGCGGTTAAACGATGTCTACTTGATGACGGATAGCGACGTGACAAGCAGTAGGAGCGGTAAGAAGAAGCGACAGGAAAGAGCGGCTAAAGTAACAAGATGACAAGAGTGTTCGACCTTTGAGTGTTCAAGGGTCAAAATATCTTAACCACTTCTAGTAATCCAGGATCAGTTGAACAATCTATTTTGTTTTGTAATATTTTATGAATACTTTTGTACCGATTGCTTTTTCCTCGTATTTATAGACGTAGTGGAGGGAAAGGAAGAGGTACATTTTCTGAGAACAGAAGATAGAAGTTTTTATGAACTATAGTAGAGAGAGAAGCTCTCTAAGGAGATTATAACTCCATTGATGGAGTCCTGTAGATATAATGCAGGCTGTTCACTCGGTAGTATGAGTGAGTAGTCGTTTTGAACGGGTTCGACCAGTTATGTAAGTCTTCTATTTTCTTATTTATGAATGAACGTTGATATATTATGATGTGTTTGATAAAGCTTTCACTCCATTGTTGTATGCATGTATGTTAGTGTTAGATGAATGATAGGAAACTGCTTTCATCTTCACGGAACCTTTTATCAAACGTCCAACCTGTTGGTCCCTTTTAACGTGACAAGTTAGTTCCAAGGGAGGGGGGATAGGAACTATTTAAAATTTTGTCCGTTAAGGCTGACTTCTTTTCTTATGAAAAGGTTTACATAGCGTGACTAAGCAGTTTGAAGACACAAGCTTAGTCAACTTGTGACTAAGTCTGTTTCTTTCCTTGAGTCAGGAAATAGCACTTAGAGTCTATTCCTGAACTCAGCTTCTTAGTATACTTAACTCAGCGTGAGTTCGTTACTTAGTCAATTTTATAGCAAGCAATATGTAAAGGAGTTTAAGGGTTAGAAAGATATTACTCAGCAGACTTATCCTGGTTCGGCCTCTCGGCCTACGTCCAGTCCCCGGAACTCGTTCCGAGCTTTTTGAATTCTCTACTGAGCTCTTTAAAGGTAGAGCACGAAACCTTTTACAATAGAAGCTGAGTATACAAGAGTACCTTCCTCTATACCTCTACTCACTCCTATATCTACCGCTGAGTACTATAACCGAGTACTCAGCCTCTCCTTTCTATTCTTCTAGAAATGATAAAGTGTTTGTCCTAAACAACAATTGCTAAGACACTTTAGATGATTAAAATCACTCTAGACTTTTACACAATAATATGGAAATTGGTGTAAGGTTTTTGCTTTGCTTTTCTCACAGAACTTCGTGTAGAAATTTGGTCAGCGTTTTGACTAGTTGAAGATCTGCATGGCATGAAGCAAATGAGAGGCGTTTATATAGTGACACTTGAGACACCGGTCATTTCGAATTTTGAAATAACCGTTGGAGGGAAACGGCTTCCTGTCGTTGTCACTCAGTACGTGCACAGTGTCGTTGGTCAATGAGATTCTTGCATCTTCTATCCGCGGTAGTGCTCAGCAGCTTTACGTCCGGTAAACAGAATGTTTCGACATTTTTGGCAAAGTCTTCCAGACAGCTTTCTACGCCTTCTGAACTTTACCCTAAGTAGAAATACTTTATCTAGAAGTTGATCCTTGTCTGCCGCTGTCCTGACTGCTTGTCGCTTAACTCAGCAGCTTCTTCTTGAAGCTTTTGCTTAGAAGGCTTCTCGATCCTTCTTCATGTTGAGTCATCGTTTTGCTTGAAATGGCTACGTTTCATCTTCTTGGGCCGTGAGGTCTTGATTATGTTGACTTGGGCTTGACTTCCACTCATGGGCTTTTAGACTTTATATCTTAATGTCTTATAGATAAATAAACTCAACATTGAACAAACACATTAGTATAAATAAATCAAAGCATTTAAATTTAATGTGTTTAGAATATTTTTTATCAATTACTTAAATAATTTTGTCAAATCAAAATCTTGTGGAAAGGTGTTTCAACAAACTCCCCTATTTTGATGTTGGCAAAAATATTCAGTCAAGAACTCAGTGTTGAGCTCCCCCATGATAGTTGACCTTATACTCAGTATACTCCCCCGAAAGGGTTGAGCGGCTGACTTAGATTTGCTTTAAACATTTCAAGGTTTAATCAAGTAAGTCTAAGGTCAGTTTTCAGAATTAGGTCAGCTCATGTAACATATTCTATTTAACTCAGTTTATGCGGAAGATTTAGATATCAGAGAGCGCTGAGTATTTCTTTGTTCAACGTGTTTAAGAAGACATATAAAAGAGGTCAACATATTGATCAACATAGCATACAGTCATAAACCAATGTAGACAAATAGCACAGTTGATTTAGTGAAGATGCATTTAACTTTTCAATACAAAACATAAGTAAGCATCACACAAGATTGGTCAAATTTGGAAAAGATAGATGCATGCATAGTTTTGTATTCAGGTGGTCAGCATAACAAAAATTCACAGGGGAAAGACTACAAGTTTTAACAAAATGAAATCTAGTCAATCCTAGTCAAGCTAAAGCTATTTCTTCTTGTAGTTGAGTTGGGCTTCATGCTCTTTAGCTTTACCCTTTCCCTTTTGTTTTTGCTGACTACCTGAAGCTTCTTCTGAATGTTGGGTTCTTTGAGCTTGTACTTTCTCCCGCGTTTTGCCACCATCAGCAGGAGGAGGAATGAAAGTGTCTTCAACGGCAGCTAGAGTTAGGCATTTAGAGAATGCCTTTAGCTTTCGTGTGCTGGTATTTATGCCGTAAAAAATGGGAACACCATCATCCAAAATAGCTCGTGGAATCCTGACATCTGCAGCACTCAGCATACTCAGAACATATGCTTGAGGCTTTCCAACCCAGTGAATGCTGTCAGTGAGCATTGCAAAAGCTTGATGAAACATCTTTAGCAAAGAAGAATCAAAATACTGACGCTGAGCGTTGGTGTGTCGTGTTGGGGTTTAGTGTCCTATAGACAATTGTTCTAGGATACAAACTTAATGTAAATGAATTGTTCTTTATATCATTTGTTTAATGAGATATATGTTTTATAACTATATAAAGGCAATCCCTTTTAAGCACTAAATAAAGTCTAATAAAAGGAAATCCGTAAGTTTATTTAAAGTGATTATAAAGTGTTCATACAAGCATGAAGTGAGACAAAACTTTATAGTAAACTGATAAACTTAAAACCACCCCAAGTCAAGTGATATGTTTGGGATTGACATATCACTGTTAAGACTTGTATGTAACAATGTCTTCTGTCCGACAGAAAGCTGATCTCACAAGCTTCATATATACAAATATCTGGACAGTTACATAGATCCGATGAAACGTTGTTCATTAGGATTGGGGATCCGATTTGAGATAACAGGATGGGTAGATTCATCCTTGTCACCTGTTCATCTCATTGGTATTAATAGGTATAACTAATCCTCATACTCAAAGGAATATTAATTGGTATCCTGGATTACAGAATGTGATGCTTTGACTCTGGTGTAACACGATCCTTAACAGAGATAACTCTGGGGTGTGAATAGTAGACGTTGGGTATCACAGGAAGTAATTGCGGAGTCGTTATAGATTGGATTGAGCATTTATCACTCCCGATAAATGGGAGATACATCCATGGATCGCTTGTGGAAGACTCGACTCTAAATCCTTGCAAGGTGATAGCTTAAGAGTAAGAAATACAGATTTCACTTAACCTATCTTTTTGAGTTGACTCGGCATGTATAAGTAAAACGAACGTCTCGCTATATGTGACTTGACATCACCCATAGTCATAAGATTCAGTTCAAGGATGTAGTTGATAAAGGATCGAATTATACTGTAACTAATACGGAAAGGTTAACGACAGAATCAACCTGTCTTCTTATAGCTCTGGGGGAATGATTACGGACTTGCTAATCACATACTCTGTACATCATTCCGTTATGCAAAGATTAAATATAATTCTTTGGAAATTGATTTAATAACATTGCATACGGCTAGAAGCAATAAGAACCTAATGGATCACACATAAGACTTGGAACCTAAAAGAGAGATAGATGTTAATTAATTGATAGAAGCCCAATTGAGCCCAATAAGGCCCATGGACATAAGGGGGTCGAAATTCATGTAGTGATATACATGAATAATTAATTTGATTTTGTTAATCCTAATTAGATTAGGAATATGAATTAAATTAATTAAGAGATAATTAAGTTAGGAGTTTTAATTATATTAATATACTCCTATTATTATCCAATAAGGTTATTATTATTATCCATAATATATTAGATATATAGTGAGATAATAATTAGGAATTCTATTCCGAATGGAATTCCTATTCAGTAACCTAATTCTATCTAACTAGGGATTAGATACAAGAGATTATAAATACCCCTTCCCTTGAGATTTTCGAAATCCAAGCAAGTCATACCCTACTTGTGATTTTCGAAATTCACCTAGTCTAAGAGAGAGAAAATTCGACACCCCTAGTTCGAGCACGAGATTTCTCTACGGCTTCGTTTGATCAATTGATTTTCATCTATTTCTTTTATCCTTGATCTTGTGTTGATTAGTTAGAGGCAATCTACTTTGGTTGCTATTCAACGGTTGATACTAAATTAATCTTCCCGTGTTTTATTTCGTGTTTGGGAACTCGAAGAAGAAAAACAAACAAAAGGGAGAAATTCGTTTTACTACTCCTACATCAGGTCAGTTCACAATTGTGCGGATTCCTGGAGATTGAACCGTCGGATCGTCGCGATTTTTGGACAGGAGCTTATAGACATATTCTTCCACGTTTCCACCGAAGGGATTGTCGTTCAGAGGTCTGAAAGGTCTGTTTCGGATAGGGGCAGATTGGTAGACAATTTCTATCTCTTTTGAAGTTGTGGCCACTTCGTTTGCAACGGTAGATAGAACTTCTAAAAGGTATTTTTTCTTATCCTTCTTTATATGAAATAACGGTTAACGGATCTTGTGGTTAAATGGAAATAGGTTAAAATTTTTATATTTCCGCTGCTATACCTTAGCCTAATTTCCAACAGTGGTATCAGAACCATCGTTAAATCCGTTATTTCATATATGAAAATTTAGAAGTTTTTCAATAGGATTGAATAAATATTTATAGTTAGGATTAATTAACAAATTGTTTTGATTAATTAATTCTAAGGATAAATAAGTTTTAATTAATTGTTAATTAAAATAGATTATGCGTATGTTCCTAATTATTTTGGTTGATAACCATGATAACGAAATCTATTAGTTTTATAGTTAGATTGATTAAATCAGTCTTATTAATTCTAAAGATAAAATGGAAATCTATAGTAGTTTTTTCTATTTTCTGAAAATCGTTTTAAAACCGTTTTAGAACTGATATATATATATATATTTAAAATCGTTTTTATATTTAAATATATATGTTTCAGAAATTGATAGTTTTCTGTTTTGATTATCGAATGAATATTTGTTTAAAAGTTTGTTTTACCAATTTGTAAATCAAAATGTTAAATGAATTAAAATCAAAATAATTGGGACGTGCATAATTAAAGTTTTGTATAGTTATATTAATCTAAAGATTAATATAAAAGATACGAAACTATTAGAAGTAAAATTGGATGAAAGTTAATTTGATATGTTAATGTGATTAACATAAATATTACATAAGATAGTTATGTAATCAACCAATTAAATTTATTTAATTGAGTCTATGCATGTTTGGAGTTATGGACATATTTGGACCCTCTTTAGTCTTTTGGTATTTTTAAAATAGGGCCTGCGAGTCCTGCCTTTCTACTATCTATTGTAATTTCTCCTCTCATCTGATTCCCTTCAATTCAATTGAAGTTTTCTTTAGTAGTATAGAAATTAATATGTAATTTCAAGGCGCCATGGAGAAGACGGAGGACCTAAAGAGAAATATGTAATAGTTAGTATTTCCTTAGGTTTGCCATTTTATTCCGTCTCTGGCTCGACAGAATAATTTAGATGATATGTCCATAACGCCAATGTATGTGAATGTATGTGTCTGATGTATGCTAAAGCAAATCAAGACTAAGTTAGATTATGAGACCTAAAATAAAATCCCTCATTAAAAATTTAAGTAAATAAACAAGTTATTAAAATCGGTTGCCCCTCCCTAATATTATAATTCAGCCGGCAGTGTTGAGGGCCTTTGGGTTGTTGAGTAAACTCAAGCTCGGGGTCCTTTCGGTAACACCTGAATTATCGAAAATCATTTTTCATGAATATGGGGTAATACTTAAATTAGATTATGATAATTGGATGAGTAAACTCATGTTGTCATAAACTAATGGGCAAGACGGTTGGGATTAATATGAATAGCATATTAGTTACTAATGTGGTTAGTAACCCAATAACCTAGGAATCACATTAAAGATGTGATTGATTACATGAATCTACCTAATGAATGAGACTAGCTTGTTGAGTAAACTCAAGGCGAAATCTCAGGAGTTAGGATCCTAGCTCACTAAAGGATTTGTGAAATTCTTCGAATTAATATGAAGGGCTATTAATTTGGCAAAATAGTGGGAGCAATCTAAAATAAACTAAAAGACCTATAATTTTAGATTGATATACTTTAAGCAAATGAATGACATACGTTTACTCTTTCTCACTCTCAGGTTTAAATTAAACCCACTCTTATAATCATGACTAAAACCAATCTGCAAAACATTCTTACCGATAACAAATTGAATGGTTCAAACTTCACCGATTGGTTTCGTAACCTCAAAATTGTTTTGAAGTTCGATAAAATAGGGTATGTACTTGATACATCGATACCCCCTCTCCCTGCTGATGATGCTCCCATTGAGGAAATTGATGCTTACCAGAAGCATAAGGCTGATGATGATCATGCCGGATGCATCATACTTGCATCGATGACACCGGAATTACAAAGGCAACATGAGGAAATGGATGCCTATTCCATCATCATGCACCTAAAGGAATTGTTTGGGAAACAAACCAGGTGCGAACGCTACGAGATATCCAAGTTGCTATATCGTAGTAGGATGCAAGAGGGCACATCTGTCATGACACATTGTGTCAAGATGATTGGCTACATTACCAAACTTTCTAGTATTGGATTTGCGATGGATAACGAATTAAGTATAGACTTAATTCTTCAATCCCTCCCAGAAAGTTATTCACAGTTCATTATGAACTATCAGATGAATGACTTGCAAACCTCTCTTGAAGAGCTTGCAAATATGCTCAAGTCAGTTGAGCCCAATATGAAGAAAGACAAAGCCATACCGGCTCTTGTCATTGAGGGATCAAAGAAAAGGAAAGGGAGCTATCCCAATCCTAATTATCTGAAGAAAGGTAAGAAAGCCGTGCCCTACAAAGCTAAGGGAAAGGAAGTGAAGAAGCCCAAAGGAGAGTGCCACTTCTGTGGTAAAGACGGGCATTGGAAAAGAAACTGTTGGTGTACCTAGCCTTCCTCAAAAGGGGAAGAAGCTGGGACTTCAACATCTGGTATGTTTTATATTGAAATTTCACAGTCTGAATCTTTTGGTACTTAATACCGGATGCAGCCTGAGGATATTCCAGGAATATCTAGAAATATTATTTCTATTAGCCGCTTTGTTGACGACGGCTTTTCATATTTCAATAAAAGACAAGAGTTGCAATTTTTATAAAGATTCGATCTTTTATTTTTCAGGAATATCACAAAATGGGATTTATGTGTTAGATGACAAAATTCCTGTTTTTGCAATTGATACCAAAAGACATAAGCTAGATAATTCAACTTACTTGTGGCATTGTCGTTTAGGCCATATAAACAAGAGACGCATGCTAAAGCTACATTCAGATGGGCTTATAGATCCAATCGATCCCGAATCATTGGAAACATGCGAATCATGTTTAAAAGGTAAAATGACAAAGACACCCTTTAGCAATAAAGGTGAGCGTGTATCAGACACTCTAGGACTCATTCATTCAGATGTATATGGTCCTATGTCAGTCCAAGCAAGAGGAGGATTCAGATTCTTCATAAGCTTCATAGATGACCATACCCGATATGGTTACATCTACTTGATAAAGCACAAGTCAGAAGCTTTTGAGAAATTCAAATGAGTCAAGAATGAAGTAGAAAATCAATTAGGAAAGAAAATAAAGACGCTTCGATCTGATCGAGGTGGCGAATATCTTTCAGATGATTTTCTGAATTATCTAACTGAATGTGGGATATGCTCACAATGGACACCTCCCTATACACCACAACACAATGGTGTGTCCGAGAGGAGAAACCGTACCCTATTAGATATGGTACGATCCATGATGAGCATGACCTTACTTCCAAAGACGTTCTGGGGCTATGCCTTAGAAACTGCCCTCTTCACCCTAAATCGAGTACCAACTAAATCCGCTAGTTCCACACCATATGAATTGTTCGTTGGTACGAAACCCGTGTTTTCATTTATGAGAGTATGAGGTTGTTCAGCCTTTGTCAAACGCATTGCGTCCGACAAACTAGATTCGAAATCTGATAAATGTTTCTTCATTGGATACCCTAAGGAAACTATGTGATATTACTTCTATCATCCAGATGATCAGAAAATAATCGTATCCAAGCACGCAACCTTCTTAGAGAAAGAGTTTCTCAAAGAAACACAAAAGGGAAGCATGATTGAACTTGACGAAGTTCAAGAAGAAGAAACACCGACTGAAACAACAGAGGCGGTTGAGGTACCCAAAGGAGTCCCATTAGATGAGACTCTAGTGCCACCTATTCGTAGATCACAAAGAATTCGTGAACTCCCAGTTAGATATGGTTTTCTAGTGGGAGATGATAATGAGGTTCCCGTGTTAGACGACGAACCCGAAAACTACGAAGAGGCTCTTACTAGTCCAGATTCTAAAGCATGGCTTGAGGCCATGGATTCTGAAATGGATTCCATGTATACTAACCAAGTGTGGACTTTGGTTGATCCACCCGAAGGGATAATACCCATTGGGTGCAGGTGGATCTTCAAAAAGAAGACAAACATGGATGGAAAGGTTAGCACCTACAAAGTTAGGTTAGTAGCGAAAGGATATCGTCAGAAGCAAGGAAATGATTATGACGAAACGTTCTCTCCTGTGGCTATGTCCAAATCAATCAGAATCATGCTTGCAATTGCCGCTCACTACGATTATGAGATTTGGCAAATGGATGTGAAAACAGCTTTCCTAAACGGAAACCTGCTTGAGGATGTATATATGATGCAGCCTGAAGGTTTCATATCGAAGGATGGAAATAAAGTTTGCAAACTTCAGAGATCCATTTATGGACTCAAGCAAGCATCTAGAAGCTGGAATAAGCGTTTTGACGAAACCATAAAACAATTTGGTTTTGAACAAAATTGCGAAGAAGCTTGCATTTACAAGAAAGCAAGTGGGAGCTCTATAGCATTTCTCATACTATATGTGGACGATATATTATTAATGGGAAATGACGTTGCTCTCTTACAGTCAGTGAAAGTATGATTATCTGGTAACTTCTCAATGAAAGACCTTGGTGAAGCAGCTTATATACTTGGTATAAAGATCTATAGAGATAGATCGAGAAGACTGCTTGGTCTTTCACAGGCTACATACATTGAAAAGGTGCTAAATCGGTTTAGCATGCTTGAATCGAAACGAGGTAACTTACCCATGTTACATGGAGTAAAGTTAAACAATCATCAATGTCCTAAAACCGATGATGATAAACGACGCATGGCTGTAGTCCCGTACGCCATCGTAATCGGTTCGATTATGTATGCTATGCTATGCACTAGACCTGACGTAGCGTTCGCGTTATCTGTAACGAGTCGTTACCAAGGGAATCCGGGAGACGAGCATTGGATTGCCGTCAAGAACATTCTTAAGTACTTTAGAAGAACTAAAGATATGTTTCTAGTGTATGGAGAAGGTGATCTGAAAATAGAAAGATTTTCAGACGCAAGTCATCTCACAGATGAGAATGATTATAAATCCCAATCAGGATACCTGTTTATCTTGAATGGGGGCGCGTTCAGTTGGAAGAGTTCCAAGCAGGGAAGCGTAGCTTTCTCTACGACCGAGTCAGAGTATATCACAGCTGCGAAAGCAGCAAAGGAAGCGGTTTGGATTAGAAATTTCATTACAGAACTAGGTGTGGTGCCTGACATTGTCAATCCCATTACACTATACTGTGATAACAATGGAGCCATTGCGCAAGCAAAGGAACCACGGTCTCATAATGCATCCAAGCATTACCTTAAGCGATACCACATCATTAGAGAGATTGTGGCTAGAGGAGATTTGAGAATAGAAAGAGTACCTACAGAGGACAACATTGCAGATCCGTTGACAAAGCCTTTAACCCAGAGAATACATGATCGTCATTTAACTTCTACTGGGATAAGTTTTAGAAACAATTGGCTTTAGTCCAAGTGGGAGTATGTTGGGGTTTAGTGTCCTATAGACAATTGTTCTAGGATACAAACTTAATGTAAATGAATTGTTCTTTATATCATTTTTTTAATGAGATATATGTTTTATAACTATATAAAGGCAATCCCTTTTAAGCATTAAATAAAGTCTAATAAAAGGAAATCTGTAAGTTTATTTAAAGTGATTATAAAGTGTTCATACAAGCATGAAGTGAGACAAAACTTTATAGTAAACTGATAAACTTAAAACCACCCCAAGTCAAGTGATATGTTTGGGATTGACATATCACTGTTGAGACTTGTATGTAACAATGTCTTCTGTCCGACAGAAAGCTGATCTCATAAGCTTCATATATACAGATATCTGGACAGTTACATAGATCCGATGAAACGTTGTTCATTAGGATTGGGGATCTGATTTGAGATAACAGGATGGGTAGATTCATCCTTGTCACCTGTTCATCTCATTGGTATTAATAGGTATAACTAATCCTCAGACTCAAAGGAATATTAATTGGTATTATGGATTACGGAATGTGATGCTTTGACTCTGATAACAGGTGGGGAAATTCCGATCAACGTCCGACCCTGTGGGGGGGCATCGTTGGGTTCGACGGGGGGAAGCTCCGATGCCAAAGTCAGTAAGGTGAATCAAGGAAACAAACTGAATTGACAAAGGTTGTGAGAATGTGTACCTTGATAGCCTAGGGAATCAGGCTATATATAGCTAAGAAGTCGTAACCTTCAGGCAACTAGAAAGCCTCCATTAATGCTCCATTAATGGCGGTTACAAGTTATCTTTAACCTGGCGGTTAGCTAATTGATAACTCATTAATGATCTTTATGGCCGAGTCTGCGACCAGCCGTTACAGTGGCGAATCGGGTGAATGAAGAGATTCGCCTCATAGGTCCGCCAGCGGATCTCTTCAAGCAGATCCGTGGAGATCCGCCTGCCGTCTCCCCTTCGGGGATCAATACGCGGCGTTCTTGAGGTGAATATCCCTTTTAGTCCTTGGGATAATATCACGATGTTATCAGAAGCCCCCCCAAAATGCCTTTAAAGTCCTTTAGGGCTTTTGAGCTTCCGCGCGCCGTCATAAACATCTGCATTAATGAGCGCACTGTTCAATGCCAATGGATGAATGACACGTGTAGTGGACGCACTATCCTAGGAAGGAGAAAATGTCCTTCTTCTTCTTTCGCTTTCTCTTTCTTCTTCATTTCTTCCGCATCGTCTCCTTTCGAAGTTTTTTTTGGGAATTTTTCAGAGTCTCGCACCAAGCTTCCGATTTCACATGTAAGTTCATCTTCTTTTGTTTAACTTTTCTCTGGGTGTTTAGAAGTTCGTCTTCATCTTCTAGATCAACTTCGGAGCTTTTTAATTCGACCTCTTCTCCCGAAATAGAAGTCGATTTTAGTTGGACCACTTCGTCATCGGAGAACTCCTCTTCCTCCGAGGACACGATTAACTCTGATTTTGTTGGGTTTAGTGACTCGGTGTGTAATCGTTACCAAACTCGTTCCACTAGTAATCCAGCCCTTTCCACTTCCATCTCCGGTACCGCTCTGGCCGTTAAGGCTAGGTGTTTTCCGGGGACAATGGCCTCTTCTTCTATCCCACCTAGGAAAAAGAATCCTCGAGCGGAGTCTACTCCGTCTCGTATGAGTGCTGCGGATCTAGTGGATCTCGCGAATCGCTATCCTTGGATCAATAATTATGAGACTCAGTTAGCCGTAGCCCATCAACGACCTTCCTGTCCGCCTAGCGGTTTTCTCACTGTGTATTGCAGTCACGTAGAGAGGGGTTTCCGGCTTCCTCTCCCAAAGATGATGGCGGACATCCTCTCCTACTTTGATATTATGGCCAGTCAACTACATCCCAACGGTTGGTTGGATATTGCTTTAGACTGCTACCTCGCCTCAAATTTAGGAGTGGTGTATACGGGTTGCGTTTTTAGGGCTTTCCATAAACCCTCAAAACGGAAGTATGAATCCTATCTCACCTTCGCCAAATTCGGGACATATTCGCCCTTTAGCGACAAAATGTCAAATGTCCATTGCTGGGATGAGAAATTCTTCTATGTGAAGATAAAAGAGGGCGAATCGCTGGGTTTTCCCTCGTTTTGGAATCCCAAGCCTTTACATATGGCGGGCGATATGCGAATATTGACCGATAGTGATGAAGTGGTGGCGGAGCTCATGAAAAAGATCAAGGCAGATGCATGGACATACGCAGACGCTTTAGCCTTCATGATGAGCGATATCCCATTGATTCGCCGAGAGGGGGAGCAATTCATTTACTCTAAGATTACACAATTTGACCAAGGTAACTTTTATTCCTTCTTGAACTTTGATTACTTCAATGTTTTCCTTGGCAGGGGTTTATCTAAGGCCAATCACGCTATTGCAGAGAAGCGTAGGAAGTTCTTAGAGGCTGAAGCGCGTAGGAAAGATCAAGCGGCGAATCCTCAAACGGAGACTAGGAAACGCCCTGCGGGAACAGCGGTCGAGCCACCCCTAAAAAGGAGGAAGCCTATAACCACGGGAGGCCCTAAGCTTATGGCGGATGCCATAAGGTCCGCCAAGCCTGTTGGGGAGATAGAACAGGTAAGTTGTCTTTTATTTTTACCTGTTCATCAAGTTTTAAGTTTTGATCCTTGAATGTTGGTGCAGATGGCGAAGCCTGATATAGGCGGATACTGGTCCGCCAAGTATGGCGCTCAAGGATCTTTTGAGAATGAGTCAATCATAAATGACTTGGATGAAGCCCTTGGTCAGGTGGGCGAAGTGCAAAGGAGTCAGAATCAAATTCTTGGTTCAATTTATGCGCAAAAGGGGAAAACAGAGCTCCTTATGGTGAGTCCCCTAGAAAGGATTTCTTTTTATGAAAAAGTTGCTCCTTTGCTCTTTTCTCTTAATGAGATTGTTTGTTTTTGACAGATGTATACTCGTATACGTGCTATGGAGGCTGAGCTCCTTCAAAATGTGGCGGACAAGGCAACCATTGAAAAGCTAGAAAAAGATGTAGCGGATGCCAATGCGCACATTGCTTCTGTTAATGCGAACCTTGCCTTTGCCACTGCCGCCTTAGTCCTCAGAGATGCGGAGATTGGGAAGCTGAAGGAAAAGATTGCGACAGACGCCAAGAATCATGAGGACGCCCTAGGCGAAGCTGAATATATGGCGGGTGAGCAAGCCTTCTATTATGGCGAACTGCTCATGGCGTACTTCTCTCTGGCGCATCCCGAGATTGATTTCACAGATCCTCAGTTCGCCGTCCCCGAACCAGAAGACGTAGCCAAATATGACAAGATGGCGGACGCCAAGGAATACATCCGCGAATATGTTCAGAGATGGATGAAGGGACCCATGGAAGAAAGCAAACCTTCCGCTACTGTCCCCCTAGTGGAGCTTGAGGAAGTGCCCCCCAAGGCGGGTGAAGAATCGATCATTGATACCGCTCTTCCTCTTAGTCCCACATCTTCCGTGGAAAAGGAGGTACCTTTGGTTGGCGTATCTGAGGCTGTGGAGAAGGAGGCTTTCCAGGCAAGCGTCGTAAGCGAGGATAATGTAAAGGAGGATGCTCCTATTATTACTTAGTTGTTTACTTGTGATTTGTAAAAAATCGTTAAGTACAATTTGTTTTAATCCTTTATGGCAGCTATTTATTTTACCATTACGTTTGCGTAAGTAAATATATAGGCATCTAGGATTTATTTTGGAGTAGGTGGCCAGCCGTACCCCATAGCATGGACCTTTGCGAAGGTTAGAAGCTGTTCTATTCCATTGAAGGAAGTAAAGCTGCCTAGGGGATCAATTTGCTACCTGTCTTTGAGGTGAAGTGATCCGCCCGTAGGACTTGTGAATCCTTTTTTGGGAAGGATATGTAAGAGAGTGTAAAGACCTTGCATCCAAGGATCGTTTTAACTCTATCGGAGATTGAGATCTTCTCAGAGATGGATCCGCCCATAAGATGGATTCTCTTATGTCCAAGGAGAAAAAGTAGCGATACTTTGTTAATGGAGAGCGTCGGATGCCCCCCTTCTTTTTAAGACTGGAATATTTATATTGCTGCAATAAACTTTAAAAAGAACATAGATAATAGAACAAATGATGTTTATTAATGGGAGAAATGCTTTATTACAGTAAGCAGGTCTTATAAGTGAGCCTCGTTAAAACCTTTAGTAAGAAAAACCACATGGGAAAAAGCTTACTAAAGGAAAAAGAGTACTCAAGACCGTGTGTACACTTTATTTCTTGACAAAATATTTGCGGAGATTTTGGAGGTTCCATGTGCGCGGCAATGTGTTGCCCTCCATGTCCTGAATTTTAAATGTGGCGAATCCAATCTTCTCCACTATCTGATATGGACCCGTCCAGTTGAGCCCTAACTTGCCCTTGCCTTCTCGAGACTGGATTTTGTCGGCCTTTCGGAGCACAAGGTCACCCACATTCAGATCCACAAGCTTAGCATTTTTATCATGGTAAGCGGCGATTCGCTGTTTATACGCCGCCATGCGTACATAGGCTTGGTCTCTTCGATCGCCTACTTGATCCAGACTTTCCCTTAGCCTTTTGCCGTTGTCCTCTTCGTAATAAAAGGCCACTCTATCACTTGGGACCTGTATTTCAACCGGGATCACAGCCTCTACCCCATGAGATAGGGCGAATGGTGTTTCTCCTGTGGCCGTCCTAGGAGTGGTGCGATAAGCCCATAAAACGCTTGTCAGCTGATCCGCCCACTTCTTATCATGCTCTCCCAATATCTTTTTTATCCCTTTTACGATCGTCCGATTTGTGACTTCAGTCATCCCGTTAGATTGGGGATAATAAACGGAGGCAAATCTGTTCAGGATGCCCAACCCTTCATAGAAAGTTTTGAATTCGCTACAGTTGAACTGTGCTCCATTATCAGTGATGATGGTATGCGGAACACCGTATCCTCCCACGATGTTGTCTTTGACGAATTCCACCATTCGTTCTGCAGTGATGGAGGAAACAGCTTCGGCTTCTACCCACTTGGTGAAATGATCCACTGCCACTACCACGTACCTCCTCTGTCGGCGAGTCGGAGGAAATGGGCCAACAATGTCTATTCCCCAGAGGGTGAATGGCTGTCCTTCTATGATGGGCCTCTGGATATGTTTGGCAGTATGTGATTCATTCGCATGAATCTGGCAACTATGACAAGATTCTACCAATTTTTGGGCATCCAATTCGGCCGTGGGCCAGTAGAAACCCGCTAACCTGGATTTCTTCAAGATGGTGGCGGATGCTTCATGAGCCCCACATCTTCCGTCATGTAGCTCTTTGAGGATTTGATGTCCCTCTTCCGGCAGAATGCACTTCAACCAGGGGTGGCTAAAAGATTTTCTGTAAAGGCCGTCATTGATCATGGAGAAATAAGCCGCTCTCCTAACTATCCGCCGTGCCTCTTCTTTATCCTCAGGTAAAGTTCCACTTAGCAGATATTGGCGGATGACCGATCTCCAATCATCTTCTACCGTTGTGAGTAGGGATACTTCCTCTGAAGCAAAGGCTGGAGCTATTTTAACTTCGAAGGGACAATCTGGATCTGTCCAGTTATCCTCAGAAGAGGCCATTTTGGCCAAATGATCCGCCTCTATGTTGGACTCCCTTGGTACGTGAATCAGTTCCCATTTGGTTTCCTTAGCCTCAAGGTGATCCAACAATTTTTTGACTTCTGCTACATATTTGGCCAGAACCTCGTCTTTCACCTCGTAATTCTTGATTACTTGGTTGACCATTAGCTTAGAATCACTATAGATCACAATCCGCTCAGGAGTGATTTCTTTGAGTAGGCGTAATCCCAATATCAGAGCTTCATATTCAGCAGCATTATTAGTTGCATGGAAATTTAATTTTGCTGCGTACCGTAATTTTATGTATTGGGGACCCTTGATCACAACGCCTATACCAGCTCCATCCGCTGAGGAGGCGCCATCGGTGTACATTGTCCATTCCTCTATCGGAGGCTTGGGATGATCTATCCCTTCATCAGTGAATTCATTCACAAAGTCTGCCAAGACCTGACTCTTTAAAGCTGACCTGCTTTCATATCTCACATCGAATTCGCCAAGGCGGATTGCCCATTCCATCAACCTTCCAGAAGTGTCTGGTTTCTGCAACACCTTTCTCATCGGTATATTTGTTCGAACCACTACAGTATGCGCCTGAAAATATGGTCTAAGGCGGATTGCCGTGGTGACAACAGCCAGTGCCATTTTATCAAGCTTAGAATATCTGGTTTCGGCGTCCTTCAGGACCTTGCTCACATAATAAATCGGAAACTGCTGGCCATCCTCCTCTCGTATCATGACCGTGCATACGGCTTTATCCGTAACCGATACATACATGTAGAGGTCCTCTCCCTTCATTGGTCGACTCATCATGGGTGGCTCTGTGAGGAACCGCTTGATTCCTTCGAAGGCCTTTTCACAATCCTCATTCCACTCGAACGCCTTTTGCTTCTTAATGACCTCGTAAAAGGGCTGACATCTGCGAGCTGAACAAGAGATAAACCTGCCCAAGGCTATGATCCGCCCATTAAGGCGTTGTACTTCTCTGATGTTCCGTGGTGCTTGCATTTCTAGGACAGCCTTAACCTTGTTAGGATTTGGGCTAACTCCTTTTTCGCTGATCATGAACCCTAAGAATTTTCCATACGTCGCACCAAAAGTACACTTCTCTGGGTTCAGCTTAATGTTGTGGCGTCGGAGTATGTCCAGTACCTCCTTTATATCATCTGCATGCCTTTCTATGGTTGTGCTCTTGATGATCATGTCATCTACATAGACAGAATAGTTATCCCCTTTACTATCTGCGAATATCTTGTTCATCATCCTCTGATAAGTTGCACCCGCGTTCTTAAGCCCAAAGGGCATAACTTTGAAACAATAAGTGGCTTGGTGTGTTACGAACGAGGTCTTGATTCTATCTGAGGGCTCCATGGGGATCTGATGGTAACTTGACTTCACATCTGTAAAGGAGTACATGGCGTGACCGGCGGTTCCGTCTACAAGCATGTCAATACATGGCAAATGATAGTTATCTTTGGGACAAGCTTTGTTGAGATCCGTAAAGTCAATACACATGCGGTAAGATCCGCCTGCTTTCTTCACCAAAACGACGTTCGCCAGCCACTGAGTGTAAAGCACCTCCTCAATGGCGTCCGCCCGCTGGAGCTTGGTGATGTCTTCTTCTATCACCTTCTGCCTTTCCGGGCCATGGTTTCTCCGCTTCTGAGCCATGGGAACTGCATCTTTATCAATGTTGAGCTTGTGAGTGATCACGTCTGGACTGATTCCGGGGAGAATTTCATCTTTCCATGCGAAGACATCCTCCACCTCACAGAGTACCTTGGTGATTGCATTTTTAATTTCGCCTTTGAGCCCTTTAGCCATTCGCACCTGCTTTTCATCCGCCATAAGGTACATTTCGGTCTCGCCCAAGGCCATTGTGACGAGCTCCTCTTCATCTTCCTCCTTAGATTGGGGGCGAATCATTAGTGATGCCGAATATGTCTCCTGGGCCACCTTTTGGCTACCTCTGATCATTACACCTCCCTTGGCCATGGGGATGTAAAGTGTTAAGTGGCGTATGGAGATAAGGGCTGCAACTTCGGAGATAAAAGGCCGTCCGAGGATGATATTGTAAGCTAACTGACCATCCAAGACAGAAAATTCCAGATCCCCTTTCCAGACCTGATCATCGTCTATAAGCTCGCAATCCAGAGTGACTTGGCCTTTTGTCTGGATAGTGTGTCCCGTCACTCCTAAGATATCGACCATAGTTGGCTCTACCTGAACAGGATCAATCATGAGTTTGGCGAAAGCTCCTCTGGTGATGACATTGCATGAACTCCCAGTATCAACCATCACTCTTTTCATCTCCCAGCCTTCCACCATCATAGTGACGACCAGTGCATCTGCATGGGGAGATATTTCAGGACCTACATCGGCAAAGGGGCGATTTAACGATGCCCTGTCAAGAGCGGTAGTCTTTGCCTTTTTTAGCATTGGCTGGTATCCAGGTCCGCCTGCTATGACATTGATGGTACCCTTCCCCTTCTTCTTTGGGTCCTCTTTGGATCTATCACCATCTCCTTTCTTGCCATCATTCTGGATGAACCGATCCAATTTGCCTCTCTCGATGAGACGTTCGATTTCCCGAGCTAACTCCCAACATGCATCGGTGTCATGGCCATTTTTCCTGTGATACTTACAATAATTCTTAGGATTTTTAGCAGTATTGGTGTACTCTCCCCCCTTTGGTTCGGGGTATGAAATGCTCCGTTTGTGTTGACTGTTCTCGATCCACATAAGGACTTCACTTTTAGAAGCATTGAGAGGCGTGAAAGAGGTGACAAATGTTGATTTGTTCTTAGAACCCCTTTGCTTGCTTCTAGAGGAAGAATCCTGATGTTTGTCTTTGTCTCTATCTCGATGGCGAGATTCGCCCTTGTCCCTTTTGGGCGATGACTGCGATCCCCGGCGAATGTCATCCACCTCGATAAAGTCTTTACAACGCTCCATCAATTCTGCCATGCTGGTGGGTTTCTTTCGAATTAGATCTTCTTGCAAGCTCTTACAAGTGGTGTTTCTCACAAAACATTCCACTGCTACGGAGATATCCACATCAACGATTTGTATGCACAATTGGTTAAAAGTGTCTACGTACTCCCGAAGGGATTCATTCGCCTTCTGCTTTAACTCAAAAAGCTTTCCTGATTTAACCACTGGAGGAATACATCCGGCGAATTTAGCACAAAATTCCCTGCTCAATTGATCAAAACTGTTTATTGAGCCCGGAGGTAAAAGACTGAAACCATCCGTAGGCCGGACCTCCTAGCGTGGTGACAAACATTTTGCAGAGCACAGGCTCAGTGGCACGATTGAGTTTGAGCAGTATTCGGTATTTTCTGACGTGAGCTTCCGGATTGTCAACACCTGTGTAGATGGCCAGATTAGGTATTTTAAAAGCTCTATCAGTTTCCTCTGCCTCAATCCAAGCTGCGAAAGGCGAATCTCTATTGGCGAACGGATTGTGCCTGGCATTTTCCTCATTCATACGGAGCACCAGAGCTCTAACTCTATCATCGAAATTCTCCGGATCCGCCCTTGGGCGACCCCTTCGTGGAGATCTGCTTGGAGAAGAAGAAGAACTTGACCCAGATGATGGATCTGATGGCGAACGCCCTCCTCCGCTTCCGCCTCCTCCTCCGTTATTACCTCCTCCGCCCCCCCTCCTAGGGGAGCCTGCCCACTACCTCCTCCATGGCTTCCTGACGGGATGTGTCCAACAATTCCTGAGGGTGGCAGGGGTGGTGGTCCACTAGAATGGGGCGTCTCCGCTGGCCTTTTACTCCGTCTACGACCAGGAGATGGGGGCGATCTGCCCCGACGTGAGGATCTCGGTCGTCGAGGCGAAGGTGATTTAGACCGCCTATTTTTCTCCCTTCTACGCTTTTTGTGTGTTCGCCCCTCAGATCCGCCAAGGGATAGATTCGTCCTTGGGCGCCTTGGGATATCGAACCCGCCAGGATTTAACCCTAGACCCGTCGATCCGCCCGGAAGGGTTGAATCATTCCTTTGACTTCCTTCTGCACCACCAGGGAATAACTCCCGATTGATTTGTCGTTCTCCAGCTGCCGCCGTAGTAGTTACCATGGAGTCCGTGTTGTGAGCTTGGAGAAATGAAGAACTCTGGGCGCCCGGTCCAAAGTTTAACAAGGGCCGGGATGATACAGTTGACGTGGATGCCATGCTCCAATGTGGAGGAAGGGTCATGAACGACCGCAGGCGATTCCCCGTCTCGGGTCCAAACCGCTCTCCGATGGCGTGTGCACACATGTTGATGAAAGCATCAGGGTTCATACTACTTTCGACGTGCGCTGCAGGAGCAGTTAAATCTATGCGGCCAGCACTAGATGGTGTAACTAATGGTGTTTCAATCCCTGAAGTGGGATTCTGATCTCCAGTCGTCATAGTTTCTTAATGTGAACGAAAAATCCTTTGTTTGATTAAGGATTCCACCTTCACCGCACCAATTGATAACAGGTGGGGAAATTCCGATCAACGTCCGTCCCTGTGGGGGGCGTCATTGGGTTCGACGGGGGGAAGCTCCGATGCCAAAGTCAGTAAGGTGAATCAAGGAAACAAACTGAATTGACAAAGGTTGTGAGAATGTGTACCTTGATAGCCTAGGGAATCAGGCTATATATAGCTAAGAAGTCGTAACCTTCAGGCAACTAGAAAGCCTCCATTAATGCTCCATTAATGGCGGTTACAAGTTATCTTTAACCTGGCGGTTAGCTAATTGATAACTCATTAATGATCTTTATGGTCGAGTCGGTGACCAGCCGTTACAGTAGCGAATCGGGTGAATGAAGAGATTCGCCTCATAGGTCCGCCAGCGGATCTCTTCAAGCAGATCCGTGGAGATCCGCCTGCCGGCTCCCCTTCGGGGATCAATACGCGGCGTTCTTGAGGTGAATATCCCTTTTAGTCCTTGGGATAATATCACGATGTTATCAGACTCTGGTGTAACACGATCCTTAACAGAGATGACTCTGGGGTGTGAACAGTAGACGTTGGGTATCACGGGAAGTAATTGCGGAGTCGTTATATATTGGATTGAGCATTTATCACTCCCGATAAATGGGAGATACATCCATGGATCGCTTGTGGAAGACTCGACTCTAAATCCTTGCAAGTTGATAGCTTAAGAGTAAGAAATATAGATTTCACTTAACCTATCTTTTTGAGTTAACTCGGCCTGTACAAGTAAAACGAACGTCTCGCTATATGTGACTTGACATCACCCATAGTCATAAGATTCAGTTCAAGGATGTAGTTGATAAAGGATCGAATTATACTGTAACTAATACGGAAAGGTTAACGACATAATCAACCTGTCTTTTTATAGCTCTGGGGGAATGATTACGGACTTGCTAATCACATACTCTGTACATCATTCCGTTATGCAAAGATTAAATAATTCTTTGAAAATAATTTAATAACGTTGCATACGGCTAGAAGCAATAAGAACCTAATGGGTCACACATAAGACTTGGAACCTAAAAGAGAGATAGATATAAATTAATTGATGGAAGCCCAATTGAGCCCAATAAGGCCCATAGACCAAGGGGGTCGAAATTCATGTAGCTAGATACATGAATAATTAATTTGATTTTGTTAAATCCTAATTAGATTAGGATTATGAATTAAATTAATTAAGAGATAAATAAGTTAGGAGTTTTAATTAGATTATAATACTCCTATTATTATCCAATAAGGTTATTATTATTATCCTTAATATATTAGATATATAGTGAGATAATAATTAGGAATTCTATTCCGAATGGAATTCCTATTCAGTAACCTAATTCTATCTAACTAGGGATTAGATACAAGAGATTATAAATACCCCTTCCCTTGAGATTTTCGAAATCCAAGCAAGCCATACCCTACTTGTGATTTTTGAAATTCACCTAGTCCAAGAGAGAGAAAATTCGACACCCCTAGTTCGAGGACGAGATTTCTCTACGGCTTCGTTTGATCAATTGATTTTCATCTATTTCTTTTATCCTTGATCTTGTGTTGATTAGTTAGAGGCAATCTACTTTGGTTGCTATTCAACGGTTGATACTAAATTAATCTTTCCGTGGTTTATTTCGTGTTTGGGAACTCGAAGAAGAAAAACAAACAAAAGGGAGAAATTCGTTTTACTACTCTTACATCAGGTCAGTTCACGATTTCACGGATTCCCGGAGATTGAACCGTCGGATCGTCGCGATATTTGGACAGGAGCTTTTAGACATATTCTTCCACGTTTCCAAAGGGATTGTCGTTTGGAGGTCTGGAAGGTCTGTTTCGGATAGGGGCAGATTGGTAGACAGTTTCTATCTCTTTTGAAGTTGTGGGCACTTCGTTTGCAACGGTAGATAGAACTTCTAAAAGGTATTTCTTCTTATCCTTCTTTATATGAAATAACGGTTAACGGATCTTGTGGTTAAATGGAAATATGTTAAAATTTTTATATTTCCGCTGCTATACCTTAGCCTAATTTCCAACATGTCGCACGTGGTTGAAAGTAACTCGAGAGTACTTCAGGATTTCGTTTGTTTTGAGCTGGTCAGTTTCCATCTCTTCCTTGCTTAAGTTTAGCAGACGCACATCCTCGCTAATTTGCTCAATGGAGCATTGGGAGGAGGAAGAGAGTTGGTGATTGGTTTTCTCTTGCTCAGTATGAAGCTGGTTGAATAGTTGATGAACTTCGGCAGAAGTTGCATACGTTGAGTTCGCAGCTGACAATTGATGAAGTTGACCCTGTAGAGAGTTTATGTGATCAACCATGGTCAGCTGGAGTTCGGCCAGCTTTATTATAGAGTCATGCCTGGGCTGTTGAGATTGTAATGAAGTCATGACACTCAGAAGATCCTTCAGACCTTTGATCTCAGTAAGAAGCTGAGTGACAGACGAAAGCTGAGTTGGCTCAACATTAATAGACCCAGCGGCATCGATGTTTGTTTGATGAAGGTCCTGGATAAAAGCTTGAGCTGAGTCAACGATTCTTCGACCAGACTCAGAGGCATTTAGATAGCTAAAGGATCCATCATTTGTTGGCCCAGATGTCGGAGGAGGAGTAGAACCGAATAGAGGCGGTGTTTGGTTCTGCTCAACATTAGAAGTGCCAACATTATCAGCGGCTGGTCTTGAATTAAGATTTCCAGTAGAAGCTGACTGGATTAGATTCTGCACTTGGATTTGTGGAAGAGGAGGATCAGCAGAATGTGTTACTTGCTCAGAGTCAGGCTGAAGCTGACTAGGTGTTGGAAGTTGAGGAAGTTCAGTGTTCACCTGAGCAGGTAATTCCTTAGCTTGCTCAACATGTTGAGGAGCAGCATCTTTGAGTACTTGCTCGGCATGATTTTGGCTGGGGGAAGCAGTTAAGTCGGCATGTTCATTCGGTTGAGAAATAGAGGCTTGATTTTCTTGTTGCTCTGGTTGAGACTCAGGAGGATTAGAGAAGAACTTAAGGTGCACTTCTGTTAGGTCAGTGATCTCATCCCTCAGCGGTGAGTCACCCATGAGGTCAATGACAGGGGCTCGATATGCCTTCTTCTTCTTAAGTCTTCTTAGTCTCTTTAGCTTAGGTGAAGCTTCCCTTTGGGCAGCGGGATGATTTGCCGTTAGCTCAGCGTCTTCTTCAATCTCCTCAGTGTAGATTGTGCCGTGTTGGTCAACGTCTGATGGCTCATCATGCTCATCCTCCACTGTTACCTCATCATTGAACTGACCACCCAGTTCTTGTTCTTCTTCAAACTGACCACCCAATTGGTCTTATTCTTCCTCTTCATCTGACTGTTGTTCATTGTCATGTCTTGACTCTGTACATAATGTGAGTTAGGAGGAACGACTACGTCAGTTGGAAGGGCATCGATGGGTCTTAACTCAAAAGAGAGTTTCTTTTTCTTCCTCAGAGGTTGCTCATCATTGTCCTCTCTCTCTTCTACCTCAGGCTCAGCTTGCCTTGGTCTTTTCTCAGCTGACCTAGGTCCATCCTGACCTTGCTGAATTTGAGGCTTAGTTCCTCTGGACACAAATTTCAGCTTCTTTGGTGTAGAAGCAACTTCTTTAGAGGTGCTCTGGACAGCTTTCCTCTTTCTTTCAGTCCTTCCCTTTCGAGTCACCATTGGCTCAGCTTCCTGGTCAGCGGCTGCTTTCCCTTTCTTGGGCACTATTGGTTGATCGTAGAATAGACCAAACAGTGCCGCTGCAGTGATCTCAGTTCCTATTGTATGGATTTCCTCAACTAAGCTCACCCTGTGATCCTTAAGGATTTTGGTGATGATGGAGCCTAGCCTTAGAGTTCCAGTACTCCTTTGAAATCCACCGATTATGAATATAGGCATGTTTATCGGCGTATAGGTCAGCATATGCCATATGAAACACTGCTCGAAGTTTGTCGCTGAGTTGGTGCAGTTGATTTTTGGGAAGAGGAAATTGGTCAGTATGTAGTGGGCCATCTTCTAATTTCGACCCATGGAGGTACTTGAAATTTCCCCTACATGACCAGGAGGTTTGCAGAACTCAACGACGTAGTTGGTTTTGTCTTGGTCACCAGATTTACGAAGAATCGCTCCTTCGTTTTTCAGTTGGAGTAGTGAGGCAAGATAAATAGGGTTGATGAAGATGTCCTTCCCTTTAACCTTGGTAACCATGTAGTCCCGGTCATCATCCGCGACCTTTAGGTTAGCATAAAATTCCTTAACTAACTCAGGGTAGGTATCTTCGCGAACTGAGAACAGCTCGGTCCAGCCGTTGTTCTTGATCCAGTCGCAAAAGGGTTGCTCAGCTTCCACAAAACCCTTTGAGAACCATCTGGAATGGTCTACCTATATCCCCTCACACTCTCATAAACTTGAGTGTAGGTGCATTCTACAGGCTTCTTAGCCTTATCCTTCTGTTGTTTGTCTTTTGAAGAGGCAGCTTGGTCAGCTTTGGTTTGCTTGCTCGGTGTAGTGACCTTGGAGTGGTCACGCTGGGCAGGGGGATGAAGGATTTTCATCGGAGCGATTAACGGCACCGGAGACATTCTGAGAATCTTTTGTCATGATTCTTAGAGAAGTTTGAGAAGTTTGGGAGATTTTAGAGAGAATATGAGAATACCAGAAATTTCTAAGCGTAAAGAGATAAAAGTGGGAAATCATCCACTATTTATAGAGGTGTCGAATTGATCCTAAGCGTTGAGGTGGCCGTCTGACCTCGAGATACTCAATCGACAAATATTCTGGCATTTATGACACATTCGGTGCATGGGTTTTCTAATCATCGCGCTTACGTCATCCTAGGTGGCTATTTAATTCGCGTTTTGTGCATTAAAGTTTGCAACAGATCTTTACTCAGTGTTTAAGAATTTCAAACGTTTAAAGTTCTGAGTAGTCAGTGTTACGCAAAAGAATAATTCTCATGCTTAGTTGCTCAGCTTAAGATAAACACTCAGTATGTGAAAGTTATTGATTTAGCATAAATCATTCAGCATGGTAATTTACTCAGCATGCATACATTCTATACTTGGAATTTATTGAAGAGGATTAAACATACCAATGGCTTCTCTAAGTATATTGAATTTGTTGGGGTTTAGTGTCCTATAGACAATTGTTCTAGGATACAAACTTAATGTAAATGAATTGTTTTTTTATATCATTTGTTTTAATGAGATATATGTTTTATAACTATATAAAGGCAATCCCTTTTAAGCGCTAAATAAAGTCTAATAAAAGGAAATCCGTAAGTTTATTTAAAGTGATTATAAAGTGTTCATACAAGCATGAAGTGAGACAAAACTTTATAATAAACTAATAAACTTAAAACCACCCCAAGTCAAGTGATATGTTTAGGATTGATATATCACTGTTGAGACTTGTATGTAACAATGTCTTTTGTCCGACAGAAAACTGATCTCACAAGCTTCATATATGCAGATATCTGGACAGTTACATAGATCCGATGAAAAGTTGTTCATTAGGATTGGGGATCCGATTTGAGATAACAGGATGGGTAGATTCATCCTTGTCACCTGTTCATCTCATTGGTATTAATAGGTATAACTAATCCTCAGACTCAAAGGAATATTAATTGGTATTCTGGATTACAGAATGTGACGCTTTGACTCTGGTGTAACACGATCCTTAACAGAGATGACTCTGGGGTGTGAACAGTAGACGTTGGGTATCACAAGAAGTGATTGCGGGATCGTTATATATTGGATTGAGCATTTATCACTCCCGATAAATGGGAGATACATCCATGGATTGCTTGTGGAAGACTCGACTCTAAATCCTTGCAAGGTCATAGCTTAAGACTTGAAATACAGATTTCACTTAACCTATCTATTTGAGTTGACTCGTCCTGTACAAGTAAAACGAACGTCTCGCTATATGTGACTTGACATCACCCATAGTCATAAGATTCAGTTCAAGGATGTAGTTGATAAAGGATCGAATTATACTGTAACTAATACGGAAAGGTTAACGACAGAATCAACCTGTCTTCTTATAGCTCTGGGGGAATGATTACGGACTTGCTAATCACATACTCTGTACATCATTCCGTTATGCAAAGATTAAATAATTCTTTGAAAATAATTTAATAACGTTGCATACGGCTAGAAGCAATAAAAACCTAATGGGTCACACATAAGACTTGGAACCTAAAAGAGAGATAGATATAAATTAATTGATGGAAGCCCAATTGAGCCCAATAAGGCCTATAGACCAAGGGGGTCGAAATTCATGTAGCTAGATACATGAATAATTAATTTGATTTTGTTAAATCCTAATTAGATTAGGATTATGAATTAAATTAATTAAGAGATAAATAAGTTAGGAGTTTTAATTAGATTATAATACTCCTATTATTATCCAATAAGGTTATTATTATTATCCTTAATATATTAGATATATAGTGAGATAATAATTAGGAATTCTATTCCGAATTGAATTCCTATTCAGTAACCTAATTCTATCTAACTAGGGATTAGATACAAGAGATTATAAATACCCCTCCCCCTTGAGATTTTCGAAATCTAACAAGCTATTCCCCTATTTGAGATTTTCAAAATCCACCTAGTGAAAGAGAGAGAAAATTCGACACCCCTAGTTCGAGGACGAGATTTCTCTACGGCTTCCTTCCGATCAATTGATTTCATCTATTTCTTTTATCCTTGATCTTGTGTTGATTAGTTAGAGGCAATCTACTTTGGTTGCTATTCAACGGTTGATTCTAAATTAATCCTCCCGTGTTTGATTCCGTGTTTGGGAACTCGGAGAAGAGTTGTGGGCACTTCATTAACAACAGTAGATTGATCATCAAAAGGTAATTCTTCTCATCCCTCTTTATATGAAATAACGGTTAACGGATCTTGTGGTTTATGGAAATAAGTTAAAATTTTTATATTTCCGCTGCTTTACCTTAGCCTAATTTCCAACAGTGGTATCAGAGCTATTGTTAAATCCGTTATTTCATATATGAAAATTTAGAAGTTTTCAATAGGATTGAATAAATATTTATAGTTAGGATTAATTAACAAATTGTTTTGATTAATTAATTCTAAAGATAAATAAGTTTTAATTAATTGTTAATTAAAATAGATTGTGCGTATGTTCCTAATTATTTTCGTTGATAATCATCATAACAAAATCTATTAGTTTTATAGTTAGATTGATAAAATCAGTTTTACTAATTCTAAAGATAAAACGGACATCTATAGTAGTTTTTTTCTATTTTCTGAAAATCGTTTTAAAACCGTTTTAGAACTGATATATATATATATTTAAAATTGTTTTATATAAAAAAAAAATACGACAGCAGCCCGAGTCGCGCCTCACGGCGCGACTGGCCGCTGTCGCGCGGCGCCTGGGCGCCACTGCCGCAAGGCAGCGGCGTTCCAGCCGCCCTAGGGCTGCTGCCAATCGGTAGCAGCCCACTCTCGGGCCCGGCCCGAGACCCACTTGATTTTAAATTGTTTAAAATCATTTTTTTATATATTTAAACATATATGTTTCAGAAATTGATAGTTTTCTGTTTTGATTATCGAATGAAAATTTGTTTAAAAGTTTGTTTTACCAATTTGTAAATCAAAATGTTAAATGAATTAAAATCAAAATAATTGGGACGTGCATAATTAAAGTTTTGTATAGTTATATTAATCTAAAGATTAATATAAAAGATACGAAAACTATTAGAAGTAAAATTGGATGAAAGTTAATTGATAAGTTAATGTGATTAACATAAATATTACATAAGATAGTTATGTAATCAACCAATTAAATTTATTTAATTGAGTCTATGCATGTTTGGAGTTATGGACATATTTGGACCCTCTTTTAGTCTTTTGGTATTTTTGAAATAGGGCCTGCGAGTCCTGCCTTTCTATTATCTATTGTAATTTCTCCTCTCATCTCATTCCCTTCAATTCAATTGAAGTTTTCTTTAGTAGTATAGAAATTAATATGTAATTTCAAGGCGCCATGGAGAAGACGGAGGACCTAAAGAGAAATATGTAATAGTTAGTATTTCCTTAGGTTTTGCCCTTTTATTCCGTCTCTGGCTCGACGGAATAATTTAGATGATATGTCCATAACGCCAATGTATGTGAATGTATGTGTCTGATGTATGCTAAAGCAAATCAAGACTAAGTTAGATTATGAGACCTAAAATAAAATCCCTCATTAAAAAGTTAAGTAAATAAACAAGTTATTAAAATCGGTTGCCCCTCCCTAATATTATAATTCAGCCGGCAGTGCTGAGGGCCTTTGGGTTGTTGAGAAAACTCAAGCTCGGGGTCCTTTCGGTAACACCTGAATTATCGAAAATTACTTTTCATGAATATGGGGTAATACTTAAATTAGATTATGATAATTGGATGAGCAAACTCATGTTGTCATAAACTAATAGGCAAGATGGTTGGGATTAATGTGAATAGCATATTAGTTACTAATGTGGTTAGTAACCCAATAACCTAGGAATCACATTAAAGATGTGATTGATTACATGAATCTACCTAACGAATGAGACTAGCTTGTTGAGCAAACTCAAGGCGAAATCTCAGGAGTTAGGATCCTAGCTCACTAAAGGATTTGTGAAATTCTTCGAATTAATATGGAGGGCTATTAATTTGTCAAAATAGTGGGAGCAATCTAAAATAAACTAAAAGGCCTATAATTTTAGATTGATATACTTTAAGCAAATGAATGACATACGTTTACTCTTTCTCACTCTCAGGTTTAATTAAACGCACTCTTAAAATCATGACTAACACCAATCTGCAATACATTCTTACCGATAACAAATTGAATGGTTCAAACTTCACCGACTGGTATCGCAACCTCAAAATTGTTTTGAAGTTCGAGAGGAAAGGGTATGTACTTGATACACCGATACCCCCTTACCCAACAGATGATGCTCCCTACCAAGAAATTTATGCTTACTTGAAGCATAAATCTGATGATGATCAAACGGGAGACATCATACTTGCATCCCTGACACCGGAAGTAAAAAGGCAACTACATTCAGATATGGATGCCTATTCCATGGTCAAGCACCTTAAAGAGTTATTTGTGAATGAAACTCGGTGAAAGCGCTTCGAAATAACCAAGGAGTTATATAAAAGCAAGATGCAGGTGGGCACATCTGTAATGGCACACTGTGCCAAGATGATCAGCCTTATCACCAAGTTTTCTAGTATTGGAGATGCGATGGACTATGAACTAAGTGAAAACTTACTTCTTCAGTCCCTCCCCGAGAGTTACTCACAGTTCATCATGAACTACCAAATGAGTGGCTTGCAAACCTCTCTTGTAGAGCTTGCATATATGCTCGAGTCAGTCGAGCCCATTATAAAAGAAAACGAGGAGATACTAGCCCTTGCTATTGAAGGATCAAGGAAAAGGAAAGGGGTCTCTCCCAATCCAAACCATCCTAATAAAGGCAAGGAGGCTGTGCTCAACGAAACGAAGGGAAAGGAATTAAAGAAGCCCAAAGGAAAGTGCTACTATTGTGGTGACTTGGGGCATTGGAAGAGGAACTGCATGGAGTACCTGACCTTCCACAAGAAGGAAAATGACGGTGCTTCAGCATCTGGTATGTTTTATATTGAAATAAATACAGTTTCACAGTCTGAATCTTAGATACTTGATACCGGGTGTGGATCTTATATTTGTACAAATATGCAGGAGCTAAAACAGACTAAGGAACTAAAGAAAGAAAGCATAAACTTGCGAGTAGGAAATGGAGCAAGAGTTGCCGCCCTCGCAATTGGAGATTATGTTTTAAATTTGCCCTCAGGGCTTGTAATAGAATTAAGGAACTGTTTGTACGTTCCGCAAATGTCTCGAAACATTATTTCTATTAGCCGTCTTGTTGACGACGGTTTTCATATTTCAATAAAAGACAAGAGTTGCAATTTTTATAAAGATTCGATCTTTTATTTTTCAGGAATGTCACAAAATGGGATTTATGTGTTAGATGTCAAAATTCCTGTTTTTGCAATTGATACCAAAAGACATAAGCTAGATAATTCAACTTACTTGTGGCATTGTCGTTTAGGCCATATAAACAAGAGACGCATGCTAAAGCTACATTCAGATTGGCTTATAGATCCAATCGATCCCGAATCATTGGAAATATGCGAATCATGTTTAAAAGGTAAAATGATAAAGACACCCTTTAGCAATAAAGGTGAGCGTGTATCAGACACTCTAGGACTCATTCAT
Organism: Euphorbia lathyris; assembly: GCF_963576675.1. NCBI lineage: Eukaryota > Viridiplantae > Streptophyta > Magnoliopsida > Malpighiales > Euphorbiaceae > Euphorbia > Euphorbia lathyris. Next base: position 51,909,502 of record NC_088914.1, read on the forward strand.
TCAGATGTATGCGGTCCTATGTCAGTCCAAGCAAGAGGAGGATTCAGATTCTTCATAAGCTTCATAGATGACCATACCCGATATGGTTACATCTACTTGATGAAGCACAAATCAGAAGCTTTTGAGAAATACAAATGCTTCAAGAATGAAGTAGAAAATCAATTAGGAAAGAAAATAAAGAAGATTCGATCTGATCGAGGTGGCGAATATCTTTCAGATGATTTTCTGAATTATCTAACTGAATGTGGGATATGCTCACAATGGACACCTCCCTTTACACCACAACACAATGGTGTATCCGAGAGGAGAACCCGTACCCTACTAGATATGGTACGATCCATGATGAGCCTAGCCTTACTTCCAAAGACGTTCTGGGGCTATGCCTTAGAAACTGCCCTCTTCACCCTAAATCGAGTACCAACTAAATTCGCTAGTTCCACACCATATGAATTATTCGTTGGTAGGAAACCCGTGTTCTCATTCATGAGAGTATGGGGTTGTTCAGCATTTGTCAAGCGCATTGCATCCGACAAACTAGATTCGAAATCTGATAAATGTTTCTTCATTGGATACCCTAAGGAAACTGTGGGATATTACTTCTATCATCCAGATGATCAGAAAGTGATAGTATCCAAACATGCAACCTTCTTAGAGAAAGAGTTTCTCGAAGAAACACAAAAGGGAAGCATGATTGAACTTGACGAAGTTCAAAAAGAAGAAACACAGACTGAAACAACAGAGGCGGTTGAGGTACCCGAAGGAGTCCCATTAGATGAGACTCCAGTGCCACCTATTCGTAGATCACAAAGAGTTCATGAACTCCCAGTTAGATATGGTTTTCTAGTGGGAGATGATAATGAGGTTCCCGTGTTAGACGACGAACCCGAAAACTACGAAGAGGCTCTTACTAGTCCAGATTCTAAAGCATGGCTTGAGGCCATGGATTCTGAAATGGATTCCATGTATACTAACCAAGTGTGGACTTTGGTTGATCCACCCGAAGGGATAATACCCATTGGGTGCAGGTGGATCTTCAAAAAGAAGACAGACATGGATGGAAAGGTTAGCACCTACAAAGTTAGGTTAGTAGCGAAAGGATATCGTCAGAAGCAAGGAATTGATTATGACGAAACTTTCTCTCCTGTGGCTATGTCCAAATCAATCAGAATCATGCTTGCAATTGCCGCTCATTTCGATTATGAGATTTGGCAAATGGATGTGAAAACAGCTTTCCTAAACGGAAACCTGCTTGAGGATGTATATATGATGCAACCTGAAGGTTTCATATCGAAGGATGCAAATAAAGTTTGCAAACTTCAGAGATCCATTTATGGACTCAAGCAAGCATCAAGAAGCTGGAATAAGCGTTTTGACGAAACCATAAAACAATTTGGTTTCGAACAAAATTGCGAAGAAGCTTGCATTTACAAGAAAGCAAGTGGGAGCTCTATAGCATTTCTCATACTATATGTGGACGATATATTATTAATGGGAAATGACATTGCTCTACTACAGTCGGTAAAAGTATGGTTATCTGGTAACTTCTCAATGAAAGACCTTGGTGAAGCAACTTATATACTTGGTATAAAGATCTACAGAGATAGATCGAGAAGACTGCTTGGTCTTTCACATGCTACATACATTGAAAAGGTGCTAAATCGGTTTAGCATGCTTGAATCGAAACGAGGTAACTTACCCATGCTACATGGAGTAAAGTTAAATAATCATCAATGTCCTAAAACCGATGATGACAAACGACGCATGGCTGTAGTCCCGTACGCCAGCGCAATCGGTTCGATTATGTATGCTATGCTATGCACTAGACTTGACGTAGCGTTCGCGTTATCCGTAACGAGTCGTTACCAAGGGAATCCAGGAGACGAGCATTGGATTGCCGTCAAGAACATTTTTAAGTACTTGAGAAGAACTAAAGATATGTTCCTAGTGTACGGAGAAGGTGATCTAAAAATAGAAGGATTTTCAGACGCAAGTCATCTCACAGATGAGAATGATTTTAAATCCCAATCAGGATACCTGTTTATCTTGAATGGGGGCGCGGTCAGTTGGAAGAGTTCCAAGCAGGGAAGCGTAGCTTTCTCTACGACCGAGTCAGAGTATATCGCAACTGCGGAAGCAGCAAAGGAAGCGGTTTGGATAAGAAAGTTCATTACAGAACTTGGTGTGGTGTCTGACATTGTAAATCCCATTACACTGTATTATGATAACAATGGAGCCATTGCGCAAGCAAAGGAACCACAGTCTCATAATGCGTCCAAGCATTACCTTAAGCGATACCACATCATTAGAGAGATTGTGGCTAGAGGAGATGTGAGAATAGAAAGAGTACCTACAAAGGACAACGTTGCAGATCCGTTGACAAAGCCTTTAACCCAGAAAGTACATGATCGTCATTTAACTTCTACTGGGATAAGTTTTAGAAACAATTGGCTTTAGTGTCCTATAGACAATTGTTCTAGGATACAAACTTAATGTAAATGAATTGTTCTTTATATCATTTGTTTTAATGAGATATATGTTTTATAACTATATAAAGGCAATCCCTTTTAAGCGCTAAATAAAGTCTAATAAAAGGAAATTCGTAAGTTTATTTAAAGTAATTATAAAGTGTTCATACAAGCATGAAGTGAGACAAAACTTTATAATAAACTAATAAACTTAAAACCACCCCAAGTCAAGTGATATGTTTAGCATTGATATATCACTGTTGAGACTTGTATGTAATAATGTCTTCTGTCCGACAGAAAGTTGATCTCACAAGCTTCATATATGCAGATATCTGGACAGTTACATAGATCCGATGAAAAGTTGTTCATTAGGATTGGGGATCCGATTTGAGATAACAGGATGGGTAGATTCATCCTTGTCACCTGTTCATCTCATTGGTATTAATAGGTATAACTAATCCTCAGACTCAAAGGAATATTAATTGGTATTTTGGATTACGGAATGTGACGCTTTGACTCTGGTGTAACACGATCCTTAATAGAGATGACTCTGGGGTGTGAACAGTAGACATTGGGTATCACAGGAAGTGATTGTGGGATCGTTATATATTGGATTGAGCATTTATCACTCCCGATAAATGGGAGATACATCCATGGATCGCTTGTGGAAGACTCGACTCTAAATCCTTGCAAGGTGCTTAAGACTTGAAATACAGATTTCACTTAACCTATCTATTTGAGTTGACTCGGCCTATGCAAGTAAAACGAATGTCTCGCTATATGTGACTTGACATCACCCATAGTCATAAGATTCAGTTCAAGGATGTAGTTGATAAAGGATCGAATTATACTGTAACTAATACGGAAAGGTTAACGACAGAATCAACCTGTCTTCTTATAGCTCTGGGGGAATGATTACAGACTTGCTAATCACATACTCTGTACATCATTCCGTTATGCAAAGAGTAAATAATTCTTTGAAAATAATTTAATAACGTTGCATACGGCTAGAAGCAATAAGAACCTAATGGGTCACACATAAGACTTGGAACCTAAAAGAGAGATAGATGTAAATTAATTGATGGAAGCCCAATTGAGCCCAATAAGGCCCATAGACCAAGGGGGTCGAAATTCATGTAGCTAGATACATGAATAATTAATTTGATTTTGTTAAATCCTAATTAGATTAGGATTATGAATTAAATTAATTAAGAGATAAATAAGTTAGGAGTTTTAATTAGATTATAATACTCCTATTATTATCCAATAAGGTTATTATTATTATCCTTAATATATTAGATATATAGTGAGATAAAAATTAGGAATTCTATTCCGAATTGAATTCCTATTCAGTAACCTAATTCTATCTAACTAGGGATTAGATACAAGAGATTATAAATACCCCTCCCCCTTGAGATTTTCGAAATCTAACAAGCTATTCCCCTATTTGAGATTTTCAAAATCCACCTAGTGAAAGAGAGAGAAAATTCGACACCCCTAGTTCGAGGACGAGATTTCTCTATGGCTTCCTTCCGATCAATTAATTTCATCTATTTCTTTTATCCTTGATCTTGTGTTGATTAGTTAGAGGCAATCTACTTTGGTTGCTATTCAACGGTTGATTCTAAATTAATCCTGCCGTGTTTGATTCCGTGTTTGGGAACTCAGAGAAGAGTTGTGGGCACTTCATTAACAACGGTAGATTGATCATCAAAAGGTAATTCTTCTTATCCATTTTTATATGAAATAATGGTTAACGGATCTTGTGGTTTATGGAAATAGGTTAAAATTTTTATATTTCCGCTGCTTTACCTTAGCCTAATTTCCAACAGAATTGCTCACGAGCCAGTGGCTTTGTGAAGATATCAGCAAGCTGCTCATCCGTTGGGACATAGGTCAGCTTGATCTCTCCCTTGAGTACATGATCTCTAATAACGTGATGTCTTATGCTGACATGCTTCATCTTGTTGTGCTGGATTAGGTTCTTTGATAAGTCAGTGGCACTCTTGTTGTCACATTTGACTTCAATTGTTTTAGTCCGAACGCCATAATCTTCAAGCTGTTGCTTAATCCATAGGACTTGAGAAACACAGCTTCCAGCAGCAACGTACTCAGCTTCAGTGGTTGACAGGGCTACTGACGCCTGCTTCTTGCTAAACAAGGACACAAGACAGCTCCCAAGGAAGTGGCATCCTCCTGAGGTGCTTTTTCGTTCAAGCTTGTCTCGTCCATAGTCAGCATCAGTGTATCCAGTGAGTGTGAAATCATGAGTATTGGGATACCACAAACCTGCATTCACTGAGCCTTGCAAATATCTAAAGATTCTTTTTACAGCTATGTAATGAGATTCCTTAGGGTTAGATTGATATCTAGCACAATAACATACCGAGAACTGAATGTCCGGCCTACTAGAAGTTAAGTAGAGTAGAGAACCAATCATACCTCGGTACAATCTGCTGTCTATTGACTTACCATTTTCATCAGCGCAGAGGACAGTGTCAGTGCCCATTGGGGTAGATATTGACTTACAATTCTCAAGTTCATACTTCTTCAATATCTCCTTAGCATACTTAGTTTGACTGATGAAGATGTCGTTTTTCCCTTGTTTAATTTGAAGTCCAATGAAGAAATTGAGTTCTCCCATCATTGACATTTCAAACTCAGTCTGCATCTGCTTATTAAATTCCTTGCACATTGACTCGTTAGTGGCACCAAAAATAATGTCATCAACATATATTTGAGTCAGCAGGGTATCTTTACCCTTCCTCTTAATGAATAAGGTTGTATCAGCTTTACCTCTGACATAATTTCTAGTCAGCAGGAAACTGGTCAGCCTCTCATACCAAGCACGTGGTGCTTGCTTGAGACCATATAGAGCCTTTTTGAGCTTATAAACGTGGTTTGGGAATTTAGGATCCTCAAACCCTGGAGGCTGATTAACATAAACTTCCTCGTTTATAACTCCATTAAGGAATGCACTCTTAACATCCATTTGAAACAATTTAAAGTTCATATAGCTTGCATATGCACATAAAATTCTAATAGCCTCTAGCCTTGCCACTGGGACAAAGGTCTCACCGTAGTCAATACCTTCTTGCTGACTGTAGCCCTGAGCTACAAGTCTTGCTTTGTTTCTAACCACGTTCCCTTGTTCATCCAGCTTGTTGCGGAAGACCCATCTTGTTCCTATGGTCTTCTGGCTTCTTGGTTTTGGCACTAAGTCCCATACTTCATTTCTTCTGAACTGATCAAGTTCTTCTTACATTGCATTCATCCAGAATTCATCATACTCAGCTTCAACGAAATTCTTTGGTTCCTGGATTGAGACGAATGCTACGTTGCTGAGGTATCTCCTGAGTTGATTCCTCGTCATCAGGGTGTTCTCAGCGGCATCAAGAATGGCACTCTCTGAGTGACCTCTTGGTATTCTGATCTCTTTTGGTAGATTGATGTCTTGTGCTGGTTGTGTTTCAACAATCTCTACAGGTGTAGATTGGTCAGTGAAAATAATTTGAGTTTCACTTTTACCTTTAGTAAGCCCTTGAGGCAATGACTCAGCGGATGTTTCTTGGTCAGCGGGAGCTGAGTGTGGATCATCCTCAGTCAGCTGCATGTCTCTTCCTGCAGGGTTAGTTTCATCGAACTCAACGTGTACTGACTCTTCTAAGACCTGAGTTCGTTTATTGAAAACTCTATATGCTTTGCTGTTTGTTGAGTAGCCTAAAAAGATAGCTTCATCAGCTTTTGAGTCAAACTTAGCTAGGTTGTCTTTGGTATTTAAGATAAAACATTTACAACCAAAGGCACGAAAGTATCCAATGTTGGGCTTTCGTCCTTTCCAAAGTTCGTAAGGGGTCTTCTTTAATATAGGTCTAACTAGAGCCCTATTAAGTATGTAGCACACTGTGTTAACAACTTCTCCCCAAAAGTACTTTGGAAGCATATGCTCACTCAGCATTGTCCTGGCTATTTCAACCAAGGTTCTTTTTTTTCCTTTCAACAACCCCATTTTGTTGAGGCGTTCTAGGAGCAGAAAAATTGTGGTCAATGCCATTGGCTTCACAGAATTCAACAAACTGTTGGTTCTTGAATGCTCCACCATTATCACTATGGATGTGAGCTAACTTAAGGTCTTTATCATTTTCAAGTTTTCTTACTAAATTTGAAAATGTCTCAAAGGTTTCATCCTTGCAACTCAGCAAGATGATCCAAGTGTACCGAGAAAAGTCATCTACAATGACCAAGGAAAATCTTCTTCCACCCAAGCTCAGCGGCTGGACTGGACCGAAGAGATCCAAGTGTAGCAACTCTAATGGACGCTTAGTTGAGACAATGTTTTTACTATGAAAAGATTGTTTGGTTTGTTTTCCAGCTTGACAAGCGTGGCATAATTGATCTTTTTCATACTTAAGTTCTAGCAGTCCCTCAACCAATTACTTTCTTGCTAATTTGGCCAGGAGGTCCATGCTTACATGACCAAGTCTCTTGTGCCATAGCCAGGAATTTTCTTCCTTTGACACTAAGCATACAGTTTTTGAAAACTTCTTTTCTGAGTTCAGCATAAAGACATTATCAATACGAGGGGCAGTTAAAATTAACTCATTTGTTTTACCCTCGAATATTTTACATCCAGTGTCATCAAATATAACTTTTCTCCCATTGTCACATAGCTGAGGTACGCTGAGTAAGTTATATTTGAGTCCGCTGACTAGGGAGACTGACTCAATAGTAGGATTACCACCAACGGTTCCTGACCCTACTATCTTACCCTTTTTGTTGTCTCCAAAACTTACACTTCCTCCTTGTTTACGCACAAATGTGATGAACTGAGTTTCATCACCAGTCATATGCCTCGAGCATGCGCTGTCAATGTACCACATCTTTGACTTCTCAGCACACCTCAATATAGCTAGTTGCTTTTAGGTACCCAATTCTTTTTGGGTCCTTGTTTGTTAGGTTCAACAGGTAAAGCATCATATTTCATTTTATGACGACATACTTGGACAGTGTGTCCATTCTTTCCACAGAAGTCACAGCTGACCTTCCATTTAGGATGTCTCACTGACTGGTCAGCACCCCATTGTTGAGCGTGTCAGCACACCTTTGTGGTGTGTCCTTTCTTCCCACAGAAGTCACACTAGACATTCTGCTGAGGATTCCATCTCTGCTGACTAGTACTTCGGTACTGAGTGTTCAGAGGAATATTTCTTTTATTCGGAACCTTAAGTTGGTTCTGAATAGATGTGACATCCTTTTTCAGTTTCTTAGAATCTGATTGGACCTTAGAGACAAACTTTTGCATAATTTCTACATTACTATGCAAAGTTGAGTTGTCCTGGAGAAGATATCGAAAGTCACTCAGTTTGACCTCCTCAATCTCGTCACATCGCCTGTTGGGTGTTATAACCTTCTTGTTACACTTTTTGATGAGTGTGTAAAGGTCACTCAGGGCATTTACCATTTCATTTCTGAGCAAGGGTAGTGATATTACCTCAGTTGAGTGTATCTCATCGTCAGATGCGATTGAGGGGTCAGCATGCTCAGAAACACATGGCTCAGCAAGTTCGTCAGCCATGAAACAAATCTTTGCTGACTCAGTGACATCAGCTTTTGATGATGAAGACTCATCACTGTCGCTCCAGGTTGCCACCATTGCCTTTTTGCTGTTCTTCTTTTCTTTCCTCAGCGTGGGACAACTTGACTTGATATGGCCAGTTTGATGACATTCAAAGCATGTAATGGGCTTTGAGATGTCCTTCTTGTACTTGCTGTCGCTGGAGTCAGCTTTGTACTTATCAAACTTCTTGTAAGGCTTCTTAGAATATTTTTCATTTTTTCTGAACAGCCTTTTCATCTTTCTAGTGAACATAGCCATTTCTTCATCGTCTGTTGAGCTCCCATCAGTGGAGTCAGCTTTCATGACAAGAGACTTTTGCTTCTTGTCTTCAGACTTCTCCTTCACCTCGAAGTTCTTCATTGATATCTCGTGGGTCAGCAGCGAGCCAATGAGTTCATCATACTTATAGGTGGTTAAGTCTTGAGCTTCCTCAACAGCAGTTTTCTTAGCTTGCCAGCTTTTAGGAAGACTCCTAAGAATCTTCTTGACTTGCTCTTCCTCAGTGAAGATCTTTCCAAGTCTCTTGAGCTCGTTGATTATGTTTGTGAACCTTGAGTTCATGTCAGAGATTCCTTCATCATCATTCATCTCAAACAGCTCGTACAACCTCATGTGCTGGTTGACCTTGGATTCCTTCACCTTGTTGGTTCCTTCATAGGTGATCTCCAGCTTCTTCCAGATTTCCTGCGCTGACTCACAACCTGAAATCTTGTTGTATTCTGCAGCATCTAACGCACAGTGATGCATGTTTATAGCCAAAGCATGATTGTGTAGCTTCTTGAGATCATCTTCTGTCCATCTAGTCTCAGCTTTAACAACCATTTGGCCGTCAACAGTTTCAACAAGAACAAAAGGGCCTTGGACTATAGATAGCCATGCACTCATATTTGTTGCCTGAATGAAATTTTTCATTCTATTCTTCCAAAAGGTATAGTTAGACCCGAAGAATAGAGGAGGCCGAGTAATGGACAACCCCTCAGGTAAAATCTGAGTTGTCTGATTTGCTAGGAGGAACCGAGTGTTGCTCTCAGCCATAGTGGGGATCAGCTCAAGGTAGTTAAACCTTGCACATTGAGCTTTTAAGCTCTGATACCACTTGTTGGTCCCTTTTAACGTGACAAGTTAGTTCCAAGGGGGGGGGGGATAGGAACTATTTAAAATTTTGTCCGTTAAGGCTGACTTCTTTTCTTATGAAAAGGTTTACACAGCGTGACTAAGCAATTTGAAGACACAAGCTTAGTCAACTTGTGACTAAGTCTGTTTCTTTCCTTGAGTCAGGAAATAGCACTTAGAGTCTATTCCTGAACTCAGCTTCTTAGTATACTTAACTCAGCGTGAGTTCGTTACTTAGTCAGTTTTATAACAAGCAATATGTAAAGGAGTTTAAGGGTTAGAAAGATATTACTCAGCAGACTTATCCTGGTTCGGCCTCTCCGCTTACGTCCAGTCCCCGGAACTCGTTCCGAGCTTTTTGAATTCTCTACTGAGCTCTTTAAAGGTAGAGCACGAAACCTTTTACAATAGAAGCTAAGTATACAAGAGTACCTTCCTCTATACCTCTACTCACTCCTATATCTACCGCTGAGTACTATAACCGAGTACTCAGCCTCTCCTTTCTATTCTTCTAGAAATGATAAAGTGTTTGTCCTAAACAACAATTGCTAAGACACTTTAGATGATTGAAATCACTCTAGACTTTTACACAATAATATGGAAATTGGTGTAAGATTTTTGCTTTGCTTTTCTCACAGAACTTCGTGTAGAAATTTGGTCAGCGTTTTGACTAGTTGAAGATCTGCATGGAATGAAGCAAATGAGAGGCCTTTATATAGTGACACTTGAGGCACCGGTCATTTCGAATTTCGAAATAACCGTTGGAGGGAAACGGCTTCCTGTCGTTGTCACTCAGTACGTGCACAGTGTCGTTGGCCAATGAGATTCGTGCATCTTCTATCTGCGGTAGTGCTTGGAAGCTTTACGTCCGGTAAACAGAATGTTTCGACATTTTTGACAAAGTCTTTCAGACAGCTTCCTGCCCCTTCTGAACTTTACCCAAAGTAGAAATACTTTGTCTAGAAGTTGATCCTTGTCTGCCGCTGTCCTGACTGCTTGTCGCTTAACTCGGCAACTTCTTCTTGAAGCTTTTGCTTAGAAGGCTTCTCGATCCTTCTTCATGCTGAGTCGTCGTTTTGCTTGAAACGGCTACGTTTCATCTTCTTGGGCCGTGAGGTCTTGATTATGTTGACTTGGGCTTGACTTCCACTCATGGGCTTTTAGACTTTATATCTTAATGTCTTATAGATAAATAAACTCAACATTGAACAAACACATTAGTATAAATAAATCAAAGCATTTAAATTTAATGTGTTTAGAATATTTTTTATCAATTACTTAAATAATTTTGTCAAATCAAAATCATGTGGAAAGGTGTTTCAACACAACCCCGAAGCAGGAATGTTAGGAGGTTGTATCAAGGGTTTTCTTCATTGAAATGTTGTTTCGATCGTAATGCAAGAAAGAACCAACTTTAGGGACGCTTACGGTTGTAGTATGTCTTAGAATCTTAAGAACACACGAGAGTTGACTTAAGTGAGCATTAAGGCAGAAACCTTGACTTCACTTTACGTCATTCATGAATAAATAGGATGTTTAGAGACTGATAGTAACATGTTCCGCTATGCCTAGCCTGTTCTACCTTTTATCATTATCAAATACTCTTTTTCATAAGTTTAATCATTGACTTTGTTACCATTTCACAATATCTCTCAATATAAAGAATTCACACACCACGAACACCCTGTTCTGAAAGGTTTTTCTAGTAAAATTTGGTCATCAATCCCTGTGGAGACGATACTCTATTTATCACTTTATTACTTGTATCTAGTGCACTTGCTAGAGTCTTTTCAAGGAATATTCCCAACGAGGTCCCTGATAATTGTTTTGATAATATTGCAGATGTTATCACAATCCTTTTGTAGGTATGAATCAAACATCCCTTAAGTTTACGGGTGCTTATGAAATCTGAGTTGAGCTTACATTTGCTTAACAAACCTGACAGTATGTTTTACAAGTGTAAGTACCCTAGGCCCGTCCCTGAGCTTGGGTAGGAGGGGCGCCTGCCTAGGGCCCAGGGACAAGGGTGGAGACAGGGGGCCTGGGGGTGCCGGGGCCCCTCCGGCCGCCGGAACCACCCTGGGGTGGTTTCCGGCTCCCCTGTCTCCATTGTTTAAGGTTGGGGGTGCTAAATTAGCATCCCCGGACTTGAGGCGCCCAGCTTTGGGCTGCCTCAAGTCATCCGTATTTGGCCCAAAATGGGCCTAAACTTAGGGCCTTCCTGGGCCAATTTTTTTTGGCCTGTTAAGGACCAAAACGACGTCGTTTTGGTCCTTAACAGGTCAAAAAAAAATTTAAGCGGTGGAGTGGAGACCACCATTTAAAAATTAATTCCTACCCTAACTTACCTTTTCACCTTCGTGCGATTGTGGTCCTCCTCTCCTCCTGCTCTCCTCTGCTGCGCACATCTTCTGCTCTGCTCCTTTTCTTTATTTTATTTTTTTCAACTCTTCCACTCATCTTCTTGAGGTTAGCATTTTCTGTCCCTTTCTCTTTTTCTTTCTTTGTATATTATTTGTTTGTCGCATTTAGTTATTTGTGCTAAATATTTGTTATTTGTTTTTTTGACCTAGAATTTAAATTAAGTAAAGTATTGTTTTTATTTAATTATATTTTAAGTGAATTGATTATTTGATTATGTATTATTTGTAGTTTTTCTTGTTGATATTGATAGTTACAATTAATTACAATTTTGGTAGTTAAATTTTGATTAGGTCAATTGATAAATTGGGGGTTTTATAAATTGGTCCTCAATTTTTCAATTTGCTACATAATATACTTGTTATATACTTGATTTGATTAAATATAATCCTTTTACATATTAGGAATCTTAAATATGAAGAAATATTTTTCTACGTTAGTACCGAATAAAAATCTGATTGGGTCATCCTCTTCCAATATTAATTTGAGACCAATTGAGGAAGAAAGTGATAAAAGAGCGCGTATTGAAGTTGAAGTTAGCAATGATGATATTGAAGGAAAATAGGCTAACGTTTGGCAGCGGAAATATAAAAATTTTAACATTTTTCCATTAACCAAGATCTGTTAATCGTTATTTCATATAAAGAGGGATAGAAGGAAATACCTTTTGAAGATCTATCTACCGTTGCAATCGTAGTGCCCACAACTCTTACTCCGAGTTCCCGAGCACAAGACAAAAACACAATTCAAAATATGATTAGAACTCAACCGTATAAAAGCAACCAAAGTAGATTGCCTCTAATAAATCAACACAAGATCAAGGATAAGAGAAAGAGATTAATAATCAATTGAAACGGGAGGAAGCGGTGGATTATTTCGTCCTCAACTAGGGGTGTCGAAATTCTCTCTCTTCGGTTAGCTAGGGTTGGCCAAAATTCTCATGCAAGGGGGGTATATATACTCTTTTGTATCTAACCCTAGTTAGATAGAATTAGGTTACTGAATAAGAATTTAATTCGGAATAAAATTCTTATTAGTTATTATCTATAATTATATCTAAATATAAAGATAATAATAATAACTTGACAGGATAATAATAGAAGCAATTTAATCTCATTAAACTTCCTAACTTATTTATCCTTTAATTAATTTAATTCACAATCATAATCTAATTAGAATTGTTAAAAATCAAATTAATTATTTATGTATTTTATATACATAAAATCACCCCCTTATGTACTGGGCCTTAGTGGACTCAGTTGGGCTTCCATCAATTAATTAACATCTGTTTCTCTTTTGGGCTCCAAGTCTTATGTGTGACCCATTAGGTTCTTATTGCTTCTAGCCGTATGCAACCATTAAATTAATTTTCTCAGAATTATATTTAATCTTTGCATAACGGAATGAGTACGCGAAATGTGATTGGCAGATCCGAAACATTCCCCCAGAGCTATAAGAAGACAGGTTGATTCTGTCGTTGACCTTTCCGTATTAGTTACAGTATAATTCGATCCTTTATCAACTACATCCTTGAACAGAATCTTATGACTATGGATAATGTCAAGTCACATATAGCGAGACATTCGTTTTACTTGTACATGCCAAGTTAACTCCAATTAGATAGGTTAAGTGAAATCTGCATTTCAAGTCTTAAGCTATCACCTTGCAAGGATTTAGAGTCAAGTCTTCTACAAGCGATCATTGGACGTATCTCCCATTTATCAGGAGTGACAAATGCTCAATCCAATGTATAACTATCCTGCAATTACTTCCTGTGATACCCAACGTCTGCTGTTCACACCCCAGAGTCATCTCTGTTATGGATCGTGTTACAACGGGATCAAAGCATCACATTCCATAATCCAGAATCACTAATTAACATTCCTTTGAGTCTTAGGATTACTTATACCTATTAATACCAATGAGATAAACAGGTTGTTGGTCCCTAGTAATTAGTTCCAAGGGGGGGATAGGAACTAATGTAACTTTTTCGCTTTTAATTATGCTGACTTAATGTTATTTTAAGAGTTTGTTAACTCAGCGTGTTGGTAAGCACGGCCGATTGATTAGTCAGACAGTTTTAGTTCTATGTTGACTAAGACTGCTTGACCTGAGAGTTGGGAATTGACTCTTGAGAGGTCAGCTTCCAACTCAGCACTCAGATTTACTCAGTTTCAGTTTTAACAATTTATATGCTGAGTAAATATCACAAGCAACACATGCATATATATATATATATATATATATTGAGAGAAAGAGTTTAGAAGTTACTCAGCACGACTTATCCTGGTTCGGCCTCTCTGCCTACGTCCAGTCCCCAGTTCCTCCTAGGATTTTCAATCCAATACTGAGCTCTTTCAAGGTAGAGCACAAACCCTTTACAAGGCAGTGAGTATGCAAGAGTACGTCCTCTATTCGTCTACTCAGCTCCTACTAAGTACTACAACCCAGCACTTAGATTTTTTTACCACTGAATGCTTACAACCAAGCACTCAGCATACACTCTCAATATTACAATTGATAAATACTCGTTCTCTTTTCAGTAAAGAACACTTTAGAAGATTACACAGAATCACTCTAGCATTTACACAAAGAATAGAAGATTTGGTGTAAGATCTTTGTATTTGAGTGCTTTGAAGATTTCTCTCTTGGATTTTTCTTCTTTGTAATTCGGCAAATGTCCAAGTGAAATCTTTGTCCATTTTATAGATGAATTTTAGAGATTAGACCGTTTGAATTTGGTGTGTCCGTTGATTCCAAAACGGCTCTTTTAGTAGACAGCTTCTGGTCAGCTTCAGTTTTGCAGGCCAATCCTGTCATCTGTTTTCTTCAGGTGTCAGCCTTGTCTTCTTCCTACAGACTTGTCTTTTTGTGGCAGTTGTCTTTTACCAATAATCCATTGACCCATGTTTCTTGGAATTAGTCTTCTGTGTATTTTCGAGGCTTCAATTATTGGTGTAGAAGATTGGCAGTCTTTGTCCTTTAGTGAACGGATCCTTCATGCTATCCTGACTGTCACTCAGCTCCATTCGTTATCTTCGAATGTTCAACTTCCATGCTGAGTTCCTTCTTAGTCAGCTCCGTTCTGTTTATACAATTCTGAAGGAGTCTTCTAATTTAGTCAGCCTCGTTCTGGCAACTTTGAAGGAGACTTCTGATACTGAGTTCTACTCCACTCAGCTTCTATTCTTTCATGCTGAGTTCCGTTCCACTCAGCTTGGCTTATGCTGACTTTTGTCCTGTCTAACTTTATATATATATTTTTGCACTCAATATTGAACAAACACATTAGTACAATTAAATCAAAGCATTTACATTTAATTGCCTCTTAATCATGGATGATTTTGTCAAATCAAAATCTTGTGGAAAGGTGTTTCAACAAACTCCCCCATTTTGATGTTGGCAAAATACATAATTATGGAACTCAGTTATAAGTTACCCCATGATTGATTTATTTTTGAAATAACTCCCCCGTAAGGGTTGCACATATTGTCTTAACTTAATTCTAAACCTTCCAAGATTTAATTGAATTAACCTTAAGACATTTGTGTATACTGACTTAGTTTAATGTTAGATTTTTCAAGATCTGAGCTAATTGGATTTAAGTCAGTTTTCAAAAATATTAGAAGTATGTTGTTACTCAGTTTATTACATAAGTATTTTAGTGTTAATGTATACTGAGTATGTTTTACTTCATAATTTGTTTGTTCAATTTTATCAGCCAGGTTGAGAAAATGGTACTTGTCATAGATTAAGCAAAAACATATGAGGAAAGATTCTATGCTAAGTTCTAAACATTGACTAAGCTATATCTAGTTCTTCTTCTTTTCCTTCATATTGGCCTGAGCTTAATGGTCAGCTCGATATACTCCTTTGCCTTTATCTTTACTTCCTGAGGCATTACCTACAAGCTGAGTTCCTTCTTGGCTTTTCTCCCCCGTTTTTCCATCATCGGGTTTATAAAGGAAGGTATCATTACGAGCATGCGTGGAGAGGACATTTGAGTAACGCTGGAGCCTCTTTGTGCTTTCACGCAAGCCATCAATTACAGGTACACTGTCATCTTGGACATGGCGAGGAATCCGGAGAGAGCTGCTAATCATGCTGAGTAGGCATTCATGTGATTTGCTAAGCCAGGTGAGCGAGCTGGTGATCTGAGCAAAAGATTGGTGGTACATCTTCAGCATGGCAGAGTCATAAAACATGCGCTGAGCATTGTTGATGCGCATTGCCTTCATAATTGCTTGGGAAAAGCTCAAGAGTTGACCATTGGAGACTGGGTCAACATCCATCTGAGCCTTGTTGGCGTTAAGTAGACTTACCGCTTCACTCAGTTGGTCAATGGTGCACTGAGAGGTAGAAGATACTAATTCATGCGTACTGGTCAGTTCAGCAGTTAGCTTGGCAAAGCAGTCTTGTAATTCAGCAGAGGTAGCATACTCAGGATTGCCAGTTGCGCTTGATTTGGTCAGTTCTGCAGTTAACTTAGCAAAATGGCCTTGAAGCTCAATGGAAGTTGCATACTCTGGATTAACTTCCGACAGTTGTTGCATTTTGCCTTCAAGCGAGTTCAGATGGTTCACCATTGTGAGTACCAATTCAGTCAGCTTTGCTATTTGGTCTTGCCTGGGTTGCTGAGTTTGAACGGTGGTCATAACACTTACAAGATCCTTGAGTCCTCTTAGTTCATTGAGAAGCTGAGTGATACCAGCCAGTTGGGAGGACTCAGCATGAGAAGATCTAGTAGCATCAGCTTGAGGAGGGTTCAAATCTTGAAGCAAGGACTGAGCAGAGGCAATGATTCGTCGTCCTGACTCAGTAGCATTCAAGTATGTGAATTGAGCAGCATTTGTCTCAGAGGCTGGAATTGAGCTTGATGGTGGTGGAGTTGGCTGTTTGCCAGATTGATTATCTTGATTGGTGACAGGACTTTGATGCAGATTGGTTTCAAGAGCTGATTTATCAACGTGTTGTGTTGGAGGTGGAGTTTGGTTAGTCATGTTGACCTGCTCAACTCGAGTGGGTGAAGTTGAAGCAGGATTTGTTCCATCTTGAGTAGTTGGATTTGGATTTTCAAAGGTTTTGGCTTGTTCCTCATCCTGAGTAACAGAGGCTTGTTTTTGCACAAGATCCGTTGGAGGAGACTCAGGCTCAGCATCATGGGAGAAATATTTGAACTGAATTTTGGAGAGTTCAGCATCAATATCTTGAGGAGGGGAATCATCCAGAAGATCAATGTGCTTTTGTGCCTTCTTCTTGAGTCTCCGTCATCTCGGAGCTTTTGGGGATGAAGGGTTAGCTTGAATACCTTCACTGGAATCTGAAGATGAGTGCTCCCCATGGTCAGCATTAGTGTTCTCAACTTGCTCAGCATCATGAAGCTCAGCATGATCTTCTTCCTCAATGTTAAGCTGAGTAACATCCTGTCCTCGTTCTGCTTCTGCATTAGTTTGATCAACCTCTTCTACTTCCTCAGACTCAGCCTGAGTTGTATCCTTTCTCTGTGTTTGCTCTTCTTGCATACGGGGTGATTTTTCAAGGTCAATTCCACGGCTTTTGGCGAAGTGAGACTGAGGGGTGACGACCTTGTCAAGGGGATCAACTTCAATAATTTTTAAACCAGAACTTCGACTCTTCTTCCTTAGAGGCAGTTCTGGAGATTCCTCATTTTCTTCTTCAGGCTCAGTTTGCCCTTTCCTTTTCTCTGCTGATCTAGGTGTACCTTGAGGTTGGTCAGTATCAACATTCTTAGCTCTGTTCATAGCCCGCTTCTTCCTGGGCACTGCGTCAATATCTTTTGCACATGTTTCTAGCGCTTTTCTTTTCTTCTTGTCCTTAGGGGACTCAGCAGGAGACTCCACTTCTTTCTCAGGCTCATGCTCAGGCACAACTCCCTGTTCAGTTTCATCATTTTCCTCAATATCTTCAATTTCTTCATATCCTTTCAATGGTTGATTGTATAATAATCCAACCAGCAGAGCTGCTGTGATCTCACTTCCCAAGGTATCAGTTTCATTTATGGTCTCGATCTGTTTATCCTCGAGGATCTTAGTGATTAAAGAACCTAACCGAAGTTTCTTACCTGCTTGCTGGAGCGCACCAACCAAAAATACCGGAAGGTTGAGAGGGGTGTAGGTCAGCATGTGCCATATGAAGCACTGCTCAAAGTTGGAGGCAGATGAGGCTGAGTTGAGTTTGGGGAAGATGAAGTTGGTCAATATGTAGTGTGCCATCTTCTGGTTTTGCCCCATACACGTGCTGGGTATTTCTCCCTTATGATTCTTGGGTTTGCAGAACCCCTTGATCTGGTCAAGCTTTTCCTTTGGTACCTTTTCTTTTGTTGTCCTAAACTCCATTCCTTCGTCTGGTAAGTTTAGCAGAGTAGCTAGATAGGTAGGGGTTATGGTGATTTTCTGTCCTTTGACCGTGGTCTCCAAATAGTCAGCATCTTCTTCATCAACAAACATGTTGAAATAGAACTCTCTGACCAGCTTAGGGTATGTTTTTCCGGTAAGTGAGAAGAGACCGATCCATTTGGTCTTCTCGATCCAGTCACAGAATGATTTCTCAGAAGTGATGAATCCTGGAGAGAACCATCTGTATTTTAGAACCTCCAAGTTATTGACCTTCTTATGGACCTTGATCATGTTCCTTTCTACTGGTTTTGATGAACCGGCGGGGTCAGCTTGAGTGGGTTTGCCAGAGGTTTGGCCAAGCTGAGCGGTGAAGTTAGGGATTTCGTTTTTGCCGGAAGCCATTGTTACAGATGAAGGTTTTAAGGTTTAGGGAGAGAGAAGGATTCGATTTCAGAAGATTTTAAGCGTAAAGAGTAATGAGTGGGGATCCTTCCACTACTTATAGAGTCTTGAATCATTCCTAATTAATGAACTAGCCGTTTTCTTCTTGGGATTTTAATCGACAAGGATTCTGTCATTTATGACAGGTTCGGCGCATGGGTATTCATTATTACTTGTGTTTTTCTAGGTATGATTTGTTACACGTGTCATTGTTCATTGGTACAAGTGGGCTTTTACTCAGTTTGCCAGAATATGAATCGTTTATGATACTGAGTATTTAATTCTACGTAGATGGATTTTCTATCTCTTAGTAACTCAACATACATTAATCACTCAGCATGTACATCTACTCAGCATAAGGTGATTACTCAATATGTTTATCTACTCAGCACAGAATATTTACTCAACATTTGTATCTACTCAGCATAGACTATTAAGCTCAATGTGCAGTAGTTACTAGATTGATATCAGTCAGCATGACAATCACTCAACATTTATTCAAATATTTAGAATCATTGAAGAGGATTAGACATACCGATAGCTTCCCTTAGTATGTTAAATTTCTCACGAGCCAAAGGCTTGGTGAAAATATCTACAAGCTGTTCATTTGTTGGCACATAGGTCAGCTTGATCTCACCCTTTAGTACGTGATCTCTGATGAAGTGATGCCTTATGCTGACATGCTTCATCCTGCTGTGTTGGATAGGATTCTTGGATAGATCAATGGCACTCTTGTTGTCACATTTGATCTCTATTGTCTCAGTTCTTACTCCATAATCCTCAAGCTGTTGCTTTATCCATAGGACTTGAGCTACACAGCTTCCAGCAGCAACGTACTCAGCTTCAGTTGTAGACAGAGCAACTGATGACTGCTTCTTACTGAACCAGGATACTAGACAGCTTCCAAGGAAATGACATCCTCCTGAAGTACTCTTACGTTCTAGCTTATCCCGTCCATAGTCAGCATCAGTGTATCCTATGAGTGTGAAGTCATTTGAAGTTGGATACCACAAACCTGCATCAACTGAGCTCTGCAAATATCTAAAGATTCTTTTTACAGCAATTAAGTGAGATTCCCTTGGGTCAGCTTGATATCTTGCACAATAACATACTGAGTACTGTATATCAGGTCTACTAGCAGTGAGATAAAATAAGGAGCCTATCATACCTCGATAAAGTTTACTATCTATTGACTTACTTTTCTCATCTTTGCATAGGATAGTATCAGTACCCATAGGGTTGATATGGGCTTACAATCTTCCATATCGAATTTCTTTAACATCTCCTTGGTGTACTTGGACTGACTAATGAAGATGCCGTTCTTATCTTGCTTGATCTGAAGTCCAAGGAAGAAGCTGAGTTCTCCCATCATAGACATTTCGAACTCAGTCTGCATCTGTTTGCTAAACTCTTGACACAAAGATTTGTCAGTAGCACCAAATATTATGTCATCTACATAGATTTGTGCAAGTAGGGTATGTTTACCCTTTTTCTTAATGAACAAGGTTGTGTCAGATTTTCCTCTGACATAATTCCTGGTCAGCAGGAAGTTGGTCAACCTTTCATACCAAGCTCTTGGAGCTTGCTTCAGGCCATATAAGGCCTTCTTGAGTTTATAAACGTGGTTTGGAAATTTTGGATCTTCAAAACCCGGAGGTTGATTAACATATACCTCTTCGTTTATAAAGCCATTAAGAAATGCACTTTTAACATCCATTTGATACAATTTAAAGTTCATGAAACTAGCATATGCACACAATATACGTATAGCTTCTAACCTAGCAACTGGTGCAAAAGTTTCACCATAATCAATGCCCTCTTGCTGATTATAGCCTTGGGCTACAAGTCGGGCTTTGTTCCTAACTACATTTCCATGCTTATCTAGTTTGTTTCTAAAAACCCACTTAGTTCCTATGGATTTTTGATTCCTAGGTTTAGGTACTAAATCCCATACCTCATTTCTCGTGAATTGGTCAAGCTCTTCTTGCATAGCATTGATCCAATACTCATCATGCTCAGCATCAGCAAAGTTCTTTGGTTCATGAACTGATACGAAAGCAACATTGCTAAGAAATTTCCTAAGCTGGTCTCTAGTCATTACTTTGTTGTTGGCATCATCAAGGATGGACTTTTCTGAATGTCCTCTTGGAATTTTTATCTCCTTGGGTAATGTTGAGTTGTTTGGAACAGGTGTTTCTACAATCTCTGCAGGGACAGATTGGTCAGCAAAGGTAATTTCAGTTTCGATTTTACCTTTGGCCAGCTCTTGTGCTGATGGCTCAGCACCTCCAATTAGGTCAGTATGAGCTGAGTTCGGCTCATCCTCCATGGGTTGAGTTGTCTTACCTGCAGGGTCAGTTTCATCGAAATCTACATGGACTGACTCTTCTACAACTTGAGTTCTTTTATTATAAATTCTATATGCTTTGCTGTTTGTTGAGTACCCTAAAAAGATTGCTTCGTCAGCTTTGGCATCAAATTTTGCCAAATTGTCTTTTGTATTGAGTATGAAACATTTACACCCAAAGGCACGAAAGTAGCCAATGTTGGGCTTTCGTCCTTTCCAAAGTTCATAGGGAGTTTTCTTTAATATGGGTCTAACTAAAGCCCTATTCAATATATAACATGCTGTGTTGACAGCTTCTCCCCAAAAATACTTTGGAAGCCTATTTTCACTCAGCATTGTCCTGACAATTTCTAATATTGTCCTATTTTTCCTTTCAACAACTCCATTCTGTTGAGGAGTTCTAGGGGCAGAGAAATTATGGTCAATACCATTGGTTTCACAGAATTCATCAAATATTTGGTTTTTGAATTCTCCACCATTATCACTTCTAATGTGAGCTACTCTTAGGTCTTTGTCATTTTCAAGCTTTTTGACTAATGTAGTAAACATCTCAAATGTTTCATCTTTGCTACTCAGCAAGATGATCCAAGTATACCTAGAGAAATCATCTACAATAACTAAGGAAAATTTCTTACCTCCCATACTGAGTGGCTGGATAGGTCCGAAAAGATCCAAATGTAGTAATTCCAATGGTCTTTTGGTTGAGACAACATTTTTGCTATGAAAAGACTTTTTGGTTTGTTTACCTTGCTGACAAGCATTACAAAGTTGATATTTTTCATACTTTAATTTGGGTAATCCCTCAACTAATTGCTTTCTAGCTAGTTTGACAAGAAGGTCCATGCTGACATGCCCAAGTCTCCTATGCCATAGCCAGGAGTTGTCCTCTTTAGATACTAAGCATATATTATTTGAAAATTGTTTTTCTAAACTCAACATATAAACATTTTCTACACGAGGGGCTGTTAAAATCACATCGTTTGTTTTTCCCTCGAGTATTTGACATTGAGTATCATCAAATATAACCTTTCTTCCACTCTTGCAAAGCTGAGCTACACTTAGAAGATTATATTTGAGACCCTTAACTAAGGAGACTGACTCAATTCTGGGGTTACCTCCGATAGTTCCTGAGCCAACTATCTTACCCTTCTTGTTGTCTCCAAAGCTTACACTACCTCCTCGTTTAAGCTCTAGTGTGATGAACTGAGTTTCATCACCTATCATGTGTCTTGAGCATGCGCTGTCTATGTACCAAAGTTTTGACTTCTCTACGCATGTCAAGCTGACCTGCATTTTAAACTATTCATCTTTAGGTACCCAATTCCTTTTGGGTCCTTTCTTGTTAGTATAAACAAATGCAGAGTCATGTTTTAGTTTGTGACGACATACTTTTGTAGTATGGCCACTTTTACCACAAAAGCCACACTGAGTTACCCTTTGAGGGTGATGTTGAGTGTGGTCAGCATTGTTGTGCTGAGCATGCCAGCATACCTTGGTAGTATGACCTTTCTTACCACAGAAGTCACATTGGACAGTCTGTTTGTTATGCCAGCACACAGCTTTTGTGTGTCCTTTCTTCCCACAACAGCTACATTGAGTAAACTGTTTATGTTGACCAGTACCTGAGTACTCAGCATGGGGTTTATTCTTAGTTGAACCTTTTATTTGGTTCTGTAAGGTGGTGACGTCCTTTTTCAGTTTATTTGAATCTGATTGGACTTCCAAGACAAACTTGTGCATAACTTCTATGTTGCTATGCAATGTTGAGTTGTCTTGGAGGAGATATCGAAGATCACTCAGTTTGACCTCCTCAATCTCATCGCAGCGCCTGCTAAGTGCCTTAATCTTTTTGTTACACTTCTTAGTTAGTGTATATAAGTCACTCAGGGCATTTACCATTTCGTTTCTAAGCAAAAGTAAGGATGTTACCTCATTGTTGTTTTCCTCCTGCTCAGAATCTCCAGAGAGGTCAGCTTGCTCAGATTGAGATTGGTCAGCTCCATCATCTGCCATGAAACATATGTTGGTTGTTTCATTTTGCTTAGCTTCAGATGATGTTGACTCATCACTGTCACTCCACGTGGCCACCATTGCCTTTTTGCTTCCATTATTATCTTTCTTCAGATTAGGACAGCTTGACTTAATATGCCCAGTTTGATGGCACTCATAACATGTGACAGGCTTGGAGCTGTCCTTTTTGTATCTGGTGTCACCGGACTTAGCTTTATATCTGTCTCCTCTCTTGTATGGCCGCTTACTATTTCTTTCATTTCTTCTGAACAGCTTTTTCATTTTTCTAGTAAACATGGCCATTTCCTCATCATCATTTGACTCAGCTTCTGTGGAGTCAGCTTTCATCACTAGTGATTTCTGTTTCTTATCCTCAGATTTTTCTTTAGCTTCAAAGTTTTTCATGGAAATTTCATGGGTCAGCAAGGAACCGATCAGCTCATCATATTTGTATGTGGTCAGGTCCTGAGCTTCCTCTACAGCTGTCTTCTTAGCTTGCCAGCTTTTGGGAAGACTTCGTAAGATTTTCTTCACTTGTTCTTCTTCAGTGAAGTTCTTCCTGAGTCTTTTGAGCTCATTTATTATGTTGGTAAACCTGGCATTCATTGCTGAAATGTCCTCATTGTCAGTCATCTCAAACAGTTCATACAATCGCATGTGCTGGTTTACTTTGGACTCCTTGACCTTGCTTGTGCCTTCATAAGTCACTTCCAGCTTCTTCCAGATCTCCTGTGCTGACTCACAACCTGAAATCTTATTGTATTCTGCAGCATCTAGAGAACAGTGAAGCATATTGATAGCCGAAGCATTGTTTTGCAATTTTCTGAGGTCATCTTCTGTCCACTCAGTTTCACTCTTGACAACTTTCTCATTATCAACAGTTTTGTAAGGTATATGTGGACCTTGAACTATTGCAAGCCATGCACTCATGTTTGTGGCTTGAATAAATTTCTTCATCCTATTCTTCCAGAATGTATAATTAGATCCAAATAATAGGGGAGGCCGACTAATTGATAATCCCTCAGGGAGTATCTGTGTTGTTTGGTTCCCTGGAAGGAAACGAGTTCTGTTTTCAGCCATTTATCGGGATCAGCTCAAGATTGTTAGATGTTTGAGTAGTGAGCTTTTAGCTCTAACACCACTTGTTGGTCCCTAGTAATTAGTTCCAAGGGGGGGATAGGAACTAATGTAACTTTTTCGCTTTTAATTATGCTGACTTAATGTTATTTTAAGAGTTTGTTAACTCAGCGTGTTGGTAAGCACGGCCGATTGATTAGTCAGACAGTTTTAGTTCTATGTTGACTAAGACTGCTTGACCTGAGAGTTGGGAATTGACTCTTGAGAGGTCAGCTTCCAACTCAGCACTCAGATTTACTCAGTTTCAGTTTTAACAATTCATATGCTGAGTAAATATCACAAGCAACACATGCACATATATATATATATATTGAGAGAAAGAGTTTAGAAGTTACTCAGCACGACTTATCCTAGTTCGGCCTCTCTGCCTACGTCTAGTCCCCAGTTCCTCCTGGGATTTTCAATCCAATACTGAGCTCTTTCAAGGTAGAGCACAAACCCTTTACAAGGCAGTGAGTATGCAAGAGTACGTCCTCTATTCGTCTACTCAGCTCCTACTAAGTACTACAACCCAGCACTTAGATTTTTCTACCACTGAATGCTTACAACCAAGCACTCAACATACACTCTCAATATTACAATTGATAAATACTTGTTCTCTTTTCAGTAAAGAACACTTTAGAAGATTACACAGAATCACTCTAGCATTTACACAAAGAATAGAAGATTTGGTGTAAGATCTTTGTATTTGAGTGCTTTGAAGATTTCTCTCTTGGATTTTTCTTCTTTGTAATTCGGCAAATGTCCAAGTGAAATCCTTGTCCATTTTATAGATGAATTCTGGAGATTAGACCGTTTGAATTTGGTGTGTCCGTTGATTCCAAAACGGCTCTTTTAGTAGACAGCTTCTGGTCAGCTTCAGTTTTGCAGGCCAATCCTGTCATCTGTTTTCTTCAGGTGTCAGCCTTGTCTTCTTCCTATAGACTTGTCTTTTGTGGCAGTTGTCTTTTACCAATAATCCATTGACCCATGTTTCTTGGAATTAGTCTTCTGTGTATTTTCGAGGCTTCAATTATTGGTGCAGAAGATTGGCAGTATTTGTCCTTTAGTGAACGGATCCTTCATGCTATCCTGACTATCACTCAGCTCCATTCGTTATCTTCGAATGTTCAACTTCCATGCTGAGTTCCTTCTTAGTCAGCTCCGTTCTGTTTATACAATTCTAAAGGAGTCTTCTAATTTAGTCAGCCTCGTTCCGGCAACTTTGAAGGAGACTTCTGATACTGAGTTCTACTCCACTCAGCTTCTATTCTTTCATGATGAGTTCCGTTCCACTCAGCTTGGCTTATGCTGACTTTTGTCCTGTCTAACTTTATATATATATTTTTGCACTCAATATTGAACAAACACATTAGTACAATTAAATCAAAGCATTTAAATTTAATTGCCTCTTAATCATGGATGATTTTGTCAAATCAAAATCTTGTGGAAAGGTGTTTCAACACAGGTGACAAGGATAAATCTACCCATCCTGTTATCTCAAGTCGGGTCCCCAATCCTAATGAACTCCATTTCATCGGATCCATGTAACTGTCCAAATATCTGCATATCTGAAGCTTGTGAGATCAGCTCTCTGTCTCGACAGAAGACATTGTTACATGCAAGTCTCAGCAGTGATATGTCAATCCTATTTCTAAACATATTACTTGACTTGGGGCGGTTTTAAGTTTATTAGTTTATTATAAAGTTTCGTCTCACTTCATGATTATATGAACACTTTATAATCACTTTAAACAAACTTAGGGATTTCCTTTTATTAGACTTATTTAGTTCTTAAAAGAGGTTGCCTTTATATAGTTATGAAACCATATCTTATTAAAACAAATGATATAAAGAACACTTCATTTACATTAAGTTTATATCCTAGAACAATTGTCTATAGGACACTAAACCCCAACATACTCCCACTTGGACTAAAGCCAATTGTTTCTACAACTTATCCCAGTAGAACTTAGATGACGATCATGTACTTTCTGGGCTAAGGGCTTTGTCAACGGATCTGCAACGTTGTCCTCAGTAGGTACTCTTTCTATTCTCACATCTCCTCTTGCAACAATCTCTCTTACAAGGTGGTATCACTTTAGGTAATGCTTGGATGCATTATGAGACCGTGGTTCCTTTGCTTGTGCAATGGCTCCATTCTTAATCCAAACCGCTTCCTTTGCTGCTTCCGCAGTAGCGATGTACTCTGACTCGGTCGTAGAGAAAGCTACGCTTCCCTGCTTGGAACTATTCCAACTGACCGCGGCTGTAGACACCGAGTCGGAGGACCTGTGATGAAAACCCACGACAAACGGCTAAAGCGGTTGATTCCATTAGTTAAGAAATTTAAAAATCAATGGGAAACTCGGAGAGCCGGCATGTGATAGCCCCGCCAACAAATTCAGCATCTCCTGCGTAAGGTCGGGCACGTTCATCGTCATATCGATAAATAAGAGGGCCCCGGAGGTCAAGCGTCGGCCGATGAATGACCAACGTCGCTCCCGGTAACGATCGTCGCTCCGTAAATAACGGCGCGCGGCGCGTCGAGCGCCCACCCGACGAGCCGAGCGTTGAGCGTCGCCTATCGGACGGTGGGCGTCGCTCGTCAAGCGTTGGGCGTGGCCCGACGCACGATTGACGTCGCCCAACGTTCGATGGGTGGGCTCCCAACGACGTCGGTCGAACGCCCAACGTTCATTGGGAGGACGCCCAACGACGTCGGGCGAACGCCCAACGGCTGTTGGGCGCGCGCCCAACAGAAGTTGGGCGTTCGCCCAACCTGAGTTGGGCGGACGCCCAACCTGAGTTGGGCGGACGCCCAACCTGAGTTGGGCGTCGCCCAACTCCCGTCTCATCACTTTCTCTAAGTATCTTACATGACTTAAGCATTGAAGAGGAAACACCGGATTTCAACCCCTTCCTAACTGTTTGTTCGTTATACTCAGATCCATTCATTCAGTCTGATCATGACATTCTGCAGATTGAGAAACATCACTAATATTTTTACAATTACAAATCGATTAAATGTTAGTTTTATTATTTTAAGTTTTATTTAGACCAATGTAACTGGTGACTTTAACTAGTGAAAATGGACTAATTTAATATATCAAAATATAAAAAATATAAAAATCAATGCATCATTTAACTAGTTGATTGAATTTGTATGGGAAGGGTAGTTTTATTATTTTAAGTTTTATTTAAATCAATTTAACTAGCGAGTTTAACTATTGAAAATAGACTAATTTAACATATCAAAATATAAAAATCAATGTATCATTTAACTAGTTGATTGAATTTGTAGGGGCAACCCTTTTTTTTGGTTTGGAATGTAAGCTACTGAAAGCAGTCAATGAGGATTTACATAAATTAATCTGGAATCCTCTATGCTCCTATAATCTATTTGTAGAAATTGTTCAATCTCGATTGGAGGGCATCCGAAGGAAGTTACTCCAATGCTAGTATCTAGAGCCGATTTGGCAAGCCAATATGCACATTGTTTGCTTCCCTGTGAATGTGGTTGAAAGTAATAATGCACTTCTTCTTCTTCTTGAAAGAGGGAATGCATGGGATAAAAACTGTTTGTGGATGGAGTTGGTGCTGTGAAAGAGGGCATTGAAAAGTTGTATAACCTCTGGATTCACCTACACTCCCCAACTAACTAAATCTTTAATTATTGATGGCAACGTGACAAGGATTCCAAAGGGATCTGAATTGACGGATACCAAGAATCCCCAAAATAGTTGGGAATGGAAACATGGGTACTATCCCCTGCCCAACTGTGGATGACACAAAACATATGTGATCTTTTCAGCACATAAGTTTGGAATTAACCACTTGCAGATTACTTCTTTTTAAATTAACTAGCACATTCAACTTCCTTCGCACTTGCAGATTACTTCTTTTTACCACATTCAACTTTCTTCCTACTTCATCTTGTAACAGAATACTTGTATATCTCTTTTCTCTTTAGTTTTTATTCCTGCAAATCCACTGATCAATTCTTTTTTTTTTCTTGTTATCAAGCACACAAAAGGTTTCAAATTTTTCTTTTGGCATGAAACCAGTAATTTTTCTGGTTTCAATTACTAATCAATGTATTTTTTGGGGGCCTGTTCAATGTTACTTGTGGGGATTCACGCGTGGCGGGAATAGGGCCAAAAAAGATTCTGGAATCCGTCCCGGAAAGTGTTGGGGATGGACCGAGGAATGCATCCCCGCCCCCACTGTGTTTGCCACCCCTAAATAGATGAAATGCACAAACTTCCCTTTTATTGAATACTAACAAATAGTTAAATCTTCATGTTGGTTAAACCAGTAGAGTACACCAACCACACATGTAATCCCTGATAACCACTAGTTCAATGCGTGCATCAACAGAAGTGATAAAAGGTGTGAAATCAACCCCCATATATACAATTACACAACAATACAATACAATACCCCAATAAATATGCATATTGAAGCCACATGCCATGTTCCGCTCTTAAAAATAGAAACATGGATGGTATGGTATCAACCACAGACCATAATTAAGGTATTGGCATGTCTCCCTCCTCCTTTAGGAATTTCTCAATTTGTTCCATCGCCTGCCAAAATGTTAACAAACACCATTTACTTGTTATTACACCATCACTTCAGCCATTGAGAGAGAAACAGAAAGAGATAGATTACCTCAATTGCAATTGTAGTTGGTGTGATGCTAGATACATCTCTGTATCCTTGTTTTGCTGCAATTTCTGCACAACACATACACTTATTATACAGCCTACCCTAATTTTCAGATTTCAGTTGCACACAAATTTCAAACATAGATTTAGGCAGACATACTTTCCAGAGAAACCCTGGCATCTGCATTTTCATAACATCCTTCCCTCTCTTCAAGAAGTGTCGACAACCGACTGAAAGCCTGCCAAAGGCCAATACACAAAATGAGTATGAATACGTTATCAAAGTGTGCATAAACAAGAGGAACAATTACAAGAACCTGCCTTTGAGTAGGCATCGCCTGATTCTTGATGTAGAAGGGGTCGGGAGTCGGTTCCTACAGCTGCAATCCTCTGTGCCAATGCTTCCAAAGGCACATCCAACCACACACTAATTCCCTTTTGCATGTATTCCCTGATAACCACACAAAAGGTGTACTCTACTGTTTTAACTTTTACGCAATAAATCGCATAAGAAAGCCGTCAAATAAATCAAACATGAAGATTAATAAAATTTCATGGTCTCAACATTATTAATTTATAGAGGTTTTACTGTATTAATTTATACGGTAAAACCTCTATAAATTAATAATGTTGGGACCATGAAATTTTATTAATTTAGAGAGATATTAATTAATCGATAAATTAATAATTATTAATTTATAGAGTGATTTTAAATTTTTTAAAAATAAATTTTAAATTATTAATTGTTTCAAACATTGCAAAATTCGTACAGAGAATGAATATGTCACAACGAATTTAGAGGAAGCAATCACGGAAGGAGACATTCATGAACTTGAGGGAATGATTGATCAGCTTGGTTACTGCAATCAAATGAATGTCAATCAAATATTGGATTATCTAGGTGAAAACAATGAATGCTCACAAGTCCAAAGTTTAGAAGAAATTGTATCAAGCGTTATGCAAAATTTAATTGAGGATGAAGCTGAAGATGATTTGGTACTTTTAAAACCAGTCACAAGAAAGGAAACAATTATAGCATCATCTACTCTTTACAATTTTTTGTTAAAATTTGACAAGGATACACCGGAACTTTTGAATTCACTGAGAATAGTTAGAGATGAAATTCAACTAGATTTAAATTTCAAAAAAACAAAACAAAATACTATAGATTCATATTTTGCTAAATTATCCCAAGTATGTATATCTATATATATTTCGCATATGTATTTGAGAAATTATTAATTTATAGAGGTAATAATACAATGTATTTATAAGGGATTGTTCTAGAAAATTATTAATTTATTAAAATTGATCATTTTTTGAACTGGCTCAAGTAGGGACCAGAAGAAATTATTATTTTAAAGAGTTTATTAATTTATCGAGTATTAATTTATAGAGGTTTTACTGTAGAAAATTTGATGCTGAGAAATACTAAAAACCAAAATTCCTTCCTTGATTCATGAATGTATTAAAATGTGCTTAATTATCAAACAATAATATTTCACACCTTCAAAATCAGAGATTCGTCAGAAGCAGTGTGCAATTGTCCAGATTTCAATACTGAAGCTACATGGGCAGAAAAATGAACTGTTAGTATTAGAGGAAAACAAAGACAGAAAATGTATTAGTATAAAGAAACAATTAGGGACTAGGCAGATATATTAGAAGTTGGGCGTTCGCCCAACCTAAGTTGGTCGTTCGCCCAACTAATGTTGGGCGTCCGCCCAACCTAAGTTGGTCGTTCGCCCAACTAATGTTGGGCGTCCGCCCAACCTGAGTTGGGTGTCGCCCAACTCCCATCGGGCGACGCCCAACCTTCGGGATCCGTGCCTATAAAAGGCACGGATCCCCATGCATTTGAGGGGAGGAGGGATTTTTGGGAAAGCTTCTCACTCAGACATTTTTTAGAGAGAGAAAGTGAATTTTTTGAGAAAAATATTTTTTTTGTGTCTAGCTGACACCTCCAATGTTGTTAGGAGGTACATCTTGAGTCATCTCTGTGCGTCATTTATGCCCAAAGTTGGTCAGTTAACACGTGTGTCGTATGTGTACCCTATTCGTGTCTCGTACCTAGCATGTCGGATTTCCCCCGCGATGGTCGAAATCCCAAAATCAGACCATCACATTGTTCGTAAGTTATGTATAAGTCAACCATGGGGGCACATCGAGTGTGACTCCCATCATGCCTTTTGGCTACCTCTGAAGCACACTATGTACGTCACCGTATTTCCTAAAGGTACCGGGTTTCAAATCACTCTGTCGTGATATTAGTAAGCCAAGTAGGAGTTAATAACTGGCACATACCTTGTATGTTGACGTATGCATCCTATTCGGACCTCGAGTATCGGGTATGCCACGTTCATTGTCCCGTCAAATAATACCCCTCATTGTAATAGTTGCTTTCCAAGAGAAGCTGACAATTAGTGCACATCACGTATGTCACTCGCGTCTCCCTTATGCTTTAACCTGTTTGGGGCACACCCTGTGTGTTACCACTTTCTGCATAGCACGCCAAGGTTCCATTGGTACGTCTACGTATTTGTATCTTGGGTTTAAACTAACCATTAACCCACGCCCCATATGGGGTGGTCGTGTCCCGCTTACTTCTAGTTTAGGACACACCCTCTATGTCGGCATGTTTCAGGGAGCTTGTGTTTCCCAGAAAGGCGGTTCCCTGCTATCAGTATCGATACCAAGTAAACTATGGATACATGCCCCGCACGTCTCCATTATGGTCTGTTTAAGTCTCGGACGTACCATGAGCGTCACATCAGCCCGTGTAACACCCCGTATCTTCGAAGTACGTCATTACAACCGGTGATGACAATCCCTCACATACACCTCATGCATAGTCGCTTATGTTGTTTCTTTAGGTCGTGGGTCGTGTTGGTGTACCAAGTATGTCATTTCCCCCCACTCATGTCGCTACCCCTCGAATGTATCTACACATCACAGATATCATTAGGGTACACTCTCATCTACCTAGCGTCCTAGGGAATTTTACTTATCATGAGGGTCGTCTCAATCTTACAAGCGTCAGTCGTGTCGAGCATCATTCAACATTGTACATCTTGTAAAGCATTGCAAGGTAAACTCGTAGGGTTCATACTAATGTATGCATAACGGTTGAAATGGTTTCAGGCATCCGCACTTCCAAACAGGTAAGTTAACACAGACGATCGAAGCGCTGCCGATAGCTCTAGTAAAAAAGGGGGTTTAGCTCTATTCAAAATCGTGTTGTAAGAAATAAAGCGCACACCACGAATCATGCATAAATCATACATCCATCGATAGGAGGCACAAGTAGATAGCTCTGGCATTCGCATCACACGTGCATCGCATCATCAAAATTCATAATGCCTAAAAAGCTCCACTCACCCATCATTTCTCTTCCCTTATTAGAAACCCAACTCATGGCCCAGTCCAGCAATTCAAACCACAATCTTGAGAGCCGTGTGCAAGGGGCTTTAGCCAAATACATCTTTTCTGATGAGTTCAAACATGCTCTTAATGATCCAGAGGTTGCTAAGAATGATGGGGTTGAAAGTTCCCAGGGGATGATAGGAGATTTCAATCTTAGAGCAGAAATCGAACGAGTTCTTCCCGATGTCCTTGCTTCAGATGAATTCAAGATAGAGCTGAAAAGGTTAGTCCGGGAGATCCTGAATGAGTCACTGGTTGCGGAAATCCCGAAAGCTGCTGTAGAGAAACCTATGTTCCAGTTCGCATCACAATCTACCCCACAAACATTCACTCCACTAAGGGTAGCCTCACACCATGTTTCACAACAAGCTCCACACCATCGGGGACATGATATTGCCAGGGTTGTTCGCCCTCCATCACCCGCTCAGTATAGAGGGGAGGGAAGGGAGTTCTCCACTTTCACTCAACCCTTATTTGAAGTGTTGGAGGGTCTACGAATGCATGACATACTTCATCCTCTGCCAGCCACGGGAGGTCAAACCACTGAGTTAGTCAAACGCAGGGGCTACTGCCACTTCCACCAGAAATATGGTCACGAAACAAGTACTTGCATGAGGTTGAAGCATGAAATTCAAGATCTCATCGAAGCTGGAAAGATAAGTGACCCAGATCCTTCTCATCAGACGAAGCCTTCGACTTGTTCCTTGAACGGTGAAGTCTACAACGGATCAGGATGAGCTAAAGAAGAAGTTCTCGAGATTGAGGACACTTATAAAGTGGAAGAATCTGAAGCTTCCTGAAGTAGCATGAGAGAGAGGATTGCACTTGTAGTCTTTATCCTTGTCTTTTATTTTATCTTCTATTCCACAAGATGTTATTAATTAACCTCCTTTTGAATTCAATGAAATTTCGTTTCCGCAAATTTTATCCCAAACATACGTACTTACATTTGATATCCACTTAATTGAGATATTCCCGATTCTATCATGGCACATACGTGAGCTCTAGAATATACTTATTGCTCAGTACTTAACCACTGAAGAGAGAAAATTAAGAGAGTAAAAAAAATAAAAAAAATAAATCATGAGAAGTGATTCCCTGGCTCTACGATGATAAGTCGGGCGTAGACCCATCAAACGAAGGGTTCTCACCGGCTTGTGCCAAAAAGAAGACTGAGCGACAATCAACAAGTCCAAGAAGAGAGAAAAAGAAAAGAAAAGAAGGAGGAAGCAGCAAGCCCCCAGAACCATGCTAGCACTGAGGCACCGACAAAAATTTCTTCCCCCAAAGGGGACACAAGTATATGAGTGCACCATTCAGAACAAGACGGGGGCAACTAACCTATCAACGATAAAGGACCCTGTTCCAGGATCAACGAAAAGGTTCAGATTTATGATGACTCAAAGCAAAGTAAAAAAAAAGAGGAAAAAAGATGATGCTGAAAAGGCTCAGGGGCAAAGTCAAGCCAATCAAGAGTACAAGAAAATTATTCAAACAAAAAGCAGACGGGACTAGCCGAGGAGCGTCAAGGTGACAAGAGCGGTTGACATTGCCCAACAAATGGGTGATCAAATGTACGAGAAAAGCTTACTTTAGCAAAGAAAGATCAAATACGTAGTCGAATGAAGACAAAGACGGCGACGGAGCTTAGAACTACGATCAATCTCAAAGGAACCAAGGAATCTTTCTCATCAAATACGTAGTCGAATGAAGACGAAGACGGCAACGAAGTTTAGAACTACGGTCAATCTCAAAGGAACCAATGAATCTTTCTCATGAAAATTAAAAAAAAGAAAGAGAATCCCGATAGGTTGAAAATCCGCAAAGGACGGCCTATGCAACAATAAGGGACACCCCAATAAGTGAAAACCCCACGGGGCGCTTATTTGAAAATTCCGGGGGTAAAATGAGAGAGTTAAAATAACTGAAATGTGAAAACCCGAAAGGGCATACTTTGGTGACAGTGGTTAATAAACTGAGCAGTGAACAATTCAATGGATGCTTGCCAAGTGTTTTACTTAAGCTAGACGGTTGCATTTGCAATGAAAGCACCCGCATCAATAGACACCCCATTCAACTGAAATCACCTCAACACCTATAAACCAATCCAAAATCTAAAAATCTAAAAAAAAAGAAACTAAACAAAAAGTGACTATTCTTCTCTCTCATGCTCTATGAAGTTTGGTTCCCCTGCTTCTCTGTTGTCCTCTCAAGAGTCAAACTTCGACCGAAGCGACTACTCCCAACGGCAGTATCCCTAGCTTGAATGCACATGAAATCTCACCTCAAGTTTGCAGGGGCATGCGCTCGCATCAACTTCTCATCCACACCAAGACAGTAACGTCAATCGGGGGCATGACCATGTAATCGGATCACCATCCATCTCGCTCCGGAAGCTTCTCCATTAACGAAGGCATCAGGCATGAACTCATCGTCAAATGCTCAGCATAGAAGTGGCCCGTAGATATGAACCCCCTGTGCTATCCAGTATCATTTACGATTAAGGAAAAAAGAAGAAAAAACTGAACAAAAAAAGAGTTGGATTGAAAACCTCAAAAGAGGCGATCCAAGCAAAAGGAGAGATAGAGAAAATTTGTGAGATATAGAAAAGATGAATTGAAAACGCCTAGGGGCGGTTCATGCAAAAGGAGAGATAGAGAATATCAGAGAGATCCCGTTGAGTTGAAAACCCGAAAAGGGCGGCTCAAGCAAAAATTAGGGAAAAAATGAATACATCAATCTCGGGTTAAAGGCAATAGCCCCTTGACACAAGCTCATCAAGACCAAATCCCCGTCCTTACAACCCTTGGTATCAAACTTAAGCTCGTCCTCATCCTTGCACACCCTGGGGATGGCCTGAAACATCGTTTCTCGATCTGAAACTACCAAAACCCTCAAGCCTATGAAAAGGGAATCCATCCGACCAGCTCATCCGCACATACATAGTTTGCATACACACATGTCCATACATCCGCATAAAGCAAAATGCATAGGCCACGCTTACATACATTCAAACACACGCACAGTCACCTGCATACACACACATAGGTGGTTACATGCATCCATAGATTAGGCTAAATCCACCCATCTATATGCATCACTACACACCTGCGGTCGATTTAGAGACTAGGGTCACTAGAAATAGCCATTTTACCTGTGATCGATTTAGAGACCATGGTTGCTAGAGAGAGCCATTTTACATGCGGTCGATTTAGAGACCAGGGTTGCTAGAGAGAGCCATTTTACCTGCGGTCGATGACCAGGGTTGCTAGAGAGAGCCATTGTACCTGCGGTCGATTTAGAGACCAGGGTTGCTGGAGAGAGCCATTTTACCTACGGTCGATTTATAGACCAGGGTTGCTAGAGAGAGCCATTTTACCTGCGGTCGATGACCGGGGTTGCTAGAGAGAGCCATTTTACCTGCGGTCGATTTAGAGACCGGGGTTGCTAGAGAGAGCCATTTTACCTGCGGTCGATTTAGAGATCAGGGTTGCTAGAGAGAGCCATTTTTACCTGCGGTCGATTTAGAGACCAGGCTTGCTAGAAAGAGCCATTTTACCTGCGGTCGATTTAGAGACCATGGTTGCTAGAGAGAGCCATTTTACCCTCGGTCGATTTAGAGACCATGGTTGCTAGAAAGAGCCATTTTACCTGCGGTCGATTTAGAGACTAGGGTCCCCAGAAGGAGCATCCGCCGGCAGCCGATTCAGAGGCAAGGACGGGACAGCCAAAGTGAAGATTGAAGACAAGGCAGGCGCGTGCGGCGCGGAGATCAGGTATTCCTCCTCCTACTCTATATGTGTCTTTTACTTTAATATATTTCCATTGCATGTGTTGCGTTCGCGAAAAACATTTTCAAAACACACACATCACTGTCAAAATAGAAAAGTAGGGGCAATTGTAGATACCGAGTCGGAGGACCTGTGATGAAAACCCACGACAAACGGCTAAAGCGGTTGATTCAATTAGTTAAGAAATTTAAAAATCAAAGGGAAACTCGAAGAGCCGGCATGTGATAGCCCCGCTAACAAATTCAGCATTTCCTGAGTAAGGTCGGGCACGTTCATCGTCATATCGATAAATAAGAGGGCCCCGGAGGTCGAGCGTCGACCGATGCATGACCAACGTCGCTCCCGGCAACGATTGTCGCTCCGTAAATAACGGCGCGCGGCGCGTCGAGCGCCCGCTCGACGAGCCGAGCGTTGAGCATCGCCTGTCGGACGGAGGGCGTCGCCCGTCAAGCGTTGGGCGTGGCCCGACGCACGATTGACGTCGCCCAACGTTCGATGGGCGGGCGCCCAACGACGTCGGGCGAACGCCCAATGTTCGTTGGGAGGACGCCCAACGACGTCGGGCGAACGCCCAACGTTCGTTGGGCGGACGCCCAACGGTGTTGGGCGCGCGCCCAACTAAGGTTGGGCATCCGCCCAACCTTCGGGATCCGTGCCTATAAAAGGCACGGATCCCCATGCATTTGAGGGGAGGAGGGATTTTTGGGAGAGCTTCTCACTCTAAGACATTTTTTAGAGAGAGAGAGTGAATTTTTTGGGAAAAATATTTTTTTCCTAAAAAAAATCAAAAATTCGTAAAAGTTAAATATTTTACCAAAATCATAAAAAACACCAAAAAAATCATAACTCGTGGAATCAACCGACATTGGCCGCAGATACCGATCTTGAGGTATTATCTGAGGAACTAGACTCGTTTTATTTATTTATTTATTTATTTATGTCATAGTTTTTATTTATTTAGTTAGATATTATTTATTTAGCACATTTACTTATTTTTTTCGTATTTATTTAATTCCCGTCTCGTATTAAATAAACGTTTTGTTTTGTTTTGAAATAAAACCTCGTTTTAAAGTCCCAACACGAACCGTGACCCGATTTAAGGGGAGTTCGGGATTAAAACGTTGTAAATATAGATTTTAAAAATATTTTTTATATAACGTTTTGAAATAAAACATCGTTTTAGGAGTCTCCGTTATAGACTATGATCCAATTTGGGTAGTTCGGAGACCCAAAATGATAGAATAGATTAGATTTGAAGTATTTTAATAAATCTGGAAACTGTTGGACTGATCCTGTAATTTACCGTTTTCTGTCACTAATAGCTGTTTAGCGACGGATTTTCCGTCGGCAATCTGCTGGAATTCGAAAATTGCTCTTTTAAACCCATTTTCTTAAATTTTTGACATTTGATCCTTATATAATAATGTAATATATTTATGAAAGTTATTTTTGGGTCCTATAATTATTAATTATATATTATGTACCTTTTTATCTCATATTTGAAACTTAATTCATTTTGATTTAGTTTTGTAAAGTAGCATATTTGTATATATATATAGCTTTTGGTTCATTTAAGTCATATTAGCTATTATTTAGGGTGGGGGCTATTTTCTATATGATTATTATGTGAAACTATTTTGGGATAAATGTTATTTTCCTATTTACGAATTTTGTCCATTATTTTTACATATTTTTAATTAGAATGAAAATGTATTATACTTAGTATTTCTTTTTCATTTTTATTATTATACATATACTTAGTTATATAATATAGCATCTTTTACCTTTTTAATCTATAGATATATCCTTATTTTTAGATAAAAATGTATATATATATGCATATTCACCCTTCCTTTTTGGCATTTACGTGTACATATTTCAAATTGGTTTTATTTGGTGAATTTTGGGATTTAAATGGTTCATTCTTGTGAATATGTTCAAGTAAAGATCAATTGAGTGAAAAATGGGAAATAAACCACAAAAAAGAGATTTCAACTTGATTATTTAAACTAAAGATTTTTAGAGATTCCAAATGTAAATAAAAGGTTTTTTTGGTTTTTTACCATTTTCAAACGATTTCCAAAATATCACGTGTTGAAACCTTATTCCGTTCCAACGACGGATTAAGCGAACCTTGTAATTAAAATCGTTTTTTACTTGTAAATAATGAAGTTTTGAATTGTTTTCCTATCCAAATGGTTTTGTACAAAAACAAACGGACTTGTATGCTTAATCATGTTTTTGTTAAAGCTTCTTATCTCACGTTTTCAAACGCTCGAACCGTTCCAACAGCGATTTGAGTAGAAATCATGAAAATCAACGGGGTTTTGGAAACGTACCTAAATCGTTCCAACGGCGATTAAGGTACGAGCCATAAATAAAAGCTTGTTTTTGAATGAGGTTAGCTTAGAATTAACATATAAATTGAAGTATAAAACCACACTGTAAATAAATCAATTCTTACTTCTATCTCCCTCTCTCTCCTATATATTTTAAATTCATGCAAAATGGGTGATTCCTTACTAAAATGGCTTTCAATGACATGCTCAAAACGGTTTTCAAAGCGAGAAAGAAAAGGTTTCAAATGAATTTTAAACTTAAAGAAATATGCGATTAGTCCGTTATCGCCTAACACGCTAAGTAGGAGGCCGGTGGTTCATAACCAGGCGATGTCGGGGTGCCTAGTAGCCTTTCTCCGGAAAGGAGCTAGCCTTCTTGGCTCGTACCTAAGTTTCCCGAACCCTCACCTGTCTCCCGCAAGGGATCGATGTTCATTTCCCATTCGTGGGTGGCGACTCTTCCATACTCCGAGCTCCGGCCCTGCCGAGCAGCTTGATTCCGTGATTGGTTGCTTTCGGCGCTAATCACAGCATCTGTCGTCAACGGTGTCCACCCTCCGGTCCGCCCGGGCGAGGCCACGACACCTACAGCGGCCCCATTCAAGATAAACAGGTATCCTGATTGGGATCTAAAATCGTTCTCATCTATGAGATGACTGGCATTTGAAAATCCTTCTATTTTTAGACCCCCTTCTCCGTACACTAGGAACATGTCTTTAGTCCTTCTCAAGTACTTAAGAATGTTCTTGACGGCATTCCAATGCTCGTCTCCCGAATTACCTTGATAACGACTCGT
Source organism: Euphorbia lathyris (assembly GCF_963576675.1). Classification (NCBI taxonomy): domain Eukaryota; kingdom Viridiplantae; phylum Streptophyta; class Magnoliopsida; order Malpighiales; family Euphorbiaceae; genus Euphorbia; species Euphorbia lathyris. The sequence goes on from NC_088914.1 coordinate 51,948,407, forward strand.
TATACTTAACGCGAACACTACGTTAGGTCTAGTGCAAAGCATAGCATACATAATCGAACCGATTGTGCTGGCGTACGGGATTACAGCCATGCGTTTCTTATCATCTTCGGTTTTAGGACATTGATGATTGCTTAACTTTACTCCATGTACCATGGGTAAGTTACCTCGTTTCGATTCAAGCATGCTAAACCGCTTTAGCACCTTTTCAATGTATGTAGCCTGTGAAAGACCAATCAGTCTTCTTGATCTATCTTCGTAGATCTTTATATCAAGTATATAAGCTGCTTCACCAAGGTCTTTTATGGAGAAATTACCTGATAACCATACTTTCACCGGCTGTAGTAGAGCTATATCATTTCCCATTAGTAATATATCGTCCACATATAATATGAGAAATGCAACTGAGCTCCCACTTGCTTTCTTGTAAATGCAAGCTTCTTCGCAATTTTGTTCGAAACCAAATTGTTTTATGGTTTCGTCAAAATGCTTGTTCTAGCTTCTCGATGCTTTCTTGAGTCCATAAATGGATCTCTGTAGTTTGCAAACCTTGTTTGCATCCTTTGATGTGAAACCTTCAGGATGCATCATATATACATCCTCAAGCAGGTTTCCGTTTAGGAAAGTTGTTTTCACATCCATTTGCCAAATCTCGTAATCGTAGTGAGCGGCAATAGCGAGCATTATTCTGATTGATTTGGACATAGCCACATGAGAGAAAGTTTCGTCATAATCAATTCCTTATTTCTGACGATATCCTTTCGCTACTAACCTAGCTGTGTAGGTGCTAACCTTTCCATCCATGTCAGTCTTATTCTTGAAGATCCACCTGTGCCCAATGGGTTTTATCCCTTCGGGTGGATCAACCAAAGTCCACACTTGGTTGGTGTATATGGAATCCATTTCAGAATCCTTGGCCTTGAGCCATGCTTTAGAATCTGGACTGGTTAGAGCCTCTTCATAGTTTTCGGGTTCGTCGTCTAACACGGGAACCTCATCATCATCTCCCACTAAAAAACCATATCTAATTGGAAGTTCACGAACTCTTTGTGATCTACGAGTAGGTGGCACTTGAGTCTCGTTCATTGAGACTACTTCGAGTTCCTCAACCGCCTCTGTTGTTTCAGTCGGTGTTTCTTCTTCTTGAACTTCATCAAGTTCAATCATGCTTCCCATTTCTGTTTCTTCGAGAAACTCTTTCTCCAAGAAGGTTGCGTGCTTAGATACTATTACTTTCTGATCATCTAGATGATAGAAGTAATACCCCATAGTTTCCTTAGGGTATCCAATGAAGAAACATTTATCAGATTTAGAATCTAGTTTGTCTGACACTACGCATTTGACAAATGCTGAACAACCCCATACTCTCATGAATGAAAATGTGGGTTTCCTACCAACGAACAATTCATATGGTGTGGAACTGGTGGATTTAGTTGGTACTTGATTTAGGGTGAAGAGGGCAGTTTCTAAGGCATAGCCCTAGAATGTCTTTGGAAGTAATGCTATGCTCATCATAGATCACACCATATCTAGTAAGGTACGGTTCCTCCTCTCGGATACACCATTGTGTTATGGTGTATAAGGAGGTGTCCATTGTGAGCATATCCCACATTCAGTTAGATAATTCAGGAAATCATCTGAAAGATATTCACCACCTCGATCGGATCGAAGTATCTTTATTTTCTTTCCTAATTGATTTTCTACTTCATTCTTGAAGCATTTGAATTTCTCAAAAGCTTCGGACTTGTGCTTCATCAAGTAAACATAGCCATATCTGGTATGGTCGTCTATGAAGCTTATGAAGTATCTGAATCCTCCTCTTGCTTGGACTGACATAGGACCGCATACATCTGAATGTATTAATCCTAGAGTGTCTGATACACACTCACCTTTATTGCTAAAGGGTGTCTTTGTCATTTTACCTTTTAAACAGGCTTCACATGTTTCCAATGATTCAGAATCAATTGAATCTATAAGCCCATCTTGATGTAGCTTAAGCATGCGTCTTTTGTTTATATGGCCTAAACGCCAATGCCACAAGTAAGTCGAATTATCTAGCTTATGTCTTTTGGTATCAATCGCGAATACAAAAATTTTGTCATCTAGCACATAAATCCCATTTTGTGATATTCCTGAAAAATAGAAAATCACATCTCTATAAAACTCGCAATGTTTGTTCTTTATTGAAATATGAAAGCCGTCATCAACAAGACAGCTAATAGAAATAATGTTTCTAGACATTTCTGGAACATACAAACAGTTCCTTAATTCTATTACAAGCCCAGAGGGCAAACTCAAAGCATAATCTCCAACAGCGAGGGCGGCAACTCTTGCTCCATTTCCTACTCGCAAGTTTACGCTTCCCTTCTTCAATTCCTTAGTCCGATTTAGTTCTTGCATATTCGTACAAATATGAGATCCACATCCGGTATCAAGTACCCAAGATTCAGACTGTGAAATTGTATTTATTTCAATATAAAACATACCAGATGTTGAAGCACCGTCTTTTCCCTTCTTAAGGGATGCTAGGTACTCCTTGCAATTCCTTCTCCAATGTCCGTCTTTACCACAGAAGTGGCACTCTCCTTTGGGCTTCTTCACTTCCTTTCCTTTAGCTCTAGTGGGCATGGCCCTCTTGCCTTTCTTGGAATGTTTAGGATTGGGAAAATTCCCTTTCCTCTTCTTTGATCCCTCTATGACAAGAGCTGGTATTGCCTTGTCTTTCTTCATATTGGGCTCAACTGTCTTGAGCATGTTTGCAAGCTCTTCAAGAGAGGTTTGCAAGTCATTCATCTGGTAGTTCATGATGAACTGTGAATAACTCTCTGGGAGGTATTGAAGAATTAAGTCCACACTTAGTTCGTTATTCATCGCGAATCCAATATTAGAAAGCTTGGTAATATAGTCAATCATCTTGACACAATGTGTCATCACAGATGTGCCCTCTTGCATCCTGCAACAATATAACAATTTTGATATCTCGTAGCGTTTGCAGCTAGTCTGTTTCCCAAACAACTCCTTTAGGTTCATGATGATGGAATAGGCATCCATTTCCTCATGTTGCCTTTGCAATTCCGGTGTCATCGATGCAAGTATGATGCATCCCGCATGATCGTCATCAGCCTTGTGCTTTTGGTAAGCATCGATCTCTTCGATGGGAGCATCATCAGCCGGGTTAGGGGGTATCGGTGTATCAAGTACATACCCTATCTTATCGAACTTCAAAACGATTTTGAGGTTGCGATACCAGTCGGTGAAGTTTGAACCGTTCAACTGGTTATCGGTAAGTATATTCTGCAGATTGGTTTTAGTCATGATTTTAGGAGTGTTTTAATTTAACCTGAGAGTGAGAAAGAGTAAATGTATGTTATTTTTTTTTTGGTAGAAAAGGAAAGGAAAGCAAAACAAAACAAGCAACTACACCGGGATTAGCCTAGGAAAGCTAACCCTAATCCTATCCTCTAAAAGAAGAGGAGAAAGAGCGATAGGGGGAACGGTAAGGGTAGAAACACCTAACACCCCCTCATGGCCTGCCGCCGCCAAGTGATCTGCAACACGGTTCTGCTCCCGGAAAATGTGGCTGAACTTAAGGATATCAAATGAGGGGCTAAGCCTCTTAATAGCTTTAATAAGGTTGCGGCTATGAAGACTCATTTGCTTTAAAGTACATCAATCTAAAATTATAGGTCTTTTAATTTATTTTAAATTGCTCCCACTATTTTGCCAAATTAATAGCCCTCCATATTAATTCGAAGAATTTCACAAATCCTTTAGTGAGCTAGGATCCTAACTCCTGAGATTTCACCTTGAGTTTACTCAACAAGCTAGTCTCATTTGTTAGGTAGATTCATGCAATCAATCACATCAATAATGTGATTCCTAGGTTATTGGGTTACTAACCACATTAGTAACTAATATGTTATTCATATTAATCCCAACCATATTGCCCATTAGTTTATGATAACATGAGTTTACCCATCCAATTATCATAATCTAATTTAAGTATTACCCCATATTCATGAAAAACGATTTTTCGATAATTCAGGTGTTACTATAAGACCCCGAGCTTGAGAGTTTACTCAACAACCCAAAGGCCTCCAATACTGTCGGCTGAATTATAATATTAGGGAGGGGCAACCGATTTTAATAACTTGCTTATTTACTTAACTTTTAATTAGTGAGAGATTTTTATTTTAAGTCTCATAATCTAACCTAGTCTTGATTTGCTTTAGCATACATCAGACACATACATTGTGTTATGGTCATATTATCTAAATTATTCCGTTGAGCCAGAAACGGAATAAAAGGCCAAACCTAGGGAAATACTAACTATTACATATTTCTCTTTAGGTCCTCCGTCTTCTCCATGGCGCCTTGAAATTACATATTAATTTCTATACTACTAAAGAAAACTTCAATTATCTTGAAGGGAATTAGATGAGAGGAGAAATTACAATAGATAGTAGATAGGCAGGACACGCAAGCCCTATTTCAAAAATACCAAAAGACTAAATAGAGGGTCCAAATATATCCATAACTCCAAACATACACAGACTCAATTAAATAAATTTAATTGGTTGATTACATAAAATATTTATGTAATATTTAGGTTAATCGCATTAACTTGTCAAATTAACTTTCATCCAATATTTAGCAATTACATATTAGATTAATACAACTATACACAATCTTATATATGCATATCCCGGTTATTTTGATTTTAATTCATTTAATACTTTTGATTTACAAATAGGTAAAACAAACTTTTAAATAAATTCTTTTATCCGATAATCAAAAACAGAAAACTATTAATTTCTGAAACATATATGTATATAAATATATTTAAAAACTATTTTAAAACGATTTTAAAATATGTAGGTTTCGGGACGGGCCCGGACACGTGGCTGCTGCCGTTTGGCAGCAGCCATTGCGTCTGGTCCGCCGCTGTGCGGTTGCTGCCGTGAGGCAGCAACCGCAGGATAGTGGTCGGGTTGCGCCTGAGCTGCTGTCCAATTTTTTTTTTAAATAATATATATATATATATATATATCAGTTTTAAAACGGTTTTAAAACGATTTTCAGAAAATAAGAAAAAACCTATTAAAGATTTTCCGTTATATATATATATATATATATATATATATATATATATATATATATATATATATATATATTAATCTAACTATAAAACTAATAGATTTTGTTATAATGATTATCAACCAAAATAATTAGGAACATATACATAATCTATTTTAATTAACAATTAATTAAAACTTATTTATCTTTAGAATTAATTAATCAAAACAGTTTCGTTAATTAACCTAACTATAAATATTCATTCAATCTGATTGAAAAACTTCTTAATTTTCATATATGAAATAACGGATTTAACGCAGGCTCTGATACCACTGAAGGAAAATAGGCTAACGTTTGGCAGCGGAAATATAAAAATTTTAACCTTTTTCCATTAACCAAGATCCGTTAATCGTTATTTCATATAAAGAGGGATAGAAGGAAATACCTTTTGAAGATCTATCTACCGTTGCAATCGTAGTGCCCACTACTCTTACTCCGAGTTCCTGAGCACAAGACAAAAACACAATTCAAAATATGATTAGAACTCAACCGTATAAAAGCAACCAAAGTAGATTGCCTCTAATAAATCAACACAAGATCAAGGATAAGAGAAAGAGATTAATAATCAATTGAAACGAGAGGAAGCGGTGGATTATTTCATCCTCAACTGGGGGTGTCGAAATTCTCTCTCTTCGGTTAGCTAGGGTTGGCCGAAATTCTCATGTAAGGAGGGGGGGGGGTATATATACTCTCTTGTATCTAAACCTTAGTTAGATAGAATTAGGTTACTGAATAAGAATTTAATTCGGAATAAAATTCTTATTAGTTATTATCTATAATTACAGTAAAACCTCTATAAATTAATAATGTTGGGACCATGAAATTTTATTAATTTATAGAGGTTATTAATTTATCCGGGTTTGGGTTTTTGATTGGTTTTGTGAAGTTGCCAATCTAGTTGGGATCTTTGCATTCCGATCTTAGCATGTAACCCAACTTTTACTTAAAAAATAATTTATCGAGTATAAAATTAGTGATATGGCCCAAGTCGGGACCAGAAGAAATTATTATTTTAAAGAGGTTATTAATTTATCGAGTATTAATTTATGAAGGTTTGACTGTATATCTAAATATAAAGATAATAATAATAACTTGACAGGATAATAATAGAAGCAATTTAATCTCATTAAACCTCCTAACTTATTTATCCTTTAATTAATTTAATTCACAATCATAATCTAATTAGAATTGTTAAAAATCAAATTAATTATTTATGTATTTTATATACATAAAATTGCCCCCCCTATGTACTGGGCCTTAGTGGACTCAGTTGGGCTTCGATCAATTAATTAACATCTGTTTCTCTTTTGGGCTCCAAGTCTTATGTGTGACCCATTAGGTTCTTATTGCTTCTAGCCGTATGCAACCATTAAATTAATTTTCTCAAAATTATATTTAATCTTTGCATAACGGAAGGAGTACGCGAAATGTGATTAATAGATCCGAAACATTCCCCCAGAGCTATAAGAAGACAGGTTGATTCCGTCGTTGACCTTTCCGTATTAGTTACAATATAATTCGATCCTTTATCAACTACATCTTTGAACAGAATCTTATGACTATGGATAATGTCAAGTCACATATAGCGAGACGTTCGTTTTACTTGTACATGCCAAGTTAACTCCAATTAGATAGGTTAAGTGAAATCTGCATTTCAAGTCTTAAGCTATCACCTTGTAAGGATTTAGAGTCAAGTCTTCCACAAGCGATCCTTGGACGTATCTCCCATTTATCAGGAGTGACAAATGCTCAATCCAATGTATAACTATCCTGCAATTATTTCCTGTGATACCCAACGTCTGCCGTTCACATCCCAGAGTCATCTCTGTTATGGATCGTGTTACAACGGGATCAAAGCATCATATTCCATAATCCAGAATCACTAATTAACATTCCTTTGAGTGTTAGGATTACTTATACCTATCAATACCAATGAGATTAACAGGTGACAAGGATAAATCTACCCATCCTGTTATCTCAAGTCGGGTCCCCAATCCTAATGAACTCCCTTTCATCGGATCCATGTAACTGTCCAGATATCTGCATATCTGAAGCTTGTGAGATCAGCTCTCTGTCTCGACAGAAGACATTGTTACATGCAAGTCTCAATAGTGATGTGTCAATCCTATTTTTAAACATATTACTTGACTTGGAGCGGTTTTAAGTTTATTAGTTTATTATAAAGTTTCGTCTCACTTCATGCTTGTATGAACACTTTATAATCACTTTAAACAAACTTATGGATTTCCTTTTATTAGACTTATTTAGTTCTTAAAAGAGGTTGTCTTTATATAGTTATGAAACCATATCTTATTATAACAAATGATATAAAGAACACTTCATTTACATTAAGTTTATATCCTAGAACAATTGTCTATAGGACACTAAACCCCAACAGATATAATTGGTGATCCGGGATTGCGTAAACCAATTGATACTTATCATAGTGACATCAGAGATACATTGAGGAGACGGTATGTGGCTAAAGGCCCTTGTCAACCATTTAAGCATAATTTTCCATTTACTCTCACTAGTGGACATAATAGGAAATTTCAAAGTAAATGGTTTGAAAAACATCAGTGGCTAGAGTATAGTGTGTTTAAGGATGTTGCATATTGTTTATGTTGTTATTTGTTTGCCACTGGTAATAAATATGGGGATACTGCCTTTACACAGATGGGTTATACTAATTGGAGAAAAGCTTTAGAAAATTTTATTGGCCATGAGGGAGGTCAGAACAGTGCACACGGTTATGCTAAACAAAAGTGGTTGCAATATCAAAATCAAAGGGAGAATATTGATTATGTGTTATCATCAAAATGTTCTGCAATTGAGGTTGATTATCGTACTCGATTAACAGCTGTTGCATGTGCCATTCGACATCTTTTGCAAGAAGGTTTGCCTTTTCGGGGACATGATGAGTCTCCAAACTCAATACGTCGGGGTCACTTTCTTGAACTTCTCAAGTATACTAGTGACCTTAGTGAAGAGGTAAGGAAGGTAGTGGATTTAAATGCTCTAGGAAATAATCAATTGACTTCTTCCACAATTTAAAGGGAAATTATAGAAGCTTCTGCAAGTGAGACGAGAAAAGTTATCCTCAATGAGATTGGGGATAAATTCTTTGCTCTGTTGGTTGATGAGGCTCGGGATTGTTCAGTAAAGGAGCAAATGGCTGTGGTTTTGAGATATGTGAATAATCTGGGAGAGGTGATTGAACGTTCTATTGGGGTAGTACATGTTAGTGAAACTACTGCAGAGTGCTTAAAACAAGCTATTGATAATTTCTTTGCGAAGAATGGATAATCAATATCGAGACTAAGAGGTCAAGGTTATGATGGGGCTTCTAATATGCGTGGCGAGCTTCATGGTTTAAAGACACTCATTTTAAATGAAAACAAGCATGCATTTTATATTCATTGTTTTGCTCACCAACTTCAATTAGTTGTTGTGGCTGCTGCAGCATAAAACAGAGCAGTGAGTACCTGTTTTGATTACATTCCTATGATTGTGAATATTGTTGGAGCTTCCTGTAAAAGGAAGGATTCTCTTCTGAAACTACATCATGAGAAGGTAGTAAACAAAATACAGAACCATGAAATTTCTACAGGAAAGGGCAAGAATCAAGAAATCAATTTAGCTCGACCAGGTGATACACGTTGGGGTTCCCATTATAAAACTTTAGTCTGTCTTTTTGACATGTGGGATTCAATAGAAGAAGTGCTTAAAACTACACATGTGGATGGCTATGATGAGAAAAGTCGAGGGAGTGCTGGGAATGTGCTTGCAAAAATGGTGACATTTGAATATTTTGGGAATGACAAATGAATTGTCACAAATCCTACAAGTAAAGGGTCAAAATTTAGGAAATGCTATCCGTATGATTCAATTGGTGAAAAAGAACTTGGAAGCATATAGGGAAGACGGTTGGGATAATCTATTGAAAGAAGTCACTGATTTTTGTAATGCACGAGAAATAGACGTATCTAATATGGATGATGTCATTAAATTTCGTGCTAGACGTCTTATTGATGGAGTACAAAAGACGTATTACCACCATCTTCATACAGACACTTTTTTGAAGGTATTTTATTTCTCTTCATTTATATAAATTATAATGAAATAATATGAATGACATATTTAATCATTTCATGAACTATTTTATTATAGGTAATTGATGATATTTCTGGATCATTAGACAAACGTTTCACCGAGGCAAGTTCAGAGCTACTTAGGTGCATAACATGTCTTGATCCTTCTGATTCTTTTGCTACTTTTGATCATGAAAGACTGCTTTATTTTGCTGGGTTGTATTCGGAAGATTTTTCCTCCTCTGAGTTGATTGAGCTTCACCATCAACTTAAAAACTACATTACTGATGTAAGATTGAATAAAGCATTCTATGGTCTTCGTGATATTGGTGAGCTTGCAAAGAAGTTGGCGAAACACAAATGTCACACCACTTATCGTTTGGTTTATCGACTTATCGAGTTAGCATTGGTCTTACCTGTTGCAACAGCTACAGTTGAAAGATGTTTTTCTGCAATGAACATTATCAAGACGGATTTGCGCAACCGAATGGGAGATGATTTGCTTGGAGATTGTTTGATGTGTTATATTGAGAAACAAATTTTCATTAATATTGATCATGAGCTGATTTTGCAAAATTTTCAGAATATGAAATCTCGAAGAATATTCTTGCCACCTATTGATAGTTCTAAAGTTGTTAATAGGTTGTTGCCTTCTGCTAATAGGAACTAATTAGCGGTGTATTTTTTTAACTACCTTTTATTGGAATTATTGGTATAGCTACTACTTTTTATATCGTTGCTTTTTTTTACGTTTTTGCTTGGTGTAAAATTGGGCGGCTCAGCTTGGTGTTAAATTGGCTCCCCCAGCCGAGCAGCTTTGTATTCGCCACTGCCCAGGGATGAGAAGGGCCCCAATTATAATAATGTATAATACTATTGTAGGCTTTTAAATTATACTTGATTAAATTCAAAAAAAAAAATTATACTTTGATTAAAAACATTGTCATCATATTCTTTCCAAATTATAAATGTTGGCATTATTATTATAAAAAAAACCGTTGGCATTAAATTAAATTAAAAAAAAATATACTTGATTAAAAATATGGGCATTAGTTACTAAGCAGTGTTGTCAAATTTTCTAATTTACCTCGTATTCTTTCTAAATTTCCTAATAAAAATGCTGGACATCAATTCTCTAATTTATGTGAGAGTCTTTCCATAATTATCCCTCCCACCATTAATCCTAATAAAATTTCTAATTTATCTCTCTCTCCTTTAATCACATTCCAATCTCAAAATATATTAGATGGTAATATTATCATTCATCTTCGGTTCATCATCAATTCATCAGCTATATAATCAATTATGTTCTCGAATCACCTCACTGTGAAACTTTCAATTGCTAATTTTTTTTTCTTTGAGAAACTCTATCAGATTCTGATTTACTTGGTCTTCAAAAGCAATTTGGGAGAAACGCATCAAAATCTTCCAATTTCAAGAACTTAGCCGGTAAATCCCGTCAACTGATAAGATTTTCACATTTGGTTTTTCATTTTTCTGTTATCATGCTTTGTGTCCTGAAGAGCATAAAATCTATTAGAACTATTTCATAATTTATTAAATTTGAGAATTTTATCTAAAAATGCTCACAGACATAATTTTGTATAAGAAATTGGGTATTTAAAGGAATATAAAATGTTTTTTCATATGAAATGTTTTTATTAGATAACAAAAAAATGTCATTTTTAAGTAATCTTCTTTTTATACAGTTGACTTTTCTACTTTATTTTTTACTTGTATTTATTTATTAGAGCCCCACTTGGTAAATCGTCCATGAGCTTCTAAAATCTCAGGATCGGTCCTGAAGTACCCAACTTATCAAGATTTGTGGGTGCTTGACGGACGGCTACAATTCTTTTCTCTAGTAAGAATCAAACTACTGATCATTTTTTGTATAATTTAAGTGATTAAATTATCTGTTGGCCCTCAAAATAAAAATTTATTTTTAGCTTTATATAAATAAAAAGTACAGTAAATTTAAAATAAAGTTCATTTACAAATAGCTCACACGTTATGTGAGCTGTATAAGTTCCTAAACGCACAAGCCAAAGGCTACTCACACAGCGTGTGGGTAGCATTCTGATGTTTCTGCCCAAAATAAGTTAATTCACATGACGTGTGGCCCGACCAACAGGCCGTGTGAAGCATAAAACGACACTCAAGACATGTGCAAAATTTTTAACCCGGGTCTATATGTGGAATAATTGCTAAGAATAGCATTTTTCTAAGGAAAAATCCGATGATAAACCCATAAGCACTAGCCCCTTCCAGAATCCCTTGACAGATCAGGACGGAATCCCAAAATAGATAAACACTAGCATAACCTCCCCTACTAATACTAGGGTAAATTACACCTATGACCACTGAACTTGACCCATTTTAACATTATGGACATTGAGCTTCAATTCTTAACGGTATGACCACTGAACTTTACACTTTTTAATATTGGTGGCAACTCCATTTTAACTAACTCCTCAAAATGACCGTTAACAACATCAAAATCAAAATATTCAAGAATTAAAATTGCTCAGAACAGTATTTACGATGAACCACATTTTTTATTTTCCAAAATCACCTTTGTTGGAGCTTTCTCTCTAAAAATTCATACTCTCTCCTAACCAAACAACACCTAAATGATATCAAAACGAAAGTTTTCAAGAATTAAAGTTCCTTAGAATATCATTAACTATTCAATTTTTTTATATTTTTGAGACCTTCAACGGTCGTTTTGAGGCTTGAGTGGCCATTTGTGTTAAAAAGTATAAAGTTCAGTATCCATGCCGTTAAAAATTGAAGTTCAGTAGTTACAATGTTAAAATATGTAAAGTTCAGTGGCAATGAGTGTATTTACCCTAATACTGGGCCTTATTTAAAAAGCCAAACCAATCACACAGTTACACATGTCCACCTTCATCCTTCCAATCTCACTTACCCTACCATTATTAGAGGCGGTAAAAGAATACATGACCTGATTAAACGACACGAAATCGACACGCAAATTTAGTGTTTGGGTTAGCTTAGTAGGTGATGTGTCATTTTTGGATTGATATGAAACTGACACATAAATTTTTGAGTTGGGTTAGAGTTGATATGCTAACCCGAAAACAACACGAATATTTAAAATTATTGTTACATTTTCTCGTATTTTTATATGTCATTTTATTAATAAAGATAATAAAATTATAATTATTAGTTGGAAATATAATTTGAACCTCCTAACATGATATTAACGGACTTTTCAATAGTTGGTGTTAACATAGTAATATAAAAATGACATAAAGTATTTAAAAATAGTATCATATTTTCTTATATATGTAAAAGTTAATATTTCAGAGAGTGTGCAGTTGTGTGCCTAAGACGAAAAGGGATTTTTTGCAAGCTGTCAAAGTCTTTGAATCCGGTAAGTCAGTCTCAGCAACTATTCTTTGCTTGTATCCATTCAATAATAAGTCAATGAGATGGGATGAGATTCGTTCTCTTACCCAGGGTTTCACATCCAACAAAAAGTAATTCATGATCTGATATGCACTCGCAGAGGCGTCTTGGCAAATAGGGATGCCGGGAACGTTCAAAAATTTCTTATCGCGCATCAAAAGAAAATTGCATCGGAATCAGGGAAGGCAGATTCAATAGTTGCCTCACAACTTGCCTATTCGATAACATCTTCTCGTGAGATATCTTACCCGACTTGGATACTTTCTTTACCCGGCTTTCTTCTGCTTATGAACCCTAGGCTTTAGGATTTCTTTCCCGGGTTAGGCCACCTCACCTAGAAATGAAATCACAAACCCATATTTATGCTTTATTCCATTCATAGCTTTGTGTCCCCTTCCATGCTTATATATATATATATATATATATATATATATATATATATAAAAGGTTTATGGTGTGGCAATGAGCTTATAGTGTGACATAATAAAACTACATTTGGTAAGAAATCTCAACACAAAAACACGCTAACCTAAACGCGATTCCAACAGAAACACACCTCCTTCCTCCTTGAGAAAAAAACGCTATTCAAACCTTCCTTCTTCACCATTATCGATCGATTTTCTTCTACTCAGCTCACACATATCACCAATTTTATTATCTAGCTTCTTCACCAATTTTCTGAGATTTATTTAATGTAGACTAAAGTAAACATGTATTCAGTTAATCAACAATGACAACTTTAATGAAACATATAACGTGCATTATTTATATTCAAACAAAAAGTGATTAATATTTCATTTAATTTTCTATTTTACAGGATGAAGCCTCAAAAGCAAACTGATTTCAAGAGAATACTTTATTATTCCGAATTACTGATCCCTTGTTTCAAAAGAAAGCATGTATTGTTCCAACTAGAATTTCATATTGTTCCAAGGGAAATACTTAAATGTTTTTAATATAACATGTTTTTTTAAAAAAAAAAAATTACTTGTTCCAAGATAATCATTACATCGAAAAGAATACTTATATTGTTCTCATACATATTCTTATGTTGCATTAGACATGTATAAATGTCATTAACTTTTATTTTCTTTGTATTTATATAAAAGCAAGATTTGTTTTAATTACTGCTCCTCTTGTTCCAACAGAATACTTATGTTGTTCAAAAACAAATCTTATATTGTTCTAACAAAAACACTAATATTATTTTCTGTTTCAACATTATTCTTATATTGTACAATCCAACAGAATACATACATTCTTCTACTAAGAATCACGTATTGTTCCAACGGAATACATTTATTGTTCCAACATACATACATTGTTCCATGATGCCCCCGCTCATTTTTTTAGAATTTTCATTTATTTACGACAGCCTCCCTTCATTGTCACATTATAAGGCTTGTCACACCATAAGAAATCTGTCACACCTGATCTCTTCTCTATATATATATATATATAACATAATTACAATGTAACCAGAATTCACGAAAAGAGTTGCATTCCTGTTGCATTCCAGTTACATATAACATAATTACAAAAGAGCTGCGTTCCTGTTTAATCTTTTATTGCAGTAGGACTCCAATTATGTTTCCCAGTTTGATCTTTGATTAAAATATCACTATGTATGAATTCATGAATTTGCAATATTCGATGTGTAATGCACTTCTTTTCAATTCAATGTGAAATAGGCCTTCTGTAGCCATCGCAGTTGTATCCGTTTTTTCAATTGCACCGGAACTAAAATGCCTTATTTTCCCCCCATAAATCAAACATTGTGCAATGCATCAGCCGAGGCTGAAACGTTTACTCGAGCTTCGTTTATGTTCTGTATTACTGTATCTGCTAGTTACTACATCTTATTGTCAGTGATTTCTCATCCTTTAAAGACATTATTTATTTATACTAATTCTTTTTTTTTTCTGATCTCTATTGTTCTAGTTATCATAGTTGGTTTTTTTGTATTTTTAATTTTGTTTATCTTTCCATGTCAGTATGTTAAAGCGTCGTGAAGACTGTAAAATTAAGCAGAACCACTTGATTGCCATAGTAATGGAAAAGCTTATTTTATCATAGGGCTAGCTTATGCAGATAGACTCTTCTTTTCATTCTTTATTATTTCAATATGGTAACTCATGTAACAACTAAGGAATTGATTATTTATACTCGTGATATCAGAATTTAAATTATGTAAGATGTATGAATTTGTACTTGGAAACTTATTTTACAGTCTGCAGATTTAGTTTTATGTACAGGCTAATTGTATTTCCTTGTCAAATCCCTCTTTACTGTATTTGCAGAGTGTGGCAACAGCTATCCTGATATACACAAAGAAATGGAGAATGTGTGCTTTTAAACCCACCATAAACAATAGTATTGGATTGCATAGCATAGGGATATGAATGACGCTTTATTTGAATTGCCAAATTCTTCAATAACATTATTTGTCAAATCCAAAGTGCTTGTTTGGATTTCAAAAGGAGAAAGAATAGACATGTCCATTCTTTTGGAGGAGATGGTTTCAGGTATTATGGAGGTGTTGTGATTGCAATCCCAAATTTATGATCTTGTATGGTGAATAAAATCAAACTCCAATTGCATTGAACACTAGTACAAATCTTAAAGCTAACTTAGAAACTGGAGTGAACATTAAAAGATAATTTATTTGGTACTGATAATGTTTAAATGGAAGTAAGAAATGAAGTAGGAGGTGGAGGCATTGGGATATCTATTGTCCCTTCTAACATTAATACAACTTTTTTCATTGAAGGACGAAGAGACGGCTCATCAAGGGTGCACCAAATTCCAACTTTAATCATTCTATCAACATGTTTCTTGTCCACCTCATCGATATCTGTGATTAGTTTATTTATCCCATCACCCACGAAACAATCGTAAATGCATTCTACCAGAATACTTTCATCATCACCAACACTATAATCTACATTCTTTCTGCAGCATGTGATCTCCAACAACATGACACCGAAACTATATATATCAGCTTTAACTGTCACTGGCAAATTTCTATGCCACTCTGGTGCTAGATATCCCCTTGTTCCTCTTATTCCTGTGAATGTTTTTGTTTGCTCTTGCTTTAACAACTTCGCCAATCCGAAATCAGATATTTTTGGACATCGAAACTCATCAAGTAGTATGTTCTGTGGTTTAATATCGCAATGGATGATTTGAGTCTCGCACTCCTCGTGGAGATAGAGGATGCCTTTTGCTATGTTTCTTGCGATTTCCATTCTCTCTACGAAGCAAGGCCTTTTTTCAGGTGAAAACAGTACGTCAGCAAGAGAACCACTGCTCATAAACTCATACACCAACAGTCTATTCGGACCTTCATTACAATAACCGAGTAGCTGTACCAGGTTCTTATGATGGGTTTTACCAATTACTTTCATCTCTGTCTGGAACTCTCTTTCTCCTTCCTCTAAAACTTTTTCCAACTTCTTCACTGCTACAACCTTCTGAGTGTTTGGTATTACCCCTTTATAAACAGCCCCAAATGCACCTCTGCCAATTTTCTCCTTGAATCCATCAGTCACTGTCTCTAGTTCTTCATACCTGAAAGATTGAGGACCTACTTCCTCCCTTAATCCCATGTATGGGATTCTTTTATATGCCCTCTTATGATACCTATGCATTAACATACCCAAAAGTGTCAACACAAGAAACCCAAAACCAACAATTGAACCACTGGCAATTAGGATTCCTTGGCTGATCTCTCTCCCTTTTCTGTCCCTTTTAGGCTGAATTCCTTCATCACCGGACATGGATCTCCCGACCTTGACCAAAGCCAGATTGGAACCATCATCCATATTTCTTCTTCCAAATCTCAAAGGCAACCTCTGCAGTCGGCAACGTCCTCCCCCGAAAAATGCAACATCACAGTTACAATCCTGCATGCAGGCTTGCTCACAATTTTCTTTCAGGGGAATTTGCAGATTCGAATATGTATTAACTTCCCATTCGGTATTGGGAACTTGTTGGATTACGATGTTTCCTCTGTCACCTTTGCAGCTTTTGAGAGTTGGGAAATCCTTTTTACAGCCAGAAGACTGATTCTGTGGAGAAACATAAGAAAATCCAGGAAGACATTTGCAACTAGGTTCCATATCATTTAACACACAATAGCTATTTACACCACATATTCCCATGGGCAGGCACTTATTTTCTGTGGATGATTCCAAAACTGACCAGTTCCCAGTGTGTGTTAGATTGTATAAATACAATCTGAATATACCATCAGAATCGATTCTTAACATGGAACGAATGGGATCAGTTCCTCTGCTTTTGAATATGTCCTTTATATTGAAACCAGTAGCATTGAGAAGGTAAACATGTCCATCACGATCGAGATTTAGTGTCACATTATCGCCTTGTCCATACGTATTAGATGAGTAATATGCATACTGTGCTACCCCGGGGACTCCCACAGGATACTGCACAAGATTACCATCTGTTTGCATGCTCAGGCGGAAAATTCCAGGCGATTTGTCAGATTCTGAAATGCTGGAGACAAGCTGATTCCCTGCTTGAAGTTGTTGAGTTGGCAAAAGGGTATCAGTCGGATGCTGGAAACTCTCCCATATTGTTTGACCATTAGAATTATTAATCATAAAGTTGCCAGAGTCGAACAAAAATGCTGAAGCTGCAGCCACACCAGCATCAGGAAAAACATCTTGAATGTTTTGGCCTTGTGCTCCTGATTGCAAGATAAAGCCAGATTCAGCAGAAAAGAGCAATGTCACGTTGCCTGATACAGGTGGTTGATCTCTGTTGGCAGTCCAGACGACCGTCCCAGCAACAGATATCCCAATACGGAACCCATCTCCCTGAGGAAAAAACCCCAAGGTGTAAAATCCAGAAGGTGAAAACCAAGAGGAGTTGATGGAGTTGGGTTTCAATGAAGATCCTATTCCTATTATGGTGCTGCTTATATTTGTGTGTCTTTGCTGAGCTGATGCTGTGGAAAGTGTGGAAACAAAGATAAAGAATAATAATAAGATGGAAGCCATCAAATTGTGTGCATTTGGGGTTTAAAGTTTCAATCCTGAGAGATGTTCATTTAAAACAGCAAAAAGATTGATTATTATTTGGTTTACAATTCAAAGTTTGATGGTCTTTCCTTGATGGTATACAATTCAAACCCTTTTCACGGTTTTAAACAAGCAAACAACTAATGTGGAAAAATGGGTCCTTGATAACAACGGGAGTGGATTGGGAAAAAACAAATAAAGGCTGAAATTTTGACGCAAAAGGATCAAATAAGTGCTAAATCATATCCAAACTATATCATTTTTATATTTTATATTTTGCTTGTAAAATAATTAAATTAATTGATAAAATGTAATAAAAATAAATAGAAGTCAAAATTTTGATAGAAACTCTTATAAATAGTGGCAAAAAATTTGATTGAACCCCTCAACATAGTATTAATACATTGATATTTTATACTAACATATAAAAATGATGTATTGATAACAAAACATTTTACGGTTGAATATAATATAATAGTTTTAAGATTTTATGTATCAAAATATAAAAATAATATAGTATAAAAAAATATAGTGTATTTTTAAGGTTGATTTAAACATTGATTTGAACATGAGTTAATTGACGCTTCATATTAACTAGAGACTGAGTTAATACAATTTGGGTTACATTAACCCTTTATTCTAGAAAAAAACCTTAGCTGACTGATTCAAAGTTTTTTGGTATGCAATTCAAAGTTTGAAGCTTTTGGTGGTTTGCAAGTCAATGCTGCAATTTGTCACACATTTTCAAAAAGTAAATTACACCCGTGGCCATAGAACTTTATCTATTTTAACATTATAATCATTGAACTTCAATTCTTAACGGTATGAAACTTTACACTTTTTAATACCGGTGGTCACTCAACGCCTTAAAACGGCCGTTAAAGGTCTGAAAATAACAAATTTGAAGAGTTAATGATATTATGAAGAATTTTAATTTTTGAAAATTTTCATTTTGAGGTCATTTATGTGTTGTTTAGTTAGGAAAAAGAGTGAATTTTTAGAAAGAGAAAACTTCAAAAAATGTGATTTTGTAAAATAAAAAACGTAGTTTCATGGTAAATATTATTCTGAACAACTTTAATTTCTTAATATTTTCATTTTGAGGTCGTTAACGGTCATTTCGAGAAGTTAGTTAAAATTGAGTTGCCACCGGTATTAAAAAATGTAAAATGCAGTGATCATACCGTTAAGAATTAAAATTTAATGGTGACAATATTAAAATTGGTAAAGTTTAGGGGTCATGAGTGTAATTTACCTCATTTTGAAACCCTTTTGATGGTTTATTGAAAAAAGCGTCCTTGACGACAACGGGAGTGGTCCTGGGAAAAACTTAGCTGACTCATTCAACTTTTTATTATTATTATTATTCTTATAACTTGAAAATACATATTAAAATTAGGGTAATTAATTTATTAGTCCTTATATTTTGACAAAACATACTGTTTAGTCCCTGTATTTTAAAAAACAAATGGTAAGGTCCCTAAATGGTAAGGTCCCTAACATTTTTCTCAGTGAACTGTTTAGTCCTTTCGTCTGTTTATTAGATTTTTTACCGTTTATTAATTCGAAAATGACTAAATTACCCTTTACTATTTACTTTCAAATTTCAGAAGAGAAAATCCAATTTAGAAGAATAAGCTATTTGTATAGAGAACAAGAAAAAGAACAGACCCAATGCTTACGAATTTGAACGATTAAGAAGAAAATCAAGAAGAAGAACACTCAAAGTTGATTTCAGACGTATTAGAGTTTAAAAGAAAGGAAAATAAAGGAAAAGAAGAACACAAATCCAAATTGACTAACAGAATCTTCATGAGAGTTTAACGGCAGGGACTAAACAGTTCACCGAGAAAAAATATTAGGGACTAAACAGTTCATAGAGAAAAAGGTTATGGACTTTACCATGTGTTTTTTAAAATACAGGGACTAAACAGTGTTTTCTGTCAAAATACTGAGACTAATAAATTAATTACCCTTAAAATTATCACAAACAGAATTTAGGTTAAAACCATTCAAAAATCCTTCAATTTTGAGTAATGTTCTACCAAAATTCCAAAACTTTTGTCCGAAAAAACTGAAAAAAACATAAAATCGCAGAGATTTTTTATTTTTATTTTTTTTGAAGCAATTAAGCTGAATTATTAAATAAAGCATCACAAATGAAGAAAGGTGGACTGTTCGTCCATTCCATGGTACCAGACAAAGAAAGCGTTACTCTAACAAGTTCATGAACAACGACATTCGTTGAACGCCTAACGAAGCTGACTTTAACGTTAGAGAAAAATTCAAAAACCACTTGCAATCGTTGATAATAGTACCATAAGCTCATCTGAAGTTTGGCTCATAAATATGAGTAACCACATTGGCAGAATCTGACTCCACCACAACCCCATCCAATCCCTTCCCTTTAATCCAACTAAATGCTTTCTGAATACCCACGACTTCACCCTCCCGAGGCTGAAACAAACCGGGCGGCTTCCGCGCAAAAGCACCACGGAAAATGTCATTGCTATCTCTCAACATAGCCCCAATTCCTTTAAAATTAACCTTTTTAAAGTAATTTATTCATCCGGGTTAATGATTCTCTGATTTTAGAAACGAGGAAGGCGGTACTGGACATTGGGTTTAAATTTTCATTTCCATTACCAATGAGTGTAAAATTAAGGCTTGATACATTATTTGGCATTTGAATTTGTTCAAAAAGTTTGATATCTGTTCTAAACTTTAAAAGCGTCTCAATAGCCCCTCAAATTACATAAAATACATAGTTAAACCCATAAATTTATGTAAAATATATAATCAATTAATCACTAAGTTGCAAAAAAAAAAAAGTAAAACAACCATGGTCGGGTTAATGTGATTCTAATAGAGAAGATCAGTTTTATAGTTTAACAAAAACCTCTTTTTTAATATATTATGTGAATTATATAATAACATTTTTAAGGCGCGTGCAACAGATCTTCCACAACAGTTTACTTTTTTTTTTTTTTTTTTTTTGCAACCGAATGAAATCTAGATACCAAAATATGATTTAAGATAAAGTTCAGGTACCATTGGTGTAATTTACTTTTAGAATTTGTTACACCTGTGACCACTGAACTTTAAGAATGGAAATTGTTCATAACGATATTTACCATGTAACCACATTTTTTATTTTCTAAAATCACAATTTTTGGAAGTTTCTCTCTCTAAAAATTCATTTTCTCTCCTAACCAAACAACACTTAAATGATCTAAAAACGAATTTTTTAAAAAAAAATAAAGTTGTTTAGAATATCACTAATTTTTAGAAATTTTTATTTTGAGACAGTCAACAGATATTTTGAAACGTTGATTGAAAGTGTAAATATTTACATTTTTTAAAAAGGTTGAATGACAAAAAAATTGTGAAAATTGCTTGTCGATTGTGAAAATTGTGAAAATTGTGTAAATATTTACATTAATGTGATTCTAATAGAGAAGATCAGTTTTATAGTTTAACAAAAACCTCTTTTTTAATATATTATGTGAATTATATAATAACATTTTTAAGGCGCGTGCAACAGATCTTCCACAACAGTTTACTTTTTTTTTTTTTTTTTTTGCAACCGAATGAAATCTAGATACCAAAATATGATTTAAGATAAAGTTCAGGTACCATTGGTGTAATTTACTTTTAGAATTTGTTACACCTGTGACCACTGAACTTTAAGAATGGAAATTGTTCATAACGATATTTACCATGTAACCACATTTTTTATTTTCTAAAATCACAATTTTTGGAAGTTTCTCTCTCTAAAAATTCATTTTCTCTCCTAACCAAACAACACTTAAATGATCTAAAAACGAATTTTTTAAAAAAAAATAAAGTTGTTTAGAATATCACTAATTTTTAGAAATTTTTATTTTGAGACAGTCAACAGATATTTTGAAACGTTGATTGAAAGTGTAAATATTTACATTTTTTAAAAAGGTTGAATGACAAAAAAATTGTGAAAATTGCTTGTCGATGGTGAATATTATGGGAAGTAGACTTAGAATTGTAAAAGTCATAAAGTCTCCCTGAATGACTGACCTTTTCACTAATTAATTTCCAGGAAGGTGAAACCAGAATGTCGAACACGCCAACATGGAATCTCTCTCTATATATAATAGGGTTTGGTAAAGAGATGTTTATAAAGGCAGGCAAGTGAGAATACAGAGAATGTGGTCAATGATTAAGCTTCTATTATCCATTATTATTATTATAATTTCATCAACCGCCGATGCAAGATTCCTCCATCCTTCACCATTTATGTTCCAGAAATATAAATATAAGAATATTCCAGTTCCACAATCTCCCGACCAAATTTATCACATACCTCCTTTTCCTCTTACATGACCCCAATTCAATTTCACTTATTATCAAATAAGGAGGCCTTTCTATGTTCCATGTTTTTCAACATCAACCTTATAATATCTACACGTTTAATAAATACGTTCTGTATTTTATGTGCTTTTTTTTTATGTTACATGGTATAACAATCATGTTTTAATACAATTCTCAGTTCACCTTCTTAAGTTTGGAATAAATACAATATTACTCAAATGTGCCTTATGTGGTTACTTTATTCCTAACAAGTGATTTCTATGGTTACTTTCTTTTTAATAAGGTTTATATATGCTCTAAATTTTTTTATTAGATAAATTATAGGAGTGTTTTATTAGATTGAAAGAATTGAATGGAATGAAACTGTGTTATTGAATTGAAGAAGAAGAACTATAAGAATTGCACTACCATATCAATGAAGAACAGTGATGAACAGAAGAGAGAAGATTACAGAGAGAGAGAGAAAGAGCGTAAAAATTAAATTGAGAAGAAGAAGAATGCTGCTATATAAACAGCAACTAAAACCTATAGTAAAAGTCTAATCTACCCTTACTTAATATAACTAAATACAAAATAGTCCCTAACAGTCCTAACTATAATTTATTACCCCCCTTCAAGCTGGAATACATATTGTGAGAATTCCAAGCTTGCTGAGAAAAAAGTTGAATTGTCTTGAAGGCAAAGCCTTTGTAAAAGGATGTACCAATCCAGCTTTGTGTTTCTCTCTTACAAAATGGCAATCTAATTCAATGTGTTTTGTTCTTTCATGAAAAGTGGAATTACTGGTTAAGTAAATGGCTGAACTGTTGTCACAAAACAAAGGAATGGGAATCTTGTGCTTGATCTTTAAGAAGTTAAGAAGATAGGTTAACCATTGCACTTCAGCTGTCACTGCAGACATGGCCCGATACTCCGCTTCAGTGGAGGATTTTGAAACAGTCACTTGTTTCTTGCTTTTCCAACTGATTAAAGATTTCTCAAGAAAAACACAGAAACCAGTGACTGATCTTCTAGTATCTACACATGTTGCCCAGTCTGCATCAGAAAAGGCTTTAAGATGCAACTCTGACTCTGCTGAGTAGAAAAGACCCTGACTTGGATTGTTCTTAATGTATAACAGCACCCTTTTAGCAGCTGCATAATGAATATCAATTGGTTTAGATAAAAATTGACTTAATGTGTTTACAGAAAAGGTTATGTCAGGCCTAGTATTTGTCAAATAAATGAGCCTGCCAATGAGCCTTCTATAAACTGACGGATCCTGTAACAGAATGCCCTTATCTTTGGACAACCTCAAAGTAGGATCCATGGGTGTTACAATAGGTTTTGAAGCTAATAAACCAGCATCATCAAGTAACTCTAAGGCATATTTCCTTTGAGAAATATGTAACCCTGTAGAGTTCCTAGCGATCTCTAATCCAAGAAAGTACTTCAAAGTACCCAAATCTTTGATTTTAAACTCATTATTCAATGCAGAATTAATATGAACAATTTCATGATGATCATTACCAGTCATAATAATATCATCAACATAGACAAGCAAAATGGTAAGTAATGAACCATTGTATTTGACAAGCATAGAATGATCTGACTCACATTGCAAATAACCCTGTGCAGTTAAGAAATAAGTAAGTCTAGAATTCCATTGTCTGCTGGCTTGCTTTAAGCCATACAGAGACTTCTGTAATTTACAAACTAGACCCTTTTGAGGTAAAACGAATCCTTCTGGAGGATCCATATAAACCTCTTCTTATAATTCTCCATGTAAGAATGCGTTATTAACATCACATTGATATAAAGGCCAATTTTGAGTAACTGCTAATGCTAGCAAAAGCCTAACAGTGCTTAACTTCACAACAGGGGAAAAAGTGTCTAGATAATCAATGCCTTCTACCTGTGTGTAACCATTTGCCACTAACCTGGCTTTATATCTTTCCAGTGTACCATCACTGTTAAGTTTAATTTTCCAAACCCATCTCCTACTTATTGTTTTCTTTCTTGGTGGTAAAGGAACTAAAATCCAGGTTTTGTTCAAATCTAAAGCCTTTAGTTCATCATTCATTGCCTATACCCAACAATTATGTTGAACAGCTTCCTTGTAACTCTTTGGTTCAGGAATAATGCTAAGATTTAGAGCATAGGTCCTTTGTGATTCAGATAAAGATTGATAACCAATGACACTAGATAAAGGATATTTAACAACATTAGAACCAATGGAATCAAGAATAGAACTGAGTTGGTTGCAATGATAGTCTTTCAAATAAGCGGGCTTAGTTCTAGTTCTAGTTGACTGCCTAGTAGATAAAGAGTTATCTATAACTTGAACACCAGAAAGAGATTCAGCAAAATGATTAGAATCATTGGTGTTAGACAAGTCCATATCATTTACCACATCAGTTATAGCATCAATAGAAACTAAATGTAAACTATCATTATTTTCAGTTATTTCATTTGTAATATCACCAATCAAGTCAGTAAGAATAGAATGATCAACAGTAATATCATGATGCAAAATAGAAGTATCTGCAGGAATAGAATTACTGAGAGGGTGAGAAGGCACCTGTGTAGATGAGATATCTAGAAGAGTGGCACTTACATTCTGGAAAGATAAGCTATCTAGGAAAGAGTCACTTAAAACCTGTTCAGGAATCTCAGAAATACAAGTAAAATGGGATGCTTATTTATAAGGAATAATGTGTTCCACAAATTTCACATCTCTAGAAACAGTATAAGAATTAGTAATGAGATTAAAAACTTTGTAACCCTTAACATTAGCTTTATAACCAACAAAAACACATGGCACTGCTCTAGAATCAAACTTTGTCTTTCCTGTTTGAAAATTAACTATGTAAACCAGAGATCCAAAAACTTTAAGATTATCATAAACAGGTTCTTTATTAAACAAAACTTGATAAAGAGTTTTATTTTGCAAAACAGGAGTTGGAAACAAATTAATCAAGTATGTAGCATGTATAACACAATCTGTCCAAAAAGACAAAGGTAAAGAAGATTGAAATCTAAGAGCTCTTGCCACATTCAACAAATGTTGATGCTTCCTCTCAACAATACTATTTTGTTGAGGAGTATAAGGACATGAAAACTGATGAAGAATGCCTTTTTTAAGACAAAAATCTTCTAATTTCAGTTCTGGTGCATTGTCACTTCTTATGGTTTTAATGCACTTATTAAAATGAACTTGAACATAAGAATAAAAACCTTGTATACAATTAATAGCCTGTGATTTTGTTTTAAGAAGATAGATCCAAGTGTATCTACTAAAGTCATCTATGACAGTTAAAAAATACTTATAACCAGCATGAGACTCAGTATGAAAAGGACCCCAAACATCAATATGCACTAAATCAAATACACAACTAGAAGTAAAAGTACTAACAGGAAAAGACAATCTTTTCATCTTTGCCAAAGGACAAACACTATAATCATACTGAGAGTCTTTATTACAATTAGCAGAAATAGGTAAACCACCTATTAAACCTAACTTTGAAAAAGGGAAATGCCCCAACCTATGATGCCATAATTCCTTGGCAGAAAAAGGCTGAGATTTATTTGCAGCAGACTGTGTGAAAACAGCAGAAACAGCACTAGGAGAAGCAGTTGAACACTCTTGAGTCAAGATATACAGGCCATTGCACAATTTAGCTGAACCAATCATCAGCTGAAGTTGTGTGTCCTGTATATGACATACATTGTCAATAAAAACACATGCTGCCTTAGAGTGTTCATTTAATCTACTAACGGAAATTATATTGAATTTAAAACTGGGAATGTAGAACACTTGCTGCAAAATAATATGATCATTGATCCTGACATTTCCAATTTGGTTAACTAATCTGCTGATTATTAGGCAAATTAACCGTGACATTTGATGCTTTATGTAAGCTAACAAAACTAGCCATATTATTTCCAATATGGTCAGTAGCACCACTGTCCAAAATCCAAACAGTATCACTTTTATCATGCAAAGATTGCAAATTAGAAACTAAATGCAAAGGCTTAGACAAACCTGAAACCACATTGCCAACTATGTGTGAGGAATGAGTTATTTTTGAAGAATCGTCAGCATCAATTAATCCCATGAGCCTTGCATACTGTGCCTTAAAAAGAGTAATTCCTCCTGAATGAACATCATCTTGATGTGCAGATTGTATAATCTGTTGAGAATGTGAGACAGAATGATCACCATCTGCCTGTATTGATCCCCCTTCTGTGATGACATTGTTAGTCATATTGCCTTTCTTGCTCTTTGTGAATTTGAAATTAGGTGGAAAACCATGTTTCCTATAGCACTGATCAACTGTATGACCAGGCTTGTCACAGTGACTGCATTTGGAACTGGACTTCTTCTTATCTTGATAGTGACCCTTAGCCAGATTGATGGAAGATTCTATATGAATATAATTACCCAAATTTTGCCTCTCTTGTTGCAAAATCATTGATAAAACTGTGGTAATATCTGGCATGGGTTTAATGAGAAAGATTTGTGACCTAACAGCATTGAATTCAGAGTTCAATCATTTAAGAAATCTAATCACTAAATCCTCTTCTTGATAAGTCTTGGCCTTAGTCAGCAAATGAGCACAAGTACAAGCAGGAGTACAAACACACAGAGATAAGGGCCTAAAATTTATTAACTCTTTCCAAATAATCATCTGTTGAGTGTAATAATCAAGAATAGTCAAATTACCCTGGGTAAATGAATATAGTTGTTCCTGTAACTCAGAGATTTTGATAGAATTACCTTGAGAATATGTTTTCTCAAGATTCACCCAAGCATCATAAACATTATCAAAATACTGAATGCTTTGAGCAATAGGAGCACTTACTGAACAACTAAGCCAGGAAAAGATCATAGTATTGCAACGATCCCATGCGGCTCGATTAGTAGAGCCAACTGTAGGAATTACCAGACTTCCATCAATAAAAGGCATCTTGTTCTTTCCACGCAGAGCTCGTTTGAATTCCCTACTCCATGAATGATAATTGTTCCCTGTGAGCAATTGCGTAACAAGAACCAAACTAGGATTTTATCCAGAATGAAGAAAATAATGACTGGAGGGATTAAGTGAAGGATCAACTGCTATGGCAGAAGCAATTGTGACTCCTGAATCTGGTTGTGTCATTTTCCAAAGAAATTAATTGAGATAACAATGGAGAAAGGTGAAAATTGGGGAAAATGAGCAAGAAAATTTCTGCAGATCGAGAAAATTTTCTCTCCAAGAAAAAAAAGAAAAATCACTGTGAAACAATGAATTCAAACGATCAAGAGATCAATTTGAAGATTGAATATGAATGCGATTCGGGAATCTGAAACGCACAAAAGACTGGTTACGAAAACCTAGAAAAAGATCGAGAGATCAAACAAAGAGGAAAAGACCAAATTGATCTTTGAAAAAGAAAAATCACGCATTAAAGCGCTCTGATACCATATTAGATTGAAAGAATTGAATGGAATGAAACTGTGTTATTGAATTGAAGAAGAAGAACTACAAGAATTGCATTACCATATCAATGAAGAACAATGATGAACAGAAGAGAGAAGATTACAGAGAGAGAGAGAGAGAGAAAGAGCGTAAAAATTAAATTGAGAAGAAGAAGAATGATGCTATATAAACAGCAACTAAAACCTATAGTAAAAGTCTAATCTACCCTTACTTAATATAACTAAATATAAAATAGTCCCTAACAGTCCTAACTATAATTTATTATGTTTGTTTCAGTTTTTCCTAGCAACATTTATAAAAGGGTTCACTCTAAACAACTAAAAGTATATTATTTGATTAGTATTGTAAAACTGCAGCACTTAGCTGTTTTGGAACAAATGTGAAAAGCTCGAACCTAAAGCTTTTCACATAACGATCTTTTTATTTAGGGTAATTAATTTATTAGTCTTTATATTTTGACAAAACACACTGTTTAGTCCCTGTATTTTCAAAAACACATGGTAAGGTCCATAACTTTTTTCTCAGTGAACTGTTTAGTCCTTCCGTCTATTTATTAGTTATTTTACCATTTATGACTTCAGAAATGATGAAATAACCCTTTATTATTTACCTTCAAACTTGAGAAGAGGAAATCCAATGTAGAAGAAGAAGCTATTTGTATGGAGAACAAGAAAAAGAACTGAACCAATGCTTACAAATTTGAACGATTAAGAAGAAAATCAAGAAAAAGAACATTCAAAGTTGATTTCAAATGCATTAGAGTTTAAAGGAAAGGAAAATAAAGGAAAAGAAGAACGCAAATCCAAATTGACTAACAGAATCTTCATGAGGGTCTAACGGAAGGGACTAAACAGTTCACCGAGAAAAACGTTAGGGACTAAACAGTTCACTGAGAAAAACTTTAGAGACTTTACCGTGTGTTTTTGAAAATATAGAAACTAAACAGTGTGTTTTGTCAAAATATAAGGACTAATAAATTAATTACCCTTTTATTTATTTAGTTTTTTTACAAAATTATTCTTGATTTTCTTTCCTAATTAATTCACCATTTCTCATAATTATCTTTGTTTGCCTTTTTTTTTTCTTTTAACTGCTCAGCTACTTATTATTTTCCCTTAAGTAATTATTTATATATTTATGTTAGCTTTGAAAAATAATAATACATGCATTTATATAATTATTGTGTGTGAATTTTTTTAATATATATATATATATATAACCTAACAATTATTAAGAGGGTGTTTGTTAGGGCGGTAAACAGGACGGTGATTGCATTAACCATCCCTAACCACTGGTGTATCAGGGATTTTCCGTTCCCATCTCCGAATTACAAATTGAGTAAATTTCGCTACCATCCTCGTCCCGCGGGGAATCCCCATCCCTATCCCCATTTTAAGTTTTTAATTTTTTTACTTTTTTTCTTGTAAAACATCAATTTGTAGTATATAAGTTTTTTTTTAAAACTCATACACAACTATTCCAAGGATATATAAAATCATAAACTACTAGACATAGAAATTAACTAAACAATTACAAACAAAGATTCAAAAGATAAAATAAAAAAAAGTCCTAAATAAATTAATAATATAGATATTCCTTAGTTTTTTTTTCTATATTCGGATATTTAGCTAGGGATTTCCAGTGAGGACATTCGGGAACGGGGATGAGACACTTATAACCATCTCCGCCCCGTCCTTGACTGTCGGAGACAATATACAAACCATCTCCATCCCATGGGAATCCCAAACGGGAATTACTTGTCCCCATCGAGACGGGTCTCCAACGGGGATGGGGAATCCCCAACTAATTGATAGCCGTATTTGTTTTCTATTTTTTCAACTTCTTTTTTCTGTTGCATTTCAGAAATGAGATGTAAATTGTTTGGTTAAAATTACAAACATGTACTGATTGCAAACAGCAGCAAATTCCTACTTTGTGTATCCTACCTTAACGTTTGGCAATTTATTTCCTTAAATACCCTTTTTCTATGCTGCTTCCTTTTTCTCTCTTCATCATGAGCGTTTTTTTACAACCTCTTTATAAGTCAATATTAACTTGTAGCTTGACATGACTATTTGAACAGTTAGATACATATAACATGAATTGCACTCATATTGCTCATTGATTTGAAAAAAAAAAAATTGTTGATTTATATTTGTTAATCGTAAAATTACAAGTAGTTGCTTTGAATACACTATGTTAATATTTTTAATCTGTTGATTCATCTTAACATATCCATATTACTTATTTTATATACTAACAACAACGATTAATTATAATTTTTCCAAACACTAATAATCAAACAGCAAACAATAAATAGTAAACATCAAACCGCAACAATTGAACCAAACGGGCTCTATAACAATTAACAATCACAACTACATATTACATCAGAACCTAACATCTCCATAATCTCTTTTAAGATTTGTTTTAATCTATAAAGCTATAACAAAGTCATTATCAAATTTGATAGAGAGCTCTTGAAAAATCCAACTCCAAGGAAACTGGATATGCTTGCGGCAAAGATGCCGCAAGCCTTGTGGTACTGCATATATGCAGTACCACCTTGCCTTGGGGCATCTTTCCCACAAGGCAAGATAATATAGTTTATTTTAAAAAATCTGATTATTATCTTTTATTAATTCATTTTATATTTTGTTTTATATAATATTTGTTTTATATTATTTGTTTTAAATATTAATTTCATGTATATTTATTTTTTTACATGTATATTTATTATTTATGTATTATTTTTTTAGAAGTATTCGTGTTATTTAATTTTTAATTGTAGTGTTATTTGATTTTTTTATTGTGTTGTACATTTAAATATTAAATTGTAATTATAAAAACATTAAATATTACATGAATTATAAAAACATTTAAACATTACACGAATTATAAAAACGTTATACGAATTAGAAAAACATTACATGAATTAGAAAAACATTACACGAATTATAAAAAATATTACATGAATTAGAAAAAACATTACATGAATTAGAAAAACATTACACGAATTATAAAAAATATTACATGAATTAGAAAAAACGAAAACAAACTAGAAAACAACAAAGACAAAAAAATAACATAGATAATATACTACTCAATAATGTTTATTGTTTTTGAAATGTTTTAGGTTTTTTAATATAATTTCTCTTTAGTGTTATTGAAATATTTTAATGTATTTCTTTGATCATGTTAAATCCTATATTTTTTCAAATTTTATAAAATTATATTTCAAATTAATAATAATAATTAATTGAATTATTAATTATTGACTTTAATAATTATCATTTATTTATTTAGTTTAAAATAAAAATATTAAATTATAAAACATGATAAAAATTAATAAATGGATATATTTTGATTAATAATATAAAAAATATAAATGTTATGTGAAAAATGAATATAATAATATTAAAATATTTAAAGAGTATGTAAAATAGAGTAGATGGTTGGAGAAGTTTTACTGTAGCAACTCTATACTTAAAGATAGAGTAGAGAAAAATGAAGATAGAGTAGGTAAAATAGAGAGCATAGTTGGAGATGGCTTGAGAGTTTATTTAAGTCTCCCGCTCACGTAAAAGATTTGACAATCTCAAGCAAGATAAGTATCTCGTCTTACATTTAGAATCTGAAGCGCATCAATGATCATCTTGTTGCTTTACAACATCCTATTAGATAAAATGACTTCACTAGTACATAAATGGTCTTTAGCCACGAACGTTATCATTATTAGCTACAGTTTTTCGACCGATGCTAATGATTGGCGTCAGTCAACAAACCGACGCCAATAACTGAGTCTTTAGCATCGGTTATAACCAACGCTGAAGGAAGTCATTGGAGTTGGTTGTTAGAACAAACGACTCCAATGCCTTTCTTTTCGGAGTCATTTATGTTGCTTATCAACGTTGGTTGTTACGAACAAACGGCACTAAAGGGATTATTGGAGTCAGTTGTTTGCAACAATAACTGACCCTAATGTTATTGTCATTGGCGTCGATTATTAAAATAACCAACACCAATGTCTTTTCAACAAAATCAGAGTATATTCACATTATTTTCATGTAACTTGTTGTATATTCTTGAAATTAACGGCAAACACTAAAAACTTGACAAATACTCATTTCTATAAGCAAAGCCGTCTATAAATTCACATAAACAGAGAACAACTTCACTACTCTCACACACTCTCTACAACAGGATGATATGATGACATTAATTATCACTACTGGTATTTTCCTGAAAATGGACGATTCTTGCTCATCAAACAATCAAATACCATCCAACCATAAACATAAGAGAACCATTTACAACCACAAACTACTTCAATTAAAGGGCGTACTTAGTGCATTCATCTGCTAAATAGATTTTCAACAAACTACTTTTTAAAATATTATGTTTTATAGCACACTATTGAACTCTAATTTGGCCCATTCTGAATATGTTGTACATATATAGTAAAATATTCTATTACAATAAGATATTCTTAAGTTGACAAATGATTGAACATTCTACTACAAACCTAAAACCCCTGATGATATTATTGTGCATATTAAGTAGAAATCCCGCTTAATAAACAGAAGATAGAGTAAAATTTATAACTCAACCACCATAACAAACAACAACGTACATAAGAAAAAGGTAGAAGAATGACAACTAATGAGGGCTTAAAAACTCTTTTATAGTAAAATTGAGATTTTCACATCTCCAATAAGTCATTACCATAAAAGAGAGAGAGGAGCTAGAAAGAGAAAGGCAAAGGGGAAGGAGGAAGACGAGGGCATAGAAGTAATTTTATGTTAAGTTGTAAAATTTGACTTTTTGACCAGTCAAACTGCTGATGTGTCGTGTTGACTTCGCGACCGGTCATTTTTACCTGCTATATACCAAAGTGGGAGGTCACCTATAAGTTCGTATATATTAGTGAGAAAAGTTAAAGGTTGTACACCAAAATATGAAATAGAGCAAAGGTTGTACACCATTGATGAAATTTACCTAAGGATTTGATGGCTTCTCTCTGGAAGCCAGGAAAAAGGGTCTATACAAAATCTATTAGTTCGAACTTATTGCTATTTTCAGTTTTTTCATGATATCTATGTTCGAAGAGTAACTGATAATAGTCCTTGGACTTTTGACAATAAGATTCTTCTAGTCCATAGGATGACTGATTCTGATATACCAACTGAAGTGCCACTTAACAATGTAGATTTGTGGGTGCAGGCATTTAATCTGCCTAGTGGCTTCATATCTGAACGTGCGACTATGGCGATTGGGAATTACCTGGGTAATTTTATTTCATCTCATCCAAATAATTATCAAGGAATTTGTAGGGCGTATATGCGTACCAGGGTCATTTTTAATGTTTATTCGCCTCTTAAAAGGAGAATGAAACTTAAGAAGCAGTCTGGTGAGTGGTTCTAGGTAGATTTCAAGTATGAGAAAATTAAGCGGTTCTGTTTCATTTGTGGTCTATTGGATCACACTGAATATAATTGCCCAAAAGTCTATGAAGCTGGTGACATCCCTATTGAGAGACCCTATGGATCATACTTGCTTGTTCAATTTAGCCGGATTAATCAGTCCAAAGGGAGCAAGTGGCTGGTGAATGAATCCGGACAACGTTCTAGCGGTGGTGGTGGTTAGATGAGTGCAGTTATGAAGGAGGTCGGTCGTGTGGTGAATCTTTCTGGCAGTAGCAAAATTACAGAGGTTACTCAAGGTGGTACAGAAAAATCAGGGAGTTGTGCTATGGTTATGGGGAGTGATAGTGGGGTTAGTAGCAAAACTAGATGTTGTTCGGAGACACATTGGCTTTGTTGGGTGTTTCTCGGTCAATAGTATGGGCTGTAATGGTGGATTGGGCCTCTTGTGGAAATTTAATGAAGTGGTTAGTGTTCCATCTTCTTCGAAGAATCTTATTGATGTATGGATTAAACTGTGCTCTAATACAACCTGTAGACTCTCAGGATTTTATGGTATTCTAGAATGGACAAAACATGTAGAGTCTTGGAATTTGCTTCGGAATCTGGTTGCGGTCTCTAGGTTACCATGGGTTTGCTTGGGTGATTTCAACGACTTGTTATCTAATGAGGAGAAAAGGGGGAGGGTCCCTCATCCCCTATGCTTGTTATGTGGATTTCAAAATGTTGTTGAGGAGAGCAAATTGGTTGATCTGGGTGCATCAGGTTATCCTTTCACTTGGGAACGGGGACGCGATTCTGAAAATTGGATTGAAGAGCGTTTATATAGAGGTTTGGCTAACACTGCTTGGCTAGATCTTTTTCCTCAAGCGCATATTAAATTAATTAATTATTCTTCTTCTAATCATTTACCAATTCTTCCAACCTTGTTTCGTAAAAAGAGTCGAGTTTGGGTTATGCGGTTTCAGTTTGAATTTTTTTTTTGTTGTCTGATCCGAAGTGTTGCACGATTATGGATGAAGTATGAAGGAGTAACACATCTGACGATATTTAGGATAAAATTCGACAATGTGGAGAGGCTCTTCTGAATTGGGGCGATAAGTATTTATTGAGTTTTAAAAAAGAGATTGATCAAATAAAGAGTGATTTGTGCAGACTGCGAAGTGGTAAGGATGCAATGGATTGCTCTGAATTTGCTTCAAACTCAAAAAGATATTTTGAATTGTTGGGGGTTATGGAGATTTACTGGAAACAACGTTCTAAAGCTCATTGGCTTAAGGAAGAAGATATGAATACGAAGTTCTTTCATTCGGTTGCTTCTGGCCGATGAAAGACCAATAAAATTGATGAGATTAGAGATGTGAATGGGGTCTGGAAGGACTTGGATGGGGTCTAGCGGACACCATGGTGGATTATTTCACTGTTTTATTTCAATCATCAAATTCCTTCTCTGTTGAGGTCATTGATTGTATTGAGCCAATTATCACTGAAGTTCACAATGCAGAATTATTGGAGGAAATTTCAAATGCTAAGGTTAAGGAGGGTGTGCTTAGTACACATGATGATAAAGCTCAGGGTCCATATGGGATGAATCTTGGGTTTTTCGCTCTTTTTGGTCTCTGGTAGAAATTGCTGTTATTAAAATCTGCAAGCAATTATTTAGAACTGGAAGGTTTCCTGAAGGATTGAATGCTACTAATATTGTTCTTATTCCTAAAAAGAATAATGCTGAGGTTATGGGAGATCTGAGACCCATTGCTATTTGTAATGTGTTGTATAAAGTTATTGCTAAAATTCTTGCAAATCGGTTAAAGCCTCTCCTGAATCTTCTTATTTCTAATTCTCAAAGTGCTTTTGTGCTTGGGAGATCTATTATTGATAACATTCTTATTGCTTTTAAAATGACTCACTTCCTTCATAGGAAAAGACAAGGAAAAGAAGGTTTTGCTGCTCTCATAGATATGAGCAAAGCATATGACAGGCTGGAATGGCGTTTCATTCGGGATGTTTTGATAAATTTTGGGTTCACTAATAAATGGGTTGAATTAATTATGGCTTGTATTTCCACAGTGAGTTATCATATTGCGATTGAAGATCGTTGGTTAGGGCCTATTCGTGCCAATCGAGGCGTGAGGTAATGGGACCATTTATCCCCGTATTTATTCATTTTATGTGTGGAAGGCCTTAGTGATGCGCCCCGAACTAACGCTCAAATGCTCACTAAGGGATAATTGTACCCCATCGTTATCAAGTAATAAATCTGAAAAGTCTAGGTATCGAATCCACAAGATTTATACCGCAACTAACAAACTACCCGGTTTCTAATGTTATTTAGGAGATGGAAAGTTCAGTTGGGTTTTTGTTTAAGTTATTATACTCCTAGGTTGATCCTAAGCAAAACAAATATTCTAAGAAAGGAATGGAATGATACGATAATACAATATTCAATCTAATTAACCAATTGAATTAAAAATCTAATATGAATTTGCATAAATTTAAGACAATTAAACCGACTTATCCTTCTAGGGTCCTTAGTTTTGTTAGAGGTCATAACTAGCTCTAAGGGTAAATTACATACGTAGTGTACAACCTTTACCCTAAATCACACTTTGGTGTACAACCAAATTTTTGTCACACTAAACCGTACGAACTTGACGTGACCTCCCACTAAAGTGTACAGCCGGTTTTTATGACCGGTCAATGCTGGTCAAAGTTGTCATATCATCATTTTTCATTATAGCATTAAAAAAGTGGGACCCACTCTTTATAGAATTACTAAAATAGCCTTATCCCTTGTAAATTTATTAAATTACCCTCATCTTTTTCCTTCAACCCCTATCTCTCTCCCATTTCTCTCTCTCACTCCTCTCTCTACCCTTTGCAGTCATCGATGAACCTCTAACAGAAAGATCGGCGAGCACCAAAGAGAACTCTGACAGCCTCATAGCTTCTCTAAGACAGCTCTCACTTTCGTCAAACAAACGAAGGAGAATTTCCGCAGCACCTTCCTTGCTCATCATACATCTTCCTTTCAAAACATCCGCCATAGATTTCACGACCTCTTCACATTTTATCAACGCCTTCAATCCTTCTTCGAATCTCGCCAGAAGTCCAAGTATAATCAGCGAAGTTCCTGCTAAATCCTCATCGTCTGAGCTCTCAATTATTTTCAGCAGAACCTCAACGGCACCTGATCGAACAGCTAATGTGCAATTTCCGTGAAATTGAACAAGCTCAGATAATGAACTGAGGAGATGATGCGATGCAGGACAACGAGGTCCTGAAATTCCTTCGAGTAAATCCTGGATTATTCCGGCGACGCCGAATATAGCCTTGTTTTTGTCCAGCATCGCCAAGCTGCAGATTAGAGAGGAAGCTAGCCTGATTGATCCTGGAGAAACAGGGGAGCGGATTACTGAATTGAGGAGATGGATTGTGTCTATATCGACTAGGGATTGCTTTAGATCGGGATTTAGTAAGAGGTTGAGAAGGATGGATAATGCGAGGGTTTGGATGATCGGAGATGAAGATTTGGTGAGGATAATGAAAGTAGGTATGGCATTATCTGTTTGTGCAAGTAAGTTTCTGTTCTGAGGACTTACTTTGGTCATGGAAGCTAGGGTTTGCAGAGCTTTTTGCTAGACATCAATGGAGTCAGATCGTGCTTGGGATAGACATTCGGAGATGTTTTCTCGAAGCCGAGGTTCATCGATGACTGCAAATGGTAGAGAGAGGAGTGAGAGAGAGAAATGAGAGAGAGAGAGGGGTTGAAGGAAGAAGATAATGATAATTTAGTAAATTTACAAGGGATAAGGCTATTTTAGTAATTCTATAAAGAGTGGGTCCCACTTTTTTTAATGCTATAATGAAAAATAATGATATGTCAATTTTGACCAGTGTTGACCGGTCATAAAAATTGGCCGTACACTTTAGTGGGAGGTCGCCTGAAGTTCGTACGGTTTAGTGTGACAAAATTTTGGTTGTACCAAAATGTGATTTAGGATAAATGTTGTATTATCTAATGGGAAAAGTACAAAAATAAACCTTGTGGTTTAGCCCACTTTCGAACTGCACTCATGTAGTTTAAAAGTTTGCAAGTTGGTACCATGAACTTCATTCTGTTAGTAAACATATACCAAATTGACTAACGGTGTTAAAAATCAAAGGGAAAAGAGTTAATTAGGTCCTTATATTTATTTATTTTATAAATTAACTCCCCTTATGATCTACTTACCACAAACAAACCCCAAAATTAAAAATAAGAATCAAATACACCATCTTCTTCACCTCTCTTTTGATTTTTTTTCTTTCTCTCTCCTCTCCCAAAATTAAAAATAAGAATTGATTCGGATTATCACCTTAAGGCCCAAGAGGCCCACCAACGTCCGAGAAGCAGAGGGCCCCCCAGGCCCAAGTCTATCCGATATAAATAGACCATTAAAGGAAGAAGCACGGATCGGGTAACTCATAACCTCTCTACTTCACTCACACTAGATTAAAAAGCTGTCTTAATCTTCGGAGTATCCGCAGGGACTGATCCCCGCGCAGGGCCGATCCACGAGAAGGCAAGACCTCCACGACGGAGCCCCGGATCACTATTCCGCATTCCCAGATCATTTGGTGCGGTGAACGTGGAATACAAGTGACTTCGGAGCTTCAAACAAAATGCAGACCCCTACTGAATCTGCCCCGACTACAGTACCCGAAATGGGAGCAACTAGCTCCATGCCGCACGCCGAGCGTTCCACTCCGAACGTTCCAATTTCCCCCAGAAACCTAGGGCCACTGATGGAGGAAGTGAGCCCTGAAGAAGAAGAGACCTACAACACTACTCAACTCCTTAGTGCAATCCAAGGTTTTCAGACAACCCAGGCGATTCATACGGTGGCTCAGATGAAGATCATAGACCAACAAAGGAGCTTGCAGGAGGAGAACGCCAAAATCTGGCAATACCTGAAAGAGGCAGCAGAAATACAAAGAGAAGGGACGTTGCCAGGGGAGCCCGCGGGGCCAGTGGTCATCGCAGGAAGAGGAGCCGGGGCCGTTACGGCCAGTGAGGGCGGAGCGCGGCGTGAGGAGGCCGCGGCCGCGAATAGCGAAGACTTGTTGGAACTAAAAATCCAGCGTTTTCTAGACAAAAGGGCCCTCGGAGGCATCATGGGAGGAAGCATCACCTCCAGCAAAACGCCACTAGTGCAGAGGATCATCGAGACAAGGTTCCCACAAGACTGGAAAGCTCCTTGATTGTCCCAGTATTCAGGGACCGAGGACCCGAACGACCATGTGGCATCATTCATGAGCACCATCAACTTATACTCGAAGGACGAGGACATCATGTGCAAGGTCTTTCCGACCACCCTCTCGTCTAGTGCGCAGGAGTGGTATCGAGGACTTGCTCCAGAATCAATCGACTTTTTTGATCTCCTAAAGGATCTTTTCCTCTCTCGGTTTGCCGCAGCAGCGAAGGTTAGGAAGATCAGTTCAGACCTCAATGGGCTCAAGCAGCGAGCAACTGAGCCTCTGCGCAACTTCCTCTCAAGGTTTCACCATATGGCCTCACAAGTTAAGGGCCTCAACCTGGAGGTGGCTCATGACGCTCTGGAAAAAGGGACCTCATGCGAGCCTCTTAAGCAGAAATATTTCCAAAAAATGCCAAGATCTTTCGAAGAGCTCATGACCATGGCGCAAACCTTTGTCAGATACGATGATTGTGACCGGCCCGCCGGTTACGAGGAGTCAGAAAGGGACAAGGCCAGAGGAGACACGCACAAGCAAGAGAAAGGCCGGCTGATCCCGGAGGTACGTGAGGAAGCTCGAGCCCGCAAGGAGGCCCCAATGCCTTTTCCGGCTCGGACCGAGCGGGCAAACTTAGAGCGTCGGGGAGATCGATCCCGTGGCAAGGAGGTACATTACGCTACTCAGAGCCAACCTCGCCGATTCACACAGCAAATTTCGGCCGCCGATAAGAACAAGACCCGTGCAGAAAAAGAGTACTGCAAGTATCACAAATCCTCCGGTCATTCCACGGAGAACTGCTATCAGCTGCAAAGAGAGATCGAGCGGATCACGGAGCAAGGCGCGCCACCAAAGGCGACCAGGCAAAGGGAGCAGAGCCCGAAGCAGCGGGAAGCGGGTCGACCAGAGGAGCCAAAACGGCCGAGGTACCATGGGGAGATACACATTATAAGGGAGGGGGTACCAGCGTTCTCCGCACCACTGGAGAGCTCCCGTAAGAGGAAGGCAGTCGGGCAGACCCTGACGGTATAGCCACCCCTCCGGACCAGCCATTCGAAAGCTCTTGTTGTGACTATCAACATCGCCGGCTTCAAAACGCACCGGGTGCTGGTAGACACGGGAAGTTCGGTGAACCTGCTCACCTGGACGGCACTCCGCACGATGAAGAATACTCACACTACCCTCAGAGCCGGAACTTTCCCTCTGGTCGGCCTGTCGGAGATCGAAGTCCCGGTCAAGGGAGTTATCATATTGCCTACTATTTTCGCCGAAGGAGTCGAGGAAACCAAGGAGACTGCAGAGTGGGTGGTGGTCGATATCCCACTGACCTACAATGCCATCATCGGAAGGCCCCTGCTGGCTGCCCTGAGAGCCATGATTGATATTTCCGGTTTGTGCTTGACCTTGCCAATTCAGCATGGAAGGATCGCCATCCAGGGAGATCGCATGTTGGCCAAAAGATTGCAGTGGGAGGCAACTCAGCCCCGGACAGCGCTCTACCTGGAGGATGATCTGATGGACGTGAGAGGGTACAATCCCATGCCTATCGAGCCGGTCGATGACTGTGTCCTCGGGGATAACCAGACTGTAAAGATTGGGACCAGGCTCGCATCCCCTTTGGCCAACGAAATCAAAGATGTCCTGTCAAAGCACTCGGATGTGTTCGCTTGGTGCACCGAGGACATCACGGGGGTCTCACCTGATCAAGCAGTACACAAGTTAAGCATCGACCCCTCCGCCGAACCCTTAAAATAGAAGATGCGAGTACAGGCAAAGGACAAGCAGGTCGTAGTAAAGGCAGAGATTGACAAACTCCTAGCTATAAAGTTTATTCGCGAGGTTAACTATCCGGACTGGCTTTTTAACATTGTACTTGTAAAGAAAGCCAGCGGGAAGTACCGCATGTGTGTAGATTTTACGAATGTTAATAAAGCTTGCCCCAAGGATTCTTACCCGCTGCCTAATATAGATCAGCTCCTTGATCAAACTGCTGGTCGCAAGATTTTGTCTGGGTTCGATGTTATCGCCGGGTTCCAGCAGATCCCTCTGGACCCAGCCGACGCCGAAAAAACCTTCTTCATTACGCATGAAGACACGTATTGCTACAATGTCATGCCTTTTGGGTTAAAGAATGCGGGAGCCACGTACCAGCGATTGGTAGATAAGATGTTCTCACATCTCATTGGCAAGACAGTACAAGTGTATATCGATGACATGGTGGTCCTCAGCACCGAGGAAGGCGACCATCCGCGAGATTTGGCGGAGGTGTTTAAGATTTTCAGAGCCTATAACCTTAAACTAAACCCGGAGAAATGTTTCTTCGGAATTCGCAGCGGCAAGTTCCTGGGTTTCGTGGTGTCAGAAAAGGGCATCGAGCCTAACCCCGCGAAGATCGAGGCAGTTTTGGCAATGGAGCCACCACGTGACCTGCAAGGGGTTCAAAGACTCAACGGAAGGATCATCGCTTTGGGGCGTTTCATCTCTTGCTCGGCACAGTGGTGTTTGCCCTTTTACAAAGCAATAAAAAAGGAACATCCTTTTAAGTGGTCTGCGGACTGCCAGGCTGCGTTCAACGTCATCAAAAGTTTCCTTGCCACTCCCCCGCTGCTGCCGGTGCCAGTACCAGAGCGGGATATTCACCTATACTTCACCATCGCCGATGAAACAGTAGGAGTCGTTTTAACTCAGGAAGAGGGGACGGAGCTTTACCCAATCTACTTTCTGAGCAAAGTGTTGAAGGGAGTCGAGGTCCGATACTCCGAAGTCGAAAAGGCTCTGTTCGCTATAACTCAAGCGTCAGAGCGTTTGAGACCATACTTCCAAGCACACACGATTGTGGTCAGAACCAATTACCCGCTGAAAAAGGCCGTCCAAAAACCAGAGGTCTCCGGACGAATCACCAACTGGTCGGTTCGGCTATCCCAGTTTGACGTACGGTTTGAGCCTCGCACGACGATCAAAGCTCGGGTACTATCCGACTTCATCATCGAATTCACTGGCTCATCTACCACCAACCCCAAGACAACTACGACTCGCACCAACGACGTTTGGACTATGAGCATAGATGGGTCCTGCTGTTAGACGAGGTGCCGCGGCCTAATCTCCCAGGCGGACCGGGGGGTGGACAACCTCATGGCGACGTAAGCGGTGATTGGCGCCGAAAGCAACCAATCGTGGAATCAAGCTGCTCGGCAGGACCGGAGCTCGGAGATATGGAAGAGTCGCCACCCACGAATGGGAAAATGAACACCGATCCCTTGCGGGAGACCGGTGTGGGTTCGGGAAACTTAGGTACGAGACGAGAAGGCTAGCTCCTTTCCGGAGAAAGGCTACTAGGCACCCCGACATCGCCCGGTTATGAACCACCGGCCTCCTACTCAGCATGTTAGGCGATAACGGACTAATCGTATACTTCTTTAAGTTTAAAATTCATTTGAAACCCTTTTCTTTCTCTTTTTAGAAACCGTTTTGAGCATATATTATTGAAAAGCCACATCAGTAAAGAATCACCCATTTATGTTTATACATACACAGAGAGGGGGAAGAAAGAAGTGATTTATTTACACCCGTATTAAATGTGATGTTGTGTGTTCATTCTACATTAACTTATTTTCCCCAAAACGAGTTCATTTACATGGTTCGCACCTTAATCGCCGTTGGAACGATTTAGGTGCGTTTTAAAACCCCGTTTGATGAAATTTACCCGAATCGCCGTTGGAACGACTCGAGTATTTGAAAACATTTGAGATAAAAAAACCTTTTAATGAGAAAACATGGTTTAAACATACAAGTCAATTTTATTTTGTACAAATTCTTTGAGAAAATGATTCAAAACTCTATTATTCACAAAAAAAAAACGATTTTAATTACAATGATCATTTAATCCACCTTTGGAACGGATTAAGGTTTTAAAACGTGGTGTTTTGAGAAACGATTTGGAATATTAACAAGAATGACTCTATTTATTTACATTAGAAATCTAAAAACTCATTAGTTTAAATAATTCAATTGAAAACTCTCTTTTTGTGATTTATTTTCCCCACTTATTTAATAGACTCTTTACTAATTATAATTACCATAATAAACCCATTTAAATCACCATCCATACTCAAACAAAGTCCATTTGAAACATGGACCCATGATTAAGCCCAAAAGGATAAAGAAAGCAATTCTTTTTTTTTTTTGGTAGAAAAGGAAAAGAAAAACGAATAACAACAAACTACCCAGGAATTAGCCTAGGGAAGCTAACCCCAATCCTATCTTCTAAGAGAAGATGAGAGATGAAACTAGGGGAAACAGGAAGGGTAGTAACGCCTAACGTCCCTTCATGGCCCGCCGCCGCCAAGCGATCAGCAACACGATTCTGCTCTCTAAAAATGTGTCTGAACTCTACGAACTCAAAGGAGGAGCAAAGCCTTATAATAGCTTTGATGAGGTTGCGACTGTTAAGACCCATAGAATGATTCTCAGAAATCATTTTGATTGCTTCCAAATTATCAGACTCCACAGAGAGCCTTTTAACACCCAGCCTTTTAGCAAGATTGATTCCAGTAAGAATAGCCCAGAGCTCCGCAGAAAAGGAAGAACCCAACCCTAAATTCTGGGAGAACCCAGAAAGCCAGACGCCCCCTACATCTCTAAGCACACCTCCAGCCGCAATCTTACCGTTACTGAGGCAGGAACCATCAGTATTCAGCTTCACAACCCCCTCTCTTGACCTGCTCCATCCCACGAGATGGACATCACAACACTGAGAGGCTCTGGCAAGGGACTCTCCTTTGAAACTATCGATAATAGAGAAAAGTTTTTTCGAGAAGAAATCAGCTAAGTTTGTCATAAAAACAGTTTTATCTCCAAAAATCTCCTCGTTTCTCCATTTCCAAACTTGGTGACAGATAATAGCAAAGAAAATGTCACCATGCTCCATGTATGGAAGCAACTTTCCTCTAACACCATCAGAGAACCAGTCGACCTCAGAATGTGCCATGAAGGAAGAGAAAATATGGTGTGGGAGAATTTTCCTCCAAACCTCTTTACTATTAGAGCAATCTCTAAGAGCATGGCACAAAGTCTCAATATGGCCTCTGCATCTACTGCAAGCTCCAGAATCAGCCAAGTGCCTTCTGTGCCTATCCGAATTAGTAAGAAGCCTGTCCTTAACGCCCAGCCACAGGAAACTCCTAATACGGAAAGGAACTTTAAGGGTCCAAATCGACTTCCACACATCCGAGGGAGGATCAGATCTAAAGAGAGAGAAAGCTTCAAAGGCCGATTTGCAAGAATAAACTCCATTGTTAGTCAGCGCCCAACAGTGCCTATCCAAGTCTTCCTCTTGATTACTCACCTTCACTCCCCGCATTCTAAGGAGAGTCTCAAGGCTAAAGAAAGTATCAAACTTTGACCAGATCCAGTCCCCTTCCGAGTCAACCACATCGGCAATCCTCCAGTTGCGTATATCACTAGGCGGGGGGGAAGAACACACCTCAATTAACGGTTTATCCCCAATCCAGTTATCAAACCAGAAACTAATGGACTTACCATTCCCCACCTCCAGGCCAACTCCCAAGCAGAACTCATCAAACACAGCACTTAGTCCTTTCCAGAGGAAGGAACAATTAGCAACTCTCTCTTTCGGGCCCCCGAAGATTTTGTCTTTCCGATACTTACCACAAAGGAGGCGAACCCAAAGAGAGGAGGGGTTTTGCCACATACGCCAAAGGAGTTTCATTAATAAAACTTTATTATTGTCCTTTGCTTTCCTAATACCCAGACCCCCAGAATCTTTAGGCTGGCAAACCTCACTCCAAGGCACAAGATGGATCTTCCTGCCCTCCGCAGCTTCCCCCCA
The DNA here is from genome assembly GCF_963576675.1 of Euphorbia lathyris. Classification (NCBI taxonomy): domain Eukaryota; kingdom Viridiplantae; phylum Streptophyta; class Magnoliopsida; order Malpighiales; family Euphorbiaceae; genus Euphorbia; species Euphorbia lathyris. The sequence goes on from NC_088914.1 coordinate 51,992,426, forward strand.
CAGGAACCTACGGTTAATCTTGTCAAGATCATTAAGCACAGGATCCGGAAGCTTACAAGCCTGCATGATGTGATTGGGAGCAGCACAATTAACAGATTGAATTAACGTGAGGCGGCCAGCGAGAGACAGAGTCTTGGCTTTCCAAGTGGCACACTTCGAATTAGCTTTATCCAAAGTCTCTTTGAAGGAGCCTTTAGACACACGCTCACTATGGAGGGGAACGCCCAGATAGTAGGAGGGAGCATACCTGACCTTCGCGCCGCATGCTCCGACCTTGTCTTCGATCTTTGTCTGGTTTGTCCCGTTTTTGCCTTTGAATCGATCGCGAACAGACGCTCTTTCTGGGGAACCTAGTCTCTAAATCGACTGCTGGTAAAATGGCTCAATAGCAACCCTGGTCTCTAAATCGATCGTAGGCAAAATGGCTCAAAAGCAACCCTGGTCTCTAAATCGACCGCAGGCAAAATGGCTCAATAGCAACCCTAGTCCACGACCGCGGGTAAATGGCTCAAAAGCAACCCTGGTCCATGACCGCGGGTAAAATGGCTCAAAAGCAACCCTGGTCTCTAAATCGACCGCAGGCAAAATGGCTCAATAGCAACCCTGGTCCACGACCGCGGGTAAAATGGCTCAAAAGCAACCCTGGTCTCTAAATCGACCGCAGGCAAAATGGCTCAATAGCTACCCTCGTCCACGACCGCGGGTAAAATGGCTCAAAATCAACCCTGGTCCACGACCGCGGGTAAAATGGCTCAAAAGCAACCCTGGTCCACGATCGCGGGTAAAATGGCTCAAAAGCGACCCTGGTCCACGACCGCGGGTAAAATGGCTCAAAAGCAACCCTGGTCTCTAAATCGACCGCAGGCAAAATGGCTCAATAGCAACCCTAGTCCACGACCGCGGGTAAAATGGCTCAAAAGCAACCTTGGTCTCTAAATCGACCGCATGCAAAATGGCTCAAAGGCAACCTCGGTCTCTAAATCGACCGCACGTGTGTAGTGATGCATATAGACGGGTGAATGTAGCCTAGTCTATGGATGCGTGTAAACACCTATGTGTGTGTGTGCAGGTGACTGTGCGTGTGTTTGAATGTGCATAAGTGTGGCTTATGTGTTTTGCTTTATGCGGATGTATGGACATGTGTGTATGCAAATTATGTATGTGTGGATGAGATGGTCGAATGGATTCCCTTTTCATAGGCTGGAGGATTTTGGTAGCTTTATATCGATAAATGATGCTTCGAGCCATCCCCAAGGTGTGCAAGGACGAGGGTGAGGATAAGTTTGATACCCAGGGTTATAAGGACGGGAATTTGGTTTTGATGAGCTTGTGTCAAGGAGAGGTATGTAGCGATGCATAGAGATGGTGGATGTAGCCTAACCTATGGATGCATGTAAACACTTATATGTGCGTATGCAGGCGACCGTGCGCGTGTTTGAATGTGCATACGTGTGGCCTATGTGTTTTGCTTTATATGGATGTATGGAAATGTGGGAATGCAAGCTATGTACATGTGGATGAGATGCTCGGATGGATTCCCTTTTCATAGGCTTGGAGGATTTTTGGAGCTTCAGATCGAGAAATGATGTTTCAGGTCGTCCCCAATGAGTGCGAGGATGAAGGCGAGGTTAAGTTTGAAACTAAGGGTTGTAAGGATGAGGATTTGGTCTTGATGAGCTCGTGTCCAAGGGGCTCTCGCTTTTAACCAGAGTTTGACGTATTCATTTTTTCCCTAATTTTTGCCTGAGCTGCCCTTTTCGGGTTTTCGACTCAACGGGATCTCTCCGATATTCTCTATCTCTCCTTTTGCATGAACTTCCCCTAGGGGTTTTCAATTCATCTTTTCTATATCTCACTGATTTTCTCTATCTCTCCTTTTGCTTGGATCGCCTCTTTTGAGGTTTTCAATCCAACCTTTTTGTTCAATTTTTCTTCTCCTTTTCTTTCTTTCTTGATTGTGAATGATACCGGATAGCACAGGGGGTTTATATCCACGGGCCATTTCTATGCTAATCATTTGACGATGAGTTCATGCCCGATGCCTTCGTTAATGGAGAAGCTTCCGGAGTGAGATAGACGTTGATCTGATTGTAGGGCCGTGCCCCCCGATTAAAGTTACCATCTTGGTGTAGGTTAGAAGTTGATGCGGGCGTATGCCCCTGCCAACTCGAGGTGAGATTTCATGTGCGCCAAATTAGGGATACTGCCGTTGGGAGTAGCTATGGAGGAGAGACGCTTTGGTCGAAATTTGACCCTTGAGAGGACCACATAGGAGCAGAGGAACCAGACTTCATGGAGCATGAGAGAGAGGAATAGTCTTTTTTTTGAGTTTTTCGTTTTTTTATAGATTTTGGATCGGTTTATGGGTGTTGGGGTGATTTCAGTTGAGATGGGGTGTCTATTGATGCGGGTGTTGTCATTAGAAATGCAACCGTCTAGCTTAAATAAAGCACCTGGCAAAGATACATTGAATTGTTTACTGCTCAGTTTATTAACCACTGTCACCAAAGCATGCCCTTTCGGGTTTTCACACTTCAGTTATTTTAACTCTCTCCTTTTACCCCGGAATTTTCAAATAAGCGCCCCGTGGGGTTTTCACTTATTGGGGTGTCCCTTATTGTTGCATAGGCCATCCTTTGTGGATTTTCAACCTATCGGGATTTTCTTTCTTTCTTTTTTTTTTAATTTTTATGAGAAGGATTCCTCGGTTCCCTCGAGATTGATTAAAGTTCTGAACTTTGTTGCCGCCTTCGGCTTCACTTGACTACGCATTTGATCTTTCTTCGTTACAGTGAGCTTTTCTCGTACATTTGATTACACATTTGTTGGACAATGTCAACCGCTCTTGCCACCTTGACGCCTCTTGGCTGATCACGTCAGCTTTTGATTTATTTTCTTTTACTTCCGATTGACTTGACTTTGCCCCTGGGCCTTTTTAGCATCATTTTTCCTTTTTTCTTCTTTCTTTGTTTAACTTTGAGTCATCACATGTCTAAACCCTTTCGTTGATCCTGGAACAAAATACTTTATCGCTGATAGGTTAGTTGCCCCCCGCCTCGTTCTGAATGGCGCACTCCTGTACTTGCGTCCCCCTTTGGGGGGAGAAATCTTTGTCGGTGCCTCAGTGCAAGTATGGCTCTGAGGGTTTGTTGCTTGCTCCATATTTTCTTTTCTTTTTCTCTCTTTTGGACTTTGTTGATTGTCGCTCAATCTTCTTTCTGGCAAAAGCCGGTGAGAACCCTTCGTTTGATGGGTCTATGCCCGACTTATCATCGTAGAGTCAGGGAATCGTTTCTCATGATTTATTTTGTTTTTTTTTTTTCTCTCTTAATTTTCTCTCTTCAGTGGTTACGTACTGAGCGATAAGTATATTCTAGAGCTTACGTACATGCCATGACAGAAGCGGGAATATCTCAATTGAGTAGATATCAAATGTAAGTACGTATGTTTAGGATAAATTTGCGGAAACGAAATTTCATTGAATTCAAAAGGGGGTTAATAACATCTTGTGGAATAGAAGATAAAATAAAAGACAAAGATAAAGACTACAAGTGCACTCCTCTCTCTCATGCTACTTCAAGAAGCTTCAGATTCTCCTACTTCATAAGTGTCCTCAATCTCGGGAACTTCTTCCTTAGATTATCCTGATCCGTCGTAGACTTCGCCATTCAAGGAACAAGTCGAAGGCTTCATCTGTTGAGAAGGATCTGGATCACTTATCTTTCCAGCTTCGATGAGATCTTGGATTTCATGTTTCAACCTCATGCAAGTGTTTTTTTCGTGACCATATTTCTGGTGGAAGTGGCAGTAGCCCTCGCGTTTGACTAATTCAGTGGTTTGACCTCCCATGGCTGGTAGAGGGTGAAGTATGTCACGCATTCGTAGACCCTCCAACACTTCAAACAAGGGTTGGGTGAAAGTGGTGAATTCCCTTTCCTCCCTTCTATACTGAGTGGGCGACGGAGGGCGAACAACCCTGGTAATCCCATGTCCCCAATGATGTGGATCTTGTTATGTTCGTGAAATATGGTGTGAGACTACCCTTGGTGGAGTGAATGTTTGTGGATTAACTTATGACGCGAGCTGGAAAATAGGTTTCTCCACAACGGCTTTCGAGATCTCCGCAACCAGTGACTCGCTTAGGACCTCCCTGACCAACCTTTTCAGCTCTATCTTGAATTCATCTGAAGCAAGGATATCGGGAAGAACTCGCTCGATTTCTGCTCTGAGATTGAAATCTCCTATCATCTCTTGGGAATTTTCAACCCCCTTATGCTTAGTATTCTCCGGATCATTAAGAGCACGTTTGAACTCATCAGAAAAGATGTATTTGGCTAAAGCCCCTTGCACACGGCTCTCAAGATTGTGGTTTGAATTGCTGGACTGGGCCATGAGTTGGGTTTCTAACAAGGAAAGAGAAAGGATCGGTGAGTGGAGCTTTTTAGGCATTATGAATTTTGATGATGCACGTGCGATGCGAATGCTAAAGCTATCTACTTGTGCCTCCTATAGATGGATGTATGATTTATGCATGATTCGTGGTCTGCGCTTTATTTCTCACAACATAAACACGATTTGACTGGAGCTAAACCCCTTCTTTTTTCTTTTTCTTTTTTACCAGAGTCATCGGTAGCACTTCGATCGTCTGTGCTAACTTACCTGTTTGGAAGTGCCGATGCCTGAAACCATTTCAACTGTTATACACACATTAGTATGAACCCTACAAGTTTACCTTGCAATGCTTCATAAGATGTACAATGTTGAATGACGCTTGACACGACTGACACTTGTGAGATTGAGACGACCCTCATGATAAGTAGAATTCCCTAGGACGCTAGGTAAATGAGAGTGTACCCCGATGATATCCGTGATGTGTAGATACATTGGAGGGGTAGCGACCTGAGTGGTGGGAATGACATACTTGGTACATTGATACGACTCACGATCTAAAAAGAACAACCTAAGCGACCATGCATGAGGTGTATGTGAGGGATTACCATCATTGGTAGCAATGACGTACTTCGAAGATACACGGTGTTACATGGACTGATGTGACGCTCATGGTATGTCCGAGACTCCAATAGACCGTGACGGAGACATGCGGGGCACTTGTCCATAGTTTACTTGGTATTGATACTGATAACAGGGAAACGTCTTTCTGGGAAACGCAAGTTTCCTGAAACAGGCCGGCATAGAGGGTGTGTCCTAAACTAGAAGCAAACGGGACGAGACCACCGCATATGGGGTGTGGGTCGATGGTTAGTTTAAACCCAAGACACTAATACGTAGACGTACCAACGGAACCTTGGTGTGTTATGCAGAAAGTGGTGACGCACGGGACATGCCCTAAACAGGTTAAGGCATATGGGAGACTCGAGTGACATACGTGATGTGCGCCGATTGTCAGCTTCTCCTGGAAAGCAACTATTACGATGATGGGTATTATTTGACGGGATAATGCACACGGAATACCTGATACTCGAGGTTCGAATAGGATGCACATGTCAACATACGAGGTATGTGCCAATTATTAACTCCTACTCGACTCACTAGTGCCTGGGCAGAGTGATTTGAGACATGGTGCATTTAGGGAATACGGTGACGTACGTTGTATGCCTTAGAGGTAGCCAAACGGTAGGATGGGAGTCCCACTTGATGTACCCCCACGATTTACTTATACGCAACTCACGAACGATATGATGGCTTGATTTTGGGATTTCGACCATAGTGGGGGAAATCCAATCTGCTAGGTACGAGACACGAATAGGGTACGCATACTACACACGTATTATCTGACCAACTTTGGGTGTGGATGAAGCACAGAGATGACTCAAGAGGTACCTTCTAACAACATTGGAAGTGTCAGCTAGACACGATACCGACACGCAGGGTGCGGTTCAAGGATTAACTTAAGCTAGAGACCCCAAATACCTCAATGAATTTGCGGACATCGGTGCGTCTGGTAGAATGAGAAGTGTCCTAATCCGATCAAGGTATCAACGAGACAGAAACGACGACTTATCTAGTACGTGTCGAAGGTCAATTTGTTTCATAGCGCGAACCTGATGACGATATGTTTTATGAGAATCCCTAAAGATCTTATGTGGATATTTACGACGGATTGGGTTCATCACCGATATTTGAGATGACTGGAACCTATTACTATGAACAACTCGAAGAGCAACGAGGACGCAAACCAAGACCTTCGAGGTAAGTGCCAAACGTTGGACTTAGACGCGGTACGAACAACTCGATACTACTGATACGAGCGAGACCCAAATAACGACACATAGGGCATATATCTCAGACTCGTGAATAAGTCTATTCGGAGTTTGGGGGCGCATGGACCACGGTACCAATGATGTAGGGGGAGCGTGTCGAGGATTTGACGATATAAACAAACCGCTGTTTGAGGCGTACTCAAGACATGAGTGACGATTTATAGGGCGTTCGTCAAGAGTTTGATAGGAACCTCACGACATGAACGACTCAGCGTGTCAAGGTATGAGCGAGACGCTCGAGACGGCCCGTAGGGTACGTGCCTAATGGTATGACTTGGACTCGATGACATGAATCACTTTATATGACAGGTACGGGCCAAAAGTTCAACTTGAACTTATCGATACAAATGACTCGACATTGGGGGTGTAAGTAAGATGTACGTGATGGCATATATGAACTTGCCCCAGATTCGACTGGAAATCAATGACATGAGTGACTCGACATTTGACATGCGAACAGGACGTACCGAACCGCGTATATGGGTGTGTGCCACAAGCTTAACCCTGACTGGATGGTATAAACGACTCAGTCCTTGATATGTGAGTAAGGTGCGAGGGATGACATACGGAACACGCGTCAAAGGTCGGTCCATAATTGGATAGCCTACTGACATATTCGTGGGCTACAAATATTGTCAATGATAAGGCGACATGTGGGGCACATTTTGACAAGGCCTAACGTATGACTAAGGCACAAGCGGTGACATACGGGATATGCACCGAAAGCTGATACGTGTTCGAAGGACTAGTGTCACATGTTTGGAATACTGACGTGTTACGATGTATGATGATACACCTGGTATGTCTCATATCGATTTGCCCATTTTTCAAGATGCGACAGCGTGTCTCAAGAAGGCCAAGGATGCGCGGGTTACTTTAGTACAATGACGTGTCGATATACAAGGTACGGCCGAGAGTACCAATGGGGCATAAGGATGACCTACTAGCTAACAGGTTAGTGCAAGGGATTTATTAGATGTGACGAGGTGACATATAAGGTGCTAGTTAAAATGCGGATGTGACACCATGACTTCGTGTGAAGCGTGCGTCAGAGGGTCAATGCGAACCTGGGGTCCGGACAGTGGGATGGTGTAATTATGACAACCCACATGGCGCACCTAAAGGTACAAATAGGAAGCGGGGACAACATACCAGTCAAGGGTTCGTTTCGAAGCTTAGGGTATTGCCCATAATTTTGAAATACGGAGGTGCTACATATGGACTACCTCCCTAGATACGAATGACGACAGGTAAACGAGATTTGTGTGAAACAGTTCACCCGACCCTAAGGTTTCGATCTTACAACCACGTAACTTTGGAGTATAGGTGCACGGCGCACCGACACACGTGGCATGTCTTAGCGTGCGAAGGTCATGATGGCAACCTACGAGGTGAGGGGCATAGATAATACAACAACGTAATTTGGAATCACTTAGTCATTGTGTATAGTGTGGCGGCATCCGTGGGTATGTCTTGAGATACGAAAGGGAGGTGACGACGACCCGTGAGATTATGGTTCTATTTGAGATCAAGGTACCAGTCATAATCTTGAGATGTGTTGGCTAAGGCGTAGCGACATACATGGTATGTCTTGAGACATAAGTAGGACGTGTATGAGACATGTGACGAATGGTTAATTTGAGTCTCGGGAGGAACCGATGCCATGACAATGTTTCTTTTTTTTGAACTATCGATAAGTTATCGGCGATGTGGCGACACACATAGTACATCTCGAGTCGACCATGCGAAAAGTGAACAGAATTTGCCCCACGATGCGAATGTTATGACAAACGAGGTACGACCACCAAGTAGTTTGGATCTAGCAAGGATGCATATCTAACGAACAGTATTCCTAACCATGATAGAGGGAGGCAGAGTACGTCGTGACACATGGGACATGTCTCCGTATAACTTAAACACGGTGGAAAAGATGCATGTGATATGCCACGATGCACATGGCATACCCCCTAATGGTATAAAGAGGACGATAAAGATGTGCGCAACATATCCCACACAAAGTATAACATGACAAAGACGTTGGGAATACCTCAAGGTCTAAAGGTGCTCCTCCGGACTAATATATGAGACACATCACAACATGCGGGGTAGACCTTTTGACGGGCATACGAGACATGGTAAAGACGCGAGATACATTGTGATGTATGGGGTACATCTTCTGTCAGGCACCTCGCAAGGCGAGAACTCAAATCATGATATACGGGGTATGGCTCTAGACTAGCGTATCTGATATGGAAGACGCATGTGCGACCTATCGCGATGTACGACCTTGGCAATACCCGGATGTACGCGATGCATGGCGGTGCCTCGAGTACATGTCCTGACTAATGTATAGCTGACGCGATGGAGACGCACGGGACACTTCATGATATGGAAGGCGGGACGAGGCAAAGACGTATGGTGAAAAAGCGTCTGATACACCATGACATACGGGGCATGAGGCTCATGCCCCTCGCTTGGCGTAAGGGAAGAGGCGAAGATGTACGGGAGGCGTTATGTCACACATAGTATACCTTTTGAACGGTGTGTAATGACATGATAGAGACACCAGGAATGGGTCCCAATAAGCGAGGCTCAACAGGGAAAAGACATATGGAATATGTCGCGACATAACAGGTATGCCTCTTGATTGGTGCCCGGACGATTAATGGAAGATGCATGGGGCGCATTACATCCTACGGGGTACAGCAAAGTGAGGATATAAGGAATATGTCACCATATGACAGGTGGGACTCCTGACGGGTGGACGCATGATGACACAACGCAGCAAGGCCATAGGGGATTCGTCATGAGAGAACGGTATGCCTCTTAACCGGGCAAGGATATACAGGAGATGACGCGACATACGGGTATGCCAACACCAAGGCGTAGGAGATACGCCATGACATAATGGTTATACCTTCTGACTAGTGCCTACGATACTGGAAAAACGTACGAGGTACGCTACTATACGCATAGTATGTATGCTAAGGCGAAGACGCATAGGATACATCACGACATAATGGACATGCCTCCTAGCTAGCGTACCAATGACACGGTGAAGACGCACGAGACATGCCAAGGACGCATAGGATGCTTCCCAACACATAGGTACGATAAGGCAAAGACGTATGAGATACGTCATGACATAACTGGTATGCCTCCTGAATGACACGCGACGATGGGGTCGACTCTTTCTCACACTCCTAATAAACACGTCCTAAGTCTACGAAACCTAGAATGGCTGCACGCAATTTGGTTAGCATGCAACGCTCTATATGGCATGACTACCATGATTCGTTAAGCATAGAATGTATTATAACTTAAATCTGACTCGACTGATGTACAACAAGATATAAATCTATACAAACAAACTAGTTAGCGAAAATCGTACATAGCGCGTAATTAGATCGCGACAAGAGAAAGAAAATGTTAGATATCAATCACAATTATCACGCCATCTCTCTTCCATCCTTATTCCTCCACACACTCGTTGGTCCAAGTCTCTGTCCTAGGATTTTGGTATGGGCTCACATCATGGTCCAGAGGACGCGTGATGCCGTCGATTATTGCGAAAAAGTAAATCATTCACCATACAACTCAGTTCGTTTTTGATGCATCAGCGTTCAGTGACTAAGAAATCGACCAAATTGGATTGTCCTTTCGGAATAACTCGTCTTTCGTGATTTCGTGAGACACATTAGTTCGGGTTTTGACTCTCTTTGAGCGCATCTCAGTTTTTAGACGTGGTACGAGTTATTCTTCTAGTCCAATCGTTCGTTATTGTTAATGACTCGTTCCCTTTTGTTCGCGCGGGTTTGTGTCTCGATTTTTGGATTACAACGGGATCTTTTGGAACTATCGAGAGACGTAACCACGTGTTTATTTAGTGATGGAATCACTTTTGGATTTTATTTTAGGGAACGGACTCATCGCGTAACGCGTTTGTTCTTAGCGTCGAGGATCCGTTTGCTCATTTTAGCTACGTGAAAAGACGGCGAGTCTTATTTTGAGCGCACGGTAATCTTTCGGCTAGCAACAGTTCGTTGTTCTTCCCAATCCATGGGATATATCATCTTAGTGTGGTTATAGAAAATCAACATTTCGTTGAATCGCATGCTTATTCGAAGCGAGGATATCACCGTTCTCTTTCCTTTAGGCACGAATTTAAGCAAACACGTAGATCGGGCCATATTTCTTGCAGTTTTGGTAACGGTCGAAATGATCGAGTCGTTAGTCAAAACCCGCAGTCTCGTCCATATGGCGCAATTATATGGTTTGGCTTAATTCGGCTTCGTGATTTTAAACGGGGTATACACTCGTTCGAGGCACGTATTCAACGGCATTGGTTTATTTTCTTTAACTACCCTCGGTATTGATATATATCGTAGATTCGGAATGATTTTGGTCGTTTAGTTCATTTTTCTCTTCTTTATTTTCTTAGTCATCTGTACGGACACATCCATTTCTCTTAAGAACGACACGAGGCATAACGTAAAAGCTCATCTTTCATTCGGAAGGGACGGGCTACTTGTGCGAAACTTTTCACGTTATGACAGGGTCGTTCAGGACAGAAATGTTCTTCATTTTCGTTTCGTCTTGATCTCATTTTATCCCAATTTATTTAAAGAATGTGAATAACGGCTATTGTTAATATAGTCTTTTGTATCGAAATGTAATTATCCTTAACACCGAACCGATTCATACTAATACGTGCTTACGTCATAACGCATTTCCTGAACACGTGCCTTCGTCGGGACACCGAAAGGGACAAGGCGGGTCGCACATGTTCATTCATATGAGATGACTAAGTCGTCTTTAGTTCAAATCGTTTCGATGTTTTAGGGTAATTAGTATGTCGATTCATGAGTATATATTAACGCATCGTCTCATTTTCTTTACATAATTTAGGATTAGACACGTATCATGGCGGTTTGAAAACATGAACTGATTCATTTATCATATCAAAAATAGTAACGGGTAATCCTATGGAAACTTCTAAGGCTACTATATGCTGACACGGCTGACCGCGGGACCTCACAGGACCGCACAGATTCGCCCCTAACGAATGGATGGGGACCCTCTGGCGCCTTACTGTAAGGGGGAACTTACGCTAGCCTCTTTCGAGCGACGAATGGACTCTCGCTAGAGGTTTCGCGGAAATTACCCAAAGGGTTTGCAATAATGCACATGAATGCATACGAAAAGAAGTAAAACGATCTGTCCCCGTTAAGGGCTTAATACACGCCTTCCGGAATCAAATTTCTTGCTTCCCCAGCAGAGTCGCCACTTGTTAGACGAGGTGTCGCGGCCTAATCTCCCGGGCGGACCGGGGGGTGGACAACCTCATGGCGACGTAAGCGGTGATTGGCGCCAAAAGCAACCAATCGTGGAATCAAGCTGCTCGGCAGGACCGGAGCTCGGAGATATGGAAGAGTCGCCACCCACGAATGGGAAAATGAACACCGATCCCTTGCGGGAGACCGGTGTGGGTTCGGGAAACTTAGGTACGAGACGAGAAGGCTAGCTCCTTTTCGGAGAAAGGCTACTAGGCACCCCGACATCGCCCGGTTATGAACCACCGGCCTCCTACTCAGCATATTAGGCGATAACGGACTAATCGTATACTTCTTTAAGTTTAAAATTCATTTGAAACCCTTTTCTTTCTCTTTTTAGAAACCGTTTTGAGCATATATTATTGAAAAGCCACATCAGTAAAGAATCACCCATTTATGTTTATACATACACAGAGAGGGGGAAGAAAGAAGTGATTTATTTACACCCGTATTAAATGTGATGTTGTGTGTTCATTCTACATTAACTTATTTTCCCCAAAACGAGTTCATTTACATGGTTCGCACCTTAATCGCCGTTGGAACGATTTAGGTGCGTTTTAAAACCCCGTTTGATGAAATTTACCCGAATCGCCGTTGGAACGACTCGAGTATTTGAAAACATTTGAGATAAAAACCTTTTAATGAGAAAACATGGTTTAAACATACAAGTCAATTTTATTTTGTACAAATTCTTTGAGAAAATGATTCAAAACTCTATTATTCACAAAGAAAACGATTTTAATTACAATGATCATTTAATCCACCTTTGGAACGGATTAAGGTTTTAAAACGTGGTGTTTTGAGAAACGATTTGGAATATTAACAAGAATGACTCTATTTATTTACATTAGAAATCTAAAAACTCATTAGTTTAAATAATTCAATTGAAAACTCTCTTTTTGTGATTTATTTTCCCCACTTATTTAATGGACTCTTTACTAATTATAATTACCATAATAAACCCATTTAAATCACCATCCATACTCAAACAAAGTCCACTTGAAACATGGACCCATGATTAAGCCCAAAAGGATAAAGAAAGCAATTCTAACATATATATATATATTTAAATCAAAAATAGAATATGAAAATAAAAGTTAATACAAAAGGAACTATATGTATATAAAAATAATAGGTACAATATATCTATACTTTGAAAATGTGAAAATAGTAAGTAAATCCTATAACTAAGAAAATAACATTTACCCAAAAATAATTTCATTCAATAATCAAGATAACCCAAATATCCCAAAACTATATATATGTATACATAACTAATATAGTTTTAAATATAAAAAATGACACATACTAATATTTATCCATTATTTCTCAAAATATCAAGTAACTAATATTCAAAACATAGCCTAAATCAATAAAAAGGAAATACATATATATATACTTATACTCATATTGTAAAATAGAATAAAAATGATATACAAATATTCTAAAATAAATATATATGCTAAAGTTCTAAAATAATTTAAAAAAACATATATTACGTAATTATACATATATACACTAAGGATCAAAAGCTTAAAAGTTAAGAAAAAAGGGATTGAAATGGCATTTTTTACATTTTGGCAGATTTACCGATGGAAAATCTGTTGGTAAACAGCATTTAGTGACAGAATTGGTAAATTACAGCAGCACTCCTAAATGTTTCCAGATTTATTCAACAGCTTTAAATTAAATCTAATTCAATCGTTTTGGATTTCCGAACTATAAAAAATGGATCATAGTCGAAAACGGAAGTTCCTAAAACGACGTTTTTATTTTAAAACATTATCTGGAAATTTCTTTTAAATTAAAATGTTATAATTACAACGTTTTTGATACCCGAACTACCTTTTTATCGGATCACGGTTCGTATTGGGATATCGAAACGAGGTTTTTTATTTTAAAACAAAATCGAATTTTATTCAACACGAAACGAAAATTAAATAAATACGCTAATTAAATAAAATGTGACAAAATAAATAAATGACTAAATGAATAAAAACTATAGTATATAAAAAAATAAATAGGAGAAGAGAATAAATTAAATAAAATAAAGAGTCTAGTCCTCGGATAATACCTTGAATTCGGTATCTGACCGTCGAAGCCGATTGATTCCACGAACCGCGAGCTTCCGTTTTTTTATGAAAAATTTAGTAAAAATTGAACTTAGGGAATTTGGAGATTTTCAATTTTTAGGAAAAAAAATGTTTTCTCCTAAAAAAATCAACTTCTTCTCTCTAGAAAAAATATTCTAGTGTGAGAAGCTCTCCCTCCCTCCCCCTTTTTCTCTTTTTTTTGCATGGGGATCCGTGCCTTTTATAGGCAAACGGATCCACGGACCAATGGGCGACGCCCAAAAGAAATTAGGCGTCGCCCATTGGGGTTGGGCGGCCGCCCAACCTAGTGTTGGGCTACCGCCCAACCTTGTTGGGCGGCCGCCCAACAATGTTGGGCGGCCGCCCAACATTTGTTGGGCGATCGCCTAACAATCATTGGGCGATCGCCCAACGCTAGGTTGGGCGCCCGCGCCCAACCTCCGTCGGGCGTTCGCCCGACGTGGTTGGGCGCCCGCCCGACGACCCTCGGGGCGTGCCTCGAGCCATCGGGCGTGCGCACCCCGTGGCCGCCGAGCGCGCGTCCCGCGTCGCCGGACGCTCACATGTCGCGGCCGCCGAATGCGCGCTTCGCGCTACCGGGCACGTGCGCTCAGCGGCCCACGAGAGCGCGCCCCGTGCCACCGGACCCGGGCATTGCTCGGACGTCGAGAGCGTGCCACTTGCGGTGCGTCCGACGGACACCGAGCGCACGTCCCGCGCCGCCGAGCGGGCGTTCGACCATTGTCGTCCGCGTGCCGGATGCCGCTAAGCACCCGCGCCGTACCGCTAATTTTCCTTCGCTTATTATTCTTTATATATTTTTCAAAACTTTCGAAATCAATCGCTTCAACCGTCTTGTTTTCAGGTTTTCGTCACAGGTCCTCCGACTCGGTGTCTACACCTGCGCTCCAGGACGGGCAGGCGCTGGCATAGCCATTCAAGGACCCAACAATCTCCACATGCGGTACGCCATCCGGCTTAATTTAATAACCACAAATAATCAGGCAGAGTATGAGGCCTTAATCGCAGCTCTTAGATTGTCGAAAACCATAGTGAACGAACAGCTGACGATATACTCGGACTCAAAGCTCGTCGTTAGCCACGTCAGCGGCACCTACAAGGCGAAAGATCCAACGATGTGCCAATACTTAGCCCTCGCCACATCCTTGATCAACGACCTCAAAATGAAAGGAATAGCCCTCGACCTCATACTGGTACCACGAGAGGAGAACGAGGAAGCGGATGCTATCACCGCTCTGGCAGCATGCGAACAGACTAATGACCCGAACACTCTCATCGAGGTCGCCGGGGCCCCGGACATTCTCATAGAAAGCTCGCTACGGATCGATCCGGCAGATGCCGCGGCAGGGGGATGGAGAAGTCCAATTATCAGATATCTTCAGGACAGAACACTCCCCGCAGATCGGACGCAGGCGTCCCTCGTTGTCCGACGTTCTTGGCGTTATGCACTGCATGAAGACTTTATCAGAAATCTACCACGCATCCCTGGTTGCGCTGTATATCTGAGGAGGAGGGTGATCACTGTCTAAAAGAAATTCACCAGGGCGTCTGTAGCTCACATCAGGGCGCCCGAACAATTGCGAAGAAGGCCCGGCTCCAGGGGCTCTACTGGCAGACCATGGATTCCGATGCAACACGTCTAGTTTGCAGTTGTCCGGCATGTCAGCTACACGCCAACACTCATCACGCCCCGGTGGCTCCATTCAAGGGCATTATCACACCTTGGCCATTTGCGGTGTGGGGCATTGACCTGCTCGGCCCTTTCCCGATGGCTCTAGCTCAAAAGCGCTTCGTTGTAGTGGCGGTATCATTTTACCAAGTGGATCGAGGCTGAAGCAATTGCCAAGATAACAGCAGATAATGTGATCGGTTTTCTCAAACGAGCAATCATATACCGATTCGGGGTCCCTCACTCCTTCATCACGGATAATGGGAGGCAGTTCGACTGCGGTCAGTTCCGCGATTTCTGCGCGGAATGGGGTATCAGAGGACGATACACCTCGGTCGTGCACCCTCAGAGCAACGGCCTCACTGAGGTAAGCAACCGGACGCTCCTGCGAGGAATCAAAACGCACCTCTCCGACCAAGGCAGGGCATGGCCCGACCATATTGCGGCAATATTATGGTCATACCGCACTACCCCTCACTCGGGAACAGGACGCACTCCTTTTTTCCTCGCTTACGGAGCAGAAGCAATGGCACCATCTGAAATCATCCTTCGCTCCCCCCGACAGACCAGTTTCGAAGAGGTCGACAATAATGCGGAGCTCGCGGAAGCTAGTGACCGACTAGAGGAAGAGCGCCTCAATGCTCTATTGCACATCACAGCCCATAAACAGAACATAGCGCGTTATCACGATAGGAGAGTTCGCCCTCGCACTTTTCAAGTCGGGGACCTTGTGCTCAGAGACACCATAGCTGCACAGTCCCCATTGACTCAGGGCAAGCTCGGCCAATCATGGGAAGGACCATACAAGATCGACACCGTTCTCCACAATGGAGCTTACAAGATTGCCTCTTTAGACAGTTTGGTCTACGACAATAGCTGGAATATCCAGACATTGAAGAAGTATTATCAATAGCTTGTAAGGAAAATCATCAATAAAAGTTTCTCGTTCTTTTCTTTGTGTTTTGTTGAAAAACCTCACCTTGACGAGAATCGAAAGCGAACTCCCTGTTTTCGGCCCTCGCACCGCAAGAGCATCTATATGCTATCCAAAGGGCTTATTGAGCATCTCGGTCGCCTACGTAATCGACCAACAATCCCATATTGTTATCGATTGCTATAAAGCGGGCACAACAACGCATTTTCCACTGCAAGAGCATCTACATGCTATCCAAAGGGCTTATCGAGCATCTCGATCGCCTACGTAATCGACCAACAATCCCATATTGTTATCGATTGCGATAAAGCGGGCACAACAACGTGTTTTCCGCTGCAAGAGCATCTATATGCTATCCAAAGGGCTTATCGAGCATCTCGGTCGCCTACGTAATCGACCAACAATCCCATATTGTTATCGATTGCTCTAAAGCGAGCACAACAATGCGTTTTCCGCTGCAAGAGCATCTATATGCTATCCAAAGGGCTTATCGAGCATCTCGATCGCCTACGTAATCGACCAAGAATCCCATATTGTTATCGATTGCTCAAAAGCGGGCACAACGATGCATTTTCCGCTGTAAGAGCATCTATATGCTATCCAAAGGGCTTATCGAGCATCTCTGTCGCCTACGTAATTGACCAACAATTTCATATTGTTATCGATTGCTCTAAAGCAGGCACAACAACGCGTTTTTCGCTGCAAAAGCATCTATATGCTATCCAAAGGGCTTATCGAGCATCTCGGTCGCCTACGTCATCGACCAACAATCCCATATTGTTATCGATTGCTCTAAAGCGGGCACAACAATGCGTTTCCCGCTGTAAGAGCATCTATATGCTACCCAACGGCCTATCGGGCATCTAGATCGCCTTCGAACTAGCCTAGCAATCACATATTGTTGTCCATAATTTATGGGCCGACACTACATTGCGTCCCCCGCTGCAAAAGCATTAAAATGCTATCGACTAGACTAGTCAAGCACCTCTGGTGGTCTCTTGACCGCCAAAACAATCTCGTGTTATAACTACATTATCATGCCCCGTTAACCAGCACTAGACAAACATATTAAACGCTCACTAAGGAAGAAAATTTCAGGGTATACACGAAGAAGCAAAACCACATAGACTTATATTTCATACCCAGCCAAACATTACACAAGTCCATAACAAAAGAAAGGCCTCAACAACGGCCAAAACACGGAAAACTACAGATCAAACACATCGCCATCACTCGAGGTTAGCACGGATACCGTCAAGGTTCGGGATGGCATCCGCGTCTATAAGGGCTTGATGCACTGCTCGCCAATCGATGCATTCGTCGGTATTGTGCCCGTTCTACCTATGGTACAAGCATGCTTTCCCCACATGAGTCACTCGGTGTGCCGGATCGGCCAGTATAGGCCCCAGGAATCCCTATCTCGAAAATTCAAGAAAAACTACGCTGCGAGGTTTCACCGGATCGACGAACGTCGCCTGATGCTCGTAAAGTATATAGCATTTAATAGGACAAGTGTATCTTATCGCAACAAGTAATATTGTGCTAAGCACGAGATCGAACCATAAAGACTATTCGTTATAACTAGCAAATCTACCTAGAATGATCTAATTGTTTAGAGGGTTTGATAAAAGTTGGGTTTTTGATAACTAATTAACTAATTGAAAGCAATAAAGATAACAAAATAAAGTGAACAATTGACAGGGTAGAAGGTGAATTGATGGATGGCACAATATAGGTTGAGGAATCCTTGGATTAAATCCTATGTATGGGTTTAGGGAGTTCAGATTTATGTTTTACCAATGATTGAAGGTAATTGTCCTAAGTGAAAGATAAATTTGTACGGGATTTGTCTAACCTATTCACATGCATTCGGGTGACGGCTTGATTAGGCATATACCCTAGGTCATGCAAAGCATTAGGTTTATTGACAACTAAGGCTAAAGTCGTAGCCCAGCCACAAAGCCTCATTCCTAGTGGTCTCTAGCGAAGTCAGATTTACACAATTTCGGTATAGACGATTCCATGGTCAGGTTCTCATCTATCTATAATCCTATTTAATGTCAGGGTCACAGGCATTAAGCACATTATATACATAAACAGGCTAGTTGATCATTATCAATGTTCATTCTAGCATAAATCCTGTTCCTAACAATTTCTAGGCATTAAGCATGCATAAACTAATCAATCAAAGGTCCTAGATCCCTAATCATACATATTCATACAATCAATTTCATCCCCATCCCAAATTGGATGGAGATCAGTTCATAGACAAACCAATCATAGCAATAGGAAAATAGGAACAATGGAAAAAGCTTCAATTGAATATAATCGCAAAAGATGAAAGGGAAAGAGATAGAAATCCAAAACCCGTTTTGCCGATTCCAATTATAAAAATAGAAGATGCGGAGCTTCTCCCATCAATCGTTCTTGACAAAAGAAAATAAAAACTGAAATAAACCTAATCTAGAAACAGGAAAATAAAACTGAAATAAAAGCTAAATCTACATTGTGGAGGAGAGAAAAGCCCTAGCGGCTCTCCAATTTATTGAATGGCTAATCCCCCCTCAAGGATTAGGTTTAGCTCCCTATTTATAGAGTTAGGGAGGAAACCCTAATGCCTCAAGGGTAAAAATGGGCTTTTACAAAGTGTTTTTGGTGGGCTTCAGGCCCAAATCCGCGAATTTCAGCAAGGGGGAAGGCGCTGGTGCGCCTTGCCCCGCCTCGTCTCGTCGAGACAAGGAGTGTCTCGACGAGACGAGGGCCTGTCTCGACGAGACAGGTATTGTCTCGCCGAGATAGGTCCAAAAAGGGGCGATTTTGCTCCGGCTTTTATCTGTTTAGTTCCCTGCGCTTCTGAAAAGTGCTCTAATGGTCCCTGATGAATCCCAAAAGTGCTCTAACGGTCCCTGAATAATCCAGATATGCCCCAATAGGCTTGGGTCTGGTTCGGAAATGCACGAAAGTTCCCTGAAAATCCATGAAAACACCAAAAATACCATAAATAAAGGAAATTACTAATTTTAACTAAAAAGTAATAAAACGATACTGAAATTAAATAGAAACAAAGGGAAAACAAACTAAATTAATCCTAAAAACCCTATATAAATGGGAGCTATCATCGCCCCATGGGGACGGCTCGGCGAAGCATGGCGCCCTAGACGACGGTTCTCCAGCATAAGAGGAAGGTTCATAACCCGGTCTAGTTCATCGGCTAGCAGCCGCCTAACCCAGGCAGGATGAGGATTTGTCACGGGCACCACCGACTCATCAGGGTTCAGGAACCCGATCCCATCTTGTGACCAGACTTTCTTCTCAGTGGAAGAAAAGGCGCTGATAACAACTTCGCATGAGTCAGTCGCGGATCCAGTATAGGGTGCGGAACTCTCACTCTCCCCGTTTCGAATTCTCCGCGAAAAACTCCAATTCATCCATACAGGAGAAGCATATTGCACCTTCTTGTCCAGCTCGTGATCATCCCTCGGGGGACAATACACGTAGGGATGAGGCATTGCCGATATAGCCTTCTGAACTTCGAGCACCTTAGCAAAATCTATGACATCCCGGAGCAACATCACAACGAAGCTAGAAGTAAAGAAAAAGGAGCAAATAGAAATTTGAGTGCTTAAAATAGGAGCACCACATGCACAAAAACCACAAGCAGAAATCGACTCCTATTTATAGCAAAGCAGGAAAAGACTTGAAAAACACATCATGCAAGCTCAAATCAAATCAGTGCAGAATGATGATCACGCTAAACTGCAAAAAGATCCACAAAGATACCAACCGTACAGAAATTATTACACTTTTGAAAAACAAAAAAAAGAACAGTCTCAATCACTTCTTCTTGAATCGACCGCAGAACTCTACGGCTTTCGCCTGGGCCGCCTTATCGTACACATTCGGAGAAAATATAACCTCCGGAGGCACATCATACCCGGCGGAGTGAGCAGCAGCGATCAGCATCATCCTATCCATTTTGATCAGCTTCTCCTCGCGCTGACCCGCAAGAGCACGCAGTTCGCTAGCCTCCTTCCGAGCAGCTTCAAGCTCTCGCCTCAGATTCTCGTTCTCCTCGGCTAGCGCGGTGGCTTGCTTAGCTCTCTCGTCACTTTTCTCCTTCATTCGGCGAGTCCATAGGGTGGCGAACTTGAGCATAACTTTATAGGAACGAATTTTCTCCACATCAAGCTTCAATTTTTTCGCCAGCTCCACCCTGCCTCCTGTCTCAACCTTTAGCTTCTCGGCCAGCACGGCAATCTCGCCCTCTCGGTGCTCCAACAGCTCCCCGGCGGCGGCCACTTTCCCATTTGCCGTTTCCAGATCCTTCACCGCGTTCCGCAGGCTTTGCTCCATGTCCCGAAACAGGTTCTCGTCATTTACACACATGTCAAAGACAGTGTTAGCATTTTGAATGGCCTGTATTAAAATAATATAACTCAGTGTACAGTGTTTAGAAACAAATTTAGGTGAGCAGGTCAAGAGAGCTTACCACTCCAAGCGCTGATAGGGTCTCCACGACGAGGTTCATCTTGGACACACCATCCATTCGGACAACTTCCCCGGGGACCTTAGCTACGCGAGCCATCGCCCGAGCTAGTTCAGATGTCGCCATATTCGAATGGACCGACAAGCCCATAACATACTCGCGGAACTTGGCAATCTTGATGTCCATTCTCTTCATCATTTCCGAATGGTCGCCTACGCGATCCATCATCCCTGTTCCAAGATCGGAACCACCCTCGGTGCACGCTCGCTTAGAGCTGTCGGTTTCTCCACTAATATCATCTCCAGCACGAACTTGGTCGCTCTCCATCCCAGCAACGGCCTTACCCTTGTCTTTCTTACGTTTCTGGGTAAGGGGCCTTTGAAGTTGTTT
Source organism: Euphorbia lathyris (assembly GCF_963576675.1). Lineage (NCBI taxonomy): Eukaryota > Viridiplantae > Streptophyta > Magnoliopsida > Malpighiales > Euphorbiaceae > Euphorbia > Euphorbia lathyris. The sequence goes on from NC_088914.1 coordinate 52,013,633, forward strand.
CTCAACCTGCTCCTCTTCCACAACCATCACCTCAGCAGTTTGCTCAGCCTCCTGCTCCTCCACGGGCATCCCTTGCGGAACGTCTCCAGCAACCTCGAGGTCCTCGTGCACCGAGAGCACGCCCCCCATGCTCTGAACCACCTGGTTCGCATCTTCGAGCGAAGAAAACGACGCCAGGGATCCAGAAGCAACATCAAAAGCTTCCTCCGCAGTGTCGAGGCCAACACCAAATTCATTTGGATCAAAGTCCATGCTGACACGGGGATCTCCGGGACCTGCACGACAAGAAAGAACGGAACATTTAGACCACATAGATCACATAGTAACAACACATTGAATGAAATGAACAAAACCTACAACCCCGACCCCTCACCTACAACAGCGACGTTCACGGAAATCGCTTCTAGTTCTGCCAACTCTCCGGCTTTGAAATTGTACCCACGTTTCCACTTCTCAAAATCCGCTGCGCTCCATCCGGATATCTGAGCCATTCGCCATTGCTTCCAAATATAGTACCCGACGGCTAGAAAGTGACGCACAAGCTCGTCGACGTCTTGCTTACGATCTTTATCTGTTGGAAGCCCCTTTAAGTATGACACAAGCTGCTCCTCGAAAGGCAACTTTTCTCGAGTCTTTAGCCAATGGCTGGGATCCATGGGCTCCTCGTTCCACACTACTCGAAAAGGAAAATCGCCGTCCAGCTTTCGCACCAAAAAGTAATGGTGCCTATACTCGTGAACTTTATCCTTCAACCCACCAATCACCTTGAACTTTTGGTGCGGGAAGGTAACGTGTTGCAACTGGGGCCCCTTATTCGGCCGAAAGAACTCACGAAATACCAACCCAGTTGCCCGATATCCAGCCGACCGACATAGCGAGTAGAAGGCCACCATCATCCTCCACCCATTCGGATGGATCTGACCAGGGCACAAGTCATATTCTTTTAGAACCTCCACGAAAAAGGGAAGTAGGGGCAAACGCATCCCCGATTCAAGCTGCTCCTCATAAACGATAAGCTCGTTCGCGCCACCCGCATGATGAGCACGGATATCTTCCCCAAGCGTGACTAACTCGTAGGGCTGCCCCAATCGATACACCGCAGAAATAGCGGCCAAATCCCTAGCAACAAAAATACTATGCGCATCCTCGACCGAAAAAGATTTCGGCCTTTTTGGCCGCTCCACTCCCTCAAATCGCCGACCATCAATATTAGTGACCCCCGCGACGCGAGTCCATACCCTCTGGCGCATTTCCTCGTAAATCGAAGCCAGGGGACGCTCTTCGATAATCAAGCCCTCTGGTACCACCACCACTACCTCAAGAACTCCGGCGGCAACTCCCCCCAGCGGCCGCTCGACACTAGGCGGCGCACGCTCTAGGATTTTCTTCCTCTTTGTCGCCGCAGAAGCACTCTCCTCCTCCGCGGTCGCTCGCCTTTTTCGTTTTACGACCCGAGTTCGCGAAGCGTCACGCAGCGTAAAATCACCCGGTGTGACTGGAGGCAATCTTCTTAGGGCTCCCCGTGAAGAACCCTCTGACATACTCCCCCTCCCCAGAATAAAACAACTAAAGAAAAGAGCGAAAGAAAGGAGAAATTAGAGGTACGACTGACCTCGCAACGGTTACGACTAGTGTCGTAAGGAATGTTCAGCAAAGCTTCGTCAACTAATATGTCCGGTACCCAATAAGCACGACTAAAACGGCAGAACCGACGGAGCGATCAACAGGTAACAGCGACTTCAAAAACAGCACGAGACGGTACAAAAGCAAAGAGGGAAAAGATTCTGGCAAAGTAAACCGAAAAAGAGGATTTACCCCTGCCTTTTATAGCCATCCAAAAAACGGAGGCGCCGGCAGAGCACGGTGTCCAAGGTGTCTTTTACGGCGCATGCAGAGGCATTTAATGAAGGGGTAATAAATTATGCACTGATATCCACAACGCATGCAAAGTTTCTGAACGGCCTCAAACGGGGAAATCGGACATCTTTCCGTCCAGCTGTCTACCACTTGTTAAGAGAGGAATAAAATCCTTTCAAACTTATATCTCCTCGCATGAAATGCTCGGCTAACATCGCCGGGGGGACCATTTGATTCGGATTATCACCTTAAGGCCCAAGAGGCCCACCAACGTCCGAGAAGCAGAGGGCCCCCTAGGCCCAAGTCTGTCCGATATAAATAGACCATTAAAGGAAGAAGCACAGATCGGGTAACTCATAACCTCTCTACTTCACTCACACTAGATTAAAAAGCTCTCTAAGAATAACTAACTGTCTTAATCTTCGGAGTATCCGCAGGGACCGATCCCCGCGCAGGCCGATCCACGAGAAGGCAAGACCTCCCCGACGGAGCCCCGGATCACTATTCCGCATTCCCAGATCAAGAATCAAATACATTCAATTAATTAGATCCCTAATTTTTGTAAACGCAAAAAGAAAGAAGCAAGTGCAAGGAAGATAGATTTGTTGTTGATATCTCTACATGTTCCAATTCGAAGTTGCCTAAGAATCAGAGGCTTTCTAGTAACCTGAGGAAGAAGAAGTGATTTTCTTTCAACTTGATCTACAGCCCCAGGGTGAGGGTGAGGGTGAGGGTGAGGCTTAGGCTTTCTGTTCCGCCTCTACTCTAACGTTGTTCTCTTCCCCTAATTCTGCAAATTTCCTCAGTAGCTCATCCGAAGATTTCTTCGTCACATGTTGAACCTCCATTGTCTTTTGTTTTTTTTCCTCAGGATCCAATTTTAATTCCCTCTTTACCTTTCTTTTTTTTTTGTAATCGGTTTATGATTTGCTAGTTTCATCATATGCTCCTCCATTTATCTCCCTTTTCTTCTTTTTAGCTGTGTGATCTGTTTGGATTTTTCGTTTTAATGATAAAAATCTTAGCTTTTCTTTTAGATCCTACAATTCTTGGTTCTTTCAAGTATTTGTCCGTGAATTCTAGAGCGATTTTTCTGATCCATTTCACAGTTAATTAGGTTTCAATTTTATAGAATTTCTAGGTTGATTGATTATTTAGTAGTGTTCAATTCAATGTTTAGAATGAAAAATGGTAAATTACACTCATGGTGAAATTGATTTAGATAGGGAAAGATGAGAGAGGAGAGAGAAAGAAAAAAAATCAAAAGAGAGGGGAAGAAGATGGTGTATTTGATTTTTATTTTTAATTTTGGGGTTTGTTTGTGGTAAGTAGATAATAAGGGGAGTTAATTTATAAAATAAATAAATATAAGGGCCAAATTAACTCTTTTCCCTTAACACCGTTAGTCAATTTGGTATATGTTTGCTAGCGGAATGAAGTTCATGGTACCAACTTGCAAATTTAGGATTGCAGTTCAAAAATGGGTCAAATCACATGTTTATTTTTGTACTTTTCCGCTATCTAATTTACCCGAAATTAGCTGGCTAACTTGGAGGTTCTTAACTCTGTTGGCATTCAGGTCGATTCCGCGGTTCCCTTCAACACTCCCAATCCCAAATTCTTTATATATAAATAAATTTAATTTGATTCTACTGTTTATTTTGTTGGATCATGCTTCTACCCAGATGCCGAAACCTTTTCATTCTCAAAAACACCTTCCTTCCAACTTCTTCTCAATTATCAATTTCCCATTACGCTTCAATTCATTCTACACCCGCTACATGCCATAGATGGAAACCTGTGAGTTTTTTTTAATGAATATCAGATTGTTCTGTTTTTCTTCTTCGATACTTGAAATTATGAGTTTCTTGCTTAATTATGACCTTTATGATTCTATTGTTTTGTTTTTATGACTTTAAAGTTCAAATTTGCAACTTTATGCTTATAGATGACAATGTTTTCTATCTCTGAAACATACTCCTGAAAGATATTAACAATATTGGAAGAGACTAACAGTTGCAGGAGGAGCTTTTGTCTTTATGTTATTTTTTGACAACATTAAAGTTGCCTTCTTTCCTATTAACAACTGACCCATTTAACTTCTTCCATGAATGGGCTGAGATGTTGGTTTTATAGTTGTCCTGGATCCACTTATTATATTGAGTTCTGTGTTTTGGGGATCATTTCAATTTTCAAGTGTGTTCATATGATATGGTTTTGGATGCTGCTAGGTTTAAATAAAGGTTGCCTAAATAATGGTATGATTGAGATGGATGTGGAAAATAAGTGGAGAAATCAGTGAAGAACTGCATTAAGTTATCTAGATTTCCTTAGTAAAGCTTCTTTGGCTGCCCAAAACCCATAATATATAAGACTCAGCAAAGATTGCATTTTAAAAGAAAAATGAGTCATACAAACTCTGGATGGTATTACATCTCTCCTGGCAACACCTGTTGTTTTAAAAATAGAGATCCTACAGCTTAAATGTTCATTGAAGAATTACTTGAATGGAAATATTAATTAATGTCATTAGGTATGTGTCTGTTATGCTTTGAGGGATAGCACTTAGTATTTAACAGAAGTTTATATCTTCCTTTTAACACAACACTTTGTATTCTTATCCTTTTCGTAAAGGTTGTTTCTTCCATTAGAAATATTCTTTTCTAATCTTATATGGTCAATGTCTTTATTTATATTTCCTGCATACTAGGTGCACATTGTATTAAGGTGAAAAGATCCCGGATTTTTTTATGGTATGTTCAAATCTTAGGCTCTATTATCAAATAATAATATTAAGGTACTTGATTGCCCTATTTGGTTACATAGCTATCAAAGCTCTGCATGATATTGTGGAATGACATTATTCTTATTCTTATTTGATATTTATTTGTTTATTTATTGTCTTTTGTAAATTTTACAGGAAGGAAGAGGATCTCAACAACCTCCTAAGGTATAAATATTTCCGTTGGCCTTTTCAGATTGATAATTATGCATTTGTTTTGTATTAACTTTTGTGAATTTAGTAAACATATTTAATTTTCAATGCTCAATTTCTCTACATATCCTTTAACCTTTTTTACTGTTTACTTGCGTGTTAATCATTTATATGCCCATTAATTACAGTTTTGTGATACCAAAATTTGAATTCAGAATCATGCAAGATATGTAGTACGTCAAAAACGTGCAGATGCAAAGAGAGCATTAAAAGGCATTATTTTTGGTAGTTTATCCTCAAAAGCTTCATTCCAGGTGAATTTTACTGCAGCTTTCTTGAACCATATTCAGAATTCCTCAACACGAAATTTTATTTAATGTCCAATCTATTGAGGGTAGTTTCATTGTGGTTTTATTACTTCTCCATTTATCTATTGCTGAAATAATTTGACTTGATAATCATACATTTTTCTTTTGAATGTATTGTATTGTATAACCAATCCAGCTCATATATGCTTATAATAACTAAAATAATACAGAACCAGAACCTTTTTCTTTTAATCAAATGCATTTGTTGAAAATAAGTTAAATACAAGTCCTAATGTGAGACTTTGATGCTTAGTCCCTGGAAGAAAAAGCCTTCGATTTTTTTCCTCAGCAAAATGTACTTTGGCACAATCCATGGGTTGAGCCTCAGATCTTTTATTTGATGATATTGAGCCCCTTACATTCGCGTAATCTCTCAATTGGAAAGAATCCTTATTGCACGACGATGTGTAAGATTCACATGCCGTTAAAAAAAAAAGTCACATATGGGTTGCAAAATGATGATTTTGCTAATGTCAAGGGTGAAATGCTAAAAAATCATGCTGCTTTTCTCTCGCCTTCTTTCTGAAACAGAAGCATGGACTGCATCATATTGTTTATCTTCGTCTATAGCTCCATTTTTATGATCCAAATGGTTTTGTTTTGTCCTTCAACCCAGGATGAAAAGCCTAAATGGGAATTTGATCCAGAGGGCTTGCAGGGCACAGATAAAAAGAAGAAACCAAAGACATCTGCTCGACATCATGTGAAATCTCACAACAAGAAAACGAAACGTGAGCTTTTTCTTTCACTTTTGTTCCTTCCTTCTCTTCTCTTCTGTTTTGTTTTTCTTATTGCTTTCATTTCTGTTCATATTCAAGAACAGAAGGAAGAGCTTATGAACAAGTATAAACAATAATTAATTATAAATACTTCAATATAATAAAAATAAAAATTATAAATAAACTTATAAAAAATAATTTAGATATATGAAGTTGTAAATGTATATAATAATGAAGTATAAAATATAATATGCAATACAAGAAATCTACAGAGTCATGCATACTGTTTAGAAGAGAGAGTTAAAATTATGTTTCTTATTGTTGTAAATGATCTCTTAGCTGTTTCTACAGTTAAACAAACTCTTTGGTGAAATGTCCAGGTAAGTTTAGAAGAGAGAGTTTTTCTGAGGAGTCAGATGATCCTGAGACGATTTTCCAAGCAAATTTTGGTGATCGATGGTATACTTGGTCTTTTAATCACTCTCATTTTCGAAGCTCTACTACATTTGGACATGATTGGAGGCGGAAAAGTCATATGGATGAAGAGTGGGATGCTACAAGTGAAAGGGAGTCATATGATGAATCTGTTTCTATTGGATCTAGTCGTGACAGAACAACTCTTGGTTTGCCTCCAACTGGTCCTTTAAACATTAAAGATGTTAAATATGCGTAAGCCTTCACTTCTTTTCAATATTAAATAACTACAGTAATTGCATTTTGTTCACCAAAACCCATATTTTTTACCTTCTGCTTCCTTAAATTTCTTCAATATGCCCGTCTACTCTGATTTAGACTTAGTTAGCCTATGTACTTTCATTTATTGGATAATGTCCTAACTCATATATCTGTAAAATTTACAGATGAGAGAGGAATTAGATCTCTGAAATTTATAAATTTTACTATTTTAGTTAAAATTGAGGGCCAACAAGAATCTCACGTGAAGTTGAGATTTTGGATCTTTAACATTTCCGATATGATAACAAATCATTTTTTATACTCAATTTTAACCAAACTTGTAAGGTTTAAAAATTTCACAGATCCATCTTCTTTCTCATTTGTGAAATTTTACAGATTCCTTAATCAGGGACTGTTGAATTATTCGACAATTGAGGCAAGAACAAGGACCAAAATATGGCTTTTTCCCATTTTAATATGATTTGAACAATCTTGATTTCTTCCTTTAGACATCTTGTTTATCTATCACCTAATACGGTTTCAATAAACCTTGCAGTTTTCGCATTTCGGCACTAAAATGGCATCCTGATAAGCATCAAGGACCTTCGCAGGTTAGTTGATAAATTTATCTTTGCACTTTTTGTTGCATTTACTTTGCAATTAATACATGAATGTCGATCTTGGACTTTTATTCAGAATATTCCTCTCAGTTTGTTGGATAAAGGGTCCTTTTTTCTCAACATAACTTTGCATATCACTCTGGTTCTTCAACTTGGCACTTTTCTTTTGGTCAATTGACACGTGTCAAAATCAGAAATTGGCATGTGTTAAGAAAAACTGCGAATCATCGATCTACACACATCACATTTAGATTACAACAACAACAACAAAGCCTTAGTCCCGAAATGATTTGGGGTCGGCTAACATGAACCATCATATAAAACCGTGAAATCAAGTCATGTCAGTGACACAAATTCGCTCCCTCCACTCCGTCCTATCCACTACCATATTTTCCTCAATTCCCAGTAAACTCATATCACTCTCGATCACCCTCCTCCAAGTTTGCTTAGGTCTTCCCCTACCCCTCACCACTACATCCCTGCCACTCTTCGGTTCTCCTAACCGACGCATCAAGCGCTCTACGTCTCACATGGCCAAACCATCTTAGTCGGTTTTCTCTCATTTTATTCTCAATAGATGTGACCCCTACTTTTGTCCTAATTATTTCATTACTCACCCGATCCTTTCTCGTATGACCACACATCCATCTCAACATACGCATCTCCGCCACCGACATGTTATGGATGTGACAGTGTTTCACTGCCCACACTCCGTACCATATAACAATGCTGGTCTGATTGCCGTGCGGTAGAATTTTCCCTTCAATCTATTAGGCATGCCGGGGTCACAAAGGAAACCCGTAGCACTCTTCCACTTCGACCAACCAGATTTAATCCTATGAGCAACATCTCCATCTACTTCTCCATCCGTTTGGATAATAGATCCTAAATACCGGAAGCAATCTGAGGCCTGAACAACTCTCCCATCTAGGGTGATTGTCCCTGCCTCCCTACTCCTATGGCCGCTAAACTTACACTCCAAATATTTTGTCTTACTTCGGCTCAACTTAAAGCCTCTAGATTCTAGAGTTTGTCTCCATAGTTCCAACTTCCTCTCCACTCCTTCTTTCGTCTCATCAACCAACACAATATCATCTGCAAACAACATGCACCATGGTATACCATCTTGAAGTGAACTTGTTAGTTCATCCATAACGATGGCAAAAAGAAATGGGCTAAGTGCGGAACCTTGATGCACTCCAATCGTAATAGGGAACTCTTCAGTCTTCCCAACACTCGTGCATGCTCCCTCATACATGTCCTTTATGATGTCAATATATTTCCGCGAAATGTCTTTCCTTATCAAGGCCCACCAAAGTAGTTCCCTTGGTACCTTATCATATGCTTTCTCCAAGTCAATGAAAACCATATGCAAGTCTTTCTTCTTATTTCGATAGTGCTCCATTAATTGTCTCATTGGACGGATGGCTTCCATAGTTGATCTTCCCGGCATAAAGCCAAACTGGTTGATAATATCATACATGTCCATTAATTGTCACATTTAGATTAATTTAATAAAAAAAAAAAAGCAAAAGTTGTGCACTTGTTGATAATACCAAAGTTTAGTTGGAGGGAATTTGATTCTATGAGCCAAGTTTCACTCTATATCCGAGTTTGTCACTCTATTGTTTTGACTTGATGTATTTGTGAGCTGAGTTCTTCATTGCCATTTTCAAATTCTTTTTTAGACAGGAAAGCAAACTCAGCTGTGTCCTAATTTGAATGTTTTGAAATTAGGCTGTACTTTATTTATTATATGTATTTGTTTAGTATAGAAGGTTTTTATATATATTTGAATGTATGCAGGAAATGGCTGAAGAAAAATTCAAACTCTGCGTTAATGCATACAAATCATTGTGCGATGCTCTATCAGGAGTTTAAACAGTTTTAACTAAGGGTTAAATGCACAGATTGTCATTCAACTATTGGTAATATTTCATTATGGTCTGGAATTTTCAATTTGTAGTAACAAAATAACTTAACTTTTATTTATTTTGTTGAAACAAACTAACAAATCAATACAGTTAGCAACATACACCAGGGAAGTGTTCTCCCACAATAATTTTGTTTCAAATAATTTGACTAATTTTCTGCAATTTTTATGCCAAAATGGTGACTAGAACAACCAAATTCACACTGTGATGTGCAACTATTTAAGTATTTGTATGATTTTACTGGCATTTCTGAAATTGAATATTTTTTTTTTCTTTGAATGGTGATTGAAACAAACCTATGACATGAAATAAACAGTATTGGTGATAAAAGTATCTATGATACAATTAGTGAATGAATTAGATGTCAATGATTTCTTGATGAGATATCATATGTTTACCAAATCAACAAATATTTTGTTTATAATAGCATACCATGATTTAAATTTTGTGTGTTTTAACTTTATAGATAAGCAGGTGATTGTTTCTGAAAAGTGTAGTAGTCCGCCCTGACCTGATGCGTCTACCAGTATAGAGGATTCAGGTGATGACTCACATTTTCACAAAACAAAAGTTTCAAATCATTCAAGCATATATATATATAAACAACTTTTCCATGTATCATTGTTCTCCTTGTTGATCTCTAACGCTTTACTAGCTTTACTTGCTGATAACTTGTTACCTATAATGATATTACTTACGTGTCCAAAATTGTGGAATCAATTCGATGTCGTAATGAATATGTAAAATAGAACGAAGGTCAGACGGGGTCGGAGTCCGCTGAACCCGCTCCGATGTCTAAGTCAGTTTATGATTGGATCATATTGAAGGGTATGAACTAGTTGAGATATAGTAGTTAATGTACTGAACCTTGTGTCCGTTCCTGTCCATTTACGGTGTTTGATTAAGTTAAGGTTGTCAGCTTCTTAGAAATCCTTATGAGTTTAGGATTCCTAGTCCCTTAAGGAGTCCGAATCCTAAGAGGAATCCTTTATCTCGTAGGATTCTGGAAGTTTCTTTTGCGATTGGCGTTAAAGCCCGACTTGCTGATATTAGGCCTTGTTAGAGTCACTGGGCCGCTCATCGTTGTACCTGGATCGCCAGTTTCCGTGTGTGGCCTTTTACCTCAAAGAAGGGTGAGCATGACGCCATCCATGTGATGTCATTTTGCATGATATCCCTTGCAATTTTAAGAATTGATGGCTCATCTTAGGGGTCTAAATACCCTAATCTTATAATAACTTCAAATATCTGATCATCCCCATCCACTTCACTCCATGGAATCAACTATGAATGGAATGGTTATTCTTTGAGAATGTTTATTCCATCATTTGGTTCATTATTATGGAATAGTCATTCCATGAAATTTGTATTCCACAATTGGTAGAATAGAGATTCTTAAATTAAAACTAGGAATAACTATTGCATAACTAATATTATCTTTTATTCCAAAATTAACATGTTCAAAATTATTGATAATTTGTTTTACATTTCATAAAAAAATGGGTAAAAATGCGAAAAATAGAAAAAATGGGAAAACCTGAAAAATGGTAAAAACGGTAAAATGTAAAAAACATGAAAAATGCTGAAAATGTGAAAATGATAAAAATGTGGAATGTGAAAAACGTAAAAACTTAAAGAAAAAAAAAACGTGAGAGACAATATTCAAAATGTGAAAATTGGTAAAAATACGAAAAGTATGAACTAACACAAACTAAATTGGATGTGGTAATGTTCTGCCCAACTATAGAGGGGAGGTAGTAATGTAATGTTTCTCCAAGTGTCTCCCTAGTGCTTTGGAGCCAACCATGGCGAAGGCAGCCTGTATTCGATAAGTTTTCTCTAGTCTGGAACAGACTAGTTATGTGAATGTTATTCTCGAGTCCGACTCTCAAACTATGATTGCTACTCTCAAGCGTGCTCCGGACCCTTCACGGAGTATACTAGAGTCCGACTCTCAAACTATGATTGCTACTCTCAAGCGTGCTCCGGACCCTTCACGGAGTATACTATCTCCAGCTACCAATCGTTTCTCAAAAAGTACAAGATTTTCTTCCTTTTTTGTTTGAATACAAACGAACCAAGTTGCTCACAGCCTTGCACGGACGACTAGGTTTAATGCTAGTGTTTGTTTTTTGAAACGTTGCCCAGAGTTCTTAAAGGTGTTTATTCTTGTTGATGTATCTGGAATTTAATTAAGTTTAATGAACTTTTTTTCCTTAAAATAAGCCACATATGGAAAATGAACACATTGAGGAAGTTATTAGAAAAAACGATTAAGAATAAACGACATTTTTCATCAAATTATATATATATATAGGGGGGCTCTTGTGAGAACCATTTTTTAGGTGATGACACTTCCTTATGGTGAGAACACTCAAAACTACGTTTTGAGTAGGAAAATTAAAAAACTTATAGGGGGGTTCAAACCTTGGACTTCTCAACTACACTTCACACTTCTTACTACTCAGCCAATTGGTTTTCTTGTATGTTATGTCGCGCGCTGCTTAATATATCATTGCCCTTTTAGCTTCTATTGTTTAATATTTGATACATGCACTTATTAATATCGATTAAATATGCATAATAATAAATTATTAATAGGAAAAAAAAAGAAATGTGCATAATAATGAATTATTAATAGAAAAAAAAATTCAAAAACATGCTCTAATTTCTTATTTATTTAATTCCTCTATATTTTTGTAATTTATATTTTAAAATGTTAAGGACGATGTTCTAAATATTGTTACATGGTAAAGGCTATGCTTACTTTATTTTTGACAAAGTACGCCTTACTTTGTGTGTTTTCACCATTGGATTAATTTTACACTCCATGATGTTTTAAAAAAATAGTAAATATATGGATCATTTTTGCATTTGTTCTATAATATAATTTATAACTCATATTCTAAATAACATAACGTATGTTCTAAAAAACATAACGTATGTTCTAAAGTTTATATTTTGTGTTCCAAAAATTAAGTATAATGTTATAAAAAAAAACAGTAGATATCTCGATCGTTTTTTCATTTGTTCTATAATATAATTTATAACTCATGTTCGAAAAAACATAACACATGTTCTAAAAAACATAACTTATGTTCTAAAAAATATGTCGTATGTTCTAAACTTCAAAGTTCGTGTTTTAAAAGTTAAAATATATGTTTTAACGTTTTTTTAAAAAAATATATAGTTTGTGTTCCAAAAATTAAGTATAATGTTTTAAAAAAATCAGTAGATGTCTGGATCGCTTTTTCATTTGTTCTATAATATAATTTATAACTCATGTTCGAAAAAACATAACACATGTTCTAAAAAACATATCGTATGTTCTAAAAAATATGTCGTACGTTCTAAACTTCATAGTTCGTGTTTTAAAAGTTAAAATATATGTTCTAACGTATGTTTTAAAAAATATATTTTCTTATATAACATAAATTATAAAAATATAAAGGAATTAAATAAATAAGAAATTAGAGCATGTTCTTAGATTTTAGAATCACAAATACATCACTCAAGTTTTCTTTACAAATTTATGTAATGAGCATTACATAAATAATAGACATGAATCCTCATTACGACTAACTCTTGCATTTTGTTATTAATACTTATTATGCACAATTCTTATTAAACGATAAAACAAAAAAAAAATAGAAAACATTAAAAATGAAAAAAACGTTAAAACTTGAAAATACGAAAAACGAAAAACTCGAAAAACGTGATGAAATATTTCCATCACGATTTTTTTTTGTTTTTCGTCTTTTTTATTGCATTTTTTTCAAGTTTTTCGTGTTTTTTGTTTTTCTCATTTTTCATTCTATTAATAATTCAGTATTATGCACATTTCTTTTTTTCTATTAATAATTCATTATTATGCACATTTCTTTTTTTTTCTATTAATAATTCATTATTATGCATATTAATAAGTGCATGTGTCAAATATTAAACAATAGAAGCTACTAGTACAATGTTATATTAAGCAGCGCGCGTGATATAATGAACAAGAGAAGTAATTGTCTTAGTGGTAAGTATGGTGGAGTGTTGATAGTAGAACTCAAGTTTGAATCCCACAAGTAGCACTGAGTGTTTTTTATTGATTTTTATACTCAAAACGACGTAGTTTTGAGTGTTCTCACCTAACAAAGTGTCCTCACCTAAAGGAGGGTTCTCACTTGATCCCTCCTATATATATATATATATATATATATATAGTGGTGATGGTTTCACTTGGTCGATAACTGACGAAATGAATTTGGACAATCATCATTGAATTGAGCAGGGCTGTCACTAGGCATGGGTAGGAGGAACGTCTGCTTAGGGTCCAAAAGCATTCTTTTTTAGAAAATAAATTCAGAAATTAAATAGATGCAACTATTATGGAAATACAGTCTTGATCACATGCACCTTAATGAGCATGTAGAATTTGTTCATTCACCAATAGATTTAAAGAGATCGTAGCACACATTTAGGTATAACAGATGGGTGTAAAAGTAAATTTTTTTATAAAAAAAAATACAGAAATTAAAATTTCAAAAAGTGCACTAACAATGATTATAACTTATAGACCTAAACAATCGTATGACTAGATTTTTTTATAATAACTCAAAAAATATTGGCGCAACGGTAAACGTTATTGTCGTGTGACCAAGAGGTCACAGATTCGAGTCTTAGGAGCGGTCTCTTGCCAAATAAATTGACAGGGAAAGGCTTGCCCCAGTACACCCTTGTGGTGGGACCCCTCCCCAGACCCTCGCTCAGCGGGGACGCGTAGTGCGACCGGGCCGCTTTTTTTTTCTTGCATCTAGAAATACTTGTAGGTAATATTTTGTATAAGCAACTGAATATATATTTTTCATATCAAATTGAATGTTTTTATTAGATTATTATTTTTTTTGTAAATGTTATTTTTAAGTAAAAAAAATCAGCATAGTAGCTTTTTCTTATTTTATGTTTTATTTGTATTTATTAATTAGGTCCTTATTTACTATTTCATCTATAGGCCTTTAAAATCTCAGACTTAGATTAAAATAACATGAGACTTATATTAGCTTATATCTAAGAGACAAAATTAATTTCGTTAGTGAGTCACAAAGTGCAAACCAACTATATACATACATACATTTTCTACTAAACATATTTTGTTAGATATAATTAGTCTTTTCTGATGAGGGACGTTGACCTGGTAATGCTAAAGGGTAAACTGTAGATTTAAAAGTTTAGATCCGTCATGCTTACTTGCTTTTTGCTGTTGCTATTTGTTATTACGGTTTGCTGTTAGAAAAAAGCTGGCATTTCAAAGAAATAAAGATTTCATGCTTTTGTAAAAAAAAAATACTTTATATATATATAAGGTAAACAGAAAGTCACTTACTAAATACTTAAAACTCCCATTTTAAAATGAAAAGATAAATATGATGAGAAAATATGAGTAACCAAACACATCTTAGGCAAAGCAGAAAATATGAGAAAATACGAGTAACCAAACACATCTTAGGTAGAGTATAAAAGAAAAGGGTCGTGTTTGGCAAATAGTTGTTTACTGATTACATTAGCTGTTAACCGATTATCTTTTTGGTTAGTTGATTTGATTAGCTGATTGTGTAAACTTGTTTGGTAAAACTTAGCTGATTGCTAATAGCTTTTTGAGCAAATGATAAATACATACATGATAAAATACATATTTGGGGTTAAAGGATAGAAATTATGGGTAAAAATGTCATTCAAACGAGATGGAGCAATAAGCTAATTGAAAAAGCTCATAATATAGTTTTTTCAAAATTAGATTTTGGACTTAATAAGCTCTTTCAAATCTCTTTTTACCAAACACCATTTTTACAGATTTGACTAGTCAAAACCTTTAGAGTGGTTCAAATCTCTTATATTTTTTTCACCAAACACTACTATTAGAGGTTTGACAAGTCAAAATCTCTAAAGTGATTTAAATCTCTAGTTTTACCCAAAAATTATTTATTAAAGGGAAAATTGCAAAATTGGATCAAATTGAGACTCATTTACTCAAGCTACTACATATTTAGACTGTTTTTATGTGACTTTTCCATAATACCATTAACCTTTCATCTTCCCTCTTCCCCTTTCTCTTCCTTACCCCAACGGTTTCTCTTCTCAGACCTTTGATCTTCCTTTCTTCCTTTATACTTCGCAAAATCTGCACCATTTCTCTTCATCACCATGTCTTTCTCTTCTTCCTCTCTTCATCTCTTGATTCTTCATCTTCCTATTGCTAGAAAACGACGTCATGTTCTTCATCTTCATGTTTTTGCTCGTCTCTTGGTTTCTTTCTTCTTGTGCGGTTTAAAGCAATCGTTATTCTACGTAATTTTCATCGTTTTCCCCAGTTTATCATATGGTTATTGTCGATTTTAATGGTGAAAGGCGCGAAAAAATGTAAGTATCTATTGTTTTCTCTGTGTTTTTTTCCAGAAATTCATTTAGCGTATTCCATTTTCGCGAATGTGTGCGAGGAGAAAGAGCCTGAAAGGTGTCGATTTTACTTCGTGAAACGATGATTACGCGAAGTCTACGAGGGAAAAGTTCATGATTTTCCCTCGCAGACTTCGCGTAATATCGTTTCGCGAAATCAAAGCGTCACATTTCTCCTCACAGACTTCGCGAAATCATCGTTTCGCGAAATTTCTTGCACATTTATCGCATACTTCGCGAATCCTTATTTCGTGAAGCCAAATCTTCATTTTTTCTGCCTAACATGATTAAATTTTTCTGAATATGGTTGAATACATAACATAACGCAGGAAGGCGGTGTACTGGGGTGCAGAGGGGATGACTTTCCTTCTGATACAGGGAGAAATTCACATCCAGATTCGTCACGTTCGCTTTAAAATTATTAGTTAGGAGTTTATTGTGGCAATCTTGGTATGCACCATTGGAAACATCCATCCCAAAAGGTCTGGATTTCCATTTCTCATCCCAAAAGGTATGGACTTCCAATACAAGGAGAAATTTCCATCTAGATTCGTTGCGTTCACTTTGAAATGATTAGATAGGAGTTTATTGTGGCAATCTTGTTGTAAATTTTGATAATGTTATGATTTTAATATTGTTATTGTGGCAATTTTGTTATAAATTTTGATAATGTTATGGTTTTAATGTTGGAATCACTTGTTGTTGTGTTTTTTTTTTTTTTTGTTATTATACCACTTCGCAAAAACACGTTCAGACTTTGCATATTGCGAAATCTGCGAATTGACATCATCTAATAAACCAAACATTGTCTTCACATATTTCGCAATATGCGAAATCTGCGAAGTCAGACGGGAGGGCGAAAGGTGAAAGGAGAATTTTTTTTTAAGTGTTATATATATTAAGGGTATTTTGGAAAAGTCGTACAAATGTAATCTACATATGTACTAAGTTGAGTAAATGGGTTAAATATGTAAATAGGTCTCCTATTTAATCTAATTTTGTAATTTTCCATTTACCAAATAGGCCAAGATGAGAGATAGTTTAACAGTAGTGTTTCCAAAAAGTGTCAACTGCACAAATTCAGCCAACTCTTAATCAATTATCCAATTTTGATAGGAATTCAATTAATTAATTTGTCCCACTCAAAAAGTCATAGCTGGCATTTTTTATTCCCTAGTTCTTATTACAATTTTCATTTTGCAGTTAATATTGTAAAATTTAGATCCATGAATTGAATTAGAAATAGGCAGAAGGGTATATGCGTAAAAAGAAACTTGCTTTCAATTATTAAATTTTCTTTATAAATGTAGTAATAATTTAGGATTTTTGTTTTCTTTGTGGCAGTATTGAATATTGATGGTTCTCTCATAAATTATTGAGTTGTCATAGATAGATAGATCTACTCAAAATGCTAACTTTTGTTCTTTTATTTAGTTTAACGTTTGATCACTAAACTTCAATTTAATCACAATAATTTCAAATTAATGAATCAGAGTCCAAAACCCAGACATTAATATTCATTCAACCTCAACGGTCATTTTTGCATTCAAAATTTAAAAAAATAATACAAACTATTCCTTCAATTTTGTCTCTTCTACAAAGTAAAGCAACAGAGAAATTACTAATCCTTTTTCATTTTTAAAAATATTCGACTTTCCAAAAGCAGAAAAGGGAAAATAGAAATCTAATAACAAAGAAGAACAACAGAGGAAGAAAGCATGAAAACATAAATAAAGATGAGGAATCCAAAATGCAAAGCCCAATTCCTCTTGAACTTACCAAAATAACTGTCAGGAGGTTCTTGATAATGAATCTCAAGCTCAGCTTCATCTCCAAACTCAACAGTACCCAATCTCAATTTCAAATCCCTAAGCCTTTCAGTGGCCAATCCAAGGGTGAGTTTGTGGCATCTCCTTTGGTACTTGAACCCATTGATGCACCTAAGTGTTTGAGCCACTGAAACATAGAACATCAGATGGGCTAGAGACAGTAGGATAATAGGTGCCCAGCAATGCCGGCATTGAAGCCGATTATCCTGAGCCTCTCCGATGAATATTAGGGACAGGAAGATGAAGAAAAGAAGGAAGAGCTTGTGGAGCTCCTTCTTCTGAAGGTCAATTGCTCTTTTCTTTTCTAGAGTTTTCTCAAAATGGAGTTGGATTATGGTGTTTAGAGCTTGCAGTGCTGTTTCCTTCGGGATCGACTGCTGCTGCTGCTGGTTGGAGTCGTAGTCCGCCATAGAAGAAAGAGGGATTGTGAGGAGAGAGAGGGATTGTAAAGATTAACGGAGTTAGGTTGTTGGTTTATTGAGTTTTGTGATCTCGAGATTGAGAAACGTGCTCTGCCCCAATCCACACCACCCTTTCGACTTTAAACCAGATTTTACCAACAAAAATTAGGAGAATTCACCTAAATACCAAAATAACCTTTTTATTCTTAAAAATTACTATTTTCTAAAGATAAATAATTACAAGGTCTTTATATTTTTACTTTTTTTTTTTAATGAAAACGAAACTTTATTGGCTGATATCAGCTAAAAGAATGGGAAACAAAAATGAAGGAGCAGAATACCACTCACTACGGTTAGACACAGAACTGACAATCTGATTTGATTTCTGATTGTATTGATTTGTGCAAAGAGCTAGATGATGCATCGATCTCTTTTGTTAAACGGTTAGCGAACTGTGCGGCTCAAAATATGACCTCTATCGTTCCTTGATATCATTTCCAACTAGGACTTTTTGATCCACATCCTTCACACATTTAACTTTTCCGAGATCTCGCGTCTTCCTGTCTCTCATCCGAGCAGTTCTATATATGTCTCTTTCCCCTTCTTTCGTATCCAATCTTGTATACAGATCCCGATTCACCTCTAGCATCTCGTATGACCTTCTTTACTTCCCTTTTAGCCTCTTTGTATTTTTCGTAGTTCTCGTCACTCCTACATTTCCCCAATATTTTATAGGATTCTCGCTTACTCTTTACTGCTTGTCGTACTTCTTTTGTCCACCAAGATGTGTCCTTACCCGGTGGCATGCTACCTTTAGATTCTCCTAAAACTTCCTTCGCTACTTCCCTTATACTATGCTCCATCTTAGTCCATATCGAATCTATATCTAAATCCATATTACAAGTCCAAATATCTTTTTTGGTCATCTCATCCACAAATTTTTGTTGATTCTCCCCTTGCAATTTCCACCACTTAATCTTAGTCTCCACTTGTGGTGTTTGTTTTCTTATACATTTCCTACTTCGAAAATCAAGCACCACTACTCTATGTTGGGTTGTCGTACTCTCACCAGGGATCACCTTACAATCAATATAACTCTTTGATTGTAAGGTGATCCCTGGTGAGAGTACGACAACCCAACATAGAGTAGTGGTGCTTGATTTTCGAAGTAGGAAATGTATAAGAAAATAACAAATAAGTACATGAACCAAAATAAAAATTAAAAAGTAACATATAGACTAAAGTATCATTTTATGATGAAGATAGATGTGCGGGGTAGTAAATAACGGGATTTTTTTTAAATTTCTCCTTGAATGATCTTATGCCTCTCTACTCTATGGTTACGCTTCTTTTGAATGACTAGAGTAGCTTCTGGGTCGACATTAAGTGAATGCATCATAACTTCAAGTGAAACTCCTTTGATATCCTCCGGACACCATGCAAATGCATTGATATTTTCATTCAATGTATTGATGATCGCTTCTTTTAGTTATATCAGTATTTTTGCAGAGATTTAAACAAATTTTCCTTCGACTAACTATATTGTTTCCAAGGCTCCTAGTGGTTCAACCCTCTCTTTCTCCTCCTCCGTGGGATCCTGTGTTGGCTTCATACTCAACACGGCCACGTCTTCTGAGCTATTATTTGATTTCCCTGAGCGACCGACATTCCTCTCTTCGTGGAAATTTTCCATACTAAATGGTGGATGGAGAGAGCTCTGACTTATTCGGATAATAAAGTCCTGCCTATTATTATATTATAAGGAAGAATTAAGTAAATTACAAGAAATTTTTCTTTCTTGTACCACTTTGTTGGACCATCTCCAATTGCTACTCGCATTTGAATGTTGCCTAGTGAAGGAAATGTATGCCCACTAATCCCCACAAATGGTGATAAGGTGAGTATTGGTCTCTCGGAATTTAGGCGAAGTGCTTCAAATGCTTTCCTAGTAACGATGTTCAGTGCTTCAAATGCTTTCCTAGTAACGATGTTCATCAAACTTCCAGTATCAATAAAGACTCGTCGAACCTTGAAATCTTCTATCAATGTTTCAATCACCAGGGCATCGTCGTGTGACTGTCGAGGGAGATTTTTTAAGGTTCCAAAAGTGAATTCAAATCTAAAATCAATTATTCTTTCTTTATCTTCATATAACCTTTTTCTCTTTACCAAACGATCCTCCTTCAATCCTCTGGGTATAACATTGATAACTCCTTTTGGTGCTCGCTCTCTATGGCCTTTGTCTCGTGGCTCCCCTATGTTGTATGAAGTTTATGTTGGGGTTTAGTGTCCTATAGACAATTGTTCTAGGATACAAACTTAATGTAAATGAATTGTTCTTTATATCATTTGTTTTAATGAGATATATGTTTTATAACTATATAAAGGCAATCCCTTTTAAGCACTAAATAAAGTCTAATAAAAGGAAATCCGTAAGTTTATTTAAAGTGATTATAAAGTGTTCATACAAGCATGAAGTGAGACAAAACTTTATAATAAACTGATAAACTTAAAACCACCCCAAGTCAAGTGATATGTTTGGGATTGATATATCACTGTTGAGACTTGTATGTAACAATGTCTTCTGTTCGACAGAAAGCTGATCTCACAAGCTTCATATATACAGATATCTGGACAGTTACATACATCCGATGAAAAGTTGTTCATTAGGATTGGAGATCTGATTTGAGATAACAGGATGGGTAGATTCATCCTTGTCACATGTTCATCTCATTGGTATTAATAGGTATAACTAATCCTCAGACTCAAAGGAATATTAATTGGTATTCTGGATTACGGAATGTGATGCTTTGACTCTGGTGTAACACGATCCTTAACAGAGATGACTCTGGGGTGTGAACAATAGACGTTGGGTATCACAAGAAGTGATTGCGGGATCTTTATATATTGGATTGAGCATTTATCACTCCCGATAAATGGGAGATACATCCAAGGATCGCTTGTGGAAGACTCGACTCTAAATCCTTGTAAGGTGATAGCTTAAGACTTGAAATACAGATTTCACTTAACCTATCTATTTGAGTTGACTCGGCCTGTACAAGTAAAACGAACGTCTCGCTATATGTGACTTGACATCACCCATAGTCATAAGATTCAGTTCAAGGATGTAGTTGATAAAGGATCGAATTATACTGTAACTAATACGGAAAGGTTAACGACAGAATCAACATGTCTTCTTATAGCTCTGGGGGAATGATTACGGACTTGCTAATCACATACTCTGTACATCATTCCGTTATGCAAAGATTAAATATAATTCTTTGAATATTAATTTAATAACGTTGCATACGGCTGGAAGCAATAAGAACCTAATGGATCACACATAAGACTTGGAACCTAAAAGAGAGATGGATGTTAATTAATTGATGGAAGCCCAATTGAGCCCAATAAGGCCCATGGACCAAGGGGGGGTCGAAATTCATGTAGTGATATACATGAATAATTAATTTGATTTTGTCAAACCTAATTGGATTAGGATTATGAATTAAATTAATTAAGGGATAAATAAGTTAGGAGTTTTAATTAGATTATAATACTCCTATTATTATCCAATAAGGTTATTATTATTATCCTTAATATATTAGATATATAATGAGATAATAATTAGGAATTCTATTCCGAATTGAATTCCTATTCAGTCACCTAATTCTATCTAACTAGGGATTAGATACAAGAGATTATATATACCCCTCCCCTAGTGATTTTCGAAATCTCCAAGAGAGCAAGCCCTAGAGATTTTCGAAATCCACATAGTGCAAGAGAGAGAAAATTTCGACACCCCTAGTTCGAAGACGAGATTTTCTACGGCTTCCTTCCGATCAATTGATTTCATCTATTTCTTTTATCCTTAATCTTGTGTTGATTAGTTAGAGGCAATCTACTTTGGTTGCTATTCAACGGTTGATTCTAAATTAATCTTCCCGTGTTTTATTTCGTGTTTGGGAACTCGGAGAAGAGTTGTGGGCACTTCATTAACAACGGTAGATTGATCATCAAAAGGTAATTCTTCTTATCCCTCTTTATATGAAATAACGATTAACGGATCCTATGGTTAAATGGAAATAGGTTAAAAAATTTATATTTCCGCTGCTATACCTTAGCCTAATTTCCAACAGTGGTATCAGAGCCATCGTTAAATCCGTTATTTCATATATGAAAATTTAGAAGTTTTCAATAGGATTGAATAAATATTTATAGTTAGGATTAATTAACAAAATTGTTTTGATTAATTAATTCTAGAGATAAATAAGTTTTAATTAATTGTTAATTAAAATTGATTATGCGTATGTTCCTAATTATTTTGGTTGATAATCATTATAACAAAATCTATTAGTTTTATAGTTAGATTGATAAAATCAGTTTTATTAATTCTAAAGATAAAACGGAAATCTATAGTAGTTTTTCCTATTTTTTGAAAATCGTTTTAAAACCGTTTTAGAACTGATATATATATATATATATATATATATATATATATATATATATATATATTTAAAATTATTATTATATATATATAAAAAATACGACAGCAGCCCGAGTCATGCCTCGCGGCGCGACTGGCCGCTGCCACAAGGCAGCGGCGGTTCAGCCGCGCTAGGGCTGCTGCCAATCGGCAGCAGTCCACTCTTGGGCCCGGCCCGAGACCCACTTGATTTTAAATTGTTTAAAATCGTTTTTATATTTAATATATATATGTTTCAAAAATTGATAGTTTTCTGTTTTGATTATCGAATGAAAATTTGTTTAAAAGTTTGTTTTACCAATTTGTAAATCAAAATGTTAAATGAATTAAAATCAAAATAATTGGAACGTGCATAATTAAAGTTTTGTATAGTTATATTAATCTAAAGATTAATATAAAAGATACGAAACTATTAGAAGTAAAATTGGATGAAAGTTAATTTGATAAGTTAATGTGATTAACATAAATATTACATAAGATAGTTATGTAATCAACCAATTAAATTTATTTAATTGAGTCTATGCATGTTTGGAGTTATGGACATATTTGGACCCTCTTTTAGTCTTTTGGTATTTTTGAAATAGGGCCTGCGAGTCCTGCCTTTCTACTATCTATTGTAATTTCTCCTCTCATCTGATTCCCTTCAATTCAATTGAAGTTTTCTTTAGTAGTATAGAAATTAATATGTAATTTCAAGGCGCCATGGAGAAGACGGAGGACATAAAGAGAAATATGTAATAGTTAGTATTTCCTTAGGCTTGCCCTTTTATTCCGTCTCTGGCTCGACGGAATAATTTAGATGATATGTCCATAACGCCAATGTATGTGAATGTATGTGTCTGATGTATGCTAAAGCAAATCAAGACTAAGTTAGATTATGAGACCTAAAATAAAATCCCTCATTAAAAAGTTAAGTAAATAAGCAAGTTATTAAAATCGGTTGCCCCTCCCTAATATTATAATTCAGCCGGCAGTACTGAGGGCCTTTGGGTTGTTGAGTAAACTCAAGCTCGGGGTCTTACGGTAACACCTGAATTATCGAAAATCATTTTTCATGAATATGGGGTAATACTTAAATTAGATTATGATAATTGGATGAGTAAACTCATGTTGTCATAAACTAATGGGCAATATGGTTGGGATTAATATGAATAGCATATTAGTTACTAATGTGGTTAGTAACCCAATAACCTAGGAATCACATTAAAGATGTGATTGATTACATGAATCTACCTAATGAATGAGACTAGCTTGTTGAGTAAACTCAAGGCGAAATCTCAGGAGTTAGGATCCTAGCTCACTAAAGGATTTGTGAAATTCTTCGAATTAATATGGAGGGCTATTAATTTGGCAAAATAGTGGGAGCAATCTAAAATAAACTAAAAGGCCTATAATTTTAAATTGATATACTTTAAGCAAATGAATGACATACGTTTACTCTTTCTCACTCTCAGGTTTAATTAAACACACTCTTAAAATCATGACTAACACCAATCTGCAAAACATTCTTACCGATAACAAATTGAATGGTTCAAACTTCACCGACTGGTATCGCAACCTCAAAATTGTTTTGAAGTTCGAGAGGAAAGGGTATGTACTTGATACACCGATACCCCCTTACCCAACGGATGATTCTCCCTACCAAGAATTTTATGCTTACTTGAAGCATAAATCTGATGATGATCAAACGGGAGACATCATACTTGCATCCCTGACACCGGAAGTTAAAAGGCAACTACATTCAGATATGGATGCCTATTCCATGGTCAAGCACCTAAAAGAGTTATTTGTGAATGAAACTCGGTGCGAGCGCTTCGAAATAACAAAGGAGTTATATAAAAGCAAGATGCAGGTGGGCACATCTATAATGGCACACTGTGCCAAGATGATCAGCCTTGTCACCAAGTTTTCTAGTATTGGAGATGCGATGGACCATGAACTAAGTGAAAACTTACTTCTTCAGTCCCTCCCCGAGAGTTACTCACAGTTCATCATGAACTACCAAATGAGTGGCTTGCAAACCTCTCTTGTAGAGCTTGCACATATGCTTGAGTCAGTCGAGCCCATTATAAAAGAAAACGAGGAGATACTGGCCCTTGCTATTGAAGGATCAAGAAAAAGGAAAGGGATCTCTCCCAATCCAAACCATCTTGATAAAAGCAAGGGGGCTGTGCTCACCGAAACGAAGGGAAAGGAATTAAAGAAGCCCAAAGGAAAGTGCTACTATTGTGGTGACTTGGGGCATTGGAAGAGGAACTGCATGGAGTACCTAACCTTCCACGAGAAGGAAAATAACGGTGCTTCAGCATCTGGTATGTTTTATATTGAAATAAATACAGTTTCACAGTCTGAATCTTGGGTACTTGATACCGGATGTGGATCTCATATTTGTACAAATATGCAGGAGCTAAAACAGACTAAGGAACTAAAGAAAGGAAGCATAAACTTGCGAGTGGGAAATGGAGCAAGAGTTGCCGCCCTCGCAATTGGAGATTATGTTTTAAATTTGCCCTCTGGGCTTGTAATAGAATTAAGGAACTGTTTGTACGTTCCGCAAATGTCTCGTAACATTATTTCTATTAGCCGTCTTGTTGACGACAGTTTTCATATTTCAATAAAAGACAAGAGTTGCAATTTTTATAAAGATTCGATCTTTTATTTTTCAGAATATCACAAAATGGGATTTATGTGTTAGATGACAAAATTCCTGTTTTTGCAATTGATACCAAAAGACATAAGCTAGATAATTCAACTTACTTGTGGCATTGTCGTTTAGGCTATATAAACAAGAGACGCATGCTAAAGCTACATTCAGATGGGCTTATAGATCCAATCGATCCCGAATCATTGGAAACATGCGAATCATGTTTAAAAGGTAAAATGACAAAGACACCCTTTAGCAATAAAGGTGAGCGTGTATCAGACACTCTAGGACTCATTCATTCAGATGTATGCGGCCCTATGTCAGTCCAAGCAAGAGGAGGATTCAGATTCTTCATAAGCTTCATAGATGACGATACCCGATATGGTTACATCTACTTGATGAAGCACAAATCAGAAGCTTTTGAGAAATTCAAATGCTTCAAGAATGAAGTAGAAAATCAATTAGGAAAGAAAATAAAGACTCTTCGATCTGATCAAGGTGGCGAATATCTTTCAGATGATTTTCTGAATTATCTAACTGAATGTGGGATATGCTCACAATGGACACCTCCCTATACACCACAACACAATGGTGTATCCGAGAGGAGAAACCGTACCCTACTGGATATGGTACGATCCATGATGAGCATGGCCTTACTTCCAAAGATGTTCTGGGGCTATGCCTTATAAACTGCCCTCGTCACCCTAAATCGAGTACCAACTAAATCCACTAGTTCCACACCATATGAATTGTTCGTTGGTAGGAAACCCGTGTTTTCATTTATGAGAGTATAGGGTTGTTCAGCATTTGTCAAACGTATTGCGTCCGACAAACTAGATTCGAAATCTGATAAATGTTTCTTCATTGGATACCCTAAGGAAACTATGGGATATTACTTCTGATAACTTGGGGAAAAATCCTTGATCGGAGCACTTCCCTGTGAGGCGCCATTGGGATCGGACGGGGACACTCCGATGCCAAAGTCAGTAATATTTCTGAGAATAAACTGTAAGCACAAAAGTAGGGAATCAGTAAGTGTACCTTTGATCCTAGGAAGCTGGGGTATTTATATAGGTTTCTGTAACCTTCAGCATTAATGGGGAAGCAGGTGAAGAGTTGTGCCATTACTCATCTTTGATTGCTATCAATTCTCCATTAATCCCAGTATTTATCATTAAAACCCTCAGAGTTGAGGTATTCGAACAATCAAGTCTTTATTCCCCTTTAATGGCTATTAATTGCCATTTAATTGTATTTATTCCCATTCATGGATGGTAATAAAGGCGCCTTTTGGTATTCTTGGATCCGTCAAGGCGTATGTACGCTCTCCTTGAGAACAATGGCGGGCCTCCATTACTCGCTCTCATCGGGCGTATCTCGTTATGGCGTATCTCGCCATGGTCCACGTGGTGTGGCATAATGCTAGAAACTCCTTCCTTTTCCTCATTATTTGCATATTCACCCCTGCATTAATTATCATTAATTCCACATTAATCATGCATAAATATCTCTTTTAGAAGAAATAATGGTTTGTCATTATCTCTATTAATTTTCCCTTATTCCTTATTCAAGAATAATTTGGGTTGTTATCAGAAGCCCCCCTTAATGGTATAAAAAGCTCTTTAGGGCTGTCTAAATGGTGTTTTATTTTTCTATCTGGGAGGAAAGTGGACCCGCCCTAGATGGGGGATCATATATGGAAATGATGCGCCTTTTGGGGCTTCCTTATGCGGGATCTTATGAACAAGATCCGCCCTATGTGGGATCATATATGGATATGATGCACTTTTAGGGGCTTTTGCTTCCTTGTGGATAGGTGGCCAACCGTATCCATTGTTATCCTCTAGGGGCTTCTTGAGAGTTATATTTCCTTTAGAAAGGGAATAACCCGCCCTTTATGGGACCATTTGTTCCTATGACATAGGATTATGATTCGCCTTAGGGAATCCTTTTGTTCAGTTCTGCCATATTGAGGAGAATGACCCGCACTTAGGGATCAGTAAGAATGATCAGCCATTTAGGGACTTTTGTTCATTTTGTGGAGGCGAGACTTTGTTATTTCTATGATGAAGATGAGGATTCATTACTTTGATGAAAACGAGACTTCATTGTTTGGATAAAGATGAGACTTCATTAATTGGATGAAGACGAGGCTTCATTGATTGGATGAAGACGAGGCTTCATGAATTGGATGAAGACGAGGCTTCATGAATTGGATGAAGACGATGCTTCATGAATTTGATGAAGACGAGGCTTCATTGTTTGGAGATGAAGACGAGGCTTCATTGTTTGGAGATGAAGACGAGGCTTCATTGTTTGGAGATGAAGACGAGGCTTCATTACTTGGAGATGAAGACGAGGCTTCATTACTTGGAGATGAAGACGAGGCTTCATTATTTTGATGATGAAGACGAGGCTTCATTATTTGGAGATGAAGACGAGGCTTCATTACTTGGAGATGAAGACGAGGCTTCATTACTTGGAGATGAAGACGAGGCGTCATTATTTTGATGATGAAGACGAGGCTTCATTATTTGGAGATGAAGACGAGGCTTCATTAGTTGGATGAACCCTTTGCTTTCCAGAACTATTTTTACTAATGCATTATATCTTTTAGCAAGTAATTTTCTAGAATCTGGTTTAGGATTTCTCTGATTGTTTAGGGTAGGTGGCCAGTCGTACCCCAATGTGTGAACCTTTGTGAAGGTTTAGAAGCTTTTATTCCTAGTGAGGAAGTTAAGCTGCCTTAGGCGATCGATTTGCTTCCTATCTTTGAGGTGAATCGATCCGCCGCCAGGTCTTGAGACTCTTCTTTGGGAAGAGTATTTGAGAGTGTAAAATTCTCACGTCTGAGAAATGTTTTAACTCTGTCTCTGACGGCAATCAATTGTTTCCTATCTTTGAGGTAGATCGATCCGCCGCTGAGATTATTGTCCGATTGTTTGTAAAACTTAAGTACAATTGTTTTAATCCTTATGGTCGCCATTTACTTTTACGTTTGCGTAAGTAAATATATAAGTTTGTAGGATTTAATATGGAGTAGGTGGCCAGCCATACTCCGTTGTGCGAACCTTTGTGAAGGTTTGAAGCTGTTCTATTCCTTCTAGAGGAAGTAAAGTTGCCTAGGGGATCAACTTGCTACCTATCTTTGAGGTGAAGCGATCCGCCCGTAGGACTTGTGAACCCTTTTTTGGGAAGGGAGTGAGAGAGTGTAAAGTCCTTGCGTCCAAGGAATGTTTTAACTCTTTCTCGAATGGTGATCATCTAAAGATGGATCCGCCCATGAGAGTGTTCTCCTATCTTTGAGGAGAAAGTTGCGGGTGTAATGATCTCATGTTTGAGACGATTTTAACCCGCTTTTGATGGTGGTCAATCCTTTTCCTGTCTTTGAGGAGAGAGTTGAGCTCATTTGAAAGCTCCTGAGGGTCTGTGCTTCTTATCTTTATGGAAAGGGGATCCGCCCGTGATGGGATCAATTGTCCTATCTTTGAGGTAATTGATCCACCTGTGGAACTTTTCATTCGCCAGCCACTGGGCGTATATCAGCACTAAAAGCTAGGCAAATGAACATAAGAAGTATGGCGAGAAAGAATAAATTATAAAATATAGGATACTATAACAGTTTAATGCACATATAAGAATATGTAAAAATACTGATTTTTAGGCCCATGGTTCCGTCTTTTCTGAGCAACTAGAACCGCATCCTCAATGATGTTTAACTTATGAGTAGTCACATCTAGGCTTACTCCTGTGGGGATCTCATTCTCCTATGTAAATACACTTTCAGACTCAATGAGAACTTTTTTAACATCCTCTTTGATCTCAAGTTTTAATCCTTTGGCGATCC
This sequence comes from Euphorbia lathyris, assembly GCF_963576675.1. NCBI lineage: Eukaryota > Viridiplantae > Streptophyta > Magnoliopsida > Malpighiales > Euphorbiaceae > Euphorbia > Euphorbia lathyris. Next base: position 52,042,383 of record NC_088914.1, read on the forward strand.
GCACCCGCTTTCCATCAGCAATAAGGAGCGTTTCTGTGTCACCCAAAGCTGTAGTGACAAGTTAATATTTCTCACCTTCGTCCTCTTTGGATTGTGGGCGGATTGATAGTGACGCCGAGTATAAGTCTCTTTAGCCACCTTTTGGTTCCCGCTAATCATTACTCCTCCTTTGCTGGTGGGAATGTACATTGTCAGACGACGGATGGAAATTAGGGCTGCAACCTCTGGCCCTTGGTCTGGATAGTGTGACCCGTCACTCCAATGATGTCAACAATGGTTGTTTCTATTTGGATCGGATCAACCTTTAGTTTGGCGAATGCACCTTTGGTGATGACATTGCGAGAACTGCCCGCGTCTTTACTCGCTTTATTTTATCTCCCATCCTTGAATCTCCATTGTTGCTACCAATGCATCTGCATGTGGAGAGATTACTGGACTTGTTTCTGCAAAAGGAGCAATGGAGGGATGTTTTATCCAGAGCGGATATTTTTGCTTTTTCCACGGGTGGCTGATACACTGGTCCATCTGCTATGACATTAATGACACTTTTGAATTTATTTTTGGGATCTGTCTTCTGCTTGTCATCTTGTTATTTGTTATTCTGGACAAAGCTATCTAGTTTTCCAGCTCCCAGCAATCTTCAGTGTGGTGGCCAACCTGTAGTACGCTTTGGCGTTTCTTCCAACGGTTACATGCTCCCTTCCTTTGGGTTCGGGATATGTAATGTCCCGCTTATATTGATTCTTTTCTTTTATATTATGGCAAGTTGGAAGCTTTAATCGTTTTTTCCGCCTCGTACCCCATGATCCGCGCTGTGAATGGCGAATTCCTATTAACTGGATGGCGTATCTTTCTGAATTGTTCTCTTGTCTATCTAGAGCGGCATGTACTCGCCTTTCAATCTCATCATCCATGTGTTCAATGTTGAATCGTGATGGTGAAGCTGGCTCTTGATCTTGATCTCGATCATGTTGAGGTTATGCTTGGAGCTATGGTTTAACGCGGATGGATGTTGTCACAACCGTGGGAGCTGTTTTATCTAGCTTCGAATATCTTGTCTCCGCATCCTTCAACATTTTGCTAACATAATAGATGGAGAATTGCTGACCTTTTTCTTCTTGAATAACCACGGTGCACATAGCTTTATCCATGACAGATTGATACAAATGCAGGTCTCCCCTTCAGATTGGTCTGCTCATCAAGGGTGGTTCTGCTAGGAATTGTTTTATACTTTGATATACTTGTTGACAATCTTTCTAGTATGATGATCCGCCCGTTCAACCTCTGGATCTTTCTCACCCATAGTGGGGCTTTCATTTAGGCGTTCTTTTCACCTTTTTCCTTGCATGGCTTTTATTTAGGCGCTCTTTTCACCTTTTTTGCTAATGACATAGTCAAGGAATTTTTCTGAAGTGACTCTGCATATACACTTCTTTGGATTGAGCTTTATTTTTCATATCAGTGTTTGCACTGGTTGTAGTATTAGCAACTCCCTTGTTTCTGTGGGTTAGCACTGAAAGAACTCCAGAAGTGGGGCATACTCTGTCCATTATTAAAAGATTGTGGTAAGGCATACAAGCTATATTCACTTACCTTGGGGATCAATGGCTTGATCCATGGAACATACTTCATAGCAAAAGAATGTTTGCATTGGCCTTGTTGGCAAATATCATGTATGATGCAATTCTCTTTATGGAATTTTTAGTTCATCTTGGAATCAACTTAACAATTCCTTCACGTTGGTCACTGCCTCTAGAATGAACTTAGTCAAAGGATAAAACCGAGTAAATATTATATGTCAAATAAATTCATAATAGAATTTTAATCGTGCTTGTTTTAGTAATAATATCACGTATAACGGTCATAACCATAAAGATTGCTACTGCACATGAATATCATAATGAATTCTTAATAAATAACCATAATGAGAATGGTTTAAGAATAATGTCCTTTTGTATTTCAATGCGCATTAATATCCAAGATAGCATATTTATTTTAAACGTCATAAAAGTTATGACATTCTATATTGGGTAAGATATCTTACATAGTTGTTATTTACTTGCAATTAATATTGTGCATCCGTATATTAATGGCATTCAGAGATCATTAAAGCCTCATTTGAATGAGGTGTAATTAAAGAAATGTAAGTGATGATTTAATAATATAGGTATATATAAAATTACTCTTAAATCATTTCATTTGTACGAATAAAATAAAATACAAAGGGTAATTTTGGAAGAAAAATACATGTACCGTGATTCTCCTCCAATTTGGGGTGTAAGGAAAATTGCTCAAAATTCAGCATCACCTACCTTCATATACTATCATCCAAACAATCTCTAAGGAACTGTCATGTATATCCTAAGAATTTTGCATAAATTAATGTTCTGATCTGAAACTGACACTTGCACTATTTTGTAGTTAGCTCAGGGTATGAAAGTTTCGTTTATCCAATTTGGTAATTCATCAGTCCATAATGGCTTTAATAGTTAGAGACAATTACACGATAATCACAAATAGATTCAATATGTTCAATTCTCTTACGTTGGTAAAAGAAATTCTAACAATGTCAAATAAACAGTTTTTATATGAATAGACACATCCTTGTAAAAAAGGGAATAAAATAACTGTTTGACAAAACAATATTCAAAAATATGAATTTCTGATATTAAAAGTACTATATAGGAGAAAAGCCATATATAGATGGTGAATTGTACAAGGAAAAACCAAATATGATCTTTTTGTAATTTCTTCTAATAGTTATATGCATGTTCATCCAAAAGACCTACCAGATCTAAATCATATGCAATTACATGAGCCCTTTTATGATATTTTAATATCAAATGACAAAATCACATTGAATGGATGAATTTTTTTTTTGTAAATCCCAAGATTACGGGTCTTATACATGTGTTTTGTACTAATTCAATGATAATATCATATTACACTTGTCATGCATAAAAATATGAGGGCATAGTAAGCATGCAAGATTTAATGAAAGATTTGTGTCCATGACTTCATCTTTCATAGTTTATTAGATTTATCATAATAACATGTAACGATATTCATAGCACTTGATAAAGGTAAGAAATTTCAATTTTCTTTAATTAAAAATGGAATAAGAAAGGGTAGGAAACTTATCTTATTTATCATAAAACTCCAGATTTAAAGATTTAATGTAGAAAACTCTTTCCCACCAATCTATAGAGAAGCCTATCTTTGGATAGATTTGATGTATTGATTGAGCCAAAGTTTGAGATTGGGATTTTTATTCCATTGACTCCATTATTTTCTTCTTTGTGAAACTCTATACAATCAAGATTTTGTGATCTTCTGTTTGTTAGAGGTCCACGTTCACCGCACCAATTGATAACTTGGGGAAAAATCCTTGATCGGAGCACTTCCCTGTGAGGCGCCGTTGGGATCGGCCGGGGACACTCCGATGCCAAAGTCAGTAATATTTCTGAGAATAAACTGTAAGCACAAAAGTAGAGAATCAGTAAGTGTACCTTTGATCCTAGGAAGCTGGGGTATTTATATAGGTTTCTGTAACCTTCAGCATTAATGGGGAAGCAGGTGAAGAGTTGTGCCATTACTCATCTTTGATTGCTATCAATTCTCCATTAATCCCAGCATTTATCATTAAAACCCTCAAAGTTGAGGTATTCGAACAATCAAGTCTTTATTCCCCTTTAATGGCTATTAATTGCCATTTAATTGTATTTATTCCCATTCATTGATGGTAATAAAGGCGCCTTTTGGTATTCTTGGACCCGTCAAGGCGTATGTACGCTCTCCTTGAGAACAATGGCGGGTCTCCATTACTCGCTCTCATCGGGCGTATCTCGTTATGGCGTATCTCGCCATGGTCCACGTGGTGTGGCATGATGCTAGAAACTCCTTCATTTTCCTCATTATTTGCATATTCACCCCTGCATTAATTATCATTAATTCCACATTAATCATGCATAAATATCTCTTTTAGAAGAAATAATGGTTTGTCATTATCTCTATTAATTTTCCCTTATTCATTATTCAAGAATAATTTGGGTTGTTATCAACTTCTATCATCCAGATGATCAGAAAGTAATAGTATCCAAGCACGCAACCTTCTTAGAGAAAGAGTTTCTCGAAGAAACACAAAAGGGAAGCATGATTGAACTTGACGAAGTTCAAGAAGAAGAAACACCGACTGAAACAACAGAGGCGGTTGAGGTACCCGAAGAAGTCCCATTAGATGAGACTCCAGTGCCACCTATTCGTAGATCACAAAGAGTTCGTGAACTCCCAGTTAGATATGGTTTTCTAGTGGGAGATGATAATGAGGTTCCTGTGTTAGACGACGAACCCAAAAACTATGAAGAGGCTCTTACTAGTCCAGATTCTAAAGCATGGCTTGAGGCCATGGATTCTGAAATGGATTCCATGTATACTAACCAAGTGTGGACTTTGGTTGATCCACCCGAAGGGATAATACCCATTGGGTGCAGATGGATCTTCAAAAAGAAGACAGACATGGATGGAAAGGTTAGCACCTACAAAGCTAGGTTAGTAGCGAAAGGATATCGTCAGAAGCAAGGAATTGATTATGACGAAACTTTCTCTCCTGTGGCTATGTCCAAATCAATCAGAATCATGCTTGCAATTGCCGCTCACTTAGATTATGAGATTTGGCAAATGGATGTGAAAACAGCTTTCCTAAACGGAAACCTGCTTGAGGATGTATATATGATGCAGCCTGAAGGTTTCATATCGAAGGATGCAAATAAAGTTTGCAAACTTCAGAGATCCATTTATGGACTCAAGCAAGCATCAAGAAGCTGGAATAAGCGTTTTGACGAAACCATAAAACAATTTGGTTTCGAACAAAATTGCGAAGAAGCTTGCATTTACAAGAAAGCAAGTGGGAGCTCTATTGCATTTCTCATACTATATGTGGACGATATATTATTAATGGGAAATGACATTGCTCTACTACAGTCGGTAAAAGTATGGTTATCTGGTAACTTCTCAATGAAAGACCTTGGTGAAGCAGCTTATATACTTGGTATAAAGATCTACAGAGATAGATCGAGAAGACTGCTTGGTCTTTCACAGGCTACATACATTGAAAAGGTGCTAAATCGGTTTAGCATGCTTGAATCGAAACGAGGTAACTTACCCATGCTATATGGAGTAAAGTTAAACAATCATCAATGTCCTAAAACCGATGATGACAAAAGACGTATGGCTGTAGTCCCGTACGCCAGCGTAATCGGTTCGATTATGTATGATATGATATGCACTAGACCTGATGTAGCATTCGCGTTATCTGTAACGAGTCGTTACCAAGGAAATCCGGGAGACGAGCATTGGATTGCTGTCAAGAACATTCTTAAGTACTTGAGAAGAACTAAAGATATGTTCCTAGTGTACGGAGAAGGTGATATGAAAATAGAAGGATTTTCAGACGCAAGTCATCTCACAGATGAGAATGATTTTAAATCCCAATCAGGATACCTGTTTATCTTGAATGGGGGCGCGGTCAGTTGGAAGAGTTCCAAGCAGGGAAGCGTAGCTTTCTCTACGACCGAGTTAGAGTATATCGCAGCTGCGGAAGCAGCAAAGGAAGCGGTTTGGATAAGAAAGTTCTTTACAGAACTTGGTGTGGTGCCTGATATTGTAAATCCCATTACACTGTATTGTGATAACAATGGAGCCATTGTGCAAGCAAAAGAACCACGGTCTCATAATGCGTCCAAGCATTACCTTAAGCGATACCACATCATTAGAGAGATTGTGGCTAGAGGAGATGTGAGAATAGAAAGAGTACCTACAGAGGACAACGTTGCAGATCCGTTGACAAAGCCTTTAACCCAGAGAGTACATGATCGTCATTTAACTTCTACTGGGATAAGTTTTAGAAACAATTGGCTTTAGTCCAAGTGGGAGTATGTTGGGGTTTAGTGTCCTATAGACAATTGTTCTAGGATACAAACTTAATGTAAATGAATTGTTCTTTATATCATTTGTTTTAATGAGATATATGTTTTATAACTATATAAAGGCAATCCCTTTTAAGCACTAAATAAAGTCTAATAAAAGGAAATCCGTAAGTTTATTTAAAGTGATTATAAAGTGTTCATACAAGCATGAAGTGAGACAAAACTTTATAATAAACTGATAAACTTAAAACCACCCCAAGTCAAGTGATATGTTTGGGATTGATATATCACTGTTGAGACTTGTATGTAACAATGTCTTCTGTCTGATAGAAAGCTGATCTCACAAGCTTCATATATACAGATATCTGGACAGTTACATAGATCCGATGAAAAGTTGTTCATTAGGATTGGGGATCCGATTTGAGATAACAGGATGGGTAGATTCATCCTTGTCACATGTTCATCTCATTGGTATTAATAGGTATAACTAATCCTCAGACTCAAAGGAATATTAATTGGTATTCTGGATTACGGAATGTGATGCTTTGACTCTGGTGTAACACGATCCTTAACAGAGATGACTCTGGGGTGTGAACAGTAGACATTGGGTATCACAGGAAGTGATTGCGGAATCGTTATATATTGGATTGAGCATTTATCACTCCCGATAAATGGGAGATACATCCAAGGATCGCTTGTGGAAGACTCGACTCTAAATCCTTGCAAGGTGATAGCTTAAGACTTGAAATACAGATTTCACTTAACCTATCTATTTGAGTTGACTCGGCCTGTACAAGTAAAACGAACGTCTCACTATATGTGACTTGACATCACCCATAGTCATAAGATTCAGTTCAAGGATGTAGTTGATAAAGGATCGAATTATACTGTAACTAATACGGAAATGTTAACGACAGAATCAACCTGTCTTCTTATAGCTCTGGGGGAATGATTACGGACTTGCTAATCACATACTCTGTACATCATTCCGTTATGCAAAGATTAAATATAATTCTTTGAAAATTAATTTAATAACGTTGCATACGGCTAGAAGCAATAAGAACCTAATGGGTCACACATAAGACTTGGAACCTAAAAGAGAGATGGATGTTAATTAATTGATAGAAGCCCAATTGAGCCCAATAAGGCCCATGGACTAAGGGGGGGTCGAAATTCATGTAGTGATATACATGAATAATTAATTTGATTTTGTCAAACCTAATTGGATTAGGATTATGAATTAAATTAATTAAGGGATAAATAAGTTAGGAGTTTTAATTAGATTATAATACTCCTATTATTATCCAATAAGGTTATTATTATTATCCTTAATATATTAGATATATAATGAGATAATAATTAGGAATTCTATTCCGAATTGAATTCCTATTCAGTAACCTAATTCTATCTAACTAGGGATTAGATACAAGAGATTATATATACCCCTCCCCTAGTGATTTTCGAAATCTCCAAGAGAGCAAGCCCTAGAGATTTTCGAAATCCACATAGTGCAAGAGAGAGAAAATTTCGACACCCCTAGTTCGAAGACGAGATTTTCTACGGCTTCCTTCCGATCAATTGATTTCATCTATTTCTTTTATCCTTGATGTTGTGTTGATTAGTTAGAGGCAATCTACTTTGGTTGCTATTCAACGGTTGATTCTAAATTAATCTTCCCGTGTTTTATTTCGTGTTTGGGAATTCGGAGAAGAGTTGTGGGCACTTCATTAACAACGGTAGATTGATTATCAAAAGGTAATTCTTCTTATCCCTCTTTATATGAAATAACGATTAACGGATCCTATGGTTAAATGGAAATAGGTTAAAAAATTTATATTTCCGCTGCTATACCTTAGCCTAATTTCCAACAGTTTCAAAAAACTTGTAAAGTTTGCCAGCTCCATCCATTTATTAAGTTCTGCTGACAATTGTCTATAGTCTTCAATATCGTAGCCCTCACTCTTGTGGAACTCACAGTACATACTATTGTGACGTCTCCTAGAGAATTCTAACTTCAGGGGATACTGAATGTGTTGTCTATTTCTCTCCACCCAGTAAAGAATTTCTTTTTTATGAGAATTTAAAGGAGCGAAGCTTCGGTGTGTGTGCTCTCGTGACCTTCAGAACTCTTTGCCCTTGTTGTTTCTAGATTCCCTTGGGTTGTTGACTAGTCCTAGCTTGTCCTTAAGTAAAGGATTTAGGCGATGTCCGTCTCATTTGATGAAATCTGTAGCTCGCGGCAATAAATTAGGGAATGTTTTTTGCCTCCTAGGAGTGAGCTCTTTGGATAAATCTTTGCTTCGGCAATTGGAAGTCATTGCTTCAACTGCTCCATCTACATACAAATGCTTAAAATTTGAATGGTTGTTCTTTGAAATCTCTCCACCCGCTCCTTAAGAGATTCACTAGGTTTCTGCACCAAATAATTCAAATCTTGCATAGTTCTACTTTCGAGAATGGATGTGATGGTATGTTCTTCAGATTCATTCGCCACTTGGTTGAATTTTCGGATGGGTGGTAGAAAAGAGTCTGCACATAAGCGCATAAGTTGTTGTAGTTGTTTCCAAAGCCCTATGATTTTTTTTAACATAAACAGTAGGATTTGTCATATCATTATAATATTTTAATAAGGGATATTTAAATCCTTGAGGCATCAGCTTTTCCATGATTTTTGTACACAAAAGAGTATCAACATTGGTAATCTTCGGTATTCATGAATCTGTTCCAACATCAACCATTGTATGTCGAAGCTCCTTTTGCATGAGGTTGTATACATCATCCTTAAGAGAAGTTGATTCATCCGTTTTGAGTTTTGCATCAGATATAGAGTTCCACCGATCCGTGGATCTTGGTAGCGAAGTAGAGATTTGGTAGAATCATAACGAAGACCTATATGTCTCTTTGGAAATCAGGAATTCTCAAGATGATGAGGCTGTTTTGGAGGTGTCTATGAGTAATGACGTCTTCAGCATACATGAGGTCCTCTTTTAGATCGCCCTCTGCCAATACCGTGTTGAGATTCTTCTAACCCATTTCTTTTTCGAGGGCAAGTACAGACGATGTGATGTTTGGTAGAACAGGTGATGGAATCATGTTTGTTTACCTCATTTTCCTTCTTAAGCTCCGCTCGCACCATCTCCATCTGTATGGCTTGTTGAGCTCGAAGAATAGTCATGGATTTTGGGATAGAGCCTATGTTGTATATAAGCTTCTTCATAATTTCATTTGTGAATTGACGTTGCTCATGACCAAACCGTTAAAGAAGAGTCAGAGTATGGCGTCCCTACTTTAATTCTTAAGTCACTAAAGATATTGAGATTTAGTATAATGACTAGAAAACATAGTGATGAAGAAGTTGTTGTGTACCTTATATCTTTGAGATGGCTATTTATAGCGATAATAGAAGAGTATCCTATATATGGGTAGGTTTCTACATGACAATGCTTCATTGGCCCCCGTATTCATACGCTTTTTCACTTGTTTCCTCATTCCGTAAGTTACAACATGTTTTGGGGAACATGGGCATATATGTTAGATCGTCCTTGTGATTAGAACACATGTTCTTCACTGTTATGCCTTTTGAGTAAGGGCTTCCTTATTGGTCCGCATGCCAGCTCGCATAGAGGTAACGAAAAGGAATCCAAAAAGGGAAACAATGATAAATGAATGGAATAACCATGAATTTCCTTGTCTGTTTGAATCGGTTCCGGAAAGAGAATGTAGTACCCCGTGATTCCCTTTTTTACTGTTTAGTTCAAATGAGAAATCAACTTGTTTTCATACTCTATCCAGTCTTCACCCCCTCCATTGCAGAAAAATCAAAGGTTAGTATCAATAATGAAGCTTAACTTAAATTTCACGTATAAAAAAATCACCAAAAGCGTGAAATTAAAAAGAGCCTTTCAACCACCATAAAAAAATATATATATTCGAATAATTTTTTTATAGAAATGGACAGTGACAAAAATTGAGAACTCCACGTTGCAACAAAATAAAATAGTTACTAAATATCCACCATTTACTTTCAAGATTCGCTTAAAGTAAATTTACCATTTCCAAAAAATTAAGACATAAAACAAAGCCTACGAAATTTGTCTAACGATGAAGCACCTATAACAATTGAATTTGGTTGGACAAATTCACAAATTAAACAGAGGCAAACCACCTAAAGTAATCGAATTGATAAACCATCACCTACTGAAATGGAGGAGGAGGAGGAGAAGGAAAGAAATGGAGGAAGAGAGAGAGAGGATTGACCAGCAGCATCAGGAATGATCGCCGAAAAAGAACGAGCCAGCATGGAAGGATGGACGAAGGAGAGTATCACTGGAGATGAGATTGGGGCTGGAGAATACTGTAAACATGCAAATGGATGGAGAAGGAATACAAAACCCAAGGGAATTGAGGGTAATGAGTTTAGAAGGCTTTAGAGTTTACCCAAAACTAAAAGTGGGTAAAACATTTGATTGAATTAATTTTTCCTCTCATTGTTCCTTCTTCTTCTCAGATCCCGCCATTGTCGCTACCGCCACCATCACCGTCACTTTTTCAGGTCTACTTATCTTCCTTCTTCCTTATCCCATTTATATTTTAGTATTTAAGATTTACCTTTTTTTTTTGTTAGTTTGAAATATATATACTTTCTTGAACTTCTTTTTCTGTGAGATCTACACCTTTTAGCTATATTCCTTTCTTTTATTCTTTTTTTCGGTCTCAGAAAGATCGGAAAATGTTCATTTTGTCCGTAGATCTATAGATATAGGTGATTGCAAAAACAGAAAGTACTCATATCCGAATGTCCGAAAGAGCCTAAATGATGAAACATGGATTAGAAGGGTTTTTCAACAGGATTCGACTTACGAGAAGGATATGATTTCTATGTTTGTTTTATTTATACCTTTTATGAGTTTTAATACTTTTTATATTTTTTTTGTATTGCTATTTATAGTCTATTTTCTTCCATTTGTGGATCTTCTATTGGTTATAGCCTGAGGTTTTATTCATTTTTATTTTCGTGCTATATTTATAATGTATAAGTTAATAGAATGATATATGACATTGTTATAAAAGAAATGTTTGATTGAATGGTTGAAACAAACACTGACAAAGGAATCATTTCTCGTCATTCTTTACTTTTTTTCTAAAAACCCCGACTAAACTCACTCCGTAAAATTCTCTAAAAAAACATTTATATTCGCTACCAAACTACATTGATAATTTTAATTCCCCACTATAATCTAAAAGCTAGTGAACTCCACAAGGTGATTTCTTTTGACCATCTTGATTCTTGTATTGAAATATAATTCCCATCTAAAATTATAAAGTGAAGATCCCTCTTGTCAATATTTGACATAAGCATAATACATCATTTGCTCCCTCAATTTGTTCAAAAACTTAGAAAGTTTGATTGACTCTCTGAACTTTCAAAGTATCCCGATAGCTTCCTCAACTTATATAAAATGTTCAGTTAGCCCTTTGAACTTGCGCAAACTGTAATCAATTGATCACTTGGTCCCAAAAAAGTAAGTTAAATGCGGAAGATGTATTTTACGAGTCTTAAAAAAAGTAAAACGACCAAAATCGGAGTATACAGTTCTAATATTAGAGAGGACATGTTGTATAGTTGAGCAAGCAATAACTTCATTTTTAATCTATTTTTTAATTATGTAATAACATTCTAAGATGCGTGGAATACATCTTCTGCATTTAACTTACTTTTTTACAACCGAGTGATCAATTGATTATATTTTACGCAAGTTCATGGAGCTAACTGAACATTTTATACAAGTTGAGGATGTTATTGGGACACTTTAAAAATTTAGGGGGTTAATCATGCTTTTTGAACAAGTTCAGGACAAATGATGTATTAAGCCGCATTCAATAGTTGTCCAATGCAATCATATAAACATAAACTCCGGTCATCTATTCTTATTCCAAACGCCTAATACATCACCAGCTCCCTGAACTTGTCCAAAATAATAGAATGGTTCTCTGAACTTTGCAAGTGTCTCACTAATTCCCTAAACTTGCTTATTTCATATCAACAGCTCCCTAAACTTGTCCATAAAAGTATATTAGCTCCCTGAATTTTGCAAGTATCTCACAAACTCCTCAAACTTAGTTATTATGTAACAACTAAATACAAAACCATAATATTAACTCTCGATCCTCATCCATTCAATCTCTCAAACCTGCAACACTAAGATGGCGTTTGATAAAACTTAAAATTAAGTTCTAAAAAAATAAGCACTGAATTTTAAGTGTTGAATATTATAAACGCTGAAAATATTAAATGATATAATTGTTTGATAAATACGAAAAATAAATACTGAATTTAAAAATATTAGTTAATAATGTTTAACTTAAAATTTTAAGTTAAATTTTTTTACTTACCATAATAATTGATTATGTGACTTAACTGAAATATTTAAGTTGTGCTATCAAATAAGTTTAAAATCAATAAACACGCCTTGTTTGATAAAACACTTAATTGCTTAAATTAAAATGTTAAACACTTATTTAATTTAAGTACGTTTGATAACGATTGTTTCTCCACCACTTAAATTGGTTAATTAAGTTAAAAATCACTTATTTTGATAAGTCAAAATATTTAACTTAACGTTTTAAGTTAAACATTATCTACTAATATTTTTATAAAAGTTATAGCATTCAATATTTTCAGCACTTATAATATTCAACACTTAAAATTCAGTACTTATTTTTTTAGCACTTAATTTTCAGTTTTATCAAACAGCACCTTAATGTATTAATTTTAAGTGCTGAAAGCCGTTATCAAACAGGGCCTAACTCTTATAATATATTGAAAGGTAGGAGAAGCAAAAAAATTGCCTCTCGAATAAATGAAGATATATTTTTAAAATTTAGGTTTAATAAGTTTTTATATTTAGTTATTACAGAATAAGCAAATATAAAGAGTTGGTGAGACACTTGTAAAGTTCAGAGAACTAATCTATTTTATGGACAAGTTTAGAGAGTTGGTGAGACACTTGTAAAGTTGAGAGAGCCAATCCTGGTGATGTATCAGGGCTTTTCCAAAACTATAGAGAAATTGTTTCCCACTTTTGCACACGTGTGAACTCCTACCAAAATAAAACATATAGATATATATATAAATTGTATACATGTAGTTTACATATCAAATTGCTTATTCCAATTCTTCTACTTTCTCTCTCCCTCTCATACATTTATTCAACAAATAATTAAATGAGCATATACCTATACATAGACTTGATGCTGCATTTGATTTGAAGGCCTTCAACTTGAATATGTTTCACAAAGCCATCAAATAGTCACACACACTAAGGCATACCAGCTTCCAACTTGAAAATAAAATAAAATAAAAAACAAAAACTAGTGCATCTCTAATCGGTCCATTATTGCCACTGAAGAAGGATCACTAGCAACAACTCTGTACTCATCTTCCTCATCATTTTCTCTATCATCTTCTTCTTCTTGATTCTGATCAGCATTTTCGCTTTCACAGTCCTCTGTTGTTACGGATTCCTGTCGCTGTCGTTCTTCTTGCCCACCCATCATATGCATTAGAAGTTCTTCAGGCTTCAACTCTTTTCCTGAATTATCAAGCTTCCTTGTCTTCTTCTCTCTATATAGAGCATCAAGCTGGTGGAAATAGGGGCATGTCTTTGCATCATCCGGCCTCCTTTTATTGTTTTCTCTAACTCTCTTGAAGTACTTGTTCATATTTTCCCACTTCTCCTTACACCTCTTTGAACTCCTATTGTAACCATGCTTCTTCATTGCTGCAGAAACCTCCTCCCACAAAGGTCCTTTAGGCCCATTGTCTTGATATTGCATATCAAGATTAGTTCTTAGCTTAATTAAAGTTTCTATCTCTTCTTTAGGCCACCTTGATGAGCTCATATTAACAAAACTCTCAAGGTTATTATTTTCCTTTTCCTGTTCCTTCACTACTTTCTCTACAGGAACTATTTGTTGCTCTGCCATTTGCGCAGGAAATACTTGATTCTCAGGCAATTGCACTGAGCTATTTTGCTCCGACAACTTCTGTAAAAAGGATAAAACAGCTGCATCTTTCGCTGCCGCAATTGATCTTTCTTCGAGCAACAGTTCACGTTCTTTCTTAATCCTATCTAATTCTTGCATCTTCCATGCTTCCTCTCTTGCCATCCTATCTTGCTCGCACTTCTCTATCGCATCTAGAAACTTCTTCTGCAAACTCTCTTGTTTCTCAATAACTTCTTTCATCAACCTCTCAAAAAATTGGGTTAATTTCCTTTTCTTCTTCCTTGTTCCTTCTGATTCTTCGCTCGAAGAAGAGGTTGCTGAAGTAGAGGGATTATCAGTGAAATTTACACTAGGAGTATGGATAGAAGTTGGAACAGCATTTATAACAACATTAGCCGGGTTTACTGTGGCTGCAGCCATGGGAATCGAAACTTTATCCGGCGAAAAAGAAGATAACAATCCCTGGTTGCTATCTAGAGCTTCTAATTGTTCAAAAAACCTATAGGATTTTCCATTAACCTTTCCGGATCTACCTTCTTTTGTTCTTCTATGGTACTTGTAAACATTCTCAAACTTTTCTTTGCATTTCTTGGCACTTCGATTATATCCAAGTTCACTCAATTTCCTGATAGCAACAATTACAATTAAAAATTTGAAAAACAAACACTATCCAATTAGTTTACTTGAATTCTTCAACCTTTCAATTAACCAATTAGCAATATCCAACATAAATTAAACAACCAAACAAGCAAATACATACAATGATTGGAAGCTAACAAAAATCACTATCAAAAGTCGATGCACATAAAGTCAGCAAACAATCTGAAAACAACACCACACAAAAAGCATAAGTTGCTCTTCGTTTACAAAAATTAACTATTAAAGGTGGGAATTGAAGGAACCAATTCAATTTTAAACAATTTTCCAGGTTAGAAACGGGGGGAGAGATGTTTGCTTCTTCCTCTAGCAAATTTGATGGAGAAAACTCAGAGAAGAAAAATGAAGAAAACTAACCTGGAAACCTCTTCCCAAAGAGGAGCCTTAAGTCCGGCTTCTCTGAAAGCAGTATCCATCTCAGACCTTATCTCTAACAAAGCCAAAGTCTCTTGGCGAGGCCATCGGTTACCAATTGAAAACCGGTCACCTTCTTCAGGCTTGAATCTGTCATCTTCTCCGAGACGACTGCTGTTGGCGGTGGCGGTAGCCGGCGAAGTAGAAATTTCCATGAGCAGGAAAAGTTACCGCTAAGAAAATTTAGGGATAAGGAAGGTGAAATAATAGCTAGGGTTTGGGTTAAATTCAAGGTACTTGTTTTTCTTTCTACTAGTAGTAGGATAGTAGAAGATTTGGTAAGTTAAATAAATATAAGGAGGTGAATTAGGGGAGGCGTAATCAAGTGGGTGGAAAGTACAGCTGCTATTCCTGACGTGTCCAAATTCTATTGGTTGTCGACGGGTGTAGATTGGATTCTTTGCTTGTGTGGGTGAAAAATTATTGACCTTTGGGTCAAGATAAGTGGCTTTTCAACATTAAATTTAAAATGTGGGTGTGGTGAAAAGATTAAAAAAACAAAAAATTTGAATAGGCGATAATCTAAGTGGTAAAAAGTTTTTCACCGTGTCTATCCAAAAAAAAAAGTTTTCACCAGACGCCTTCAAATCCTGGTTGACGTAACGCACACCAAAAAAAATCATTGAGAATAGAAATGGTGATAATTGTATAACTTTTTTTTATATCAATTAATTATTTTTACTACGCTAAGTAAAAATAAAATCTTATTAATGAAAGTCAGTTTACAGAGTAAACTTCAGGAGGTTGTAATATCAGTCCTACTTAAAGTAGGCAGCTTGAACAACTCATGACTACACTATTCTTAGAACCGCTAATAAAATTGACATTAACGTTGTTTAAAGAACTTAACATTGGTTTGCACTCTTCTAATATAAAATCATAAGATCTAAAAGGTCATTTTCTATGATGATTAACTACCGTATCAGCATTCGATTCAATCTTCATCCTCTCAAATTTTTATTTTTTAACCAATTCAGCGTTTTCCTTATAGCCAATGTTTCTCCATCTTTGACTTGATAGTTGCCTGGGAGAAGATTAGAAAACGCACCACAAAACTGACCTTCAATATAGCGAAGCCAACCCCAACCCCTAAAAACCAGAGCCCGGAATCAGGAAAGCATCAACATTTAACCTGGGAACCTGGGGAGGCGGTCTGCACCATCTATGTGCTAATGAATTTTGTGTCAAACCATTTATGTCATTATGCAATGTTTGTGCATCCTTCTTGTCATTCCTTCAAACCCAGACAAATCATTTGGAAAACTACTCTTGGAAACATCTTAACATTATTCCAAATGTAATTGTTTTTACCTATCCAAATACCTCATATGACCATAGCCCAAACACAAATAAAATCAACAGACAGTGTATTAAAAATAAAGCTCACCTACTCTTTGAAGAAGTGACCTCTCCAGTTTAGAAATCTTTTTGTTCCTGCAATCTGCTAAACTCGAATGGAAATGTTGCAGCCATATAAAACATGCATAAAACCCTCCTCAGTCGAACCACATGATGAACAAATAAGACTTAAATCCACATATCTCTTAGTTAAATTACCAGCAAATGGGATAACATTACGACATGCTCTCCAAATAAGATTTCTCACCTTCGAGTAAACTTTGAGCTGCCAGATTTTCTTCCACAAACTACTCACAGTATCAACTGGAATATTGCAAAGCCTCTTATAAGCACTCCACAGACAGGATAGTTTTCACCATGTTCGAAACACCAGAACCAATATCCTGCAATAAATTTTGAGAAATAGAAATACTAAATATATAATTTTGATCTTTCGAATTGAAAAGATCATGAACAATATCTATACCCCATCGTCTCTCACCCGCAGCAAAGAGAGAATTGACAGGAGCAGCAGCAATAGGATCTTGCAACACAAAAGTTGGGACTCCAAGAGCAGCTTCGATCATTGTGGTATCGCAAATCGAAAATATCACTTCAATAGTTAAGCTAGGATGAATAGTGAACACTTCTTACTACAAGTTTTGAAAAAAGGAGGTAACTATGTCTCTAACAACTGAACATCCCAAACTCGGACACCATTCTGATCTTTTAAGCCTTCTATCTTATTCCTTCGACGACGAATACAAGTATAAATATAAGAGTCATGAGCAATTTTACCTCTAACGTTGGAAGCCAATAGCAATTTTACCTTTAACATTGATAAATTGGATCAATTTTAGACACTATTATAAAACACAAATATTTTGTTCTTTATTCTCCACTAATTACATATCAGTTAGTTCTAAACAAAAATTCATGTTTTTTTATAATTTAACAATAGAATTGAAAATTAATATTTATAAATTCAGTGGATTTTTTATTTTTTTGTACAATTCGTACAAAATACAGTATTTTTTTTCACATCTTAACATATGTTTGTGATTTGTTACTGATAAAATGGCGCACTTGTGAAGTGTAGATACCAAGATTTATGACCGAGAAGACAGTTTGATGAATTATTTCTCAAATTGATCAAATTTATCAACGTTAAAAGTAAAATTGATTTTAGCTTCTAATGTTAGGACTAAAATTACACTATTTTAGATGTTATTGGTAAAATTACTCCTGACTCAATATATTAAAGATATTTTTACCCTTTAACCCTACTTTATATCATTAATTTTAATTATTGACAAAATGTATCATAAGGAAAGTTGTAGAGATAAGTTTGAACGTCAAAATTGATTAAACAACGAAATTGAACAAGTTTAAAAAGGTAAAAGTAAAGGAATTGACGAAAAATTTGTAATTATGATATGCTCGAGTGGAAAATTGGTGTACGTAATCCCAATCATTGATATCTTTTCACATTGCATTGCTTGATTATTTAAATTAAAGTTAACCAACATTTTACAATTGCCATCTCTACAACATCCCATGACCATAAATGGGGCCTATTTATTTTTTTTTATTTTTATTTTTTGTTTCTGATTCTAATACATACAGCACAAGTTCTTTGTGCCTCCAAAACTAATTAAAAGTGATACCATTAACCTTTTTCAACTTTATTTAGGGCTTAATACATCATTTGCCCCCTCAACTTTTTCAAAATAGTTAATTGGCCCCCTGAACTTTCAAAGTGTCTCGAAACTTACATAAAATGTTTAGTTAACCCCCTGAACTTGCGTAAAACGTAATCAATTGATCACTCGGTTGCAAAAAGGTAAGTTAAATCCGAAAAATGTATTGCACGCGTCTTAAAAAAAGTAAAACAATCAAGATCGGAATATTGCGGTTGTAATATTAGAGAATACAAGGTTTATAGTTGAGCAAGTAATAACTTCATTTTTACTCTATTCTTGAATTATGTAATAACATTCTAAGACACGTGGAATATATCTTCCGCATTTAACTTACTATTTTACAACCGAGTGATCAATTGATTACGTTTTATACAAGTTCAGGGGGCTAACTGAATATTTTATACAAGTTCAGGGGATATCAAGACACTTTGAAAGTTTAGAGGGCCAATCAATCATTTTGGACAAGTTCAGGGGGCAAATGATGTATTAAGCCTTTATTTAGGCTACTAAACTTTACTTGTGATAACATCGAGATATTATCTATGGGATCAAAGAGGATATTTACCAAAACGACTGCGTATTCAGACGATCCGGAAAGCAATGGCGTATCAAGCAAGCCATCTGAGTGGCGGATCACATAGATTCTGCCACACGCCATCCGTAGTCAAACCTACAAGAGACCCGTCATCATGCCTCGATCCGCCCGTCAAACGGTTAAGCTGATTCTCAATAAAGGCAACTAATAACCCATTAATGAGCTAACGGTCATACTTGAATGAGATCAGTAACCGCCATTAATGAGGTATTAATGGAGACTCTCTAGTTACTAGGAGTTACGACTACATGACTATAAATAGCTTGTATCCCAAGCTATTGAGGTACACACATTCTCGCTCTCCTAAACCCTACTTTGTCAATACAGTTTATTCTCTTACTATATACTGACTTTGGCATCGGAGCTTCCCTCCGTCGAACCCAACGACGCCCCCCGTAGGGAAGGAATCCGGTCGAAAGTTCATCACCAGTTACCAATTGGTGCGGTGATCATGGAAGTTCTAATCTTAAAAGGACTCAGTTCACAACCCAAATATGGCAAGTGGGGGATCTAACCCCTCAACTGGAGCTACAGTACCACCCGTGCCACCATTAATTAATCCCACTACAAATGTTGGTCGCATTGATCCCAATGCACGAACCGTCCATGACGAAAGGGACATGTCGCCAGAATCATTTTGGGAGATTTGCGCAGGTACCGTAGGGAGAGAACATGGACCCATTATGGAAGGTCGATTGAGGGCCTATCTAGAGAACCAGGATGTAGGTGGACCCACGACAGGAACTATTCCCTCGCTGAATCGTCGTCAACTGCCAAGACCGACCCTATCACAATGGCAAAACGCCTATGTTGGACCCAATGCTTACCGTGATTCGTCACTCTTTCTCTCTCAACCTGTGGATTCAACAATTGTTAATCCAGAGCTTGCTAGTATCCTGCCAATAAACCGAATGTTATTTTCCGATATACCAGAGGGAAGTCGTAGGAATGATCAACCTCCTCCGAGGAACACAACAAACACAGGGATCACTATTGGCGGACCTCAAGCTCCTCCAGTACAAACCGGAACGTTGGCGGATCGAAATAACACGGTATTGGATCAACCAGAAGGTGGACGCGATGGTCACAGACATAAGAGATGAACCAGGACATATAGGAAGGGACAGTCCCAATCTCGTTCTCACTATAGACGCCGAACTAGATCCTCCCGACGTGGAGGGTCGCCCCCACCTCTTGAGCGGATGGAGAACGAATGTCGGGCTGAGTCGCCTCACCAAGTCATTCAACACCCGCCACCAAATCAAGGAGGAGGCGGACGGTCTCCACCAAGAGGGCGGGGCGGTGGCGGAAGAAGGTCACCATCAGATCCTTCATCAAAATCCAGCTCCTCTTCCTTGCAACGAAGCAGGTCTCATAGTAGGAGACGCCCCAGAAGGGATCAAGGTTCTATTGCAGATCAGATCAGGGCAAAGATACGCAGACAGGATGAGGAGAATGCTAGGCACAATCCATTCACCAACCGAGAATCGCCCTTCACTACGTGGATTGAAGCCGAAGAAACTGATAGGCATTTTAAGATCCCGAACATACCAGTCTACTCCGGCGAGGATAATCCCGAAGCCCATGCAAGGAAGTATCGCATGTTGCTTGGTCTTAACTGTGCAAGTGAAGCAGTGTTGTGCCGGATGTTTATCACCACGCTAAAAGGTCCAGCATACGATTGGTTCCAATCTCTCCCCCCCCCCCCCCCCCCCGGGATCGATAGATAGCTGGGACCAGTTGAGTAGGGAGTTTTGCGCAAAGTTTGATGGATTCATTCCGCCGGTGGTAAAATCGCGAAAGCTCTTCGAGCTAAAGCAAAAAGAAAATGAGTCATTTCGGGAGTATGTCGACAACTTCATTAAGTTATGCATTCGCATTATAGATGTGGATCTCTCCATGGCTGTAGAAGCAGTAGTAAAAAACACAACTTGCAAGAGTTTGCAGGTGGATCTAATTAGGAACAAACCAAAGACTATGGCGGAACAGATGGAAACGTGTAAGGATTTCATGGAGGTTGATGACATCCGAAGAGAGTCGGCGTCTCCTCCAAAAAGAGGGAAAGGCGAATCCCGAAGGCGGGATAATGAAAAAGAAAAGCCCTCTGACTCATCCTCCCGAAATAGGCGAAGGGGCTCTAGGAACAAATCAGCATATACGCCATCGTTTACGCCATTAAACGCCTCCAAAAGTGAAGTGCTAATGTGGATAGAAAACAGCAAACACAAACGGAGCATTTCATACCCCGAACCAAAAGGGGGAGAGTACACCAATACGGGGAGAAACCCCAATAATTATTGCAAGTATCACAAGAGGAACGGCCATGAAACAGATGCATGCTGGGAGCTGGCTAGGGAGATTGAAAGGCTTATCGAGAGAGGAAAACTGGATAGGTTCGTCCAGAACGACAAGAAGGGAGATGACGATAAACCAAGAGATGAGCCAAAGAAGAAAGCTAAATGGGTTATTAATGTTATTGCTGGCGGACCAGGGTATCAACCTACACTAAAGAAGGCAAAAACCATCGCTCTAGATAGAGCATCACTCAACCGCCCCTTTGCAGATGTTGGTCCAGCCATCCCCCCACATGCAGACGCTCTCGTCATCACTATGATGGTGGAAGGATGGGAAATGAAGAGAGTAATGATAGACACTGGCAGTTCGTGCAATGTCATCACTAGGGGAGCATTCGCCAAACTCAAGGTGGATCCTATTCAGGTAGAGACCACCATCGTAGACATCCCGGGAGTAACAGGTCACACAATCCAGACAAAGGGACAAGTGACATTAGAATGCGAATTAGTAGATGAAGATGAGGTATGGACGAGAGATCTGGAGTTCTCCATCATGGACGATCAATTGGCATACAACATCATCTTAGGTCAACCTTTTATCTCAGAGGTGGTGGCTCTCATATCGATACGCCATTTGACGATGTACATCCCTACTTCCAAGGGAGGCGTGATGATCAAGGGTAACCATAAGGTTTCTCAGGAGACATACTCTGCATCCTTATCAATTCGCCCTCAGTCCAAGGATGACGAAGAAGATGAGCTTGTTACGACGGCCCTTGGAGATACAGAAATGTTCCTCATTGCAGATGGTAAGCAAGTACGGATCGCCAAAGGACTAAGAGTTGAGATTAAGGAGGATGTTATGAAAGTTCTTCGCGAATCGGAAGACATGTTCGCATGGAAGGATGAGATCCTCACAGGGGTCAGTCCAGATGTGATCACTCATAAGCTCAATATCGCCGAAGACACAGTCCCAGTGGCTCAGAAGAGAAGGAATCATGGGCCAGAGAGACAGAAATTGATAGAGGAAGAGATATTTAAACTGAAAAAGGCAGACGCCATCGAGGAAGTTATTTACACGCAATGGCTGGCGAATGTAGTCCTGGTTAAAAAGGCAGGCGGATCATACCGCATGTGTATCGATTTCACAGAGCTTAATAAGGCTTGTCCCAAAGACAACTACCCTTTGCCTTGCATTGATATTCTAGTTGACGGAACCGTAGGACATGCAGTATATTCCTTCACAGATGTGAAGTCGAGTTATCACCAGATCCTCATGGAGCCATCAGACAGGATCAAAACTTCCTTTGTAACTCACCAGGCGACTTATTGCTTCAAAGTCATGCCTTTTGGGCTTAAGAACGCTGGAGCTACTTACCAGCGGATGATGAACAAAATATTCGAAGGAAGAAAATGTGACAACTTCTCAGTTTATGTGGATGACATGATCATTAAAAGCACAACCATGGAGAGGCATGAAAAGGACATAAGGGAAGTCTTAGGAGTCCTTCGTCATCACAACATCAAGCTAAATCCTGAGAAGTGTACTTTTGGGGCAACTTATGGAAAATTCCTGAGATACATGATCAGCCAGAAAGGACAAAGTCCCAATCCAGATAAAATCAAAGCTGTACTGGATATGAAGGCGCCACAAAATGTCAGAGAGGTGCAACGCCTTAATGGGCGGATCATAGCACTTGGTCGATTCATCTCATGCTCCACTCGTAGATGCCAACCTTTTCATGAAGTGATCAAAAAACAAAAAGCATTCGAGTGGAATGAAGATTGTAAGCAGGCCTTCGAAGGGATCAAACGCTTCCTCTCAGAACCGCCTCTAATGAGCAGACCTTTGGAAGGTGAGAATCTATACATGTATGTTTCTGTTACTGATAAAGCAGTTTGCACAGTCATGATAAGGGAATAAGACGGCCAACAATATCTGATCTACTATGTAAGCAAAGTCCTAAAAGATGCCGAAACCCGGTATTCAAGATTGGACAAGATGGCTTTGGCTGTGGTCACCACTTCAATTCGCCTAAGACCTTATTTTTAAGCACACACATTCATCATTCGCACGAACATACCCATGAGGAAGGTATTACAAAAGCCGAAAACTTCAAGGAGGCTGATGGAGTGGGCGATCCGCCTGGGCGAGTTTGATGTTCGGTATGAAGGCAGATCCGCCTTGAAAAGCCAAGTCTTGGCAGACTTTGTAAATGAATTCACCGAAGAGGGCATAAACCTTCCCAAACCAAAAGTGGAGGAATGGACGATGTACACGGATGGTGCTTCTTCAGCGGAAGGTGCAGGAATAGGCGTAATAATCAAGGGACCTCACTACATCAAGTTACATTATGCTGCGAAGTTAGAGTTCCCTGCAACGAATAATGCCGCAGAATATGAAGCCTTGATATTGGGGCTACGCCTGCTGAAGGAGATCAGCTAGAGCAAGTTGTGATCTACAGCGACTCTAAGCTAATGATCAATCAGGTGATCAAACACTTTGATGTAAAAGATGAAACTCTGGTCAAATATATAGAGGAGGTCAAAAAGCTATTAAACCATCTGGAAATCAAAGAAACCAAGTGGGAGCTAGTTCACGTATTGCGAGGATCAAACACAGAAGCGGATCACTTGGCTAAGCTGGCTTCAAGCAAAGATCAGTGGGCGGACCTGCAGTGCCCATTCGAGGTGAAAGTCAGACCGACATTCGCCCCAGAAGTCATAGCTCTTCTTACGCCCACCGTGGGAGATTGGAGATCGCCGATCCAGCAGTATCTCACAAATGGGACTTTGCCTCAAGACAAAGAAGAAGTCAGACGGACGGTAAGAAAAGTGGCATACTTCTCTATGATAAATGACCAATTGTACAGGAAATCTTTTGGACACCCCTGGTTGAAATATGTTATGATGGAAGAAGGACAAGAGATCCTCAAAGAATTACATGAAGGCGCTTGCGGAGCCCATGAAGCATCCGCCTCCATTCTGAAAAAGTCCAGGTTATCCGGATTTTATTGGCCTACGACGAAACTTGATGCACAGAAGCTGGTAGAGACGTGTCATAATTGCCAAATCCATGCAAACGAGTCCCACACGGCTAAACACCTACAAAAGCCTATTATCGAAGGACAAACTTTTTCCATCTGGGGAATCGACATTGTCGGTCCTTTTCCTCCTACCAAGAGAGAAAGGAAATATCTGATAGTAGCCGTGGATCACTTCACGGAGTGGGTTGAGGCTGAAGCTGTCTCCTCCATAAACGCAGAACAGATGGTTGAATTTGTAAGGGATAATATCGTAGGAAGATTCGAAGTTCCTCACATGATTATCACCGACAATGGGACACAGTTCAATTGTGGAGAGTTCAAGGCATTCTGCAAAATCCAAGGCATTCAGAACAGGTTCGCCTCTGTTTACTACCCCCAATCCAACGGGATGACTGAAGTTACAAATCAGACAATTGTCAAAGGCATAAAAAAGAGATTGGGCGAGCATAATAAAAAAAATGGGCGGATTAGCTTATGAGTGTCTTATGGGCATATAGGACCACACCACAGACAGCAACAGGTGAATCGCCATTCGCCCTCTCCTATGGCGTAGAAGCTGTGATCCCCGTAGAGATTCAAGTTCCTAGCGACAGAATTTTGTTTTATTGCGAGGACAAGAACAAACAAAGGTTGAGGGAAAGCCTCGATCAACTGGAGGCGAAAAGGGAGAAAGCGTATGCACGAATGGCCGCCTACAAACAAAGGATCGCAGCCTACCATGACAGACACGTCAAGCTCGTGGATCTGAACCCAGGAGATCTAGTGCTCCAAAAGGCGGACAAAATTCAATCCACAGAGGGCAAAGGAAAGTAGGGAATCACCTAGATGGGACCATACAAGATAGTCACCAAAATTGGACCCGCCACTTTCAAGATCCAAGATATGGAGGGGAACACACTGCCGCAGACGTGGAATATTCAGAACCTCCGCAAGTATTTCGCCAGAGAGTAAAATGTAACCAAGGTCTTGAGTGCTCTTTTTCCTTTAGTAAGGTTTTATCCCACGTGGTTTTTCTTATTAAAGGTTTTAATGAGGCTCACACATAAGACCAATTTGCTGTAATAAGGCGAATCGTCATTCAATAAAGAGAAATTTTCATCTTATAAATTCTTTCTTAAGTATTTTCTTGCAGCAATATAAATATTCCAGATTCAAAAAGGGGGAGGCAACAAAACACATTCCCATGGTAAAATAATGTCACTATGGCATGACTACCTTCTCCTCAAAGATAGGAGAACAAATAAATCTCAGCGGCGGATCAATTTACCTCAAAGATAGGAAATAATTGATCACCGTCAGAGGTAGAGTTAAAATATTTCTCAGACGTGAGATCTTTACACTCTCAAATACTCTTCCCAAAGAAGAATTTCAAGACCTGGCGGCGAATCGATTCACCTCAAAGATAGGAAGCAAATCGATCGCCTAAGGCAGCTTAACTTCCTCAAAAGGAATAAAAAGCTTCAAAGCCTTCAAAAAGGCTCACACCCCAAGGTATGGCTGGCCACCTACCTTGAACCAACAAAATAAGTCCTAAAACCTAGAAATTTACTTGCTGAAAGATATAAAGCATAAGGTAAAGTTAATGGTTGAAAAATGATTAATCAAAAAATAACAATTGTACTTAGTTACATTCACAAATGAACTAAACGTTTATAGCGGCATCCTCCTTAGTGTCTTTCTCTAAAGATGCACTCTCTGGAGGAACCTCATTCTCCATGACGACAATTCCCCCCTGAGGAGCCGTACAATCAATCACCGCGTCATTCGCTTTGTCACCCACCTCTTTGGATGCTTCGCTGAGATCATCCAATTCAAGGTCGACAACAGGCTTGCTCTCCTCGCCTGACCCGTTCCGCTCCTTCCGAATTTGATCGCGGATGAAATCCTTAACGTTCGGTATCCTGTCATACCTAATGCAATCCTCAACCTCAGGGACCATGTATTCTGGATCCACAAAATCAATTTCGGGGTAGGTAAGCTTAACATAGGCCATGATCCGCTCGCCGTAGTAATAAACATGGTTACCCGCCATAATCTCCAAGTTCGATAGGGCAGCTTTATGGTTCTTAGCATCCTCCTCCATCTTCTCCTTCAGGCTGAGGATCTCCGCGTCCTTGCTTTCATTAAGGGCAATGGCGGCAGCAGCATTTGCACTGGCAACAACAACTTCTTTCTCCAGCCTTTTTATGGTGGCTTTATCCGCCACCCCTTGAAGTAGATCCGCCTCCATAGCTGATGCCCCTCACGGCTTTCGGTACCGCAAGGCTCACTAAGGGATAAGTGTACCCCGTCGTTATCAAGTAATAAAATCTGGACAAGTCCAGGTATCGAATCCACAGGATTTATTCCTGCAAGTATCGAGCTACTTGGTCTTAGGTGTTATCTAGGCTTTGGGGGGTTTTGAGTTTGGTTTGATTAAGTTAATCTACTCCTAGTTGAATTATGCTACTCCTAGCTAAGTTATACTAATTTGACTAAGTTATTCTACTCCTAATTAAGTTATTCTACTTTTAATTAAGTTAAACTACTCCTAGGTGATCTTTCACTAATGCAATTACCCGAAGGAACATGGTATGAATGATAATAATGAAGATAGGTTATTAGGTCAATAGATTAAAAACCTAATCTAAGTCATTTGTATTCAAGGCGATTAACCCTACTTACCCTCCTGAAGTCCCTAGTGCGTGATTCCCTTGTAAGGCTGAAAATAGGTCTAAGGCTCAGCAATTTGGGCTTAATCAACTAAGAGGTCGTCAATCTCCTAGGCTCTGACTAGGTTAGATTCAGCTCGCAATATGTGCCTACTAGATTTTGGGGCTTTTGAATGAGTTAAACCAATTGAATAAAGCGTAAGACAAAGATTAAACAAATAATCATAGAACAAAATAAGAGCTAAAATATTATTAAAGGTGAAGAATATTGTCACAGGATACAATTAGCCTAGGATTCATAGACTGTATCAAAGGGTACAAACATAATTAGATGAAAGGAGATAAGAAAATCCCTTTCAGGGAACCTGTCTACCCTGCAGCCGGCTTCCTAGGTCTTAAGGACGGACCTTGAATAATCCTCGGTGGACGGAGCTTCGAAGGTGCTTCAATGGAGGTTGAAGGAGATGGAGGAGGTGGAGAGGATTCTTCAAGGGTGAAGGCTAAAGTAATTACAAGAATGAAAGATGATTATTTTACAATTGGAAATTCCTATTTATAGACGCGGTTCAGGCCCTCTTTCTGACCTAATTCGTATCCTTTTGCAGGTGGGAAGTCGTGGGGTCAATCGTGGCTTCGTGGGACTGGGAATCGGTCTTTTGACTGATTCCCACAGGGCAGCTCGCCGAGCTGGCCCCTTAGAGGCCTGCTTGACGGGCTGACAGTGCCTGCTCGCCGATCTGGCCCCAAAAAGGCCAATTCGACGAGCAGGTTTGCCCAAAACACCTTGCACGACTGCTGGATGTCCCAAAACACAACTTTCACCCGAGCTCGTTCCTGTTTTAGCCTGCACATGCACGAAAACTCCAAACAACATTAGTTCCGAGGCTAAATTGACCCGCCAATAAATCATTTTGAGTAAATACTCCATTTGGTGCGACTTTTGGCGGATCAATTAACTATAAAGGATAATAGAAAGTTAACGTACATGCCAATTTGGCCATATTTGCCTAAAATAACCAGAAAACGAGCCTAAACAATGAAAAGTAAACAGAATATATCCAATTTCTAACTAACTCACACAAAAGCGTACAAATGCGAGAATTGCTCGCTTATTCATAAAATAAAGCTAAAAACCGTCCTAAAACCGTACCCAAAGATAGGGGTTTTTGACCCCTATCAAATCTCCTCGCACTTAAAACTTTACTTGTCCCCAAGTAAACTAAAAAAAACTAAACCCGCAATCACAAGCAAGCTAGAAAACCTCCTGGTTTGACTAGGTGCTTGACACAATTTCGAGCATCTGTAATTACATGCATTCGAAAATACAAAGTAGAGACACGATATCCAAAAGTCGCATTTCAATTATCACAGGTCATATGTTTAAGAAAAAGGACACATGTTCAATTAAACGAGCTTAAGGGGATAGCTAAATAAAACACCTCACCATAGGTAGTTCACTCAATTCACACAATTTTGGTGGCTAAAGTGTTTACTCTCGGCTTATGTTCTTGCTTAGGATTACGTTGATTTTGCACGTTCATCCGAGTTCCTCTACTATGCTATATGACTCCGATGATATAAAAAACAGCCTCGAATTGGGGTTGTAATGTGGTTAGAGGGTTAAAGGTACAACAAGAGTTAGAAGTTCTAGCGCTAGAAAAACAAAGTTTAAAATGGCTTTAGCAAATTGTGAAGTGATTAAGCTTTTTATTCACCTATTTTTTTCCTGAGACATTCTAATTTTAAGAACTGGGAGATAGAGTTCTCCTTCTTTTGTTCGTCTCTTTTCTTTTTCTTTTCTATTTTTTTTCTTTTCTTTTTCTTTTGGATAGTAATGCTCATTCACTTCTTAGCCTTTTGGCTTGCTACTATGATGCCATAAACAAAGATAAAGCGCTAGAAGAAAACAAAGGCTCAATGTGAGCTTTGCAAAAACTCGGGTTAAGTAACAAACCAAGTGATGGTTTGCAAAAATTGGGTTAGAACGAAAGAAAAATCTACAAGATACAAAATACAGGCTCAAAGGGGCTTCCTAAAGTGGATGAAAAAGAGAAAATAAGGTAAAGGAAAAGGTTAGTTCTAATGAGGCTGATTCGTCATTTAACATCTCAAATCATCGCATGTAGGTTCAACTCAGTATTAGGTGCAAAATCTATGATCTTACAACAAGTCAAAGCATTCACACAAAAATGTCAAGAAAAAGAGCTTTTTGGTGTTCGCTCTTGGGCTCAAATTCAACTCACAGTTCTTGGGTTTCAAATTTGTGCTTACTAGTTCTCCCCAAACTCAAGTTTAATATCACATGCCTTCAATTCTTAAGTTATCTACCTAAGTAATGATTTTAGCATTTCTTCAAAAGTAGGGTCTAAATGCAAACTTTAGCTCATGCTTTTACAGATACAGGGATTGTGTCCTACACCTAAACTAGTTGTCATGCAATCTTAGATTCGGTTCTCAGCCCTCAAGGACAAATAACGAAGTTTAGATTCGAAGGAGGTTCACGGTTTTAGGTCCTAAACATGCAAAAACATAAATAAAACCAGAAAAACGTTAAACTAAACTAGACACGACACAACAAAAATTTAAAATTTATATAAATTTTTGTAAGTTTGTCTACCCCTCCTCCTCACACTTAAAATGTGCAATAAGTTCCATCATTTCATCTAAAACCATAAAGCACAAGTGTAAAAAGTTAGGGTGGAGAAGACAACTTACTGATCGCCCCCCCATTCTGTAGTTGTCTGCAGGCGCAGAACTTGCACATCCGAATTATCCTTGCCAAGATAAAGCTTGAGGTGGCGCCCGTTTACTTTTTGGGTGATCCCATCTTTTCCCTCGATTTCAACCATTCCGGAGGGATGTGCATTGATAACTGAAAATGGTCCATACCATCTACTTTTGAGTTTGCCAGGGAAGAATTTCAATCGAGAGTTGTATAGCAGTACTTGATCACCTATCTGGAAGGTTTTCTTTTGTACTTTCCTATCATGCACCCTTTTGGTTCGTTCTTTGTATAATTTGGCATTCTCGTAAGAATTGTACCGGAGCTCATCCAGTTAGTGCAGCTGAGTAGGTCACCTGAAAGTTTAGGATCAAAATTTAAATATTTCAGTGCCCAATAGGCCTTATGTTCTAATTCAACAGGTAAATGACAAGATTTCCCGAAAACTAAATGATAGGGGGGACATTCCTATGGGAGTCTTGAAAGCTGTCTAGTATGCCCAAAGAGCATCATCCAGCTTAAGACTCCAATCTTTTCTAGCATTCCCTACTGTTTTCTCAAGAATACGTTTCAGCTCTCTATTTGACACTTCCACCTGACCACTAGTCTGAGGGTGGTAAGGCGTTGCAACCCTATGAGCTACGCCATACTTTTGGAGCAACATGTCAAATTTCCTATTGCAGAAATGAGATCCCCCATCACTGATGATGGTCCAGGGGGTGCCGAATCTGGTAAAAATATTCTTTTTTAGAAATATCATCACCACTCGAGCATCATTTGTGGGTAGAACCCATTTGGAGACATAGTCAACCGCTACAAGAATGTATTGGTTGTTGTGTGACATGGGGAAGGGTCCCATAAAATCTATGCCCCAAACATCAAATAGCTCACATGCGAGTATGCCTTGTTGAAGCATCTCATTTCTCCTAGAGATATTCCATACCCTCTGACATGCATCACAATATTTAATATAGCTATTGACATCATTATGCATTTGTGGCCACCAAAACCCACTTTGGAGGATTTTTTCCACTGTCCTATCTGGCCCGAAGTGGCCACCTGGTTCTCTAGAATGACACATATTAATCACTGATTCTACCTCCTCTTCAGGTATACATCTCCTAATCATGCCATCAGTGCAGAAACGAAATAAATATGGTTCTTCCCAAAAATATTGTTTGTTCTCAAACATAAACTTACGTTTTTTGCTTGTATCTAAATTAGGAGGAAGAATGTTACCGACTTTGTAGTTCGCGATGTCTGCAAACCAGGGGAGAGTTTTTTTATCGAATATAGTGTTTCGTCCAGAAATGCCTCTTTGATCTCCTCATGTTCTAAAGGTTGCTGATCTGACTCTAACCTGGATAGGTGATCTGCTATCACGTTCTCCACTCCTTTCTTGTCTTTGATCTCGATGTCAAATTCCTGGAGTAGTAAAATCCAGCGGATCAGCCTAGGTTTTGCATCTTGCTTACTCATCAAATATCTTAAAGTTGCATGGTCAGTAAAAACAATCACCTTAGATAGCACCAAATAAGATCAAAATTTGTCAAAGGCAAAAACTACAGCTAGCAATTCCTTTTCAGTTATTGAATAATTCTGTTGTGCATTGTTTAAGGTTTTGCTAGCATAGAAGATTGGGCGAAAAAGTTTATCCACCCTCTGCCCAAGACATGCTCCTACAGCTAGATCGCTGGCATCACACATTAATTCAAAGGGAATGGACCAGTCCGGGCTTACCATAACAGGTGCTTCAATTAATTTCTTTTTCAATAATTTAAAAGCAGACATACATTCTTCGTTAAAATTAAAATCAGCATCCTTTAGTAATAATTGAGTTAGGGGTTTAGTGATTTTTGAAAAATCCTTTATGAATCACCTATAAAACCCCGCATGTCCTAAAAAGCTCCTAACCAATTTAACATTGGTGGGAGGAGGCAGTTTTTCGATCACCTCAATTTTTACCGGATCGACCTCGATCCCTTTCCCCGACATCTTGTGTCCTAGCACTATACAATTCTGGACCATAAACTGGCATTTTTCCCAATTGAGTGCCAAGTTTTTGTCTTCACAACGTTCTAAGACTCGGTCCAGATTTTCAAGACATTGGTCAAAAGTAGGTCCTACAACATTAAAATCATCTATAAAGATCTCTAGGAACTCTTCAACCATGTCAGAAAACATAGCCATCATGCAATGTTGGAATGTGGCAGGAGCATTACATAATCCGAAAGGCATCCACCTATATCCAAAAGTTCCATAAGGACAAGTGAATGTGGTTTTCTCTTGGTCCAAAGGGTCCACAGGAATTTGCATATAGCCGGTCAACCCGTCTAGAGTGCAGAAAAATTCATGCCCTGCCAAACGTTCCAACATTTGATCAATAAATGGTAAAGGAAAGTGGTCTTTACGGGTGGCTTCGTTCAATTTCCTATAGTAAATACATACACGCCAACCCATAACCTTTCTAGTCGGGATTAATTCCCCTTTCTCATTTTCCATTATCGTTGTTCCCCCCTTTTTGGGCACACATTGCACCGGACTTACCCATTGGCTGTCAGAAATTGGAAAGATGATACCTGCATCGAGGAGTTTTATGACCTTGGCTTTTACCACCTCTTTCATGTTAGGGTTGAGCCGACGTTGAGGTTGAGCAGATGGCTTGATCTTTTCCTCAAGAAAGATCCTATGTGTGCAGATTTTGGGGTCGATACCTTTGATGTCATGGATTGACCACCCAAAGGTTCCTTTATGTTTTTTCAGCACCTCCACCAATCTTTCTTCCTGTTCAGCTGTCAACAAAGAAGAAATAATAACGGGTAAATCTATGGGAGGCTGAAGAAAAACATATTTTAAATTGCTGGGTAAGGGCTTAAGCTCCAATTCTGGAGGTTCCTCCAGTGAGGTTTTAGGTTTAGGCTTGATCTCATGATCAATGTCCTCTTTTCTGCCCTTTACCCAATAACATTTTTCAGGTGGGAGGTCTTCGAATGGTTCATTTAAGCTCTTATATTCCTCACTACCTAAATTAAGTTCCGAAGAGGCATCTCTCATGCTATGGTTAACTTCCTCAACACATTCGTCTATTAACGTATCTACAAAATTGCAGCTTTTGGAATGCTCTTGAGGAAATTTCATAGATTCATAAACATTAAATGTTACCTCTTCGTCTTGCATCCTTAGGACCAATTTACCTCCATGAACATCTATCAATGTCCTACCGATTGCAAGGAATGGTCTCCCGAGGAGAATGGGGACGGAGTCATCTTCTTCCATGTCGAGGACCACGAAGTCGACCGGAAAGATCAGTTTATCCACCTTTACCAATACATCTTCAACTATGCCCCTAGGCCGCGCGATTGACCTGTCCGCTAGCTGTAATGTCATATTTGTTGGTTTGGGTTCTCCGAGTCCCAATTTCCTGAAAATAGATAAAGGCATTAGATTAATATTTGCTCCTAAATCGCATAGTGCCCTATCTATATGCATGTTGCCTATCCTACACGGGATGGTAAAGCTCCCTTGATCTTTAAGCTTGGGGGGCAATTTATGAGTGATTATGGCCGAACATAGTTCTGTCAGGGCCACTATCTCATTCTCCCCAAACTTTTTGTTTTTCGACAACATGTCTTTAAGAAACTTTGCATAGTTGGGCATTTCCTCTAGTGCTTCCATTAATGGAATATTGATTTCTAATCTACTAAGGATTTCCGAAAATCTAGCAAATTTCTTATCTAAGTTGGCCTTTTTCTGTTTCTGGGGAAATGGTAATTTTGGTGCATAAGGCCTAACTACTTTCTCCACAGCTACTCCAGGAGCTGAAGTTTCAGACACGGGACCGGGGTTGCTTACCACTCCGGTTCCTTACTTACCTGAGGTGACGGTTGTGTTTGTGATTGGGGTGGAACGAGTGTGTCCACTTCCTTGCCACTTCTCAAGACGATGGCTTGAACCGTTTCCTCTTGGCATTCCGTTTCCTCCTGTCTGATCGCAGCGAGTTGTTTGCTCAAGGTTCTGCATACCTCCTCGTTGGCTGCGAGTCGGATGGATATTTCCCTTAAGAGAACCATTATTCCTTCTGAGTGCTTTGTCTGCCTGTCATAAAAACCAGAATTAGAAGGGGGATAGGGAAGATTACCCGTGGGTGCCACGTATGGCCCTGGCGGATATCGTGTATATTCCCGATCATAAAAGTTGTAAGTTGGGGGTTCAGAGTTATACCTTTGACGATTACCCAAATAACTTACATTCTCACCTCTAGGTACATGGTGGTTGACATGGCATACCTCACCGGGGTGATTCTGGCCATATCGTGCACAAAATGGTGTCCTTGTTTGGTTGTTATGGCCAAAGGAGGCCAGAAGGAAATCCATTTTCTTGTTGAGGTCAGCCATGGACGGTTCTAGACTTCTATTGTCCATGATTGCTGAAAAAGAGATTTTTTACAAGTATATAAGAAATATAATACTACAAGTCGTATGAAATGATTGTATGACAATATATAAGTATAAAATATCGACAAGTATAGATAAGTACAAAGTATTGACAAGTATAAAATGATATAAACAAATGATATTTACAAAGGAATGCCTAAACTAACAAATCGACCTTTGGTTCGATATTGTAGAAGAAATAAATCCCCGGCAACGGTGCCAAAAACTTAATGCGCCTCACGGCGTTCAGTACCGCAAGGCTCACTAAGGGATAAGTGTACCCCGTCGTTATCAAGTAATAAAATCTGGACAAGTCCAGGTATCGAATCTACAGGATTTATTGCTGCAAGTATCGAGCTACTTGGTCTCAGGTGTTATCTAGGCTTTGGGGGGTTTTGAGTTTGGTTTGATTAAGTTAATCTACTCCTAGTTGAATTATGCTACTCCTAGCTAAGTTATACTAATTCGAGTAAGTTATTCTACTCCTAATTAAGTTATTATACTCCTAATTAAGTTAAACTACTCCTAGGTGATCTTTCACTAATGCAATTACCCGAAGGAACATGGTATGAACGATAATAATGAAGATAGGTTATTAGGTCAATAGATTAAAAACCTAATCTAAGTCACTTGTATTCAAAGCGATTAACCCTACTTACCCTCCTGAAGTCCCTAGTGTGTGATTCCCTTGTAAGGCCGAAACTAGGTCTAAGGCTCAACAATTTGGTCTTAATCAACTAAGAGGTCATCAATCTCCTAGGCTCCGACTAGATCAGATTCAGCTCGTAATATGTGCCTACTAGATTTTGGGGCTTTTGAATGAGTTAAACCAATTGAATAAAGCGTAAGACAAAGATTAAACAAATAATCATAGAACAAAATAAGAGCTAAAATATTATTAAAGACAAAGAATATTGTCACAGGATACAATTAGCCTAGGATTCATAGACTGTATCAAAGGGTACAAACATAATTAGATGAAAGGAGATAAGAAAATCCCTTTCAGGGAACCTGTCTACCCTGCAGCCGGCTTCCTAGGTCTTAAGGACGGACCTTGAATAATCCTCGGTGGCCGGAGCTTCGGAGGTGCTTCAATGGAGGTTGAAGGAGATGGAGTAGGTGGAGAGGATTCTTCAAGGGTGAAGGCTAAAGTAATTACAAGAATGAAAGATGATTATTTTACAATTGGAAATTCCTATTTATAGACGCGGTTCGGGCCCTCTTTCTGACCTAATTCATATCCTTTTGTAGGTGGGAAGTCATGGGGTCAATCGTGGCTTCGTGGGACTGGGAATCAGTCTTTTGACTGATTCCCGCAGGGCAGCTCGGCGAGCTGGCCTCTGCAGGCCAGCTCGTCATGAGCTGGCCATGCTAGCTCGCCCGAGCAGGCCCCTGAGGGCCATCTTGGCGAGCTGACCTCAAAAAGGCCAATTCGACAAGCAGTTTTGCCCAAAACGCCTTGCGCGACTGCTGGATGTCCCGAAACGCAACTTTCACCCGAACTCGTTGCTGTTTTAGCCTGCACATGCACGAAAACTCCAAACAACATTAGTTCCGAGGCTAAATTGACCCGCCAATCACTCATTTTGAGTAAACACTCCGTTTGGTGCGACTTTTGGCGGATCAATTAGCTATAAACGATAATGGAAATTTAACGTACATGCCAATTTGGCCATATTTGCCTAAAATAACCAAAAAACGAGCCTAAACAATGAAAAGTAAACAAAACATATCCAATTTCTAACTAACTCACACAAAAGCATATAAATGCGAGAATTGCTCGCTTATTCATAAAATAAAGCTAAAAACCGTCCTAAAACCATACCCAAAGATAGGGTTTTTTGACCCCTATCAATAGCACGCATGTGCGTATACACCTGGCAAAGCAAAGGACGATTTAAAAACAAAATCTCCTCAAAGGAGATCACCCTTTCATCCAAAAATGTAAAATAAGGAAAATAAAGCTTACCGAAAGGAGATCCCTTTTCCCCATCTTGGTATGGGCTGATCTGGAGAACTTGTTTTGACTCTGTTGCACTTCACTGAGTTGGCCGAGGGCTTCATCAAGATCATTGATAATCGACTCGTTCCCTAGGGAGCCTTTATCACCATACTTGGCGAGCCAATATCCTCCCAAGTCGGGCTTAACCACCTATGCAAGAAGAAGAAAGACCTAAATCAGAATCCATAGTAGAAGGGAGAAAAATGGTAAAGTAGACATACCTGCACCTGATCCATCCTAGGCTTCCCAGCTTTCATGGCATCCGCCAGTAATTTCTCTCCACCAGCAGCAGCGGATCTCCTCTTCTTATTAGGGGGATCCGCGGCACCCTCCAAAGGGCGTTTTTCAGAGCTCTTACTGGGATCTGCCACCTGCGCATCTTTCTGGGCCTCCAACTCCTTCTGTTTTTTATGCTTCTCTACAAGGGCGCGACTGGCCTCAGACAAACCCCTGACAAGGGAACAAAAGATAATAATCAAGGTTCAAGGAAGAAACAAAGTTACCTTTATCAAGTTGGGTAAACTTTGCGTAAGTAATCACATCCCCCACATGGTGGACCAGAGGAATGTCATTCATCATGAATTCCAGAGCATCAGCGTACGTCCAAGCATCCATCTTGATGCTCTTCATGAGATCCGCCACTTTCTCATCGCTGTCAGTCAGTATACGCAAGTCCCCAACCATGTGTTGAGGATTAGCATTCCAATTCAACGGGAATCCCAGGGATTCGCCCTTTTTCACTTTAATAAAGAAATTTTTTTCGTCCCAGAGATGGACATTTGACATCTTGTCGCAAAAAGGCGAATAACTCTTGAATTTGGCAAAGGTGTAGAAAGATTCGGTTTGACGATTCTTATGTCTGTGGAATTTGTGTCAAGGTGTATAACTTTACTAGACTTCTTGCATAATATGTAGAAGTTATGAGGAACTATGAACCACTGATTGCTAGGTCATTTAGCTGTAGGTACTTAGTTCATTTGAGTTCTCATATTGGGTTTAAATCTAGAGTAGTTCTGGCTGTTCTCAATTTATGTTGCTTGGTGTTTGGGAATATGTGGATTAGCATTCCAATTCAACGGGAATCCCAGGGATTCGCCCTTTTTCACTTTAATAAAGAAATTTTTTTCGTCCCAGAGATGGACATTTGACATCTTGTCGCAAAAAGGCGAATAACTCTTGAATTTGGCAAAGGTGTAGAAAGATTCGGTTTGACGATTCGAAGGCTTGTGAAGAGATCGGAAGACACGAGGATTATAGACTACTCCCAGATTCGAAGCTAAGTAACAATCTAGAGCTATGTCCAACCAGCCATTTGGATGCAGCTGGCAGACAGTGATCCTAAAGAACTCCAAAATATCCCCCATCATTCGGGGAAGAGGAAGGCGGAATCCTCTCTCCACATGACTACTGTACACGGACAGGTATCCCATAGGGGGACAGGCAGGTCGCTGATGGGCAGCCGCCAACTCGGTCTCATAATTTTTGATCCACGGATAGCGATACGACAAATCCACAAGATCCGCGGCGCTCATGCAAGACGAAGTAATCTCTGCACGAGGCTTCTTTTTTCTAATCGAAGTTGAAGGGGAAGCTTCCATCCCCGAAAGGGTCCTAGGATCTATCGCCGGAGCGATATGAGCTATAGCGGCGGTAAGGTTCTGGGTTCCAATTAAACGAGGGCGACGATTCCTACACTCCCTCACCGTATTGCGCAATTCGGACAAATCACAACTAGGGGTACTTTCAGAGGAATTAGAGCTCTCGGAAGAGGTCCAACCAAACAAAGGCTCGGAGGAAGTGGTCAAATCAAAGAGTTCAATGGTAGAGCCAGAGGAAGAACTCATAAAAACCCAGATGACAATAAAAACAGGACAAGAAGGTTAACTTACATGGAAAATCGGAAGCTTTGAAGATTATTGACGCCGGAAAAGCTCTGAAAAAACGCAAGCAAAATCAAAAGGAAATTAGCAAGTGAGGTAGAAAGAGAAAGAGAGAAGTTGAAGAAGGTGTCGTCACTTACCTCGAGCTGTGCGTCTAGGACACCTGTCGCGCAGTAAATGGTCTGGAACAGAGCGGTAATTAATGTGACTCATCATGACGGTGCGCCAGGAAGTGCAAAAGCTCTAAAGGACTTTAACGGAACTTTGGGGGGGCTTCTGATAACATTGAGATATTATCTATGGGATCAAAGAGGATATTTACCAAAACGACTACGTATTCAGATGATCCGGAAAGCAATGGCGTATCAAGCAAGCCATACGAGTGGCGGATCACATAGATTCCGCCACACGCCATCCGTAGTCAGTAGTCAAACCTACGGGAGACCCGCCATCATGCCTCGATCCGTCCGTCGAACGGTTAAGCCGATTCTCAATAAAGGCAACTAATAACCCATTAATAAGCTAACGGTCATACTTGAATGAGATCAGGAACCGCCATTAATGAGGCATTAATGGAGACTCTCTAGTTACTAGGAGTTACGACTACATGACTATAAATAGCTTGTATCCCAAGCTATTGAGGTACATACATTCTCGCTCTCCTAAACCATACTTTGTCAATACAGTTTATTCTCTTACTATATACTGACTTTGGCATCGGAGCTTCCCCCCGTCGAACCCAACGACGCCCCCCGCAGGGAAGGAATCCGGTCGAAAGTTCATCACCAGTTACCAACTTGTTTCTATGTTAACGTAACATAAAAATTATTTAATTGATTAAATTAATTATAGTTTTTATTTTTTAAAAAATTGTACGCAATACACTTATATTAAACAAAGAAAAATTACATTAAAAATAAAAGAAAACTCTCAATCTATCCTACTCCAATGTGATTCGAACTCATGACACAATATAATTGACAGAAAAAGTTGATTAAATTAATTATAGTTAATAAGTTGATTAATTTGAATTAAGGGTAAAGTCTAAAAAAATTGCGTTCACTTTCTGATGTTTTTGTTTGCAATTAAGAGATGACTGGTATTTTTCGATTTACTAAAAAAAATTATCCCAAAATTAAAATGAGTATTCGCGACCTCAAAATTAAAAAATTCAAAGACTTAATGATATTTTTAAACAACTTTAATTCTTCTACTTTTTCACTTTAACCCTAAAAAGGCTCCTGCACTCGACGAGATGAGGCACCCCTCCCCTATTGCGAAAGTCTGAGATGATAAATTTCAACACTTACATTATTCAAAATTTAAAATCCAGTACTTATTCTTTTACGATTTAATTTTAAGTTTTATAAAAAAACACCTAGTGTGGTTTTTTCTTTTTTCTTTTTTGAAAAGAAAAGAAGAAATATCACTTCTCAAAACTGAAATTAGAAATGGAGGGAGTAAAACACCACAATCACTGTAATCTGACATAAAATCAATCGCCCTAACTAAAATATGAGTTACTAGATTCACATATCTTTTGACAAACTGAATACAACAGTTATGAATTTTTCTTATAAGAGTTTTACAATCAGAAACAATAAAGTCTAATATAGAATCCGATTAACTAAAAGTTAAGAATCCGATTTCACAATGGCATTTTGAAAGCGATTATCCTTCAACCAGCTCAAAGCTTCTCAGATACTGATGCCTTCAACGATAAGCACATCAGACGTAAAATGTAGACAACTATTTCGAGCATGAATAAAATCAGCAGAGTCTCTTAATACACACATCTAAACTTAGTTAATTTGAGAGAAGAATTATGGGAACAATTGTTTTATTCAACTTATTGAAAACAAAGAAGTACAAAGACTATTACAAAAGAAATGTTTTAGTAAACAATTATTACCTGTTTGTTTGGGGGAAAATATTCTGCAGGAAAATATTTTCCCAATTCTCCAGTGTTTGTTTGGGCAGGAAAATAAGTCAAAGGAAAATAAATTGTAAGTCAATGGAAAAGGAAGGAAGAAATAAGGGAAAATGTTTTACCCTTTTCAAAAGGGTAAAACATTTTCCCTAAAACATATTAGTTTAAAGAAAAATGGAAAAAACGTTAAAAAATGTAAAAATATGAAACACGAAAAACATGAATAATGTGAAAACATTACAAAACACGAGAATATGAAAAAAACCCGCAAAAAACATGAAAATGTGAAAAAACGCGAAAAACACAAAAACGCAAAAAAAGGAGCAAACACTTGAAAAGCACAAAACATGAACAACGCGAAAAAGTGACAAAACACGAAATATACAAAAATGTGAAAAATACAAAAAACACAAAAACGTGAAAAAATACGAAAAACACGAAAACGCGAAAAATGCTAAAACAAAAAAACGTGAAAAACGCGATAAACATGAAAAGACAAAAAATGCAAACAAAACACGAAAACGTAAAAAACACAAAAACATAAAAAATACGAAAAATATGAAAAAACCGTGAATAACACGAAAAAGTAACAAAATGCGAAAAATAAAAAACGCGAAAAAAAAGAAAAAAGGGAAAAACCGAAAAACTAAACATGAAAACACGAAAAAATAAAGAAAAAAATGCAAAAAAACAAACACTTGAAAAGCACAAAACATGAACAACACGAAAAGGTGATAAAACACGAAATATACAAAAACGTTAAAAATACAAAAAACACGAAAACGTGAAAAAATACGAAAAACACGAAAACGCAAAAAATGCTAAAACAAAAAAAACCGTGAAAAATATGAAAAGACGAAAAATGCAAACAAAACATGAAAACGTAAAAAACACAAAAACATGAAAAATACGAAAAATGAAAAAAAACGTGAATAACACGAAAAAGTAACAAAATGCGAAAAATAAAAAACACGAAAAAAAAGAAAAAAGGGAAAAACCGAAAAACTAAACATGAAAATACGAAAAAATCAAGAAAAAATGCAAAAAAAAAAAAATGCAATAACGTTAATAACATGAGAAAATGTACAATTTATAGTAATAGATTTGAGGGTAATATTGTCTTTTAAATGAAAAATTATATATTCTATTCTATCTTATTCCACCAACGAAACATGGTAATGGTTATTCTTAAGAAATTTCTATTCCATTCTTTGCTATTCTATTCCTTTGGAATAACAATTCTATTCCATTCCATTCCACGAATCAAACGGCACCTTACAGTTTATGTGTGTTTTTGGTGCTTAATTTGTATTTAGTACATGTGAAAATCTCTTTTTTGTATTTTATATATACAATTGAAAATAAAAAAATACAGAAAATCTATATTTAGTGGTTGGAAAATATTTTCCCGTGTTGTAGCCAAACACCGGAAAATATTTTCCTGTGCTGTTGCCAAACACAGGAAAATATTTTATTTTCCTGCACAATATTTTCCCTGCATAAAATTTTTCAAAACACAATATTTTCTCCCAAACAAACGGGGCCTTATAAACAAAGTATCTTTCAAAAATACATGATGACATGTCATCAACTAATGGTAATTTTACCATTTCAACTTGACTCTAACAACCCACTCTTAAGATGAACATGGTAAAGAATTTACAAATCCCAATTCAACAAGTGAAGAAATTATCTGCATTGCACTTAGACTTTTAACCCGTTATATTTTTTTAAACTTCAAAATGTAACATAAAAGTTATTTAATTGACTAAATTAATTAATTTTAATTAATTATAGTTAATAAGTTGATTAATTTTAATTAAGGGTAAAGTCCAAAAAATAAATTTACGTTCACTTTTTATCAAACTACTACCTTTTTTTTTGTTTAAATATGACTGATGTTTTCGTTTGCAATTAAGAGATGACTGAGATTTTTCAGTGTATTAAAAACAATGATCTCAAAATTAAAATTAATATCGACGATCTCAAAATAAAAATCCCAAAGACTTTATGATATTTTATTGATGAGACTCCAACTTGAAATTTTAACACCTCCATTAGTGAGAAATCAATCGACTCCAGCTCAGAGTTTTTGGTGTTGGTTGGACCTCAAAATCATTATAGCTAAAAACTACCTTGCATTACTATATTTTTTTCAAAGTTATTCTTATATATGCCTCATTTATGGATTCTATGATCATAAAAAGAAGAAGAAAAACCAAAAACAAGAAAAGAAACATTAGAGAGAAAAAAAACTCATCAAACAACATTGGACCTATAGTATTATTAGAAACTTATGTGGTTGTAATTATATTATAATTTGTTTTTGTTAAAAAATATCATATTATAATTCATAATTTTATAACATAAATTCCTTATTTATTTATTTATGGCTTAATACAACATTCTGAAATTGTCCAAAAAGTTTGATTGGCTCTCTGAACTTTCAAAGTGTTCTGATAGCTCTCTGAACTTGCATAAAACGTTTAGTTAGCATCTAGAACTTATATAAAATGTAATCAATTATTCACTCGGCCATTAAAAAATAAGTTAAATGCGGAAAATATATTACACGTGCCTTAAAAAAAGTAAAACGGCCAAGATTAGGATATGCGATATATCTTCCGCATTTAACTTACTTTTTTACAATCGAGTGATTAATTGATCACATTTTACGCAAGTTCAGGGAGCTAACTGTACATTTTATACAATTACAAAGGACTAGACCTTGCCATGGGCCGATGAGCCCGGCCGGCCGGCCCGAGTCCAAGCCCATTTAGCCGGGCCTGGACACATAAAATTAGTGTCAGGCCCGGCCCGGTCCAAGCCCGATTAAGCCCGCCTAGTAAATGGGCGGGTCTGGGTATGTAAATACCCGGCGGGCCTGGTCCGGCCCGTTATATATATATATATATATATATATATATTTAATTATATAAATTTTAGATAGCTATATTTTATTGTTATGTTGTAATTTTATATAGTTATTTTTTATTGTTATATTGTAATTTTATTTCGAACTTAAGTATTAGTTTGTTATATTTTTTCAAGACTTATTAACTATTATGTTTATTATTTTTTATTAAAAAAAAAGTTAGCATTTTATTTTAATTGATTTTTTTTAATATAGATATGGGTTTGGGCGGACGGGCTTGGGATTCCTTGTTTAGGCCCGAGCCCGGTCCAGCCCGAGCCCGAATCTAATTAGTGTGGGCTTGGGCTTATCAGATTTTATCACAGACCCGATAGGTCCGGTCCAGCCCGGTCCATACCGAGATCTACAAAGGACTATCACGACACTTTAAAAGTTTAAGGGGCCGATCAAGTTTTTTGGACAAATTCAGAAACAAATGATGTATTAACCTTTATTTATTTATTTATTTATTCGGATTTTGTTTGACGGGCTTTCGGGTTTCAGCTGCAATCCACCCGTTTATCTCTATATATATTCGGAAGATTCGTGCTTCAACTTAAAGCAGAGGAAAGAACACACACACGGACAAAAAGATGGGAGTGACCAAGGAACAAGTTGGCTCTGCTTTGAAGTCGAAATTGAATCCTTCACATCTTGTCAGTTTTTTTTTTCCCCTTAATACTTAAATAATGCTTCTGGGAGTTTGTGTTCTATTCTTTAAATGCGTGTTTTATGCTTGTTCAATTGATTAAGTTTCATTTCATTTGCATATTTTAGCATCTGCTTTTTTTCAAATTCATTGCCCTTTCGTATGTTTCTATCTCGTTACGCTCTCTCGCCCTATCTTGGATTCTGTTGGTTGTTCCTGTTACTCTAACTCGAACTGGTCAACAGAAAGCATGTTTATCAAGCCCTATATATCTCGTTAGAAGTCATGTTTATTGGGCTGGTTTTGGGTTCCCAAATTTCATGTTAGGGTTATTCAAGCCATGAACTTATAGTTGGTAAAACTTTAGTCTTGGGGCTTTGAAATATGTTAAATGAGAAAGACCAAACTTTTTTAGGCTCTTAATGCCTCAAGTTCTGGTTTCTAGAATGATACTCCTTTCAATATTTGCATTTTTGTTGCCCTTTCGTTGGATTAAGTGGCAGACACTTATTTGGAAGGATTGTTAGTTATTGGATGCTAATTTGTTGCTATGTCTCGAGTTTTATTGTTGGAGTTGTTGTTCTGGCTCTTTCCTTTTTGCTTAGACATTTTGGGATATCATGTCCATAATCCGCTCATGAGCTGGTTTTTGGTTTGTCAAGTTGAGCGTTGCAGAAACTTTGAATCTTTTTCTTTTTTGGTCATCTGAACTTTTGTGATGTTCCAAAAAATTGAAAGAATGAATTTATGAAATGGTAAAATAGCAAGATGACATGTATGTCCCTTTAAAATAAAGGTTTTCTGAACTTAAGGAATTAGTGATTGAAATTTAGAGTCAACCGAAGCTTAAACATAATACTTCATGTCGTTCTTCTAGGTAGATGTGGATATATTTGTGCTAAATTCCTCTTACACAGCTTTGGACTTGAAAGGGTCACTTGGAAGAAATGGAAGTGCTCTTTTCTGGAAATTAAAGTTGTTTGATTCTTATGTCTGTGGAATTTGTGTCAAGGTGTATAACTTTACTAGACTTCTTGCATAATATGTAGAAGTTATGAGGAACTATGAACCACTGATTGCTAGGTCATTTAGCTGTAGGTACTTAGTTCATTTGAGTTCTCATATTGGGTTTAAATCTAGAGTAGTTCTGGCTGTTCTCAATTTATGTTGCTTGGTGTTTGGGAATATGTGGATGATAGGCTGATCAAATAATGATATTTTTACTTGGGAACTACCTTTTTAAGTTCTATTGGACTGATTTGTGATGCTTGCTACAGCTCTTACAAGTTTGAAATCTCTCTATTGATGCGTGCAACTACCATCTGCGCATTAGATTTCTTAATCTATCTATAACTAATAAAGGTGCAATCACAACTACAATCTCAATGATATAATTCCTACTAGGGTTGGTAAGTTTATTAACTAAAAGACAAAGATAGATTCGAATTTGTTAGCCTCTAATTCAATTTTTATTAGACTAAAATTCATGATCTCTGCATCAGAGTTCTTAATCATCCTACGACGAATAAAGATTTATCACAACTATTATTTCTTATAATATTATT
The DNA here is from genome assembly GCF_963576675.1 of Euphorbia lathyris. Taxonomy (NCBI): domain Eukaryota; kingdom Viridiplantae; phylum Streptophyta; class Magnoliopsida; order Malpighiales; family Euphorbiaceae; genus Euphorbia; species Euphorbia lathyris. Next base: position 52,087,108 of record NC_088914.1, read on the forward strand.
CCTACTAGAAAGGGTGGGTTCTATTAAGTGTCGAACTAAAATATAAAGATAGTGCGACTTTGTTAGCCTCTCATTTAATTTTTATGAGACTGAAGTTCGTGATCCGTATGAAACAATGAAAAAATTTCAGGGACTTACAGAGTGAAAGTGTAGTACAGAAAGCATCTTCTGGTTGATTAGCTGACTTATTACGACGATAGAGGAAGGTTGTTCAAGTAGTCTATAGTTTCTTAGAAACTAAAGAAGCAATGTGATTGTAGAAGATGCACATATTGCTGAAGTGTGTAACCGATAATGGTTCTATACATGTAATTTTTAGATGAAATTGTCTTGAACAAGTCCCTAGATATTTTTTTCCTTGATTCCTGAGTGGACTTGGAAGTAGCTTATGAGAAAGAGGTCTTGGTGAGAGGAAGGGGAAGAATAGGAACCATACACACTAATTATTGTTAAAAGATGATGGATTTAGGTCTTATTGGCAAAAGTTCCAGATTTTTTATTGGTGCAACATAAGTTAAGAGTGTTAACAAGGTGGAGCACGGATCCTGATCCCTGTCCGTTAAGAGCAACAAGATCTAGTACCCTAGTAAAATTTCCTTTGTGTCTTTTGTTGATGTAAAATTCATTTTTGTTCTAATTATGCGTGATTTTGAAATATTACCCATGAGAGTATAATTGTAGTTGGATTCCTCATAGGTGGAAGCACGAACATTTCAGAAAGAAAAAGGGGGAGAAAATGTGAAAAGGGCCATAGTAGAGATCAGCATGATGCAAAACATCCCTTTTACTGCATTCTTTTTATAGATTTTGATCGGGTAAAACAGAGATGGTTTGCATGCTATTATGACCAACTAGTTCAGAGCATAGGACAAGGATGCAAGTGATGAGATAGAATAGGCCAAAGTTCGTCTCTTTTAAATGCTATTATGACCAACTAGTTCAGAACATAGGATGACTTTTTTGTCAGAAAATTCTTATCATGGTTATTAATGTAGCGTATGGAAATTATAAGTTTTTAATTAATAGACACTTTCTATGAGGGCGAGCCTTGGCACAACGGTAAACGTTGTTGTCGTGTGACCAAGAGGTCACGGGTTCGAGTCTTAGGAGCGGTCTCTTGCCAAATAAATTGGCAGGGGAAGGCTTGCCCCCAGTACACCCTTGTGGTGGGACCCCTCCCCGGACCCTCGCTCAGCGGGGACGCGAAGTGCGACCGGGCCGCCCTTTATAGACACTTTCTATCTAATTCATCAAATCTAAGTTTTTAATTAATCACCACCTGCTTATTGCCATTTTAAATTTACATAACCGGAGTTATTTCCCTTTGAGGGGAGGTCAATCTAGTGAACTTTGCCATTAATGGGCTTTTCGTAAATGTCATATCCACTGGAATTCAAGTCCAAATCTGATTAAATATTCAGAAAATCCCATGAATTATTTGCTAATTGGATTCATCTGAGTGAGAGTGATTGATAGGAGTTGCTTTTGCTTTGCAGTAATGTTATAATACACATTAAAAGAGTGCTATATCATCTTTGTTATTGTTAAAACTAATTATTGTTTTGCTTTTCCAGGAAGTAGTAGACACCTCTGGAGGGTGAGTTTTTGTCAAGCCTTGAATTGTTTGAAAGATAGTATCATAACTGATTACTCATTTAGCCATATTATAAGATGCTGATGATTTGTGGGTTTGGTGTCAGTTGTGGTGCAAGCTTTGCAATTGAAATCGTTTCAGAACAGTTCAAGGGGAAGAGATTACTGGAGCGTCATCGACTCGTGAATGCTGCTCTAGAAGAGGAGATGAAACAGATTCATGCTCTCTCAATAAAAAAAGCTGTGACCCCAGCACAGTGGAAACAAGAATTGGAGTCCCAAAAATCTGCATCTGCTTCTTAAATATTATGTTGATGTTTCTCAGACAGCTTTTTGAAAGTTAAACACACATATATTCATCAGCTTATGACTCTCAAATATTGAAAATCGTGAAAAGAGGTTATAATGCCTCATTTTCTTGCTTAAAAATAAATAAGCTACTGGCTCCCTCAACTTGTACGAACATCTCTTTTAGTGCTGTCCAACTGTTTGATGTTAGAGGCTCTTGTATCAATTCCCATTCAGCATGGATTATAGAAAATGTGAAATCTATCTCAATGTTGAACCAAAATTTTGCTTTCGATGCTTAATTGTGTTTTCTATATTGCTCAAAGTGGATCTCTCTTATTTAGTTGGTTTAATACATCATTACATGTTTAAACTTGTAATATTTTGTTATTTTATTTGGCATCCTATTGATGTACTTAAATACTTAAAACAAAATGTAGGTTTGATGAAATTTGAAGTATTTCAAATCATAAAGGTGTGAGAGATTTAAAAATTGATAATGTAAAATCTTAAAGGTGGGAGAGACCTAAAAAAAATGGCAAAACGTTACAAGTTTGTATTAAACCTTTCTTTTTTTTTTTTTTTTTTTGAGGAATTGTATTAAACCTATTTAGTTTGTTTTGGTAGATGGTTCTGACTTATTCAAGTATTCTCAAGCTTAACTAAGCAACTAGTTGTGTTTGTGTTTCCTGTTCAATCTTAATAGCGTTTTTAATTTGGAGTGGATAAGATGCAGCATATCACTTACTTCTGACGTCCTTATGTACCCTTTTAGGTCAGTTAAATTTATGAAAAATGGCTGTATTCAATTGTATAGGTGGAAGGTCAATATTGTCCTTGAAGAAATTATTGTGTTGTTTTTCTCTTATCTTTTCATGGGAACTCTAAACCACATGATATCCTATTATAAAATAAGCAGGGAAAATCAAAGCATATGGTATCCCTCCGTCCCTGCTTCAGATACCATTTTGTTTCTTAGAAGTATAATGAGACAATGCCATCAGCAGCACTTGTCTTTTTTGATGTCTAATTGATAATGGCTATTAAGCTTCTTCATCCAGCTTCTCAGTTAATTCCTGCCATACCCACAACCTTTAGCAGAACACAAAGATTAGAGCTGCCCATTCATCATCTATGGATCAAGAATACAAGATTAATGGGTAATCAAACTACCAGGGTTGCAGAAAAAAGCTCTGCGTTTCTTTATGAAGAAGATAGCAGAACAGTTTTACAGATTAAACAAGATCTTAACCAGGCTGTTAAAGGTATGTATGCCTTAATTCTGAATCATCAATTACACTACATTACATTTATGAATCTACTTATTAAAATGGGTGTGTGTCATGAAATAAGGAAGTAACAGGGGGATATTTGGAGTCCCATCTGCAAAGAAATCTGAAATTCATGGTTTAGTGGAGCTTTTAGAATCTCAGAATCCAACTCCACATCCTACTCTACATCTTGACAAGGTAAACTAATTTCATTATCTTTAAACTAAGGAAAGTAGTTACAGTTTAAGTTTTGTTTGTGAAATTGGAAGGTGGGTGGCTGCTGGAAACTTTTGTACAGTACAATTACTATATTGGGGTCAAAGAGAACAAAGCTTGGGTTGAGAGATTTCATCAGTTTGGATGATTTTTTCCAGAACATTGATATTGCTAAGGTATACAATTCAAGTGTCTGTTTTGGAATTGGTGACAAATAATGTTTACTAAGTTTGGAAATTTTTGATGATGCAAAAATGGAGGGCAAAGCAGTAAATGTGATAAAGTTCAATGTAAGAGGATTGAATCTGTTGAATGGACAACTCACAATTGAGGCTTCTTTCAAGATTGTTTCTAAATCAGTTAGTTAATTCTTTTTTCTTGTTCTTTCAAGATTGCTTCTAAATCAGTTAGTTACTAGATTGAACTTATATGTATAATATATTTATCTGCTGTCTATTTTACAGAGAGTTGAAATAAAGTATGAATCTTCAACTATCATTCCTGATCAGGTATGCTAAAGTTAGACACAACCCATTTGACGGGACTGACTGAATTTCTTAAGCGATGCATAATGTTTAGTATTGGACAGTTGATGAACATGTTGAGGAAGAACTATGATGTTTTACTTGGTATCTTCAATCCTGAGGGTTGGCTCGACATCACGTATCCTTTCATTATTTATGTTTTATTTTTACAAGTTGTCTCAGACTCAGGCAGATGAGATTCATATGATGATTGAAGAGGTTCCTTGATTTTGTTAAACAGATATGTTGATGATGAGATGAGAATAGGGAGGGATGATAAAGGCAATGTCTTTGTATTAGAGAGATCTCAAACAGATTAACTTTGTATAATACAAACTTAGGATTTATTTGATGGTGACTTGACTTTTAATCTCTGCCTTAAATAACAACAATGAATAAGAGAGAATATGCTTATATACAAAAACTAACACATGTGGATTTACAAATGTTGAGTTGTCAAATCACTATCATCATTCTTCAACAGCCTCCTCTCAAAAACAACTTCATTTTGCTTAAAATCACTACTATTTCTGAAGCAGTCAATGGCTTAGTTAATAAATTTGCAAACTGAAAATTAAGTGAAATGTAAGAGCTACATATAAAACCAGTTATAAGATGCTCTTTCACAATGCAGTAATCATGTCCACGTCGACGTGTTTCATCCGCTCATGAAAGTTTGGGTTTGCTACAATATGAATGAAATCAATGTAGTGATATAATAAGCTTAGGAACAAGCTTAAATTCTCTAGGTAAATACTACGTTAACTATTTTAATTCGTAACTATTAGTTGTCATTAGCATGATATTCATCCTCTACTAAACTCCTACTAGCAGTTCCTTTTTTCTTTGACTTCTATCATGTCACTGCTCCAATTAGAACTCAATGATTACAATTCAGTTCATATTTCATAAAACAAATCCAGAACTCGAACCCTTCAAATATCTCAAGACATACAAAGTTACATCCATATATTTCGAGATATACAAAGTTGCATCTATATGTAGTTTAGTTGGTGCTCCCATGTACTGACATAGTTATTGGATTATGTAAGAAATACCAGATCAGGTAAATCCCCAGTAAAGCAACCTACCAATGAGCATTCAATATCTAGTTGGATGATCAAACATCTCAAATAGATATGTAACTTTACACTAGAAGCAAGAGGATTACTTGTATTGTGAGCATCAATTATATATACTTGCATCTTGGACCAAATCATGTATCATGTATTTGGTATGTGAAATTAATAAACTTTGACAATCGTGTATAAACTTTGCAAACCCCATATGCAAAAGCTTGTCAGAAAAAGCTTCGTTTCACTACCTACCAGCCTGCTTCAGGCTATACAATGACTTATCAAGTTTACGAACTTTCCCATTCTCTACTTTTATATATCCGTCAAGTAGCAACATATAAAGTTTTTCCATCAGTTGGAAAATATGCATTATGGATGTCAATTTGATGAAATGGTCGTTGTTTTGAAGTTGTGATGGCTAAAAAAAATACTCTAATTGTTACTAACTTGGTAACAAATGAGTAAATATCATGGTAATCCATGTCATACTCTCCGTCACACCCACTAACCACAAGACTAGCCTTAGATCAAGTTATGGAGACATCTACTGTATATATATTTTAACTTTGAAAATCCATTTGGAAGAGATATCTCGTTTACCTTTTGGTAAACTGACCAACCATCAAGTCTGGTTTAATTCGAGTGCTTTCCGTTCTTGTTGCATTACTTTCTCCCAATTAGGGTTATCCTTTGCTTGTTTATAAGATTTTGGCTGCCTACACTTGGACAATGTTGGCTAAGAATGCAGAATGAGTATAGGAAAAGGCAAAAGCATTTGTGGAATGGTTTGAAGTGTTGGGATACATGCTAAACCTGATTAATTACAAAACCAGTCAGCCATGTTGGAGTTTTGACACTAATGGTAGAATGTCTTTTTCCACCATCCGAATGTAAGGTAATAGGGTCAGAACTGTAGTGAACACATACTTCAAGTAAAGGATTGTTGTCACTTCTTATATTTATCTCATGTCACTCTGATGATGATGGTGACTTATGAGAAATTGCAAAATATGCTGGTGGTGGCTGGCTGAGGAACATTGAAGTATGGATAAAAAAAAATTGCCTCATTTTGTCACATATGTCTTTCATGAAATCCTCATGGGTTGTAGAATTCGGAAGTGGACTATCTTAGAACTGTTTGGGAAAAGGAAGATGTTTGTAAATTGTATATAAGAATCAATAAATACATTAGTATATGGAAATACATTTTCAACATCCCTTTATACACATAATTTATGTGTCTCAAGATTATATAAATTCCAATCTTTCTATCCTAGAAAACTACCTAAGCAAACACATTAATGAGATCTATTGGAAAATCTATTTTTTTGTGGTTGAACATTCAAGACATACCCTTAACAATCAAAGACTCTAAAACAAGCATAATCTGACTTATTGTTATAAAACCCTTCATAATGGGTTTCTCACTTTAATTGAGGAAACATTAAGTAAAGAAGTAGCATCAAGTAAAGCCTCTCCCCAATATCTTGTGGTTAGGTTAGGGCACACTCACCAAACAATGATGCCTATGCTTCACAACTCCATTTTAAATGCATGATTTCATGATTTTGGTAGGTTTGCCATCAAACTTAATTCCCTTATCTGTTCTAATCTTCTGAATATGTATATGTGAAACATGACTTTTACTTTTCAACAATTACTCTAGAAAATTCATCAACCACATTGAACATATAAATCTATCACCAGTTAAATATTTATGCTTATCAGGTCCCCAACAATCAATGTGAAGTAGCTCAATTTTTTTTATAAATTGAATATGACCTTACAAAATGACTGTCTAATTTGTTTAGCTTTGTAACATATATACATCATAATCAGCTAGTTTATATAAATGAGAAAAACCTCTAACATGAATTAGTTTCTCTTTAGACATATACCCTAACCTAACCTAGCTTTTATACCAAAATTAAACATTTCCATTAAAAAACATGAGTTGAATGAATAACGTGTAATATGCCTACTTTTACCACCTCCTCAGAATTCTGGTCTGGAAAAATACAACTCTTAGCTAAGAATCGAATGCTCAAACACTAATCCCAAGCAATATGTTGATTGACATCAAATTATACTTAAATTGAGGCACATAAAACACATTCTAACCGTTGGAATCCAGACTTGCTTTTGAATTCGAAGAACCATTGGATAAGAAGTTCATCTCTAACATGATTCAAACTTAGATATAAATTGTATTAACTACTCCTCCTAACAAATATCATAAGCTATTTTTCGAGACTCCATGGAAGGTTTTAATGCAGTGGCATATTTTTACCAATTATTTTTTCTGGTTCGTAAGTGTATCCACCGCCGACAGCAGTGGCTATTCACTTTCGCAGATGGTTTGCACCTCTATGGGTAGGACTGCTGGCCACGGAAATTCTTTCCATTCCCAAAGGCGAGGATCGAACCCTGGGCCTTTGGTTAAGAGAGGAGGAGCCTTTACCACTCTACCACAACCCCGTGGTTATTTTTACCAATTATTAATGAACTACAATTAAATTCTATATATTAATACAAACAAATACAAACACAATAATAATAATAATAAAACTAATAGCTCCCAATGTTAGTTAATCTATCCCATTGTACTCTTCGAGCCGCATACATGCAGTCTCATCCCAACAATTTCTACAAATGACATTTTGTACCTGTTAATTTTGTACGTTGAATCAATACCAATGTGCCAGTGGTAGGTCCATAATAATTCCACTGAATCTGGAAGTGCCATAAACACATGCGTTAACACACAAGTCTTCGGATCAGCAAGCGTCGAATGGACATAGTTGTTTTCGATAGCTAGATGAAAGAATTGATTAACCACGTCTCTACCCTCAAACCCATCATTCTTCAACTGATCCTTGTAATTGTACACATGTTTTATTGTTGGATTGTCTACTGGATTCTTTTCTTGAATAGCCACCAAAATAGCACAGGGCTTTGCTTGAGCCGAACTCATGTGACGCACAATTTTTTTCGATGCGGGACTGAGTCCACTTATCTATCAGTATCCCTCTGGATAAACAGCCAACGCATGATTGTGCATACCCTTTATCTCTCCCTTAACCACGATCCCCCAACCGGAAAAGTCTTGCAATTGTACGACTTTAAGCTAGAATTTACAACCACACTCTTTAGCCTTACTTTTCCTTCTTAAAGCCCCTTCAATATTTTTCATAACTCCTCTATACTTTTCTTCGTGTTTGTGGGAAGCAATTGTAAGTTCGAAACCATTTTGAATTGCAACATTTTTAGCCCATGCAATAGCTTCGGAACTTGTCTGGAAAAGGGTGTCCATAATGAAACGACTACTGTAATCGATTCCGTAGCAACCTAATCTTCTAATGACTCTTGAAAATAAATGAAATTCATAAAAATTGTTAAAAATGCACTTCAAACGTGTTAAAAAGTGTAATGTAGAACAAAAAGTGCCAAACGGATGAACTGCTCGTCTGCCCTTAGGGAAGACAGGTAGTTCATCCGATTGTCCTAAGGGCAGTCAGAATTTTCTCCCGTCTAGGGGAAATTCGTACAAAAAAATAGGATTTTTTCACAAAATTCGTTAATTTCAGTAGTTTTTGGATTGATTTGTTACCTTGTGTTTGAAATCGTCCATTTTCGGAATTCTCGGGTCAATTTCTTTAGAATTGCAGTTTCTTGCTCGGAAGAGAGGATTTTCAGTTTTTGTTCAAAATTATATAAAGAACGAAAATGTCCAAAAGAGGGGTGGTGATAAGTAATACAAGGGCGGTATTTAGCAACTCCTTTTTTTAATTTTTTTTTTTTTTTTACTTTTTTCTGGTTTAGTACTAATTCTAAAAAGACAGTGAGTTTGATTTTTATTTTGAAGTTGTTTGTGATAATTAAATAATAAAAGAGTTAGTTTATAAAATAAATTAATATAAAGATAAAATAACTTTTTCTCTTTTGATTTTTGATTTTTGATTTATTTTAACAATGATAATCAGTTTTGATTGTGTTTGTTAAAATATTCGTTTGCAAACTTTTCAAACACATAATTTATGATGGAAAACGAATAGAATTATATAGTTTATTTTTATACTTTTCACTGTAATTTTATTTCAAGTTAGAAAGTCTAAAAGAATGAAATTTTATCATTTTTTTATGGTACAGGTATATTTGTACATTCTTGAATTGCAAGATCTAAATTTAAACTTTATACATTTTTTATGACTATTTCATTACTTATTTGATGCTTGTACGACAACATTGAAGTTAATTCTTATGCAATGAAATTTTTAAGCTTAATATATTATTTGTGTTTTTAACTTGTTGAAAAAACTTGATTGGTTATAAATTTTTAATTTATATAAAATATTCTGTAAGTTACTCGATCGAATGGAAAGATACTTCAAGTTACTCGACCGAAGGGAGAGGTACTTCCTGGTCCATTAGCGCTCCTTCCTTTCAGCTCTACCTCATAACTTGCCTACCTCTGTTAAAGAAGACTTTGGTCCATTAAATTGCATTCCCCGTAAAAGAAAAGTTTTGGTTCATTGAATTTGATCGTGTTTTTCTCGTGAAATGAAATTCAATGGGCTAACGTAAATAATTATATCTTAGTCAGACTCGATACTTTTCAATATAGAGGAGATGCCATTTTAATTCATAGCATGACTTTCTCCAAAACTATAGAGCAGGCCCAAAAGAAAGAGGTCTGAGAAGATATGGTTGTGGATGATGAAAGACTTCTGCAACAAGTTAACTCATTGTACCAATAGGTACAAGAAGTAGAGTTACGAGATTCAGAATAGAAAGTACGAACCTAGACATCCTCACTCTAATCAACCAGAGTGATTAATTAATTACATTTAAATAAGTTAAGGAGGCTAACTGAATATTTTATACTCGGCTTTCATCAAGTTTTTGACAAACGTATTAAGCCAAATTTTTATATGTATATTAAGGTTGCACCGTTAAGTCAAAAGTTTAAACGACCACGTGGCAGCGTTCAACTGGATATGATTAGTGGCACAAAAACAGGGGAGACGTAGCTGATTACAACCCATCTGAAACAATTGCAAATCTATGGTTAACAAAAATCTCCGTCTTTGAACCAGAACGGTATACTATAAACCCTAAATCCTGAGATCCCAGAAATGGACAACAAACCCTAAAACCCCTCCAGAACAAGCCATACACCTCAAAATCAATTTGTATCGCATGACCAAAACATGATCAGAAGAAGAATACTCTCTTCATTAATATCTTCGAGCTCAATCCTCAATCCCAAAATCGTTACAAAACCCATTTCCACGCTGATTACGCCATTTGAGCCCCTTCAGTCTCTTCAATGCATCAAACCCTACAATTATAACTGTAATGGAGGATTTGGAATTGTGGGTATTAGGAGTTATAGCCTGTTGAGCCTAAATGACTTGAGGGACAAAGTGCCAAGGAAGCAGAAGACTAGGAAAGGTCGTGGAATTGGGTCTGGGAAAGGAAAGACTGCCGGGAGAGGTCATAAGGGCCAGAAAGCTCGAGGGACTATGAAATTTGGCTTCGAAGGTGGCCAGACACCCTTGCGTCGTCGAATGCCAAAAAGAGGGTTTAATAATCCCTTTAGCTTAACTTTTCAGGCATTTTCACCAATTCCTCTTATTAAAATGCTTTTTTCTTTCTTAATTTAATTTCTTTTTCGGCCTTCCATCCATTTTAGTGTCATTTAACAGTATGGATGAATAGTGATTTATCTATATGAAGGTTATAGTGCCTAAATTCGATGAATTTATATAATTTAGATGTTAAGTACGGTGCCAAATGCTGAACTAGATGTTTAGTTTAGAGAAATACCTTCCTGTTGATTGCTTTGTGTTTTCCCATTATATTACTATGTGGAATAGCGGCACCTAACTAGTTTAGGATTAATCATTGGATCAGTTAGAGTGAGTATTCCACTAAATGACATATATGAATTACATGAGCTTTCATGTGTTTAGACGAATTGAAGCACTAGTTTGAAGTTCAAGGTTTCATTTTCTCTGTGATGGTAGGATACAATTTCATGAACATGCGATATAGTGACTATAGTTGTTATTCGGTTAGCAGTATCTACAGTCTAACTATTGGAGATTTTAGCATATTTCTTTTGAATGAATAAATCTTATGGGATATCACTCTAGGATTGAAATCGAGTTAGTTTTGAATCTGTGAAATGTATCTGTGTGTGCAATACGGAGTCCCTTTTTGCATTAAATAATTAGGTATTCCTGTTCATGGTCATCACAAACCAGCCAAACTCAACTACACACGAGCTCGTGTTACACCTTGAGGAGGAGATGAAGATAACGATTATTGTTATCTATTGCAGAAATATCCAAATGGATTGAGTGAATGTTAGTTACCTTCTTCATCCAACAAGGGTGGGTAGAAAACTGATCTTCTATTCATCTAAAAAGGATGATATAATGCAGATGACCATACATCAACCACCGCGTAAGGTGATCCGCTTGTTTATTCAATTCTGTTTGTAGATGGTAATGTCATCTTTTCAACTGTCACTTTATTAGTTTATTGTGTATCTATTTGCAGTCTGTGTTCTAGCCAATCTTGGTAGATGTTAATACTTGTTTATTTTCTTTCATTTTTTTACCTTGAAAAATAGTTTTCAACATGAGATACTTTCCTTTAGATTTCAGTTTTGGAAATTTGTATGTGTTTATACCATATTCTGATGTTACGCCATCACCTTATCTTTACTTCTTGATTATTTGTCTGTCTTGCAGCCAGTGGGGTTGGGAAAGATAGCAAAGCTTATAAATGAAGGGAAGATCGATTCCCATGAATTAATCACAATGAAAACTCTCAAGGTATAGCGTCATCCTTCTGTAGTTTCAATGATTAACCTCTTCACATGGCATATTGGTTTGTATTGATCATTGCAGTAGCCATAATAGGATACAGGGGCTATAGGAAAGCAGATAAAAGATGGAGTAAGACTGATGGGGCGTGGTGCTGATCAAATTAAATGGCCTATTCATCTTGAGGTATTTTTTTTTTTATTTGAATGGTCTCTACTATTGTGTTGTGCTTAACATTGTTTGACATTTTAGTTTCAAATTTTTGCATTTCTCTATGTGAATACCATCATTGTTGTTGCCATGTGATCTTGATTTATATGATCTTGGTATTGTGAGTTACACATTGTTCTAAGTGAAGTGTGGGTATTTATATCGTATGTTGTTTGCACTAGACTTGAATGCGGCAAGTTTTATTAAAATCCTAACTATGTTGCATGGAAACTTTTATTTTGAAGAGTTTACACGTTTAGGAAATTTCAACTCTCATAAACTTGTAAATTAAGTTTAGAATCACGTTTTTATAATTTAAGAAAATTGAAAACTTATTTCTCAGAATAAAATGCATTTTCAGAGCAAACCACCATAACCAATATTTTAATCAAGTCATCATATGTAGCTAATGCCTTTTTTTTTTAATTTACACATTTCCCTTAACGTTTTGGTTTGCTATATGTTTCACAAGTATTGTTTTGTGGTATCCTATTAATTTCTGTTACAATCATTGTTTTCTAATCTTTAATGGACAATTAGATAAAGAACAAGCAGTTATTGTTCTGTTTAGCAAATAACAAATAATGAGACACAGTAGTCACCTGGTCAGTGACTGACCAAGTGAATTTGATAAGTCACCGTTAGATCTAGGAGGTGTAAGTCTAAGCCATAAGATTGTTTTAATCTCCACCATATGATTTAACAAGCCTGGATCTAACGGTGACTGACTAAATTCACCTTATCAGTCACTGACCAGGTGAAAATCACTGTAATAAGACATTGTTAATGCTAATTATCAGAATATTTAAACAAGTTGCTTGTGATTATTTCCAAGTTAAGAGAACTTAATATGTATTATTTCTATAGATATATGCTTCTCAGTTGGCTGATTAACTATAGAGTTACTTGTTACGTTTTAGTATTTGTTTCGTATTGATTTAGATTAGAATAGAATTGAATAGGATGAAACATTTCAGTTTCATGTATATGATCTCATAATTGTCGATCAAATTCGAAGTCGTAGCATTAATTTCTGCACGGAAGGCAAACTTTTGTTCATATGTGATGAGCCGTGCAGGTATCAAGAGTGACTGTAAGAGCAAAGCAAACAGTTGAAGCTGCTGGCGGAACTGTGAGACGGGTGCATTACAACGAACTGGGTTTCCGTGCATTGCTGAAGCCTGAGTGGTTTGAAAAGAAGGGTAGATTATTACCGAAAGCAGCCAGACCTCCGCCGAAGCTAAAAGATAAGGTTGATAGCATCGGACGCTTGCCTGCCCCTACAAAACCTATTCCATTTTACGTGGAATCTGCGTCTTCTCCTGCCTAGTTGATCAGCAGACCATTTGTAGGAGTTATTAAACCATTGTGTTTGAATGGGTTTACTTGTGGCTGTATACTATAATTCTGCAGCCTTTTAAGAAGAAAAATGAATTGAAATAATGGCTAAGGTTCTTTATTTTGTTAACCATTTACCAAACCCACTTGGATTATTCCATCATCAACTTGTCTCTCATTATGTTTAAATGAGTTATTTTTAATTTAAGCGTTTAAAAAGCATTTAAGACTTCTCATTTCTAGATTAAAAAGGCATTCTTTTTTAATAATTGTTGTTGGTTTTGGATGGATAAAGATACAATTTAGATGGATAAAGATATTGGATAATATATATGAATACAACAAACAACAACATCAAAGCCTTAGTCTCGAAATGATTCGGGGTCGGCTAACATGAACCATCATATAAAACCGTGAAATCAAGTCGTGTCAGTGACACAAATTCGCTCCCTCCACTATGTCCTATCCACTACCATATTTTCCTCAATTCCCAGTAAACTCATATCACTCTTGATCATCCTCCTCCAAGTTTGCTTAGGTCTTCCCCTACCCCTCACCATTACATCCCTTTGCCACTCTTCGGTCCTCCTAACCGGCGCATCAAGCGCTCTACGTCTCACATGGCCAAACCACCTTAGTCGGTTTTCTCTCATTTTATTCTCAATAGATGTAACCCCTACTTTTGTCCTAATTATTTCATTACTCACCCGATCCTTTCTCGTATGACCACACATCCATCTCAACATACGCATCTCCGCCACCGACATCTTATGGATGTGACAGTGTTTCACTGCCCAACACTCCGTATAACAATGTTGGTCTGATTGTCGTGCGGTAGAATTTTCCCTTCAATCTATTAGGCATGCCGAGGTCACAAAGGAAACCCATAGCACTCTTCCACTTCGACCAACCAGATTTAATCCTATGAGCAACATCTCCATATACTTCTCCATCCGTTTGGATAATAGATCCTAAATACTGGAAGCAATCTGAGGCCTGAACAACTCTCCCATCTAGGGTGATTGACCCTACCTCCCTACTCCTATGGCCGCTAAACTTACACTCCAAATATTATGTCTTACTTCGGCTCAACTTAAAGCCTCTAGATTCTAGAGTTTGTCTCCATAGTTCCAACTTCCTTTGTACTCATTCTTTCGTCTCATCAACCAACACAATATCATCTGCAAACAACATGCACCATGGTATACCATCTTGAAGTGAACTTGTTAGTTCATCCATAACGATGGCAAAAAGAAATGGGCTTAGTGCTGAACCTTGATGCACTCCAATCGTAATAGGGAACTCTTCAGTCTTCCCAACACTAGTACGTACACTCGTGCATGCTCCTTCATACATGTCCTTTATGATGTCAATATATTTCCGCGAAATGCCTTTCCTTATCAAGGCCCACCAAAGTACTTCCCTTGGTACCTTATCATATGCTTTCTCCAAGTCAATGAAAACCATATGCAAGTCTTTCTTCTTATTCCGATAATGCTCCATTAATTGTCTCATTAGATGGATGGCTTCCATAGTTGATCTTCCCGGCATAAAGCCAAACTGGTTTTCCGAGATCTTCATTGTCCTCCTTAGCCTTTGTTCGATCACTCGCTCCCAAAGTTTCATAGTGTGACTCATTAATTTGATTCCTCGATAGTTGGCACAATCTTGGACATCGCCTTTGTTCTTATACAAATGGATTAAGATACTTTTCCTCCATTCTGATGGCATCTTATTGTTTCTCCAAATTTTGTTGAAGAACGTCGTCAACCATTCGATTCCTCTTTCTCCCAAACATCTCCAAATCTCAATAGGGATGCCATCAGGTCCTACTGCTTTCTTCAACCTCATCTTATTTAATGTCATTTTGACTTCACCCTTTTGAATTCTCTGCAGGCATTCATGATTTATCATATCGTGAGGGATACTTATATCTCCAACATCTTGTCTGCGATCTCCATTAAATAAGTCATCAAAATAGGACCTCCATCGTTCCTTGATATCCTTATCTCCAACTAGGACTTTCTGGTCCACATCCTTCACACATTTAAGAAGGAATATTTCTCTTCAAAGTAGATCCACGAAATAGATTTGTATATTTGTTAGATTAGGAAGAGAGGTGGAGGCGAGTTTTTTCCTTCTCGTTTTGGTCGAAGAAGAGAGATGATGGCTTGATTTATAATTAATGGTTGTGATACAACATGGTCTCTTCAATAAAAGCAGACTTTTAACTTAATGTTACTGTCCAATAAAAAAAATAAAAAATTGACGTTTTAAAAAAAATGCAGATTTAGCTATAATATATGAAATTGTGTAAATTTAATCCTAATATTTTCAAGCAATATCAATTTTAGCCCTATGTGTCTAGAAATTTGAAAAAACTTGTTTGACTGTAATAACAGTCAAATTAGACATTCCAAACAAGTTTGTCGATAAACTGTTGTAGTTTCATACATTTTTTAGTCATTTGTAAGTATATAAGTAAAAAAAAAATTGTGATTAACTTATATGTGGCAGACTTAGTTGTTATTATTTTAACATATATTTTTTTTTGTAACTGTGTTAGTAACATGTTAAATATTTTAGACATAATTGATGTTCAGAAGGTCCGATACGGCAGTTATATAATAGTCAACCCAGTATTATCAAAATTTTGGTAACATATGACTAAAATTGATCTTGCTTGGAAACATTAAGGTTAAATTTGGATAATTTTATATATTTGGGCAAATTTGCACTTCACCAAAAAAGTTAGGGTCAAATTTGACCCTTATCCCAAAAATAAAAGAAACAGTCGCCTATCGTTTTTTTACACTAACAATCGCCTATCCTAGTCTTATAAAAACTAAATAATTACAGTAGTTATAGTGATTTAATTAGAGAGTGCACATACAAAAGTGAGAAGAATAGTAATTTTTTAACATTAGGTTATTATTATTTGATTTTGATTGTTATGTCAAGACTACTATATGATTTGAATTGTAATTAATAATATACTTGTTTTACTATTTGATATTAATTCTAAAATAATATTAAATTTAGATGAGGAAAAAAAAGTATAAAAATTGTCAATGGCCTCCAAAATGCTGGAGACGTCCTACCAATCAATTTAATACGAATACAATAATTTATTTTTAAGTTATTTTCAAAAAAATATCTTTACCGTCGACCTTTATGTAGTAAATATATACAAACCTATAAAATAAAATTTCAATATATATATTTCTTTCTTTTTTGGTATATGGGAAGGGTTAAACCCCAAAAGGCAAAACAAAGAACAAAACAAAAAACCGTAATTAAGTCCGAGAAAGATGTGGGGACACGCTACCCTCACATCAGCCAGGAACAAATCATGGAGGCATATCACACTCGTGATAATCTAAGGAGCTAGTGTTGGTCTCTTATGAGATAGAATTAATTCTTGTTTGGAGGAGTATTTGACAATGTCATTTGTTACTCAGAAGGTTGAGTCCGACCCCTCCATTTCCAAGAAAATCTGTGAGTCGACCCCCAAGCAAATGGTCCCAGAATTGGCGAAGGCTGTTAACCAGCCCCGCTGCAAGCTATGAAGATCCTAAGCTGGAACGTCCAAGGCCTGGGCAACCCTTGGACACTCCGAACTGTGGCTCTTCTCATGAGCCAACACTGCCCTGATTTTGTCTACCTTATGGAATCTAGACTGAATCACCAGAGTACTAAAGGTATTATAAGACGTTTCAGTGGGTATAATGTATTCTCAGTTGCACCAGTTGGGAGATCGGATGGATTACTCTTATTATGGGAGAAGGAAATACAGGTGACTATCCTTGGATATTCTGATCACTACATTCATTTTGGAGGCAGTAACACTAGGGGAGAAATTATCTGGCGGGGCACCAGAATATATGGCTGGTCGGAAGCTGGCAACAAGTTTCGAACCTGGGAAATGATAAGGGACCTCCACCTTAGAGAATCACTCCCGTGGATTTGCTTTGGCGATTTTAATGAGATTGTGTACTCTTTTGAGAAGCAATGGGGGCGGGGAGCTAATGATAGAATGATGTAGGCCTTCCGCCTATGTTTGAGCGAATATGAGCTCTTCGACTTAGGCTTTAAGGGGTCTCTGTTCACTTTGACCAATGGTCGGTAATTTTCGGATACCATTCGGGAGAGACTTGACCGCTTTGTCCGAACGGTTGAATAGGATGTCATGTTTCTGAATTCTATCATCTATCATTTAGCCCGGGTATGTTCTGGTCGTTCTCCACTCCTTAACTCTGATGGTGCTAAAAATTCTGGTCGCCGACCTTTTCGGTTCGAGGCTATGTGGGTGAAGGAGGCTAGTTGTAAGGAGGTTGTTCAAACTGCCTGGAACAAAACATTTTATCCCTTTACCAAAATGCCTCGGGTCAAACTGTCAACTTTGATAAGTCTGAAATTAGCTTCAGCCCCAATCTTGTTGGTCCCTTGTAAGGTTGCAAATATAGTTCCAAGGGGGGGTTAGGAACTATTTTACCTTTTTAAAATAATTTGGGGAGATTTCTTTTCTTTAAGAAAAGTTTATAAAACAGCGGCACTTAACACTCAGCAAGACACTGGCTTAGTCAACTAGTGACTAGGACAGCTTCGTTGCTTAGGTCAGGAAATAGCACTTAGAGTCTATTCCTGAACCTGCTCGTTTGTAGTGCACAACTCAGCTTGACCTCTTTTACTTGGTCAGTTTTAGTTTGTTTTAATCAAGCAATATGAATAAGGAGTTAAGGTTTAGAAATACTTCACTCAGCAGATTTATCCAGGTTCGGCTTCTTCTAAGCCTACGTCCTGTCCCCGGAACACCTCCGAGATTTCAAATCCTCTACTGAGCTCTTTAAAGGTAGAGCCTCAAACCTTTTACAATATCAGCAATTGAGTATGACAAGAGTACCTTCCTCTATACTTCTACTCAATCCTAATCTCTCCGCTGAGTACTTAAAACCGAGTACCCAGCCTCTCCTTTCTACTTCTAGAAATGATAAAGATTTTGTCCTAAACAACAATTGCTAGAACACCTTAGATGATTGAAAAACAATCACTCTAGACTTTTACACAAATGAATAGACTTTGTAGTGTAAGAAATTTGCTTTGCTTTTGATGGAGAACTTTTATATACGTTTGGTCAGCGTAACGGCTTTTGCTCAAAGTTCTCTGAAGAATGTGGATTCTGAATGCTCTATTTATAGAGAGCTATGAGAGCTTCTGGTTATTTCGAATTTCGAAATAACCGTTGGAGACAAACGGCTACAGGTCGCTTTCACTGAGTCTGCCAGCAGTTCTCGTTAGCCAATCAGATTCCAGCGTCTTCTGTTCTTCGATCAGTGAGTCAGTATGTTCCACCATTTTGGGTAATGTCAACCAGACAGCTTGTTGTGTCTTCTGACCTTTACCTAATGAGGAAATACTTTGTCTGGAAGCTGTCTTATGGTCAGTAGCTGTCCTGCACGTTTTGTCGAGACAGCTCAGCAGCTTCATACTGAAGTTGTCTACGTGGATCTTCTCGATCCTTCTTTACTCAGCATGCGTTTCATCACTTCAACGGCGACGTTTTGGAGATACGCGGGCTGAGTGGTCTTTGGCTCGTTTGACTTGGGCCTTGATTTCCATATAGGGCTTGAGCCTTATGATCTTTATGTCTTATGATAAATTATAAACTCAACATTGAACAAACACATTAGTAACACTAAATCAAAGCATTTAAACTTAGTGTGTTGTAGAATATTTACTTTCACTTAATTAATTTTGTCAAATCAAAATCTTGTGGAAAGGTGTTTCAACAAATCTGTCTAATGAGAGTAAACAGGAAATATGCAGCCTTCTCGGGGTCAATGAAGTCCAATCTTTCCCAAAATACTTAGGGATGCCTACCTTCATTGCAAAATCTAAGAAGAGGATATTTACTTTCTTGAAGGAGCGTCTGATTAAAAAAATTGGCGGTTGGAACGAAAAATGGTTATCTAAGGCGGGAAAAGAAGTTCTTATTAAGGCAGTTGCATAGGCCATTCCCCAATACATTATGAGTTGCTTCCTTCTCTCCAAAACATTCAGTGACGAGCTCCAGCCTTTAATTTCTGACTATTGGTGGGGTTCAAGCTCAAATAAGAAGCGAGTTCACTGGTTGGGGTGGAATAAGCCGTGTGCACCCAAGAAGCAGAGTGTTTGTTGAGGCGATGACACGCCGACCTGACTCAGTGGCACCAAGGTGTGCATATTTGGCATAAGTGGGTTCACACTGAGGGCCTTGTGTAGTGACAGGACTACGAGGCGTGTTGACCTCAGGTGCTGAGTTGCTTTGAGTTTGAGGTGGGAGTGGAGCTTCTTTTGGACTTACAGGGGTCTTGGCTTGTTTCTCTACGGGAGGAACAGAGGCTTGATTTTGTGGAGACCCCTCTTGAGCAACATGACCCTCAAGAACAGGTTCTTCAGCTGTTCGCAGCTTCTTCTCAGCTGACTCAGCTAGGTCTTGATCAGCTTTCCTCTTGTTGCTTTCTATCAGCCTTATCTTTCTCGGGACAGTATGAATATCCTTCGAGCATGCTCCCTTTTTCTTCTTCTTCTCAGCTTCAGCAACCTCAGATGGCACAGTGGACGGATTCTCAGTTGGAGGTTCATTGATTGGTTCTGTACCCTCAGCAGTGTGAGCGGCTTCAGCCATAACATCATCTATAATGGCATCCAGGTTAGCCAGATTTTCCATTTCTCCAATGGGTTGCTCATCCTCAGCCATAAGATTCTCCTCCTCAGGAGTGGCATTTTCATCATATCCTCTAAGAGGTTGGCTATGTGAGAGTCCATTCAGCAGACGTGCAGTGATAGCAGTTCCCGTTGAACTTATTTCACCAACAGTCTCTATGTTCTTGTCTTGTATTATCCTGGTGATGAGAGAACCTAAACGGAGCTTCCTTCCGCTTCTTTGGAAAGCCCCGACCAAAAATACAGGCATGTTGAAAGGAGTGCTGGTCAGCATATGCCAGATGAAACATTGTTCAAAATTAGAGGCAGATGAGGGAGAGCTGAGTTTAGGGAAGATAAAGTTGGTCAGCAAGAAGTGGGCCATCTTCTGATTTTTGCCCATGCAGGTGCTGGGTACTTCTCCCTTGTAGTTTCTGGGTTTACAGAATCCCTTCATCTTCTCTGCGATGGCTTTCGGTATCGGCTCCTTTGTGGTTCTGAACTGGATCCCTGTATTTGGTATCTCTAGCAATGTAGCTAGATATTCAGGGGTTATCACTATCTTTTGACCCTTGACTGTGGTCTCCAGATAGTCAGAGTCATCTGCATCAACATGCAGGTTGGAGTAGAACTCTCTTACCATTGTAGGATAGGTTTGCCCGGACAGAGAGAAGAGACCTGTCCATTTGTTGTTTTTGATCCATTCACAGAATGGAGTCTCTGAAGAGATGAAGTCAGGGTGGAAGAATCGACTTCTTAATACCTCTTGATTCTTAGCCCAAGAGTGTACTTTAATCATTTTTCTCATTAGGCTAGTTGAAGGACCAGCCTGGTCAGAGGATTTGAGAGTTGGAGAGAAATAACTTTCGTTGTAAGACATTTTTGAAGTTTTGAAGCTCTTTGGAAAATTTTGAAGCTTTCTTAGGGTTCAATGTATATGTGACGAGGGTAGTGGGTTAGTATTTACTATTTATAGATTTTATGGTTTACGGTTCCGTTTGAATTTTATCCAGTTTTGCTTTGGGTTGTCCAATCGACAGAAACCCTGACACTTATGACACTATTAAGACGTTATTCGGCGCATGCGCAGTACAGGTGTCACTTCGCGTGTAGTGACATTAAATGCTAATAAGTGCTTTTACTTAGCGTTTGTTGATATAAACGTTTCATATTCTAAGTAGTCAGTGCATTCTTTAAGGATGGTTTTTAGTTCAAGTTCGAAAACTAATTTACTCAGTGTGCAAGATTACTCAGTATTGTATATTCAGTCAGTTTCAATGACATACTCAGCAAACAATAAATCATTCAGCATGTAATTCATTCAGCATTCAATATTCATTTAGCACAGGAATTTACTGAAGAGGATTAAACATACCAATTGCTTCTCTCAGTATGCTAAATTGCTCTCGTGCTAGAGGCTTTGTAAAGATATCAGCAAGCTGCTCGTCTGTTGGCACATAAGTCAGCTTGATTTCTTTCTTGAGTACATGATCTCTGATGAAGTGATGTCTTATGCTGACATATTTCATCCTGCTGTGTTGAACTGGGTTTTTTGAGAGGTCAATTGCACTTTTGTTGTCGCATTTGACTTCAATTGTCTTTGTTTGAACACCATAATCTTCAAGCTGTTGCTTAATCCAAAGGACCTGAGCAACACAGCTTCCAGCAGCAATATACTCAGCTTCAGTTGTGGACAGGGCTACTGACGCCTGCTTCTTGCTGAACCAAGATACAAGACAGCTTCCTAGGAATTGGCATCCTCCAGAGGTGCTTTTTCTTTCCAGCTTGTCTCGTCCATAGTCAGCGTCAGTGTATCCGATGAGTGTAAAGTCATGAGTGTTTGGATACCACAGACCTGCATTTACTGAGCTTTGCAAATATCTAAGGATCCTTTTTACGGCTATGTAATGGGATTCCTTAGGGTTAGCTTGATATCTAGCATAATAACATACTGAGAACTGAATGCCGGTCTACTTGCTGTTAAGTAAAGTAAAGAGCCAATCATACCTCGGTATAACTTGCTGTCTACTGACTTACCATTCTCATCAGCACAAAGGACAGTGTCAGTGCCCATAGGAGTGGATATTGGCTTACAATGTTCTAGTTCATATTTCTTCAATATCTCCTTGGCATATTTAGCTTGACTTATGAATATGCCATTCTTTCCTTGCTTGATTTGAAGTCCGAGGAAAAAGTTGAGTTCTCCCATCATTGACATTTCGAATTCAGTCTGCATTTGTTTGCTAAATTCCTTGCACATAGATTCATTAGTAGCACCGAATATAATATCATCTACATATATTTGTGCCAGCAGGGTATCTTTACCCTTTCTCTTAATGAATAAGGTTGTATCAGCTTGACCCCTGACGTAACCTCTAGTCAGTAAAAAGTTGGTCAGCCTCTCATACCAAGCACGTGGTGCTTGCTTGAGTCCATACAGAGCCTTTTTGAGTTTGTAAACGTGGTTTGGGAACTTAGAATCCTCAAACCCTGGAGGCTGATTTACATAGACCTCCTCGTCTATTACTCCATTAAGAAAGGCACTTTTGACATCCATTTGAAACAGTTTAAAGTTCATGTAAGATGCATATGCACATAAAATCCTAATAGCTTCTAGCCTTGCCACTGGGCCAAAGGTCTCACCGTAGTCAATACCTTCTTGCTGACTGTAGCCCTGAGCTACAAGTCTTGCCTTGTTTCTGACTACGTTTCCTTGCTCATCTAGCTTGTTCCTGAAGACCCATCTCGTTCTAATGATCTTTTGGCTCCTAGGATGTGGCACTAGCTCCCATACATTATTTCTCCTGAACTGATTGAGTTCCTCTTGCATGGCATTCATCCAGAATTCGTCATCCTCAGCTTCGGCAAAGTTCTTCGGCTCAAGTACTGAGATAAAAGCTACATTGCCGAGATACTTCCTTAGTTGATTTCTTGTCATCAGCGTATTTCCAGCTGAGTCAAGAATTGCATTTTCTGAATGCCCTCTTGGGACTCTTATCTCCTTTGGTAGACTTGTGTCTTGTTCTATCTGTGTTTCAACATTCTCTGCAGAAGTAGATAGGTCAGTGAAAGTAATTTTAGGTTCACTCTTACTCTTGGTCAGCCGTTTTATGAAGGACTCAGTAGCTGGTTCTTGATCAGCAGGTGCTGAGTTTGGTTCATCTTCTGTCAGCGACTGGTATCTTCCTGCAGGGTTAGTTTCATCGAATTGCACATGTATAGATTCTTCTAATACTTGAGTTCTCTTATTAAAAACTCTGTATGCTTTACTGTTTGTTGAGTAGCCTAGAAAGATAGCCTCATCAGCTTTTGAATCAAATTTGGCTAAGCTATCTTTGGTATTTAAAATAAAACACCTACAGCCAAAGGCACGAAAGTATCCAATGTTGGGCTTTCGTCCTTTCCAAAGTTCATATGGGGTTTTCTTAAGTATAGGTCTAACTAAAGCCCTATTCAGAATATAGCATGCTGTGTTGACAGCTTCTCCCCAAAAATACTTTGGAAGCCTATGCTCATCCAGCATTGTCCTGGCAATCTCAACCAGAGTTCTGTTCTTCCTTTCAACAACCCCATTTTGCTGAGGCGTTCTAGGAGCAGAGAAATTGTGGTCAATGCCGCTGGCTTCACAGAATTCAACAAACTTTTGGTTCTTGAATTCTCCACCATTATCACTACGGATATGAGCTAATTTTAGGTCTTTCTCATTTTCAATTTTTCTAACCAAGTTTGAAAATGTCTCAAAAGTCTCATCCTTACTGGTCAGCAGGATAACCCATGTGTACCGAGAGAAATCATCTACAATAACCAAGGAAAACCTTCTTCCACCCAGACTCAGCGGCTGGACTGGACCAAAGAGATCCAAGTGTAGCATTTCTAACGGACGCTTAGTTGAGACAATGTTTTTACTTTGAAAAGATTGCTTGGTTTGTTTTCCAGCTTGGCAGGCATGGCATAATTGATCTTTTTGAAATTTAAGTTCAGGCAGTCCCTCAACCAATTGCTTTCTTGCTAATTTGGCCAGGAGGTCCATGCTTACATGACCAAGTCTCCTGTGCCATAGCCAGGAATTTTCTTCCTTTGTGACTAAGCATACAGTTTTTGAAAACTTCTTTTCGAGGTTTAGCATAAAGACATTGTCTATCCGAGGGGCAGTTAAGATTAACTCATTAGTTTTACCCTCGTATATTTTACATCCAGTAGCATCAAATATAACTTTTCTCCCATTGTCACATAGATGAGCTACGCTGAGTAAGTTATATTTGAGTCCGCTGACTAGGGAGACAGATTCAATAGTAGGGTTACCTCCGACGGTTCCTGAGCCTACTATCTTACCCTTCTTGTTGTCTCCAAAACTTACACTCCCTCCTCGTTTACGTTCAAACGTGATGAACTGAGTTTCATCACCCGTCATATGCCTTGAGCATGCGCTGTCAATATACCACATCTTTGACTTCTCGGCACATCTCAGGCTTACCTCATTAGATTGCTCTTCATTATCTGACTCATCAGATTGGTCAGCTCAGAAATGCATGGCTCAGCAAGTTTGTCAGCCATAAAGCATATCTTCGCTGACTCGGTGGCCTCAGTTTCTGTTGATGAAGATTCATCACTGTCACTCCAAGTAGCCACCATTGCCTTCTTTCCACTTTTCTTGTCTTTCCTCAGCGTGGGGCAGTTTGACTTAATATGGCCATCTTGGTGGCACTCAAAGCATGTAATGGGATTTGAGCTGTCCTTTCTGTATTTGCTGTCGCTTGAGTCAGCCTTATACTTATCAAACTTTTTGTAAGGCTTTTTGGAATATTTGTCGTTCTTCCTGAACAGCCTCTTCATCTTTCTTGTGAACATAGCCATCTCCTCATCATCAGTTGAACTCCCGTCAGTGGAGTCAGCCTTCATGACAAGTGACTTATGCTTCTTGTCATCAGATTTTTCCTTCACCTCAAAGTTCTTCATTGATATCTCATGGGTCAGCAATGAACCGATGAGTTCGTCATATTTGTAGGTGGTTAAATCCTGAGCTTCCTCAACTGCTGTCTTCTTTGCTTGCCAGTCTTTTGGAAGACTCCTGAGTATCTTTTTGACTTGTTCTTCCTCAGTGAAGATTTTCCCAAGTCTCTTGAGCTCATTAATGATGTTGGTGAACCTTGCGTTCATGTCTGAAATGCCCTCATCATTGTTCATCTCGAACAGCTCGTACAATCTTATCTGCTGATTCACCTTGGATTCTTTTACTTTGTTTGTTCCCTCGTAGGTGACTTCCAGCTTTTTCCAGATCTCTTGTGCCGACTCACAACCTGAGATTTTGTTATATTCTGCAGCATCGAGCGCACAGTGAAGCATATTGATAGCCGAAGCATGGTTTTGAAGCTTCTTAAGATCATCCTCTGTCCATTCAACCTCAGCTTTAACAACTGACTGGTCATCAACAACTTTCACAGGTACAAACGGGCCTTGGACTATAGATAGCCAGGCACTCATGTTTGTAGCTTGAATGAAGTTTTTCATCCTATTCTTCCAAAAGGTATAGTTTGACCCGAAGAATAGGGGAGGCCTGGTAATGGACAGCCCCTCAGGTAATATCTGAGTTGTCTGGTTTCCAGGGAGAAACCGAGTGCTGTTTTCGCCCATGGTATGGATCAACTCAAGGTTGTTAGACCTTTAGTAATGAGCTTTTAGGCTCTGATACCACTTGTTGGTCCCTTGTAAGGTTGCAAATATAGTTCCAAGGGGGGGTTAGGAACTATTTTACCTTTTTAAAATAATTTGGGGAGATTTCTTTTCTTTAAGAAAAGTTTATAAAACAGCGGCACTTAACACTCAGCAAGACACTGGCTTAGTCAACTAGTGACTAGGACAGCTTCGTTGCTTAGGTCAGGAAATAGCACTTAGAGTCTATTCCTGAACCTGCTCGTTTGTAGTGCACAACTCAGCTTGACCTCTTTTACTTGGTCAGTTTTAGTTTGTTTTAAGCAAGCAATATGAATAAGGAGTTAAGGTTTAGAAATACTTCACTCAGCAGATTTATCCAGGTTCGGCTTCTTCTAAGCCTACGTCCTGTCCCCGGAACACCTCCGAGATTTCAAATCCTCTACTGAGCTCTTTAAAGGTAGAGCCTCAAACCTTTTACAATATCAGCAATTGAGTATGACAAGAGTACCTTCCTCTATACTTCTACTCAATCCTAATCTCTCCGCTGAGTACTTAAAACCGAGTACCCAGCCTCTCCTTTCTACTTCTAGAAATGATAAAGATTTTGTCCTAAACAACAATTGCTAGAACACCTTAGATGATTGAAAAACAATCACTCTAGACTTTTACACAAATGAATAGACTTTGTAGTGTAAGAAATTTGCTTTGCTTTTGATGGAGAACTTTTATATACGTTTGGTCAGCGTAACGGCTTTTGCTCAAAGTTCTCTGAAGAATGTGGATTCTGAATGCTCTATTTATAGAGAGCTATGAGAGCTTCTGGTTATTTCGAATTTCGAAATAACCGTTGGAGACAAACGGCTACAGGTCGCTTTCACTGAGTCTGCCAGCAGTTCTCGTTAGCCAATCAGATTCCAGCGTCTTCTGTTCTTTGGTCAGTGAGTCAGTATGTTCCACCATTTTGGGTAATGTCAACCAGACAGCTTGTTGTGTCTTCTGACCTTTACCTAATGAGGAAATACTGTCTGGAAGCTGTCTTATGGTCAGTAGCTGTCCTGCACGTTTTGTCGAGACAGCTCAGCAGCTTCATACCGAAGTTGTCTACGTGGATCTTCTCGATCCTTCTTTACTCAGCATGCGTTTCATCACTTCAACGGCGACATTTTGGAGATACGCGGGCTGAGTGGTCTTTGGCTCGTTTGACTTGGGCCTTGATTTCCATATAGGGCTTGAGCCTTATGATCTTTATGTCTTATGATAAATTATAAACTCAACATTGAACAAACACATTAGTAACACTAAATCAAAGCATTTAAACTTAGTGTGTTGTAGAATATTTACTTTCACTTAATTAATTTTGTCAAATCAAAATCTTGTGGAAAGGTGTTTCAACAAATCTGTCTAATGAGAGTAAACAGGAAATATGCAGCCTTCTCGGGGTCAATGAAGTCCAATCTTTCCCAAAATACTTAGGGATGCCTACCTTCATTGCAAAATCTAAGAAGAGGATATTTACTTTCTTGAAGGAGCGTCTGATTAAAAAAATTGGCGGTTGGAACGAAAAATGGTTATCTAAGGCGGGAAAAGAAGTTCTTATTAAGGCAGTTGCATAGGCCATTCCCCAATACATTATGAGTTGCTTCCTTCTCTCCAAAACATTCAGTGACGAGCTCCAGCCTTTAATTTCTGACTATTGGTGGGGTTCAAGCTCAAATAAGAAGCGAGTTCACTGGTTGGGGTGGAATAAGCCGTGTGCACCCAAGAAGGAGGGTGGTCTTGGATTTCGTCACATCTTTTCCTTCAATCAAGCCATGCTTGCTAAACAAACTTGGAGAATTTTATCCCGTCCAGAATCTTTGTGTGCCTCAATCTTTGCCCATAAGTATTTAAAGTCCTAGTCCCTCTTCGCTACGACGGGGCACGCCCCGGGATAGCTATGTCTGGAGGAGCTTGTTAGCAGTTCGATGGCTTCTACTTGATAGTGGTGTGTGGCGAGTTGGGAACGGGCTAAATATCAGTATCCTCTCCTCACGGTGCGTTCCTGGCATTCAGTGCTATCAACCCCTAGCCCTTCGCCAGGCAACTCCCACAGAATTCGTGTCTTGCCTACTCAACACTAACCCAATCAGATGGAATGCGGAGCTGGTACGCCAATGTTTCTTCCTTCATAATGCAGACTGGATTCTACAAATCCCTCTCAAGATGAACTCCCCTCGGGATAGCCTTTTCTGGGAAGGAAGTAGGCACGGTGGTTACTCAGTTAAAATTGGCTACCGCACGGCTCAAGCAATCAATGGGATCCTTGCTGATATTCCTGAATCTTCTGGCGGCGTGGATAATTTTTGGTCTTCATTATGGCGCCTAAATCTTGACCCAAAAATCGTGCATTTTCTTTGGGGTTTCTGCAATAATTCCCTCCCATCATATGATAAACTTCTTAGGCGAAAAATTATTAGTGGAGGGCACTATATTTATTGTGGTTTTAGGGACCTCTCAATATTACACCTTTTTAAATCCTGCATGAGAACTAAGGCTCGCTGAAAGAGTTTGGAGCTACCTATTATGGTCTATAACTGTAACGACCCGGTCCGGAGTGGGTGGCGCCGGGGTAAGAAGGCCTGAGCAAGGAGCGGCCCTAAGGGGTGGCGATGGGGGCAGGAATAAACTGAATCCCACATCGGAAATGGAGAGGGAGTGATTGGGGCTTATTAGTAAGATATGAATCCAATACATGCAGACGCGTTTTAAATCTGTGAGGTCCAATGTGTTGGAATTGGGCCAGATCGGACAATATCTACATTGTATTGGACCTGGGTGTTACAATTGGTATTAGAGCCGACTTTCCACGTACGATGTGTGGTTCGGGGATGAACCAGGCAGAAGCTGGTGGGCCTGTAACGACCCGGTCCGGAGTGGGTGGTGTCGGGGTAAGAAGGCCTGAGCAAGGAGCGGCCCTAAGGGATGGCGATGGGGGAAGGAATGAACTGAATCCCACATCGGAAATGGACAGGGAGTGATTGGGGCTTATTAGTAAGATATGAATCCAATACATGCAGACGCGTTTTAAAGCCGTGAGGCCCAATGTGTTGGAATTGGGCTAGAGCTAACAATATCTACATGATATTGGACCTGGGTGTTACAATAACATCAGGGGCTTGACAAGTTTGGATTGGATCAGCCAAGTGCACGACATCCTACCTAGAGATGAGTTCAGAAAGTTCTGTGGTGGTCTCTAGATGACCTGGTTTGGGTTTAATAAGATCTGAAATGGTGGGGCTGCACTACTCGATTGAGCTTTCTTCCGGGGCATTTCTAGTGCTTCAGAATGGTCTAAGCCATTGGTAGCGCAGTGCTTACAGCCTCCAGAACAGGTTCGACAGGATGGCTGGATTCCTCCCCCAGCGGGCTACTTAAAACTGCAATGTGATGCTTCCTACGATCCCCCAGACCAAAAGGGCCATTGCTGGTTTCATCGTGAGGTCGGAATCTGGAAGGGTGATTTTTTCAGGTTCCTGTCCCCTTGGTTTATGTTGGTCTGCTGTCCATACCGAGCTCTTTTCTATTATAAACAATCTCACTTTCGCCAGTGCACAAGGGCTCGGCACCCTTTCGGTCACCTCCGATTGCAAGACAACAATTGACTCCATTAATCACTCTCGCGATGTGAGCTATCTTGATCAGATTGTAGCGGAAATTTGGTACGTTTCTTCACTTCTGGTACCTATCTGTTTTAATTTTAAAAGTAGAAACTTCAATCAGGCAGCTCACTCTCTTGCTGTTTGGGGAAATAGGTTAGAATCACCTTGTATCATGGTGGGAGATTATCCTCCCTGTATCTCAACTTGTATCAGTTGTACTGGTTCTTTTTAATGCAAGTTTTCTTTATTATAAAAAAAAAGTGGAAGATTGGAAATGATTGTTGAATTGATGTTTGGAATGGGCTTTGGCTTTGTGACCCTCAAAACTCGTAGGTTGTAACTCCAATGCATGCGGAGTTGGTTAATCTCAAGGTGAATGATCATTTTATACCCAACTCGGTGGAGTGGGATGTGGGATTGCTTGAAGAACTTTTTGACCCATGAGATGTTAGGGGGATTTTGAAATTGTAGCGTAGGTGATGGGACAAGAATGATGTGATGATTTGGACCGGAAGTAAATTAGATTTATATATAGTGAAATCTTCTTAACTGTTTGTTGTTGAAGTCCTAGCTCCTAATGATCGCCTTTTTTGGCTGGCAAGGTGACTGACAGAAGATTTGGAAAGCTAATGTTCATAATAAAGTGCATTGATTTAGAATTGCCTTCCGCATCTGGCTAATGTCTGCTCTGCTCGAAGGGTATAGCATTTTCGAGTGCAATATGGATGTGGAGGAAAATTGACATCTTTTTATCGGATGCAAATTTGTCAAATCGGTGAGGTTGAAAGCTCGATTATGGGGAAGGCAGAGGATGCATAAAGTTTTTTGGATTTTTTTTTCAAGGTTTTGGATGCTTGCTCGCAATATAAGGTGGAATTTTTACTATACTGTTATGGGAATTGTGGCACCAAAGAAATGAAAAACTTTGGGAAAATATTGAAGTATCTACCAATCAGGTGGTGATTCTTGCATTGGACTGCTTGTCCCAGTGGACTCAAGTTCAATAAAAGTTTTTTTTCTTTGATTCTCACCTCGGTGCGTTGTTGTTCGTTGTGGCATGTTATCGATGTCCATAATAAGTGCAGTTTTCTCCTTGTGCATGAATGTGAGGCTCTGGCTCTTTTTGAAGCAATTTCTTGGGTAATGATTATGGGGTATTCACGTGTAATCTTTAAATCGGTTCCTAAATTGGTGGTTGATGAGATCCATTCCTCCCGGGAAGATCATTCAAAGTTGATGGTTGCTCATTCTCTTGCTAGTGAAATATTTTGTTATTTATTCCACTATGTTTTTTTGCCCCTCTATTATTCATCAATGCATTTTCCTTTAAGAAAAAAACAGATTTAGAGGGGATGTCTTTGTCACGATTGATTTTTTTACTTTATTTTATTTTACTGAGATAAATAAAAATGAAGGTACTCAACAAAAGAAATGGAAACACACATAGGTAAAAAGAATATAAACCATTATGTGGTTTACTTCATTCGAAACACAAGTCCGGTCAAATAAGTAGATCATTTGCATAGCTTTCAATTCTATTACACACTTTAGCCGAATATGCCCACTAGGCCTCAAATTCGTCTATAAGGTCTGGGGTAAAAATCTAATTTCCAACTGTAAACGGTATCATCTCAAACACACATAGAAAATGAATAACGTTTTTTTAACTGGTTTTATAAATAACTTTTTATGAGAAGCAGAAGCTTTAAATATATAATTATAATTGATAATTGACAGAAGTTTTAAATATATATTTATAATTATAATTGATTGACCGCTAAATGTGTAAATTTTAGAAACTTAATCAATTAAAAACTTTCAGGGTTTGTGATGATATTTTTCTCCTTCATTTTTATACAATAGATCATGGATCATGTTAAATAATGTATGGGATCCAAAGTTAGAAGTTATCGGGTCAAAATCAAAAGATTCAAATCAAACAAAATTTAGCCTAAAATTATAACATTCTTAACAAATTTAATTGGTTGTGGATACTAACTGAAATATACTATAACCATTTATAGAAATATCTTAAGAAGAGTATATACGGATTTCACTTATTTTGAGACGCACATTTTAAATTTTTCTTTTATTCTAAATTGGTTAGATTTATTGGCCGACAAGACAGAATTAAAGGTAAATGGTTATACTGTGGGTCATTCATCTATCTATAATATATTTTAATAAGGTCACAAAATCTTAATTTATGCCTATAAATTATTAAAATCTTAGTATTTTATTTCAATAAAATTACATTTGACAATACTTCAAGAATATAAAATAACGTAAGGTTCAGTATAATAGTGTAAGTCGTTGTTTTCTATCACTTGCTGATGATGCTGAGTCAACAAGTCAGCATTGTAAGTCGTCGTTGTTTTCTATTACAAGAATGGTGCTGGGTTATCAAGTCAGCATAATTGTATGTAATCAAGTCAGCATGAAGTAATTCAACAAGTCGGTATAATGTTGAGTTATCAAGTCAGCATGGCTGTGGTCAGCATGGTACTGAGGTGTTAATACAGGTCAACATGGTCTTGCTGTGTTACCACTGGTCAGTAGGTCTTGCTGAGTTAGTACATTTTGAGTAAGGATATTTTGGGTATTTTCACAACCTTGTAAAGGCTATAAAAGGTCTGGATTGGGAAGTAGTTTCACACGAGAGATTATTCTTAGACTAAGTCATTAGTGTACACTGTGATATACTGAAATTGGGGATTGGGAAAACACGAGAGTTTCTAGAGAGGAAACTGTTTCAATCTTGTTGTAATCTCCATTGATTAGTGAAGTTGCTGGATGTAGGCAGTTAAGCCGAACCAAGGTAAATTCTGTGTGTATTCTTTTGATTGTTGTTTCAAGATCCAATCTGTGATCTTTGTGAACTTTGTTTATCTGTGTGGTTGATTGATCGTTCGAAGTATAGTTCAACAATTGGTATCAGAGCTAATCAAGAACAGAGCAATGGGTTTTACAAAGATCGAGATCGAGCGTTTCAATGGTAAGGGAGATTTTGCTCTATGGAGACAGAGGATGAAAGCAATCTTGGTTCAAATGAAGGTTGCGAAGGCTCTGAAGGGCGAGAAAGAACTTCCGGCGACAATGACGAAGGAGGAGAAAGAAGATCTTCTTGAATTGGCTTACAGTACGATCGTCTTGTATCTTGGCGATAAGGTGATGAGAGAAGTCTCGAAGGAAACCTCAGCTGCTGGGGTTTGGCTCAAGCTTGAACAGTTGTACATGACGAAGACACTCACCAATCGAGTTTATCTTAAGGGAAAGCTTTTCGGCTTCAAGATGAACGAGGACAAGCCAGTTGAAGACTATCTTGATGATTTCTCAAAGATCATAATTGACCTAGAGAACATAGAGGTAAAGATTGAAGATGAAGATCAGGCCATAATGATCTTGAATTCTTTACCCCATTCTTTCAGTCATTTCGTTGAAACCATGAAGTACGCTAGAGAAACACTAAGTCTGGAAGAAGTTCTTATGGCTCTAAAGTCAAAACAGATTGAGGCCAGCACCAACACTGAAGCTGCAGAAGGATTGCTTGTTCGTGGAAGGTCTGAGAAAAAGGACTCTCACAAGCCAAAGAACAAGAACGGGAAAAAGTCCAAAACTCCATCCTCAAGCAATAAAGAAGGCAAGGTCTACAAGTGTTTTCACTGCCATAAGGAAGGACATTTCAGGAAAAACTGTCCTGAGAGGAACAGGAGTCAAGGTCAGCCTAAAGATCAAGGCGAAGCCGCTGTGGTAGAAGAAGGTTATGAGAGCGCTGAGGTCCTTGCTGTCACTGATAAAGATCCAAACACTGACTGGATCTTGGATAGCGGATGTACGTTCCATATGACTCCCAACAGGACGTGGTTCGAAGACTTTCAAGAAGAAGGTGGGAGGGTTCTTCTAGGCAACAACAAGTTGTGCAAGGTACTGGGTCAAGGCTCCATTAGGCTGAAGATGTTCGATGGTCAAGAAAGGATTATGACCGGTGTGAGGTATGTGCCAGAACTGAAAAGAAATTTAATTTCTTTGGGTACGCTTGATAAACAAGGATACAATTATAGAGCCGAAGGGGGTATCATAAGAATAGCTAGAGGATCTTTAGTTGTTATGAAAGGTACCATGAGTAATGGCCTATACACACTCTTAGGTAGTACTGTGTTAGTCTCTACAGCAAATCTCACCGAGTCTAAAATTGATAGAACCAATCTTTGGCACCTTAGACTAGGTCACGTGAGTGAAGTTGGTTTACATGAACTTAGGAAGCAGGGTTGTTTTGGTAAAGATCACATAGGAAAGATAGATTTCTGTGAGAACTGTGTCTTAGGAAAGTCAAGTAAAGTCAAGTTTCCTAAGTCAGCAACACATAGAACCCAAGACATTCTTGAGTACATTCACTCTGACCTATGGGGGCCAACAAGAACTAAGTCTCATGGTGGGAGGACCTATTTTATGACCCTTATTGATGATTACTCTAGAAGAGTATGGGTTTATATTCTAGCTCATAAGAATGAGGCTTTGCAAACGTTCAAGGATTGGAAAGTGTTAGTGGAAAACCAAACAGGAAAGAAAATCAAAAGGTTGAGAACCGCCAATGGTTTGGAGTTTCTTGACAAAGATTTCATCACTTTGTGCAAGAAGTCGGGTATAACCAAACATCATACCATTCCTGGAACTCCACAGCAGAATGGCCTAGCAGAGAGGTATAATAGGACTATCCTAGAAAGAGTTAGGTGCATGTTAATCCAATCCAGTCTCCCAAAGTCTTTCTGGGCTGAAGCAGTGCAAACTGCGTGTTACCTAATCAATAGGTGCCCATCGTCTGTTATAGGTTTTAAAACACCTATGCAAATGTGGTCTGATCACCCTGAGGATTATGAAAAACTTAGAGTGTTTGGTTGTTCAGCTTTTGCACACGTTAGACAGGAAAAATTAGAACCTCGGGCTCTAAGATGTGTTTTTATAGGCTACCCTATAGGAATCAAGGGCTATAAGTTGTGGTGCCTAGAACCTGGTTATAAGAAATCCATAGTCAGCAGAAATGTTGTGTTCAATGAGATGGATTTTCCTTATCAGAAAAACCAAGAGAAAACTCAGTTAGAACCGAGTAGTCCTGAGTCCATTCAAAACCTTGAGAGTGTTAAGAATGAGGTGGAGCTTGAAGAAAATAGTGAAAACACCCGTAAAACCGAGCAAGAAGTCAGTGATGGTAATTCTACTGAGTCCATTCAAAGCTATAGACTTGTTAGAGACCGTAAAAGAAGAGTCCCTAGGGCCCCGGTTAGATATGGTTTTGAGGACCTTGTAACTTATGCATTTAGTGTTGCTAAGGAAGTACAAGAATCTGAACCTGTAACCTATAGGGAAGCTGTAAATTCGGTTGACAAGGAACAGTGGCTTAACGCTGTGAAGGATGAGATAAAATCCCTTGATAAAAATGAAACTTGGATTTTGGTAGATAAACCTCCTGATAAGAAGTTGGTCGGTTCAAGGTGGTTGTTTAAAAGAAAGGAAGGGATACCTGGTGTAGAGAAACCTAGGTTTAAAGCTAGGTTGGTGGCCAAAGGGTTTACTCAGCAGGAAGGTATAGACTTTAATGAAATCTATTCACCGGTTGTTAAACATAGGTCTATAAGGATTATTATCTCTCTTGTAGCTCGTTTTGATCTAGAATTAGAACAGTTAGATGTCAAAACAGCTTTTCTTCATGGAAACCTGGATGAGGTCATATATATGCAACAACCAGAGGGTTTTGAAATAGGAGATAAAGACCAGCGGGTATGTTTGCTTAAGAAGTCTCTATATGGTCTGAAACAGTCCCCTAGACAGTGGTACATGAAGTTCGATGAGTTTATGATAAGTCAGGACTTCCATAGGTCTAGTTATGACTGGTGTGTGTATAGTAGAGACCTTAGTGATGGCTCTAAGATTTATCTCTTGTTATATGTTGATGACATGCTTATAGCTTGTCACAACAAAGCAGCCATAAATCAGTTAAAGGCACAACTAAACACACGGTTTGAGATGAAGGATCTCGGGTCAGCACGGAAAATTTTAGGAATGCAAATTTCTCGAGACAGAGGAAGAAAGAAGCTGTTCCTAAGTCAGTCAGCTTATCTGAGCAAGGTGTTAGAACGTTTTGGTATGACGAATTCAAAGGCCGTTCTCACTCCACTTGCAAGTCACTTCAAGCTGAGCAGTAAGCAGAGTCCTCAAACTGATGAGGAAAAGGAAGACATGGAGAGGGTGCCATATTCTAGTGTTGTAGGCTGTCTAATGTACGCGATGGTCTGTACACGCCGAGATTTGGCTCATGCTGTGAGTCTCATTAGCAGGTTCATGGCAAATCCAGGAAGAGCACATTGGTCAGCGGTGAAGTGGGTGCTGAGGTATGTCAAAGGCTCACTGAGTAAAGGTTTGAGTTATGGTGGAGCTAAAGCCCTAGTGGATGATGTAGCAGGTTTTGTTGATTCTGATTATGCTGGTAGCATTGACACCAGAAAATCCCAAACCTGGTACGTATTCACTGTGTTTGGAACAGCAATAAGTTGGAGGGCAAGTCTACAGTCAGTTGTGACTCTGTCAACAACCGAGGCTGAGTTTATTGCCGTCACAGAGGCAGTAAAGGAAGCAATGTGGCTGAGAGGAGTCTTAACGGAACTTGGAGTGACACAGATTGATGGTTTGAAGATTTACTGTGATAGCCAAGGAGCTATACATCTGTCAAAACACCAAGTATTTCACGAGCAATCCAAACACATAGATGTGAGAATGCATTTTGTCAGGGATGTGATTAGCACTGGTACTGTTCAGGTGGTGAAAGTGGGAACTGAGGATAACCCAGCCGACATGCTGACCAAATCTGTTTCAAGTAGTAAATTTGAACATTGCTTGAAACTGGTTAGGATGGTCAGTGGTCCTTGAGTGTATTTTTTCTTCACTAGTTGATGGAGTGATTAGAAAGACAATGTGGAGATTGTAAGTCGTTGTTTTCTATCACTTGCTGATGATGCTGAGTCAACAAGTCAGCATTGTAAGTCGTCGTTGTTTTCTATTACAAGAATGGTGCTGGGTTATCAAGTCAGCATAATTGTATGTAATCAAGTCAGCATGAAGTAATTCAACAAGTCGGTATAATGCTGAGTTATCAAGTCAGCATGGCTGTAGTCAGCATGGTACTGAGGTGTTAATACAGGTCAACATGATCTTGCTGTGTTACCACTGGTCAGTAGGTCTTGCTGAGTTAGTACATTTTGAGTAAAGATATTTTGGGTATTTTCACAACCTTGTAAAGGCTATAAAAGGTCTGGGTTGGGAAGTAGTTTCACACGAGAGATTATTCTTAGACTAAGTCATTAGTATACACTGTGATATACTGAAATTGGGGATTGGGAAAACACGAGAGTTTCTAGAGAGAAAACTGTTTCAATTTTATTGTAATCTCCATTGATTAGTGAAATTGCTGGATGTAGACAGTTAAGCCGAACCAGGGTAAATTCTGTGTGTATTCTTTTGATTGCTGTTTCAAGATCCAATCTGTGATCTTTGTAAACTTTATTTATCTGTGTGGTTAATTGATCGTTCGAAGTATAGTTCAACAAATAGCTATAACAACCAATTTAATGCTGTCAGTTGCACGTTTCAAGATTCCAATCCTAAACCAATAAATTGAGATTCCAAATTTTTTTTTTTTTTTGACAATCAAACCTTAAGCAAGAATAAATTGAGATTCTAAAAACTTTGGTAATAATCAAACCTTATTTAAGCATGAATTATTCAAATGCAGTTCACTTTTTAACATGTCCGTCCTTTAACTATTGATAACGTGATCTCAATTATATTCTTTTTAAAAATGTTAAGTCATCCAATATTAAAATTGCCAAAAAATCATCAAAGGACCAACATCAGAATAAAAAGAGAGATGAACATTACTGATTGTTGAATCAACCAAATACCAAAGACTAACATTTCTGTAATTACCATTATAATTTTTCCCTAATCTCCAACATTTTTGCCGTAAAAGCAACACTGTCCATGTCAAGACTTACAGCGATTTGCCACCAACCTTGCTTTTCCTTTCAATTTGTTTGGGTGTAACCCACCAACCTTAATCACTTTAATTATATGATTTGCCTCCTTTTCAAAAAAAAAGGAATTAATTATGGATTCATCTAAGACCCACAATCAATTTCAAACCGATTCTGGAACACCATTAATGTGATCCAACCTAATCGTTCATTTAGCTGTAATCAACTCAAATTGAATATCATACTCCAATATTATTGTTCATTTCCATCGGTATTCATTCAACTAACATACTGAATATAAATGCAACATGATTAACGAAAACACCAAATCCAATAATGATATAAAATGAACATGTCCGTATGTGCAAAGCAGCCAATCGATGCTTTCAAACACAAAGTATTAAATAGAATTTCCATAAGGTTTTTATGACCGCAAACTGAAACTAGATAAAATTTCTCATACAATACCTATTAACACATTAATGTTCCCAGGAAAAAAAAATAAAAAAAGAACTTCCAAATGCAACGGAGAGAAAAAAAAAGTAAAAAATAATAAAAAAAAAAGCATCACAATCACTCTCCAGCTACAAGAGTCCTACTAAAAGAGATGGTTGAACAACAAAAGTTTGCAAGGAAAGTAAGGACTTGGGTACCAAAGTGTCTGCCACCATAAAAAAAATTAAGCCGTGCAGCAATATCAACATTATCCCAATAGACAGAAAGCTGTTTGATACATCAAGTTCAGAATATACCCTCCTCCAATGACCCCACCTCAATACTTCGCCACATCAACCATACTTGAGTTCACATGACACCTTGACACGAAAAAAGCCAACTAAATGGAAAAAGAACTCACCATCAAAAGCACTTGTAGAACTTAGAAGCACTTCCTGTGCACAATTGATGGACCAGACTCGTCATACTCACCCTTAGAAATCCACATCTGATACAACACAACACAGAAATTAAGCATGTCAGTCTTGTCCCAATGTAATGTATAACATAACAACGTTAACTAGAAAGCATGGTGAGATGTAAAGATACCTGCTGGAAGGTACTGAGGGATGCAAGGATAGATCCTCCAATCCAGACACTGTATTTTCTCTCAGGTGGAGCGACCACCTTAATCTTCATACTGCTTGGGGCAAGAGCTGTGATCTCCTTGCTCATACGGTCAGCGATGCCCGGGAACATCGTGGAGCCACCACTGAGCACTATGTTACCATATAGATCCTTCCTGATATCCACATCACACTTCATGATAGAATTGTAAGTAGTCTCATGAATGCCTGCAGCTTCCATTCCAATGAGAGATGGCTGGAATAGGACTTCTGGGCAACGGAATCTCTCAGCTCCAATGGTAATGACCTGGCCATCAGGAAGCTCATAGTTCTTCTCAACAGATGAGCTGCTTTTGGCAGTCTCAAGTTCTTGCTCGTAGTCAAGGGCAACATATGCAAGTTTCTCTTTCATGTCACGGACAATTTCCCGTTCTGCTGTGGTGGTGAACATGTACCCTCTCTCCGTAAGAATCTTCATCAGAGCATCAGTGAGGTCACGGCCAGCAAGGTCCAGACGAAGGATAGCATGCGGTAGAGCATACCCTTCATAGATGGGCACAGTGTGACTTACACCATCACCAGAGTCAAGCACAATACCTGTTACAGATGAAATTCCATTTAATGAGACATTCATTTATAAAACATTGTAATGTCAAATCCAATTTGTGGGAATTAGATACGCACCAGTTGTACGACCACTGGCATACAAGGACAGAACGGCTTGAATGGCCACATACATTGCAGGTACGTTAAAGGTCTCAAACATGATTTGAGTCATCTTCTCTCTGTTGGCCTTGGGATTGAGAGGAGCCTCTGTGAGAAGCACTGGATGCTCTTCAGGTGCAACACGAAGCTCATTGTAGAAAGTGTGATGCCAGATTTTTTCCATATCATCCCAGTTGCTGACAATACCGTGTTCAATGGGGTACTTCAATGTCAGAATACCTCTTTTAGATTGTGCTTCATCACCAACATAGGCATCCTTTTGACCCATACCAACCATGACACCAGTATGTCGGGGCCTTCCAACAATACTGGGGAACACTGCCCTGGGAGCATCATCACCAGCAAACCCAGCCTGCATAAGGAATCTGTCAGCTACCAGAAACTGAAGTAACACAACATACAACTCAAAATAGAGCTACAATAATAGACAACTGACCTTCACCATTCCAGTTCCATTGTCGCAAACAAGCGGTTGAATATCCTCAGCATCAGCCATTATCTATAACCCACATATAAGCATACAAAGTAAGTGCAAATGCAATGAAAGAAAACGGCAACAATTGCCAGAAATATGCAAAATTTAGTTTCTAATGTCAACTATAAAGACCAAAATATGTAGAGGAAGTAATCCATCAGGCAATGGTGTTAGATATGGTTCGTGTAACGACCCGGTCCAGAGTGTGGCGACGGGGTAGAAGGCCTGAACAAGGAGCGGCCCTAAGGGATGACGATGGGGGCAGGAATGAACTGAATCTCACATCGGAAATGGAGAGGGAGTGATTGGGGCTTATTAGTAAGATGTGAACCCAATACATGCAGACGCGTTTTAAAGCCGTAAGGCCCAATGTGTTGGAATTGGGCCAGAGCGGACGTACGATGTATGGTTCAGGGAAGAACCAGGCGGAAGCTGGTGGACCTGTAACAACCCGATCCAGAGTGGGTGGCGATGGGGTAGAAGGCCTGAACAAGGAGCGGCTCGGCTCTAAGGGATGACGATGGGGCAGGAATGAACTAAATCCCGCATCGGAAATGGAGAGGGAGTGATTGGGGCTTATTAGTAAGATGTGAATCCA
This sequence comes from Euphorbia lathyris, assembly GCF_963576675.1. NCBI lineage: Eukaryota > Viridiplantae > Streptophyta > Magnoliopsida > Malpighiales > Euphorbiaceae > Euphorbia > Euphorbia lathyris. Next base: position 52,127,318 of record NC_088914.1, read on the forward strand.
ATACATGCACACGGGTTTTAAAGCCGTGAGGCCCAATGTGTTGAGATTGGGCCAGAGAGGACAATATTCAAGACTTTTCCTAGTACCACAAAAACTGAGACACTACAATAATATACTAAATGAGCATGACTTTTCTTTAATGACGGAACTGAGAAAAATAATTCTCTTCAAGAACCTAAACAAATTCTAGAATGGTGAAATTCTTGTGATGTCTGATTCAGTGAAGTTAAATCTCAAGTGACTCAATATAATCGGATCTTTTCGGTGAAATTACTACTAATGTAGTGAACTTTTAATTCAGAATTTTCACACTTACACAGCTAGATCGAAATTCACAAGTAAAGCAGAAATTTAAAAAAAAAAAAAAAAATAGGAAGGAAAACAAAAAATAAACTGGCAAAACAGATCGAATAATATAACATCAGATCCGGATATGAGAACACGGATCAAGCAATCAAATCAGAGGATCGAACCAAGAAACCGGTAATTCAACAATAAATAGCAACATATGTTATACTGAAAATCTAGATCTCACTTCCGATAGCTAGAGCAAGCGAATAGAATTCTCAGTTAAAAAAAGTAACGTTGAGAAGCAGATCAAGCGAAGCTCACAGATTACAAAAACCATAAACAAAAGATAAGAGAAAAGAAAGATAGATCGATGAATACCTGAGATTACAGAAAGAGATCGAAACGAAAGAAGAAAGACGGAAACAACCAAGGCAATCCACAGAGACGGCCTGGGCGGTTTCTGTGGAGTATTATTTTGAGCAGAAGACGAGTGAAGAAGGAGAAGAGGAAAAAAACAAAGTAACAAGAGGAGTAGAGGCAGGGAGGAGAGAAGAGTATATATAGTGGAGTTTTGATAATTGAAATGCAAATGAAATTTGGACCAAATTAAGATATTGGTAAGAGAGAGAGAGAAAGAGGAGGAATCATTTCGACCACGAGAAAAGATAGGGTGACCTGGATGACAGCCTTTTTTCTACACCTTCCATGTTCTTATGCCTTTGCCTTTCCCTTTAATTTTCTCATTTCATCACAGCCGTTTGATCTTTGTGTTCCTATGCGGCTTGGCTCGACGGCGCTGTTTTTAAGACATAGATTCCTTGCGGACCGCGTGGTTCGGGTCGGGCTGAATCCGTCGGTCGAGGCAATGGAATCATTATGATTCTACTTCAGCAGTTGGTCTAGTCTTTAATTTTGGCTCGCTCAGCCCGGCTCGGCTACGAAAATAATTTCCAAATAACAGAAAAACCTTTTGTCATTTTTGTTGATTTTTGGTTGGCTTATTTGCTGGGTTGATTTTAAATTACCTTTTCTCATATTTTTCAACATTCATTCATCTTGGTAGTGAAGACTCCTATAGACTCGAAATAGAAAAACAGGACATTTTGGTTCTAAGTTTTTCTTATTCTAGTAATTAACTGAATTTTCGTTTGTTAAAATTTTAAATAGATGTTTTAAAGATACGTGGCTGTTTTTTTTTTTTGAGCTACTTTTACTCTGAGTGTTTGTTTCCGTTTTTCAGCGTAGCTTTTGACGTTTTAGGAAATATAGAATTTACTTTCTTTTATTGATGAAAATAATAGCATTTCAGAGTTTTTAACAAAGAAAAAGGGTTTTTTAGCTTTTTATGAAAAAGTGTTTGTAGTTATTTAATTTTGATAAAATTGTCGTTCTTATTTTTACAAAACACATTTTTTTAACGTTGTTACTATAAATATAATATTATTGCAGAAAGAATAAAATTTTATTCTATTCAATAAATTATTATTTTTAACTTTTATTTAATTATTTAAGTTATTTTTATTAACTTTTATTACATTGTTTATTTTTATATTTTATTTGTTGATTAATTTAAAACATGTATATATTAAACATTATACATATTAATAACAACAGTTTAATTTCTAGGCTCTCAGGAGCCCCGAATAAATACCTGCTCTAGGGTGTGTGCCTGTGATCAGTTGTCTTCCTTCTGATGGACTTCTTTGTTTGGAATGTTAGAGGTGCGGCTAGCAAGGCAATCCGCATCCATGTTAATGATCTTATTAAGCAATTTAACCCTTCTTGTTTTGCTCTTCTTGAAACCAAGGTTAGTGGTTCTAAAGCAGATGAGGTGGCTAAAAAGTTTAAGAATTGAAAGTGTGTCAGGTCGGAGGCGACTGGTCGAGCAGGGGGGATCTGGCTTTTTTGGAAGCCAGGTCGTGTAAGTATTGATATTATTACTATTGATAACCAATTCATTCATAGCAAGGTGTGTTATCCCGGCAACAAACCTTTCTTTTTGTCCTTTGTCTATGCCGATCCGATCCTGACTAACCGGAAGAGGCTTTGGGAGATCTTGTTCTCTATTAGTACGAATATGATGGATCCTTGGTTGGTCGCTGGTGACTTTAATGATATTGCCCGGATGAGTGATCAGAAAGGGGGGGCAATCATTATATCAACCGGTGCCTTAACCATAAGCAGAATATGGATCTTTGCGGGCTATCGGACCTTGGTGCGGCTGGCCACAAGTTCACCTGGAAAAGGAACAACGTGTTTGTTCGGTTGGATAAAGTGTATGCGAATGTAGCGGCGATCTATAGATTTCCTAAGGTAAACGTGCTGAACCTCCCTTTTCGCCACTCGGACCATAGTCCTATCCTCGTTAAGCTGGTTAAAGGTCATCGGCCCAAAGGGAATAGACCGTTTAGGTACCTTGTTGCTTGGGACACCCATCCTGAGTTCAGGAACTTTGTTAAGGATAATTGGCAACCCCATTCTAATGTTCTCCTTGCTGCTGAGGAGTTTAGAAGAAATGTGGTGGGATGGAATAAAAACATCTTTGGCCATATTATCCGAAGGAAAAATAAACTCTTAAGGAGGATGGAAGGCATTCAACGCTGTTTGGAGATCCGTTTTGACCACAATATGAATTGTCATCTTAGATCTCTCCAGAACGAGCTGGAAGCGGTCCTTAGACAGGAAGAGCTCCTTTGGTTCCAGAAATCTAGGAAGGCTTGGATTAAGGATGGTGACCGGAACACCAGATTCTTCCACCTTTCTACTATTATTAGTAGGCAAAGGAACCAGATCGATGCTATTAAAGATTCTAATGGTGACTGGATTTATGAGGAAGAAGATATTCGTCGCCTTGCTCTTGAGTTCTATAAAAACCTCTTTAAAGAGGAAGTTGTGGATCTGGACAAAGCCCACTCTGGGGTCACCTTTCCTAGGCTGGAGGAGGAGGTAATTGTTGATGCCTTTCATCCTATCGACCGGAAAGAAATTGATCTTGCCTTCACCAGTATTGGAGCTACTAAAGCTCCAGGGATCGATGGTATCCCTGCTAGTTTCTACCATAAACACTGGGACTCGGTGAAGGAAGGTGTCTATAATTTTATCTTTGGAATCTTCCGCGGTTCCAACGAGATTAGCCTGGTGAATAAAACCCTCCTGGTTCTGATCCCTAAGGTTAAAAAGCCCTCCTCCTTTTTACAAATGAGGCCGATCAACCTATGTAATGTTTTATACAAAGCTATCACTAAGATTGTGGCGAATAGGATCCGGCAGATCCTTCCTGAGATTATTAGCCAAAATCAAGGTAGCTTTGTTCCTGGTAGGCAAATGATGGACAATGTGGTAATTGCCCAGGAGATGGTCCATTCCATGAAAATGAGGAAGGGTAAGAAAGGGATCGTGGCTCTCAAGCTTGATCTGAAGAAAGCTTATGATCGTTTAAACTGGAGCTTTCTTTTGGATAGCTTAAGTAAAGCTGGTATTCCTGAGAACTGGAGGAGTTTGATTGAAGGTTGCGTGTCTTCTCCTGTTTTCCAGGTTCTGATCAATGGAGATATGTCTGATGAGTTTTCTCCTTCTAGGGGTATCCGTCAAGGAGATCCTATGAGCCCTTTCCTTTTTGTGATAGCAATGGAAAGGCTGGCTCACCTAATTCAAGAAGCTGTGAATAAGGGGAGTCTCCATCCTGTGTCTATTAACAGATTTTGCCCTCCTATTTCCCACTTGTTCTTCGCTGACGATGTGATGATCTTTGTGGAAGGGAATGAGGAGCAAATTGGTGTGGGCATGAATATCCTAGAGTGCTTTTGCGTTGCTTCTGGCCAGAAGATCAATGTCCACAAGTCCCGGATGCTTTGCTCTAAGAACATGGATAGAAGCCTCTGTAATAAGCTTAGCGATCTTTCGGGTATCCCTCTTACCCAATCCTTGGGAAAGTATCTTGGGATCCCCCTTCATAGTGACAGAGTTTCCAAAGCCTCCTTTAAGGAGACTCTGGACAAAACTAATGGGTTGTGTGCTAGTTGGAAGGCCAATTCTCTTTCCTTGGCTGGCCGTCTAACCTTAATTCAGTCTGTCAACTGCGCAGCTCCCAATCATATCATGCAAGCATGTAAGTTGCCTGAGCCGGTTCTCAATGAGCTTGATAAAATCAACTGGCGTTTTCTTTGGGGTGAGTCTGGAGAGGGTAGGAAGATTCACCTAGTCCCTTGGAAGGAGGTCTGCCAGCCTAAAAGCAGGGGGGGTCTTGGCATCAAACAAGCTAAAGATAACAATAAGGTCTTGTTGATGAAGCTCCTCTAGAGAATGTGGCAGAACCCTTATTCTCTTTGGGTTCGATTGCTTTGTGGCAAGTATCGAAAGGACAAAATCTTTGGGGGCCCTAAAGAGAGGATTGGCAATTGTTCTTTCCTTTGGAAAGGGCTTAGTGTTGTGTTTGTTGAAACACCTTTCCACATAATTTTGATTTGACAAAATTGTTTAAGTATAATTGAAATACATATTCTAAACACACTAAGTTTAAATGCTTTGATTTATTCTACTAATGTGTTTGTTCAATGTTGAGTTAAATTGTTTATAAGACACAAGAATTAAAAGGCCCAAGCCCAATACAAGTGTTAAAGCCCAAGTCAAACAACTCAGTACAACTCGGCCCGCGTTTGTCAAAACGTTGCCGATTTGGACAAAACGCAACTCAGCAAGAGAAGGATCTAGAAGACCTTCGGAAACAACTTCAAGATGAAGCTGCTGAGTAGTCTCGACAAAGCGTACAAGACAGCAGCTGGCTAATGAAAACTTCCAGACAAAGTATTTCTACTTTGGGTAAAGTTCAGAAGACACAGTATGCTGTCCAGTTGACTTTACCATAAAAAGAGAGACAGTCTGCTGAGCTGAACGAGGACAGAAGATACACAATTCTGATTGGCCGAGAGCTCTGAGCAAGTCAGGATGACAACGACAGGTAGCCGTTTCCCTCCAACGGTTATTTCGAAATTCGAAATGACCGATGCCCAGACGTCTCTATAAATAGTGCCATCAGAAGCTTCATTCAATACAGAACTTGATCAAGCCATTACGCTGACCAAATTTCTACACAAGTTCTGCAAGCAAAGAAGCAAAGCAAATCTTACACTACAATTCTTATATCTGTGTAAAAGTCTAGAGTGATTATTTCAATCGTCTAAAGTGTCTTAGCAAATCTTTGTATAGGACAAATACTTATCATTTCTAGAAGATAGAAAAGAGAGGCTGAGTACTCGGTTATAGTACTCAGCGAGAGATTAGGATTGAGTAGAGGTATAGAGGAAGGTACTCTTGTTATACTCAGTTGCTAAGATTGTAAAAGGTTTGAGGCTCTACCTTTAAAGAGCTTAGTAGAGGATTCGAAATCTCGGAACGTGTTCCGGGGACAGGACGTAGGCTTAGAAGAAGTCGAACCTAGATAAATCTGCTGAGTAAAGTATTTCTTACCTTTAACTCCTTATTTATATTGCTTGCTTAAAATAACCAAAAACTGACCAAGTAAAGAGGTCAAGTTGAGTTGTGCACGTTAAACGTCTGAGCTCAGGAATAGACTCTAAGTGCTATCTCCTGACTCAAGCTAAGAAACTGACCTAGTCACCAGTTGACTAAGCCGGTATCTTGCTGTTTACTTAGCGCCGCTGTTAAAACCTTTTTCCTTAGAAAAAGAAGTCTGCCCTAATTGCGAAAAAAGTTTAAATAGTTCCTAACCCCCCCTTGGAACTATACTTGCAACCTTACAAGGGACCAACAAGTGGTATCAGAGCTTAAAAGCTCACTGTAAAAGGTCTAACAACCTTGAGCTGATCCCTACCATGGGCGAAAACAGCACTCGGTTTCTCCCTGGAAACCAAACAACTCAGATATTGCCTGAGGGGCTGTCCATTACTAGGCTTCCCCTATTCTTCGGGTCAAACTATACCTTCTGGAAGAATAGGATGAAAAAATTCATTCAGACTACAAACATGAGTGCCTGGCTATCTATAGTCCAAGGCCCATTTGTACCTGTCGAAGTTGTGGCTGGCCAAACAGTTGTAAAAGCTGAGGCCAAATGGACAGAGGATGATCTTAAGAAGCTCCAAAACCATGCTTCGGCTATCAATATGCTTCACTGTGCGCTCGATGCTGCAGAATATAATAAAATCTCAGGTTGTGAGTCGGCACAAGAGATCTGGAAAAAGCTGGAAGTCACCTACGAGGGAACAAATAAAGTAAAGGAGTCCAAGGTGAATCAGCAGATGAGACTGTACGAGCTGTTTGAGATGAACAATGATGAGGGCATTTCAGACATGAATGCAAGGTTCACCAATATCATTAATGAGCTCAAGAGACTTGGAAAAATCTTCACTGAGGAAGAACAAGTCAAAAAGATACTCAGGAGTCTTCCTAAAGATTGGCAAGCAAAGAAGACAGCAGTTGAGGAAGCTCAGGATTTAACCACCTACAAATATGATGAACTCATCGGTTCATTGCTGACCCATGAGATATCTATAAAGAACTTCGAGGTGAAGTAAAAATCTGAAGACAAGAAGCATAAATCCCTTGTCATGAAAGCTGACTCCACTGAGGGGAGCTCAACTGATGATGAGGAGATGGCTATGTTCACAAGGAAGATGAAAAGGCTATTCTGGAAAAATGACAAATACTCTAAGAAGCCTTACAGAAAGTTTGATAAGTATAAAGCTGACTCAAGCGACAGCAAATACAAAAAGGACAGCTCAAAGCCCATTACATGCTTTGAGTGCCATCAAACCGGCCATATTAAGTCAAGCTGCCCCACACTGAGGAAAGACAAAAAGAGTGGAAAAAAGGCAATGGTGGCTACATGGAGTGACAGTGATGAGTCTTCATCCACAGAAACTGAGGCCACCGAGTCAGCGAAGATATGCTTCATGGCTGACGAACTTGCTGAGCCATGCGTCTCTGAGCATGCTAACCTATCTGTCGCATCAGATGACGAGGAGCAATCAAATGAGGTAATTTCTCTTCCCCAGCTCAGAAACGATATGGTTAATGCCCTGAGTGATCTCTACACACTTGTCAAGAAGTGTAATAAGAAAGTTAGAGCACTCAGCAGGCGCTGTGACGAAGTGGAAGAGGTCAAACTGAGTGACCTCAGATTCCTTCTTCAGGACAATACAACTCTGCATGATAACATGAAGATCATACATGAGTCTGTCTCTGAAGTCCAGTCAGTTTCAAAGAAACTGAGAAAGGATGTCACAACTATCCAGAACCAACTAAAGGTTCCAAATAAAACAAACAGTCTCTGAGAACTCAGTACCAAGGTACTCGGCAGAGATGGAATCCCCAGCGAAAAGTCCAGTGTGACTTTTGTGGGAAGTTAGGACACACCACTAAGGTGTGCTGGCACGCTCATCACTGGGGTGCTGACAAGTCAGTGAAACATCCTAAACAGAAGGTCAGCTGTGACTTCTGTGGAAAGAATGGTCATACTGTTCATGTATGTCGCCATAAAATGAAATATGATGTTTTACCTGTTGCACCTAACAAGCAAGGACCCAAAAAGAATTGGGTACCTAAAAGTAACTAGTTACAATGCAGGTAAGCCTGAGATGTGCCGAGAAGTCAAAGATGTGGTATATTGACAGCGCATGCTCAAGGCATATGACGGGTGATGAAACTCAGTTCATCACGTTTGAGCGTAAACGAGGAGGGAGCGTAAGTTTTGGAGACAATAAGAAGGGTAAGATAGTAGGGTCAGGAACCATCGGAGGTAATCCTACTATTGAATCTGTCTCCCTAGTCAGCGGACTCAAATATAACTTACTCAGCGTAGCTCAGCTATGTGACAATGGGATAAAAGTTATATTTGATGCTACTGGATGTAAAACATACGAGGGTAAAACAAACGAGTTAATCTTAACTGCCCCTCGCATAGATAATGTCTTTATGTTAGACTTAGAGAAAAAGTTTTCAAAAACTGTGTGCTTAGTATCAAAGGAAGAGAATTTCTGGCTATGGCACAGGAGACTTGGTCATGTAAGCATGGACCTCCTGGCCAAACTAGCAAGAAAGCAATTGGTTGAGGGACTGCCTGAACTTAAATTTGAAAAAGATCAATTATGCCACGCTTGCCAAGCTAGAAAACAAACCAAACAATCTTTTCATAGCAAAAATATTGTCTCAACTAAGCGTCCGTTAGAGTTACTACACTTGGATCTCTTCGGTCCAGTCCAGCCGCTGAGTCTGGGTGGAAGAAGATTTTCCTTGGTCATTGTAGATGACTTCTCTTGGTATACGTGGGTCATCTTGCTGACCAGCAAGGATGAAACCTTTGAGACATTTTCAAATTTGGTTAGAAAAATTGAAAATGAAAAAGACCTAAAATTAGCTCACATCTGTAGTGATAATGGTGGAGAATTCAAAAACCAAAAGTTTGTTGAATTCTGTGAAGCCAGCGGCATTGACCACAATTTTTCTGCTCCTAGAACACCTCAGCAAAATGGGGTTGTAGAAAGGAAGAACAGAACTCTGGTTGAAATAGCCAGGACAATGCTGGATGAGCATAGGCTTCCAAAGTATTTTTGGGGAGAGGCTGTTAACACATCATGCTATATTCTTAATAGGGCTCTAGTTAGACCTATATTAAAGAAAACCCCCTATGAACTTTGGAAAGGACGAAAGCCCAATATTGGATACTTTCGTGCCTTTGGCTGTAGATGTTTTATCTTAAATACCAAAGATAGCTTAGCAAAGTTTGATTCAAAAGCTGATGAGGCTATCTTTTTGGGCTACTCAACAAACAGCAAAGCATACAGAGTTTTTAATAAGAGAACTCAAGTGTTAGAAGAGTTAGTACATGTAGAGTTCGACGAAACTAACCCTGCAGGTAGATACCAGCCGCTGACCGAAGATGATCCACACTCAGTAACCACCGCTGACCAAGAACCAGCTACTGAGTCATTCACAAAAAGGCTGACCAAGAGTAAGAGTGAACCTAAGATTACTTTTACTGACCCATCTACTTCTGCAGAGATTGTTGAAACACAGACAGCATAAGACATGAATCTATCTAAAGAGATAAGGATCCCAAGAGGGCACTCAGAGAGTGCGATCCTTGATTCTGCTGGGAATACCCTGATGACGAGGAATCAACTCAGGAAGTACCTCAGCAATGTTGCCTTCGTCTCAGTTCAAGAACCGAAGAATTTCACTGAAGCTGAGTACGATGAATTCTGGATGAACGCAATGCAAGAGGAGCTCGATCAATTCAGAAGAAACGATGTATGGGAGCTAGTGCCTCATCCAAAGAGTCAAAAGACCATTGGAACAAGATGGGTCTTCAGGAACAAGATGGATGAACAAGGGAATGTAGTCAGGAACAAAGCAAGGCTTGTAGCTCAGGGCTACAGTCAGCAAGAAGGTATTGACTACGGTGAGACCTTTGCCCCAGTGGCAAGGCTAGAGGCAATTAGAATTCTATGTGCATATGCATCTTACATGAATTTTAAATTATTCCAAATGGATGTCAAAAGTGCATTTCTTAATGGAGTTATAAACGAGGAGGTTTATGTTAATCAACCTCCAGGTTTTGAGGACCCTAAATTCCCTAACCACGTTTATAAACTCAAAAAGGCTCTGTACGGCCTCAAGCAAGCACCACGTGCTTGGTATGAGAGGCTGACCAATTTCCTGCTGACTAGAAATTACGTCAGGGGCAAAGCTGATACAACCTTATTCATTAAGAGAAAGGGTAAAGATACCCTGATGGCCCAAATTTATGTTGATGATATAATATTTGGTGCAACTAACGAATCAATGTGCAAGGAGTTTAGCAAACAAATACAGACTGAGTTTGAAATGTCCATGATGGGAGAACTCAACTTTTTCCTCGGTCTTCAAATTAAATAAGGAAAGAATAGCATCTTCATCAGTCAAGCCAAATATGCCAATGAGATATTAAAGAAATATGACTTGGAGAATTGCAAGCCAATATCCACTCCTATGGGCACTGACACTGTCCTCTGCGTTGACGAGAATGGTAAGTCAGTAGACAGCAAATTATATCGAGGTATGATAGGCTCTCTACTTTACTTAACAGCCAGTAGACCGGACATTCAGTTTTCAGTATGCTACTGTGCTAGATATCAATCTAACCCTAAGGAATCTCATTACATTGCTGTAAAAAGAATCCTTAGATATTTGCAAAGCTCATTGAACGCAGGTTTATGGTATCCCAATACTCACGATTTCACACTTATTGGATACACTGACGCTGACTATGGACGGGATAAGCTGGAACGTAAAAGCACCTCTGGAGGATGTCACTTCTTAGGAAGCTGTCTGGTATCCTGGTTCAGCAAAAAGCAGGCGTCAGTAGCCTTGTCTACCACTGAAGCTGAGTACATTGCTGCTGGTCATTGTGTTGCTCAAGTCCTATGGATTAAGCAACAGCTTGAAGACTATGGTGTTCAAACGAAGACAATTGAAGTCAAATGTGACAACAAAAGTGCAATTGATCTTTCAAAGAACCCAATTCAACACAGCAGAATGAAGCATGTCAGCATCAGACATCACTTCATTAGAGACCATGTACTCAAAGGTGAGATCAAGCTGACCTTTGTCCCAACGGATGAACAGCTTGCAGATATCTTCACGAAGCCACTGGCTCGTGAGCAGTTCAGCATACTGAGAGAAGCTATCGGTATGTTTAATACTCTTCAGTAAATTCCTGTACTAAATGAATATGCATGATGAGTGAATTATTATGCTGAATGATTGTTTTTGCTGTGTACTCATTGAAATTAATTAAACAGCAAATACTGAGTAAACTTGCACACTGAGTAAGTTAGTATAAACTTAAACTTATAAATCATCCCATTAATGCAATATTGACCACTCAGAATATCAAACGCTTGGCATTCTAAAAGCTGAGTGTTAGATCCGTTAGAATAATTGCAAAAGCACGCGTATAGCCACCTAGGATGACGTATGCGCCGAATGTGTCATAAATGCCAGGATTATTGTCGGTTCAAAATCCCAAGGCAAAACTGACACATGGATTCGATAAGATCCATTTCTCACCTCTATAAATCATGGGTAATTCCCCATTTTTATTCTTTACGCTTATCGAATACTCTGGCAAAGAAATTCTTTCTCTCTAAAAATCCCTCTAAGCTTTCCCATCCTCAACAATGACTAAGGTTTCCTACAACATCTCCGGTGCTGGCCACTCTAAGCCCAGCTCCGATGACACTTCTAGGCAAACCTCTGTGCCGGAACCTACCAAAGTAACCTCGCCGAGCAAAGGACAAGCTGGACAAACCTCTAGTTAGGGAAAGCCTGTAAAAGTCAGGACCTACTCCAAGGTCTTTGAGAACGTCCGCGAATGGAAAGTTGAGCCCTCAAGATGGGTATCAGAAAACTTCGTACAAAACGAACAACCCTTCTGCGAGTGGATTTCACAAAATGGCTGGACGGAGCTGTTTTCGGTTAGGGATGACACCTACCCTGACCTGGTAAGGGAATTTTACCACAACCTCCGAGTTGCAAATGACAACACTGACTACCTGTGCACAGTGGTGAAAAAGAAAACCATCTTCATCAACCCTCTCTACTTAGAAAATCTGCTCAAGTTGAAAACTGAGGGAGCAAGGCTGAGAAGATCTGGAGATCCGGATGGCACTGGGTATGCACACAACTTCTGCAAACCTGAGGGCCACTCAGGAGAAGTCTCAGCTTCATCGATGGGTCAGCACCAGAAGATGGCTCATTACTTGCTGACCTACTTTATCTACCCAAAGATCAACTGCACTACATCAGCAACAAACTTCGAGCAATGCTTTATATGGCATATGCTGACGTACACTCCAATCAATATGCCAGTCTTTCTTGTTGCTGGCTTCCTACGCAGCACTGGTACGCTGAGGCTAGGATCAATCATCACAAGAATCCTCATCGATCATAAAGTTGATCTCGAAGGTGAGGACAAGACTCGAGGATCTGAGATCACAGCGGCCTCGCTGAGAGCACTAAAATTTGGACAGTCTTTGAAGAAAGGTAAAGCTGCTGCTGCTGCTGGACAAACTGAGGGAACTGCTGAGCCAAAGAAAGGGCGAAGGACTAAGGCCCGAGCTTTTCGCAAAAGAAAAACTGCTGAGACTCCTTCCAAAAATGTTGAGTCTCCAGCAAAAAGACAGAAGTCAGCTGGTAAGTCAGCTGAGAAACGAAGCAGGCAAGGTGAGCCTGGAACTGAGGAAACTGCTGAGCAACCTCAGAAAAAGCAGAAGCCTTCTACACTGATTCCCCTCAATGTCATACCTACAGACTTTGTAGTACCGGGTGACTCTCACTTCACCCAGTGTCAAGATACAATAGCTGAGTCCGAAGAACATGAGGTAAAACTGGATGATCATTTCATCTCCCAGGTTGAGGAAGAACTTGATGGTGACAGTACCGAAGAAGAAGAAGAAGAGGCCAGCGGTCAGGATGACGCTGAGGACTCTGAAGAGACAGCCAGTGAACATGAGACTGAGCAGGCCAATGCTGGGTTTGCTGCTGGAGATGAGCAAGTACTTGATCAACACAATGTTGATCCAGTCCAAGAACAAGCTGACCAGCCTCATGATGAGCAACACGAATCTTCTCCTTCTCACTCAGGAGATCCTAGTCAAACTGTCACTCCACCTCGTAGAAGAAGAAAGTTGGTTAAGGCCAGTGAGAAGCCTGTCAGTGAAGATTTTGTGCCACCACCAACTCTTCCTGACTTTGTCATCTCAAAGACAACTAAGGACCCATCTACAGTCAAGCTGACATTTTTCAAACGCCAACAACCCTCTACTGCTTCAGCGTCCTTAGAAAAGCAAGCCTCTGTTTTTTCTCAACGGGAACATGCTGACCAAAATGCTTCCGCCACCTCAACCAGTTAGGTTGAGCCGATTGCTGTGAATGCTATTTCTTCAAGCATGGTGCTGACTACACACACTTCTGCCGTCAGCACAGACAGTATTCGGATTACCACTTCTCCAACTCAACTCTCTGCCGATCACTCAACTCTACCTAAAACTCAAGTGCAGATTGAAAATGCTATTCCAGTCACTGACTAGGTCACTCCTTTCACTCCTCTTCCTTCCGGTCACACTGATGTCCCTGAAGGCTCTCAAAGCTATTTGAATGCCACTGAGTCCGGTAAAAAGATCATTGACTTAGTGCAAGCATTGATCAGAGACCTTCAAAAGTCCACTCCTCCTGCTGTTGGGTCTTCAACTTTTGAGAATACTCAGCTTTCCCAGGTCACTCAACTTCTCAACGAGGTTAAGGGACTCAAGGACTTGCTGAATGTAATCATTACCTTCCAAGCACAACAAGCTAAGAAGGATTCAATCGCCAAACTGGCTGAGATCCAGCTGACAACCGTGCAGTACTTGACCTCCTTACAACAACAGATCCAGAACTTGTCAGCTGTGAACCCCGACCATGCCACTTCATCTGAAGTCAAGATGCGTTTTGCTCAGCTTCACACTAAGCAACTCAAGACCAACGAGCAAATGGTTTCTTACAATCAGTGCTCAGTAGAGCAAATTGGTGAGGCTATTCGCTTGCTTAATCTGAATAAGCAAGAGATGGATACTGACGCAATGAAACAGAATGAGATGCAGTCTATCATGCAACAAACCATCAACCACATTCATCATAACAATATTCAACGTCAGTATTACGACACATCCCTTTTAAAGACCTTTCACCAAATCTTTGCTGGTCTTACTGAAGCTCTCATCTGGCAAGGCAAAGCTCAAGCGTTTAGCGTCAATATGCTTAGTGCTGCTGAACTCAAAGTACCCGAAGAGGTATCAGCTGATGGAGTTGCAATTTTTGACGGCGTCAACGAAAGCGCTAAGAAACTTAAGGAGCTGTCTAAAGAACTGACTCGAGCTGTCTTAACTGATGCTTTCAGACTTCCTCCTCCTGATGCTGACAAAACGGGGGAGAAAGAACAAGCAGCTAGAGCTCAGCATGAGCGAAGTCAGTCTCAACACAAGAAAAAGAAATAGATAGGCTAGCTTAGTATAGACTAAGTCAGATGTAATCTATATGCCTTATCTATAAGTTTTGTTGTGTAACCACTGACTACTACCAATATATCATATCTGCATCTTTTATTCTTATTCCTGAGTTATGATATATGTTAATATATGTTACTGTGTACTGAGTCATTACGTATCTTCAATTAAATCAGCTATGTTTTATATATGTGCTTATAAAACATTGTCTGTTAAGAACTCATTGAACAACATATTACTCAGCGCACTCTATATGATTATACCTTCCGCTTAATACTGAGTAAATAGAATATGTTTAATAAGCTGACCTATATCTGAAAAACTGACCTTAGACTTACTCGAATTAAACCTTTAAATGTTTAGAGTAAAACTAAGTCAGTAGCTCAACCCTTACGGGGGAGTTTGCTAAGTTGAAATAGATCAACTATCATGGGGGAGCTCAATACTGAGTTCTTCGCTGAATAGTTTTGCCAACATCAAAATGGGGGAGTTTGTTGAAACACCTTTCCACATAATTTTGATTTGACAAAATTGTTTAAGTATAATTGAAATACATATTCTAAACACACTAAGTTTAAATGCTTTGATTTATTCTACTAATGTGTTTGTTCAATGTTGAGTTAAATTGTTTATAAGACACAAGAATTAAAAGGCACAAGCCCAATACAAGTGTTAAAGCCCAAGTCAAACAACTAAGTACAACTCGGCCCGCGTTTGTCAAAACGTTGCCGTTTTGGACAAAACGCAACTCAGTAAGAGAAGGATCTAGAAGACCTTCGGAAACAACTTCAAGATGAAGCTGCTGAGTAGTCTCGACAAAGCGTACAAGACAGCAGCTGGCTAATGAAAACTTCCAGACAAAGTATTTCTACTTTGGGTAAAGTTCAGACGACACAGTATGCTGTCCAGTTGACTTTACCATAAAAGGAGAGACAGTCTGCTGAGCTGACCGAGGACAGAAGATACACAATTCTGATTGGCCGAGAGCTCTGAGCAAGTCAGGATGACAACGACAGGTATCCGTTTCCCTCCAACGGTTATTTTGTAATTCGAAATGACCGATGCCCAGACGTCTCTATAAATAGTGCCATCAGAAGCTTCATTCAATACAGAACTTGATCAAGCCATTACGCTGACCAAATTTCTACACAAGTTTTGCAAGCAAAGAAGCAAAGCAAATCTTACACTACAATTCTTATATCTGTGTAAAAGTCTAGAGTGATTATTTCAATCATCTAAAGTGTCTTAGTAAATCTTTGTATAGGACAAATACTTATCATTTCTAGAAGATAGAAAGGAGAGGCTGAGTACTCGGTTATAGTACTCAGCGAGAGATTAGGATTGAGTAGAGGTATAGAGGAATGTACTCTTGTTATACTCAGTTTCTAAGATTGTAAAAGGTTTGAGGCTCTACCTTTAAAGAGCTGAGTAGAGGATTCGAAATCTCGGAACGTGTTCCGGGGACAGGACGTAGGCTTAGAAAAAGCTGAACCTGGATAAATCTGCTGAGTAAAGTATTTCTTACCTTTAACTCCTTATTTATATTGCTTGCTTAAAATAACCAAAAACTGACCAAGTAAAGAGGTCAAGTTGAGTTGTGCGCGTTAAACGTCTAAGCTCAAGAATAGACTCTAAGTGCTATCTCCTGACTCAAGCTAAGAAACTGACCTAGTCACCAGTTGACTAAGCCGGTATCTTGCTGTTTACTCAGCGCCGCTATTAAAACCTTTTTCCTTAAAAAAGAAGTCTGCCCTAATTGCGAAAAAAGTTTAAATAGTTCCTAACCCCCCTTGGAACTATACTTGCAACCTTACAAGGGACCAACAGTGTTTGCTGAGTTCTGCACGGGGGTTGGCCTGGAGGTGGATAATGGTAAGTCCATAAGCTTCTGGTATGACACCTGGATCGGAGATAAACCTCTTATAGAGGTTTGCTGCTCTCCCCCGCCTAGCAATTTCCGCAACTGGAGGATTGCCGATGTGGTGGACTCTGATGGGGACTGGATTTGGTCTATGTTTGATTCCTTCTTGAGCCTTGATTCTCTCCTCATAATCAGGGGAGTGAAGATTAGTAACCTTGAGGAGGACAAGGATAGGCATTACTGGGCCCTGACAAAAAATGGAGCTTACTCTTGCAAGTCTGCCTTTGAAGCTTTTACTCTTGACAGATTCGACCCTCTTTCGGACACTTGGAAATCCATTTGGGCTCTGAAAATCCCTTACCGAATGAGGATCTTCCTGTGGCTTGGAGTCAAGGACAGGTTGCTGACTAATTCGGATAGACATAGACGTCACTTGGCGGATTCAAGTTGCTGTAGTAGATGCAGAGGCCAAGTTGAATCTTTGTGCCATGCCCTTAGAGACTGCCCTAAGAGTAAGGAGGTTTGGCAGAAAGTTCTTCCGCACCACATTCTCCCCTCCTTCTTTGCCTACCCTGAGAATGACTGGTTCTCCAATGGGGTTAAAGGTAGGTTAATGGCTAGCATGGAGCAGGGAGACATTTTATTTGCTATTATCTGCCACCACCTTTGAAAGTAGAGAAACGAGGAGATCTTTGGTGAGAAGACTGTTTTTATTCAGAACTTACCCGAGTTCTTCTCTAAAAAGCTCCTTACCATTAAGGGAGCTTCAAAGGGGACCCCCTTGCCAATTCTACACAGAATAAAGAGGTTCAACTCGTTGGGTGGTGTAGGCCGAAGGATGGGGTGGTTAAGTTGAACACGGATGGCTCCTGTCTCAACAATGGAAAGATCGCGGCTAGAGGCGTGCTCAAGGACGCGGGAGGTGCCTGGTTGTCTGGATTCACCCATAACCTGGGTTTGGGCTCATCCTTTTCAGCGGAACTTTAGGGTATTCTTTCTGGAGTCAAGCTTGCCAGAAATCTGGGTATTAAAAGGCTTGATGTGGAGTCTGATAATATGGAGGCTATTAGTATGATCTCTAATAATCATGCTTTTTGTCTTAGTAGCCAGAACCTTATCAAAGCAATAAGAAGTCTCGGCTCCTCCTTCGAGTCCTTAGAGTTCAGCCACATCTACAGAGAACAAAATCGAATTGCGGATCGCTTGGCGGCGGCTGGGCACGAGGGGATGTTAGGTGTTTCCACCCTTTCTGATCCTCCTATCTATCTTTCTTCTCTCCTTTTAGAGGACAGAGTTGGGGTTAGCTTTCCTAGGCTGATCTTAGGTTAGCTTTTGTCTCGGTGTTGGTTTGTTTTCTTTCCTGTTTCTACCAAAAAAAAACAACAGTTTAATTTTTTTCTTAAATAAAACAACAGTTCAATTTTACCAACACTAATAATTATTCAACTTATAACAAATAGCTAACAACAAAGAGATAATTGCAATAACAGAACCAAATATACTCTAAATTTCAAGCAATAGATATCACAGTGTTTGGTTAGGGTTTTTTAAGACAATAACAGTTAGTGTTATATATATATATATAAACAACTGACGTGTACAAAAAATTACAAAAAAACATTTTTTAAAGTTTTTTACAAAAATATTTTTACATGTATTTGATTTTGATAAAATAATTGTATTATATTTTCACAAAACATATTATGTTCAATAGCATTTCTATCCTACAATCATTTTTATTCATTGTGAAATAATTCAAATAATATTGATATGAATGAAAATCATGAGAATGCTAAAGCAATTCGGATGAATGCATCGAGAGAGATCTAGTTGCTTTTAGTCTAAAAGGGTGTTTGGTTACCTACTTTTCACCTCATGTTTGCATTTTCACTTTAAAATGTAGAGTTTTTGGTTAGACACCTCCAATTTGCCTTTTAGAGCCCAAAAGTAGTTTTTTTTTTTTTTTTTTGCAAAAACAGAGAATCTCTACTTTTTAGAAAAGCAACCTTTTCAAAAAGCAGACAGCAAACAGCAAGTAACCAAACGGCCAGGAGTTAAAACGAAATTTGAAGTAAAAAGTAAGTTATATATATTTTTTTATATAACTACATGAACTTTGAATATACATCTATTTATAAAATTATTATTTAGGAATATATTATATTATTTAAAATTATTTAGCTTCTTTATTGATATTTCTATAATATATTTATATAATTAGTATGTATTGATTTAAAACATATTCTTATTGGTATTTTGACATTTTAACAACAAAAACTCGTCGTAAATTTATTAAACAGTAGTCCTTAATAAGCTAAATTCTAATCGCTAAAATTATCTGAAACAATTAAATAATAGTTATAATCTAACAATTGAATAAAGAGATCCAATATCTAGCAATTTTATTTGTAAATGAATTCTTAATTAGAAATTAAAATTAAAAATAAAAAATTTCAATAAATTGATAGAGTAGAATTAAAAAAAAAAAATCCTTTAAATTAAAAAGCAAGAAACTGGACCAAATGAAGCTGGTAGTGGGGTGCATGATACATGCACATTATAGATAAATAAATTATGATTGATTAGCCTTCAATTAGGAGTCATCAATTGAGGATTAGTCTTCAATTAGGGGTGCATGACATGCATAGATAAATAAATAATAAAATACAATTCGTAATTTTGGATTTGAAAAGAATGAATCAATTTTGGTGGCTCCGCTCTTAATTTTTAGGCCATTTATTTATAACGTGTCCTGCACCACTAGAGTATAGTATTTTGTTCCTCCCACAATTAAGATCGTTTTTTCTTTATAGAAAATCTTTAGTTTCAAGTTACAAAGTTGCGATATCTAATTTTATTCTCATAAACAGCGACTATGACTACAAGTCGGCTAAATTTATTTAACTTTACGGCTGCTAAATTATATTTGTCAGCGTTTACTGAAGTAATATTTCTTTTTCTAAAGGAAACAATGATGGATATTTTAGAATAATGTTAATTATATAAAATAAAATACCAAAAAGTTCAATATTTTTTCGATTCAAAATGAAGATTCGTTGAGAAGCAAAAACCTTTTAAGCAACAACATTTACAATATGTCAGGAGTGGTTATGAATTCACTCACTAAAACCTAAATATAACAATTTTGATATGTTCGTGGATCCAGATGGGTGCAACCGAGCCGAACCCTAGGTAGGCTCGGTATTGACTCGTTAATATCTCGAGCCGAGTCCTCTTGAATCGATCTTTGACGAGCTTTCACCGAACCGAGCTTTCACGGAATCTGACCGAGCTTTGACCGAGCCGAACTTTTATTGAGCTTCTAACGAGTAACCAAATTCATCATAGATGCATAGAATAAGTAGCGTAAAAAATAGAAAAGCTTATAACATACTCCATATGAGTTTAAAATATTTATAGAAAAAAACAATCATGGTATTGTCGAGATTCAAGAACAATATATGATACTTGTGATTGGAAAACACAAGCTCAGAGAAAAATTTCAAACAATAACATATATATTAAACTTTGTAATGTATTTTATTCCTTATTAAAACCTAATTATCTCGCTAAACACTCAAATGTCTAAGCTTTTTTTGTGTTATTTTTTTGTATGGGTTAAATCTTATTTGAGTTGTGAATTGTGATGAAAACTAATAATAACTAATGAAATATATATAATGAAGTATATATAGTAATTAAAAATAATCGAGCCTGCTCGCGAGCTTTCGATCCAAACCCGAGGAAGCTCGAACTCAGCTCGTTAGTGCTCGAGCCGATCCCAAACTCGAGTCGAATCCTATCGAGCCGAACTTTAATCGAGCTTTCACCGAGCTGAGCTCGAATAGTTTGCGAACTACCAATGCTCGTTTGCACCCCTACTCCAGCTAGGGATTAGGTTGGGTTGCGATCAAATTGGCCTCAATAGGCTTTTATAATAATAATAATAATAATAATTCAAGCTCAGCACATTGTTATTTTAGACATACTTGGATTGGAATATTACATTTTTTAACTTAAAAATTATATATCAAATCCAACCCAATAAGCTATATATATATATATTGTTTTAAGTCGAGCTCGTTGGAGTTGAATGACTTGTGTCGGGAGTAGTTCCCTATGTAATATCTGTTGGTCCCGTGTAATTAGTTCCAAGGGGGGGTTAGAAACTAATATAACTTTTTCGCTTAATTATGCTGACTTAATCAATTCTTTAAATTACTTAACTCAGTTTTGGTCAGCACGGCCGAGAGAGATGTAAGACAGTTTTAGTCAGAGGCTGACTAGAACCGTTTTACTTGTGAGTTGGAAATTAACACTTAAGGTCAACTTTCAACTCAGCACTCTAATTACTCAGTGTCAGCTTATATAATTTATATCCAGAGTAATTTAAGTAAGCAACACATACATATATATATTGAGAGAAAGAGTTAGAAATTACTCAGCAGACTTATCCTGGTTCGGCCTCACCGCCTACGTCTAGTCCCCAGAATCCTTCCGGGCTTTTTCAATCCAATACTGAGCTCTTTAAAGGTAGAGCACAAACCGTTTACAAAGAAGTTGAGTATGCAAGAGTACCGTCCTCTATTCGTCTACTCAACTCTACTAAGCGCTATAACCAAACACTTAGATTTTCTCTACCGCTGAGTACTAAAGCCAAGTACTCAGCACCACTCTCTCAATCTTTACAATTGATGCAAATTTGTTCTTTCTAGATGAAGAACATTTTAGATGAATGCAAATTCAATCTAGACTTTTACACAGAAATAGGAATTGGGTGTAAGTAGTTGCTTTTTCTTGTTTGTATGTGCTTGTATGTATGCTTTTCTCTTTTGTATTTCGGCTAAGGATCCAAGTGAAGAACTTGGCCTTTTATAGTGATTTCTGAGGCTGCAATCATTTGAATTAGGATGTATCCATTGAATTCAAACGGTCTTCTTGCGTCATTCACTGGTCAGTATACAGTTTTGCAGGCCAATCCTATCGTCTGAATTTAGCAGGCGTCAGGTTTGTCTTCTTCCGCCAGGTTCATTTTCTAGCGTTAGTTTCGTCTTTTAGCCAAAGGCTAGTTGACCCATGCGTCTCGAAACTGTCTCCTTGCGTAATTCCAAAGCTTCTGAATTGGCGCAGATCTCTATCGGATATTGTCTTTTAGTAAATGGATCATTGGCGTTGTCCTGATGAACACTCAGCTTGACTTTAATAGACGTTGCCTTTAATCTTTATCTTTGGCAAGGCTGAGTCACGTTCTACTCAGCTTCTTCGGTCAGCTTCGTCTTCAAGCGTTTGTTCTGAAGAAGACTTTTCTTCTATAGTGCTGAGTTGTGTTCTACTCAGCTTCTGTGTCTCATGCTGACTTCATTCTGTCGTACTTTTTATTTCTGTTCTCATTTATAATTATACTCAACATTGAACAACCACATTAGTACAATTAAATCAAAGCACTTAAATTTAATTGTCTTAATCATGGATTAACTTAAGTAATTTTGTCAAACCAAAATCATGTGGAATTGTGTTTCAACAAACTCCCTCATTTTGATGTTGGCAAAAATATTTAATTATGGAACTCAGCATCGAGATTCCCCATGATTGTTTTACCTTTTATTCTTCTGAAGTTACTCCCCCGTAAGGGTTGCATCTATTGACTCAATTTAACTCTAAACCTTCCAAGATTTAATCGAGTGAAATTAAGACATGCCTTTACTAACTTAATTCAATTCTAGACTTTTCAAAATCTAATTGAGTTGAGCCTAGGTCAGCTTTCAGAAGATGGTCAATACTTGGAACATGTAGTTGTTACTCAGTTTTGCACATAGGTATTAGAGTTATCATATAGGTATTATAGTTATGTGTGCTGAGTATGTTGTACTTGTATGTTTCTTATGTTCACAAGCTTTAATTTGTTGTTCAATGGATAGCTAAGTATGACAGATCAACATTTAAGCATAACAGGTAAGCATCGCATGTAGATAAGTCAGTTTGGATAAAAAGATGCTTATAATAGATAGTCAGTATAACAAAGTAGAACATGCCAAACATAAAGTTACAAGTCTAAGACTATTTCTAATCTATCTCTTTATGTTGACTTGAACTTGGTGGGATTTGCCTTTGCCCTTGGCAGTTCTTTGTTGCTGACTTAGATTTTTTGGGTCAGGAGAAGTTGAACCAGGCTTCTACTGAGTTCCGGCGGCAGGCTGAGTTATCTCCCCTTGTTTCTGCTAAGTTCCAGCAGCGCGTTCTTTCTCCCCCGTTTTTCCAGCATCGGTATTGGGAGGAGGAGGATAGAAAGTTCCCTATTGAACAGCACGAGATAGTTTTGATGAGTATATTTGGAGTTGACTCGTACTTTCCCGAAGACCGTAGAAGACTTCCATGCCATCGAACATAGTGGAAGCGGGGATCTTAATGTTGGCGCTGAGCATACTTAACAGATACTCTTGTGATTTCCCGATCCAGGTTATGGATTTTGTCATTCTGGCATATGATTGATGATACATCCTGAGCAGGGTAGTGTCATATTATTGACGTTGAATGTTGGTGTGCCGAACCTGCTTAAGGGTAGATTGAGTGCATTGCAGAATCTCATTTATCTTCACTAGGTCAGTGTCTATTTCCTGTTTATTCAGGTTGAGTAGGCGAATGGCTTCACCAATCTGTTCGATGGAACACTGGGAGGAGGAGGAGATAAGATCATGAGCTCCGGTCAGCTCAGAGGTCAGCTAGGAAAAATGTTGAGTAACCTCAGCAGAGGTTGCATAGGTTAAGTTCACAGCTGTTAAGGCGTTGAGTTGACCTTGGATGGCGTTCATGTGATTCACCATCATCAGCTGGAGTTCTGCCAACTTTACTATAGATTCTTGCTTGGGCTGTTGAGATGTAAAAGATGTCATGACACTCATCAAGTCTTTGAGACCTTTGATTTCAGTGAGAAGTTGAGTGACAGAGGAGATTTGGGTTGGCTCAACATGAACGGACCCAGCAGCATCAGCTTGAGTTTGATGAATGTCCTGAAGTAGAGCTTGAGCTGAGTCGATAATCTTCCTTCCAGACTCAGAAGCGTTTAAGTAAGCATAGGATTCATCAGTTTGTGGTTTAGAGGCCGCAATATGAGTAGCACTGGATGGAGGAGGTGTTTGGTGCTGTCTAGAAACAGAGGTGCCAGCGTGGTCAGCAGCTGGACTTTTATTCAGGTCAGTAGCAGGAGCTGACTGGTTATCACTCTGCGTTGAGGGATTAGGAAGAGGTGGATCAGCAGAGATGTTGACTTGCTCAGGGTCAGTCTGAAGCTGAGTATTTTCAGAATGTTGAGGTAGTTCAGAGCTGACTTGAGCAAGATTTTCCTTTGCTAACTCTTTGTCTTGAGCAGCAGCGACTTCGAGCACTTGCTCGGCAGAAACAGGACCTTGAGGAGCTTTGGGATCGGCTTATTCCTCAGCTTGAGAAACAGAGGCTTGTTTTTCCTTTAGTTGGTCCTGAGTGGGCTCAGTGACAGTTGAGAAGAATTGGAATTGGAGTTTGGTGAGGTCGGTGATTGGATCCCTTAGTGGAGACTCATCCAATAAATCGATGAATTTTGGCTTCAGAGCCTTACACTTAAGCCGTTTTCCTGTGCTGTCCTTATTTGGTTGAGGAGAAGGATCAACAATAATAGAGTCAAGGGACTCAGAGGCTGAGTTAGGACCAAGGTCGGCATCAATACCTTCCACAACTTTTTCCTTCAATGGTTGCTCAGCTTGGTTCTCAGTTTGCTCAGCAGCAACATTCACACTTGGCTCAGCCGATCCTGTCTTGTCAGCTTGAGACTGACCTCCAATATCACCCAGTTCTTCCTCCTGGTCAGTATGAGTCTTCTCAAGGTCAATTTCTTGACTCCGCACAAAGTGTGATTCCGGAGTGACCACGAAGTCAAGTGGGTTAGCTTCAATCGGCGTCAACCCAAAGGTTTTCTTCCTCTTCAGATGCATTTCCGGGGTTTCCTCACTTTCTTCCTCAGGCTTAACTTGCCTTTTCTGTTTCTCCGCTGGCTTAGGTTCACCTTGAGCTTGCTCAGCAGCAGCTTTACTAGAGATTATTCTCAGCTTCCTTGGAGCTGTGTTGACATCCTTTGCGGATTGGTCAGCTTTCCGCTTCTTGTCCTGTCTAGTTCGGTCAGCGGGTACCTTTTCTACCATTACCTTCTTTCCTTTCTTGGTTGGCACATCCTGTGCTGCTTCAACTATATTATCCCCTTCTTCATTTTCTTCTGCACCTTGTCCTTTCTTAGACTTAATGGGTTGATTATAGGCTAACCCGAATAGCAGTGTCGCTGCGATTTCCGTACCCCAAATTTCAATTTCTTCGACGGTGCTCACCTGGTGGTCCTGGAGAATTTTTGTGATGACGGAGACCATCCTGAGTTTCCCGGTACTTCGTTGGAATGCGCCGATAAGAAAGACGGGCATGTTGAGTGGTATATAATTCAGCATGTGCCAGATAAAGCACTGCTCGAAGTTGGAAGCCGATGAAGAGGAGTTGACCTTGGGAAATATGAAGTTGGTCAGGATGTAATGAGCCATTTTCTGAGGCTGGCCCATGCAAGTGCTGGCTATTTCCCCTTTGTGGTCTTTTGGTTTGCAGAACTCAACAGGGTAGTCAATCTTAGAGTAGTCGTTCGTGGTCCTGAGTTCTGAACCTTTGGCAGTCAGTTTTAGCAGAGTTGCGAGATAGGACAGAGTAATTGTGATGTCCTTGCCCTTGACCTTGGTGATTAAGTGGTTAGCATTGTCCTCGTCAACTCTGAGATTTGCATAAAATTCTCTTACCAACTGTGGAAAGGTGTTACCGGGAAGAGAGAAGAGTTCGGTCCAGCCGTTTTTGGAGATCCACTCACAAAAAGGTTTCTCAGTCGTTACAAAGCTTGTGGAGAACCAACGACAATGAAGTACCTCATAATTCTTTACGCTGTTGTATACAGGAATGAATATCTTCTCCTTAGGTTGCTTGTTCTTCTTCTCTTTCTTCCTTTTTGAAGGTGTTGCTTGGTCAGCTTTAGGATTTTTTCTCGGAGTGTTGACCTTAGATTGGTCATGCTGACCATCCCCTTGAGACTCAGTTGAAGTCTCTTCATAGTCCTACTGAGCAGGGGAAAGAGGATTTTCATTGGAGCGATTGTCGTCGTAATCGGCACCAGAGATGTTCTGAGAATCGTCAGACATGATTCTTTGAGAGATTTTAAGAGGATTTGGGATTTGAGAGAAAGAGAGAGATTGAATGCCAAAGATCTCAAGTGTAAAGAGAGTTTAGTGGGAATTCATCCACTATTTATAGAGGTGCCGAGTTGATCTGATAGGTCGGAATGGTGGTTTGATCTTGAGATGATCAATCGACAGTTATCCCTTGCATTTATGACACATTCGGCGCATGTGTTTTCTAATTATTGCGCTTACATCATCCTAGGTGGCTATTTAAAGCGTGTGCTAGCATTTATTATGCAACTGGTTTTACTCAGTGTCTAGAATACTAAGCGTTTTTTACTTCCTGAGTGGTCAGTTTTACGTAGAAGGAATATTCGTATGCTTAGTAACTCAACTTATGATAATCACTTAATATGTATGTCTACTCGGCATAAGGTGATTTTATATAATTCATATTTAGCTCAGCATGCAATAGTTACTAATCACTTAGCATGCAATAATCACTCAACATTCATTTAAGCACAAATTTCTATTGAAGAGGATTAGACATACCGATAGCTTCCCTTAGTATGTTAAATTGCTCACGAGCCAAGGGCTTCGTAAAGATATTTGCAAGCTATTCATTGGTTGGTACATAAGTCAGCTTAATCTCTCCTTTAAGTACATGGTCTCTAATGAAGTGATGCCAAATGCTGACATGCTTCATCCTGCTGTGTTGGATTGGATTTTTGGATAAGTCAATGGCACTCTTATTGTCGCATTTAACTTCGATTGTATCAGTTTGCACTCCATAATCCTCCAGCTGTTGCTTAATCCATAGGACTTGTGCCACACAGCTTCTAGCAGCAATATACTCAGCTTCAGTTGTTGACAAGGCCACTGACGATTGCTTCTTGTTGAACCAAGATACTAGACAGCTTCTAAGGAAGTGACAACCTCCTGAAGTACTCTTACGCTCTAGCTTATCTCGTCTATAGTCAGCGTCAGTGTATCCAATGAGTGTGAATTCATTTGTATTTGGATACCATAAACCTGCATTAACTGAGCTCTGCAAATATCTAAAAATTCTTTTTACAGCTATAAGGTGAGATTCCCTGGGGTCAGCTTGATATCTTGCGCAATAACATACTGAGTACTGAATGTCAGGCCTACTAGCAGTTAGATAAAGTAGAGAGCCAATCATACCTCGATATAACTTGTTGTCTACTGACTTACCTTTCTCGTCAGTGCAAAGCACAGTGTCAGTACCCATTGGGGTAGATATGGGTTTGCATTCTTCCATATCAAATTTCTTCAATATTTCTTTGGCATACTTAGACTGACTAATGAAGATGTCGTTCTTCCCTTGCTTGATTTGAAGTCCAAGGAAGAAGTTGAGTTCGCCCATCATTGACATCTCGAACTCAGTTTGCATCTGTTTACTAAATTCTTTGCACATTGATTCATTAGTAGCACCAAAGATAATATCATCTACGTAAATTTGTGCCAGCAGGGTATCTTTACCCTTTTTCTTAATGAATAAGGTTGTGTCAGCTTTACCTCTGATATAGTTCCTGGTCAGCAGGAAACTGGTCAACCTTTCGTACCAGGCACGTGGTGTTTGTTTCAGGTCGTACATGGCCTTCTTGAGTTTATAAACGTGGTTTGGAAATTTTGGATCTTCAAACCCTGGAGGCTGACTAACATATACCTCTTCGTTTATAAATCCATTAAGAAATGCACTTTTGACATCCATTTGATATAGTTTGAAGTTCATGAAACTAGCATATACACATAATATTCGTATAGCCTCTAATCTAGCAACAAGAGAAAATGTCTCACCATAGTCAATGCCTTCTTGCTGAGTATAGCCTTGGGCTACAAGTCGGGCTTTGTTTCTGACTATGCCTTGCTCGTCTAGCTTATTTCTAAAGACCCACTTAGTTCCTATGGTCTTTTGATTCCTAGGTCTTGGTACTAAATCCCATACCTCATTTCTCTTGAATTGATCAAGCTCTTCTTGCATAGCATTGATCCAGAATTCGTCGTGCTCAGCATCGGTGAAATTCTTTGGTTCATGGACTGAGACGAATGCAACATTGCTAAGATATCTCCTGAGTTGATTTCTTGTCATCAGGTTGTTCTCAGCAGCATCAAGAATGGACTTCTCAGAATGTCCTCTTGGAATCTTGATCTCTTTGGGTAATGTTGAGTTGTCAGGAGCAGGTGTTTCAACAATCTCTGCAGTTTTAGATTGGTCAGCAAAGGTAATTTTAGGTTCGTTTTTACCTTTGGTCAGCCCGTGTGGTAATGACTCAGTGGCTCCATTTTGGTCAGCGGAAGCTGAGCCTGGGTCATCTTCGGCAGACTGACTTGACTTTCCTACAGGGTCAGTTTTATCGAACTCAATATGGATAGACTCTTCTACAACTTGAGTTCGTTTATTGAACACCCTATATGTTTTACTGTTAGTTGAGTACCCTAGAAAGATTGCTTCGTCAGTTTAGAATCAAATTTGGCAAGGTTGTCTTTTGTATTGAGTACAAAGCATTTACAACCAAAGGCACGAAAGTATCCAATGTTGGGCTTTCGTCCTTTCCAAAGTTCATAGGGGGTTTTCTTAAGAATAGGTCTAACTAAAGCCCTATTGAGTATCTAGCACGCTGTGTTGACAGCTTCAGCCCAAAAATACTTTGGAAGCCTATTCTCACTCAGCATTGTCCTAGCTATTTCAACTAATGTTCTGTTCTTTCTCTCAACTACCCCATTTTGTTGAGGAGTTCTAGGAGCAGAAAAATTGTGGTCAATGTCGCTGACTTCATAGAATTCATCAAACTGTTGGTTTTTGAATTCTCCGCCATTATCACTACGGATATGAGCTAATTTTGAATCTTTGTCATTTTCAAGTTTTCTGATCAGTGTTGAGAACGTCTCAAAAGCTTCATCCTTGCTACTCAGTAAGATGACCCAAGTGTACCGAGAGAAATCATCCACAATGACCAAGGAAAATCTCTTACCACCCAAGCTGAGTGGTTGGACAGGTCCGAAAAGATCCAAGTGTAGTAATTCCAATGGACGCTTGGTTGAGACAATATTTTTACTTTGAAAAGACTTTTTGGTTTGTTTTCCTTGCTGACAGGCATTACATAATTGATCTTTCTCAAATCTAAGTTTGGGCAAACCCTCAACTAATTGCTTTCTTGCTAATTTGGCAAGGAGGTCCATGCTTACATGACCAAGTCTCTTATGCCATAGCCATGAGTTATCCTCCTTTGACACTAAGCATATGTTTTTCGAAAAATTCTTTTCTAAACTTAACATGTAAACATTGTCAACACGAGGGGCAGTCAAAATCAAATCGTTTGTTTTTCCCTCGAGTATCCGACACTCAGTGGCATCAAATACAACCTTTCTACCGCTGTCACACAGCTGAGCCACGCTCAATAGGTTATATTTGAGACCCCTAACTAAGGAGACTGACTCAATAGTAGGGTTACCTCCGATAGTACCTGAACCTACTATCTTACCCTTTTTGTTGTCTCCGAAGCTTACACTTCCACCTCGTTTACGCTCAAGTGTGATGAATTGAATTTCATCACCAGTCATATGCCTCGAGCATGCGCTGTCAATATACCAAAGCTTCGACTTCTTTGCGCACCTCAGGCTCACCTGCATTTTAAACTATTCATCTTTAGGTACCCAATTCTTTTTGGGTCCTCGTTGGTTAGCATAAACAGGTGACACATCATGTTTTATTTTGTGACGACATACATTTATGGTGTGGCCATTTTTACCACAATAGTCACAAGAGATTACCCTTTGAGGGTATTTCCTCTTTTGGTCAGCACGATGGTGCTGAGCATACCAACACACTTTTATAGTGTGTCCTCTCTTTCCACAACAGTCACATTGACTGTTCTGCTGAGTGTACTATCGATGCTGACCAGTACCTTGATACTCAGCATTGGGATAAAACCTTTTCTTAGCCAATGTACTCAGCTGGTTCTATATAGTTGTGATGTCCTTTCTCAACTTTTTAGAATCTGATTGGACTTCAGAGACATATCTATGCATTATTTTCAAATTTTCATCTTGCCTAGTGTTGTCCTGAAGGAGATGTCGGATGTCACTTAGTTTGACTTCCTTGATCTCATTACATCGCCTGCTGAGTGCTCTAATTTTCTTATTACACTTTTTGGTCAGTGTATAGAGATCACTCAGGGCATTAACCATTTCATTTCTAAGCAAGAGAAGTGATGTTACCTTATTGGAGTGCTCGTCTTGGCCAGAGTCATCTGAGAGGTCAGCTTGCTCAGATCGTCCTTGGTCAGCAGATTCATCCGCCATAAAACATATGTTTGCGGACTCCGTGGCATCAGCTTCTGGTGAGGTTGACTCATCATTGTCACTCCATGTTGCCACCATTGCTTTTCTACTGCCTTTCTTTTCTTTCTTCAGAGTTGGATAGCTTGATTTAATATGCCCAGTCTGATGGCATTCAAAGCATGTGACAGGCTTCGAGCTGTCCTTCTTGTATCTGCTGTCGCTGGACTCAGCTTTGTACTTATCGCTTCTTCTGAATGGCCTTTTGCTGTTTTTGTCATTCTTTCTGAATAGCTTCATCATCTTTCTTGTGAACATGGCCATCTCCTCATCATCTGATGAGTCAGCTTCTGTTGAGTCAGCTTTCATGATGAGTGATTTTTGCTTCTTGTCCTCTAACTTTTCTTTAGCTTCAAAGTTCTTCATTGAGATCTCGTGGGTCAGCAGAGATCCGATCAGCTCGTCATATTTGTATGTGGTCAAGTCCTGAGCCTCTTCCACTGCTGTCTTCTTAGCTTGCAAGCTCTTAGGTAGACTTCTCATGATTTTCTTCACTTGCTCTTCTTCTGTGAAGTTCTTGCCGAGTCTTTTCAGCTCATTTATAATGTTGGTGAATCTTGCGTTCATTTCAGAGATGTCTTCATTATCATTCATCTCGAACAGCTCGTATAATCTCATGTGTTGGTTCACCTTTGATTCCTTGACCTTGCTGGTACCTTCATAGATCACTTTCAGCTTCTTCCTTATTTCCTGTGCTGACTCGCAACCTGAAATTTTGTTGTACTCTGCAGCATCTAACGCACAGTGAAGCAT
Organism: Euphorbia lathyris; assembly: GCF_963576675.1. Classification (NCBI taxonomy): domain Eukaryota; kingdom Viridiplantae; phylum Streptophyta; class Magnoliopsida; order Malpighiales; family Euphorbiaceae; genus Euphorbia; species Euphorbia lathyris. Next base: position 52,157,797 of record NC_088914.1, read on the forward strand.
ATTGATAGCCGAAGCATTATTTTGTAATTTTCTAAGGTCATCTTCTGACCACTCAGTTTCACTCTTAACAACTTTCTCGTTGTTTACCATTATGTAAGGCACAAACGGGCCTTGAACTATTGCAAGCCATGCACTCATGTTTGTGGCTTGAATGAAGTTTTTCATCCTGTTCTTCCAAAATGTATAATTGGATCCGAAGAACAAGGGAGGCCGACTAATAGATAATCCCTCAGGGAGTATCTGTGTTGTTTGATTTCCAAGAAGAAACGAGTGCTGGGATCAGCCATTTACAGGGAATATATCATCCATTTACAGGGATCAGCTCAAGATAGTTTTATCTTTGAGTAGTGAGCTACTGTGCTCTGATACCACTTGTTGGTCCCGTGCAATTAGTTCCAAGGGGGGGGGTTAGGAACTAATGTAACTTTTTCGCTTAATTATGCTGACTTAATTAATTCTTTAAATTACTTAACTCAGTTTTGGTCAGCACGGCCGAGAGAGATGTAAGACAGCTTTAGTCAGAGGCTGACTAGAACCGTTTTACTTGTGAGTTGAGAATTAACACTTAAGGTCAGCTTCCAACTCAGCACTCTGATTACTCAGTGTCAGCTTATATAATTTATATCCTGAGTAATTTAAGTAAGCAACACATACATATATATATTGAGAGAAAGAGTTAGAAATTACTCAGCAGACTTATCCTGGTTCGGCCTCACCGCCTACGTCCAATCCCTAGAATCCTTCTGGGCTTTTTCAATCCAATACTGAGCTCTTTAAAGGTAGAGCACAAACTGTTTACAAAGCAGTTGAGTATGCAAGAGTACCATCCTCTATTCGTCTACTCAACTCTACTAAGCGCTATAACTAAACACTTAGATTTTCTCTACCGCTGAGTACTAAAACCAAGTACTCAGCACCACTCTCTCAATCTTTACAATTGATACAAATTTGTTCTTTCTAGATGAAGAACACTTTAGATGAATACAAATTCAATCTAGACTTTTACACAGAAATAGGAATTGGGTGTAAGTAGTTGCTTTTTCTTGTTTGTATGTGCTTGTATGTATGCTTTTCTCTTTTGTATTTCGGCTAAGGATCTAAGTGAAGAACTTGTCCTTTTATAGTGATTTCTGAGGCTGCAATCATTTGAATTCGGATGTATCCATTGAATTCAAACGGTCTTCTTGCGTCATTCACTGGTCAGCATACAGTTTTACAGGCCAATCATGTCGTCTGAATTTAGCAGGCGTCAAGTTTGTCTTCTTCCGCCAGGTTCGTCTTCTAGCGCCATTTTCGTCTTTTAGCCAAAGGCCAGTTGACCCATGCGTCTCGAAACTGTCTCCTTGCGTAATTCCAAAGCTTCTGAATTGGCGCAGATCTCTATCGGATATTGTCTTTTAGTAAATGGATCATTGGCGCTGTCCTGATGAACACTCAGCTTGACTTTAATAGACGTTGCCTTCTGTTAAGCCCAAAATATACCTAAAATATCATTAGTATTTACATCAGTTTTGCTTCGAATTCATACTATTAATACCTGTTTAGAATATTTTTACTTTCGAATATGTTTCTTTCATGCAAGGTACCTAAATATTTGGTAAAATCCAAATAGGAACGAAAAGAGGTCAAAAACGAAGGAAAACCCTAAGTTAGGAGCCAAAAGACGAAGAAATCAGCACACCGATACAAGGAAGACAAGAACGAAGTCAGAAATGGGAGAATATTCCAAATTCTCGGTAGAGAATCCAAAATTCTCGGTAGAGAATTGTGGGCTGCGACCGAGAATCCCAAATTCTCGGTCGTGACACGCGTAGCCAGTCACCTCCTCCCTTTCGTCCGAAGGCTGAAATTTCACTTCCCCATTCTCGACCGAGAATTAATTATTCTCGGTAAGATCAGCAGCCTTTGTAGCACAACATACACATGTTTAAATTCCAAGAAACGCATTCGTTCGGGTGGATAGAAACATCTCTTCACAGAGGATACGACCCTTCACAACGGACACGACACTTCAATCACGACTCTTCAACATCTATAAATAAAGAGTTGATTGAGAGTTGAAAATATGATAATGAGAGAGTTAGATTTTAAGATTAGTGCATGAGTTATGCAGAAACTCTGACTCAGAAATGAGTCAGAGATTAGAAGTTCGATTCTGTAAAAAGCAATATGATGTACACACATTGTTTATTAAATAATTACAAACACAGTAGCATTTAGATTTATTCATATTAGTTTACATTTTGGTAGTAGTCGACCGTATCTCTATTACGAAGTTACAGCGAGAAGATTTTGTAGAGGATCCGCCCCGGAGTCTGACAAACTCTAACGAAACCCAAGGAAAGGATTGACAACTCGTTCACTTGCAAGCCGTCGAAAGTTTCCATGCTTCTTGTTCTCTGTAAACTTGTATCAAATTCATATTTCATCTAATAAAGTTCATTCTATTCGATAGATTTTTATGTAGCACTTTGGTAAATGATCCGAAGTGAGTTCTGGTATTTTCATTAAAACGTAGTTGAATTCAAAATCTTTACAAGGAAACTTTGTTGAACACTTAGGCAAATTGATATCATCAGTAGAGTATTAATTTGGTTAAGGTAGCAATCTAACCCGACCGTAGGAGGATTGACTACAGTTCAAAGCCTTTTAATTAGAGGAATCAACGTTTATTTTATTTTAATAATTTATACAAAATTTAAAGTTGTTTTCTTTGCTTAATGCAAACAAATACATTTGTTCACTTTTCTAAAGAACTAAACGTTTCTATTTTGTAAATTTATCCTTAAATCAGAAGTGATTTCTAACATTCGTCATACTCTAATCTAATTCTTATTCTAGCAATTTCAAAACCAAATCCAATTAAACGATTTTACATATTATAAACCTTAAAAGTAAATCTAACTGATTCAAAATAAGTTTTCGTTAAAAAGCATTCCCTATGGGATCGATATCTTTTATTACTACAAGCGTATACCGTGCACTTGCGGAAATCATTCAACAAGTTTTTGGCGCCGTTGCTGGGGAAAGCCAAAATTTTTAACAAAAATTTTATGTTTTTCGTGTTTTATTCCGAACCTTGGTTTATAATATATGTATTTATTTATTTTTTTATAGTATTTTATTTATTGAGGATGGTCACTAGGACTAAATCCTCGTTGTTATTTAACGTTTGCAATTAGATGTTTGCAGATAAAAAAAAATCCAAGTTTTTTCAAAGATAAACTGGAGATTTGATCATCAATATAAATTCACAGAAGGAGTCTACAGAAAAGAAATCCAGTATACAGATACATCAGAAGGGAATGGAAATTTTTCAAGAAAATTGCATATCAGGTTCCGCAACTGCAGTATCAGGAACAAGACAGATAATTTTTCCCAGGAAAAAAATCTTCCCAGAAACCTTTACCTCTTTTCTATACACTTAGTCCTTCACCAAAACATCATATCTCTTTGTTAAGAAATTTATTCGATTCCTACACTAAACCCAAATAATTTCCATTTTTATCACTACCTTAAACGCCTACATCTTCTCAGACAAGATATATCAGAAGTATGATGAAATTACCTTATCCGCCAGGAAGGAATTGTATACTTTTAATATTGTTTTGAAAGTTTCGGTTCATGTGCGTAGTTTTTGTTCGTGGCCAAAACTAGAAGTTCGGGCATTCAACCGAAATCATTAGATCCTTAAATTGAGAAAACGCTAAAAAAAGAAAGCGCTTAAAAAAATGTTCAAAAAAAAATCTCAATTGAATTAAAAGTTACACAAAATTTCAGTTTCTGTTTATACAGAGTTTATTAAAATTTCTACTGTGACTTTTGTTTGATGTTTTGAAAAATTCTGAACTTACTGAGAATTTTAAATCTCAACTGAGATTTTTGATTTTTTAGCCTTGTAGGAATTTCTGAACTTACTGAGAATTTTGATTCTCAACTGAGATTTTTTTATTCTCAACTGAGATTTTCACTTTCTATGCCTTATAAATTTTCTGAACTTACTGAGAATGTAAATTCTCAGTTGAGAATTCAGGATTCCAAAATTTTAAGGGAAAGAAAAAAAAAATTATGAACTTACCGAGAATCGAAATTCTCGGCCGAGAATTGATAATTCTCGGTAACTTCAGCAAAATCATGAAATTTTCAGAGAGATTTTCTCTCTGAAAATGACTTGTCGCGACCGAGAATCGCCATTCCCGGTCACGATACGGGCGGTATCAGACATGTATTCTTTATTTTCTTCTTCAGTTCATGCGCCATTGCTGAATATTACGAAAAATTAAGATCCTTCATGTTCAAATGGTGTGAATTTACACTTTTTTAATCCCAACAGACACATTGATTTGTCCTGGAATAATTATAAATAATCAGAGAGGATCAGAACTCTTTTACTTCCTATTTCTTTTCATCTCTATCAGACCATTCTGATTTCTTCTCAATTATTCAAACCTTTTCCAAAAAGTTACAGACACATTTTTTTTTCTTTATTCACCAAACATGATGAAGGAATGTATAGCTTCTGAGTTTGGAGAACCATTTCCTATTTCAAATCATGATGAAGGAATATATATGTTAGGAGACATATTTCAAGGCAACACCATTCATTCCTCAAAAATCTTACTGGAGGGATTAGTTGTCGCTTCATGTTCCATGGAAAGAAAAATTGGATACAGGAATATAATATGTGAAATTATTTTAGGAACTAAACACATTATTTCGGTTCCATGGACTGATAAAAAACCATTCCCTATCCTTGACTATGAATTCCTGAGGGATTTATCCAGAGAATTTTCCAAGTTGGCCCACGATTTCTTTCTGCGGAAGAAAGACAGATCTTCGTGCAAGCGAAGATTGCTCGTTATCGGGCTATGTGAATTCCAATTCTACGGGATGAGAAATTAGTTTACTTTGTTTTGTTCTGTTTAATTTTACTTTCTGTGTGTATAGTTTGTACATAGGTTTGTTTTCATTTTTATATATGTATGTTCTTTGTGTTATTATGTATATATGTTTTTCATTTTTAATAAAAATCGAGTTTGATTCTTTGATAAATATATGTTAACCATGCAAGTTATTAGAATGAATCTGTATATAATATTAAAATGAAACAGTATAACCTTCAAACATGAATGTGTATATGATGTTAAAATAAATCTGTCTATCATTTCATTAATCTGAAGCATTCAGATTTGCCTATACGTTCCTTGTTCATTTATGTTCTTGTTCATTTGTGAATAAGTGATTAATAATTTGATTTGTTTAATTTTCATTTGTTTGTTTTTGTATATAGGATCGTTTTTAATTTTTCCAGTACATATGTTTTTGTTCATTTATGTACACATGTGTTATGCAATACAAATTCAATTCATTTAATACTTTAATCTTATGTTCTGGTTTAAGTCTGTTAAAATTTATACACTATTAGCAAATGAATCTGTACATATATATCTTAAATGCTAATAAGTTATAATCATTATTAACTATTGAACATGATAGTGAATTTTCATTTTAAATTAAATCATCAAGTTTACTTTTTAGTTTTTGATTCATTTATGTTAACATTGCTAATTATTAACATGTACCAGTACATATATCTTTTCATATGAATCTGTATGAAATTTAATTCATCTGCTTAAGTTTTAATGTTTAAGTTTACCATGAATTGGTGACTAATTGAACTTCCTTTAATGTACATTTATTTTTGCCTCTTAGAAGATTAATTTCCATTCAAATGCTTATTTATTTAACTTATATGGATTAATGAACATTGATTCGACATTAACTCTGTTTAAGGCATTTCTTGTTTCATTACTCAAATTTAATAAGGATAAACCTTTGGTTTACCTTGTATTTAATGTTTTAATTTGTGTTTTTAAGTTTCAGGTATACATTTACTTAATTATAGGACATATTTACCCAAAAATTGCAGAAACGGAGTTTTTGCGCACATTTTGTCGCTGCCAGGTGCAGATTCTCGGTCGAGAATTGATAATTCTCGGTAACTTCAGCGAAAACATATAATTTCAGTGAGATTTTCTCTCTGAAAATGGCGTGTCGCGACCGAGAATCTGGATTCTCGGTCGCGACCCGCGACCTGTAGACAGGGGAGATTCGAATTTTGCACACAAATTACCCTTTTTCCTATTCCTACACTAAACTCCTAAACACCTAAATTCATGTCTATATATACCTATCCCTTACACAAACCTTACATCACCTCCTAATTTTCCCAATTACACAATCCAAACTCTTTCCAGTACAATTAATTCCACACCCTATCACCTTTACTTTTACCAAATTTTTACTTACCCAATATACTTCTTTCCCAACCACAACCTCCATAGCCTAACCCTCCAAATGCCTAGACATAAGAAGATTACTCTTTCCCATGCTAAAAAGGAATGAGAGGATTACATTTAGGAATTAGGTTCCAATTTATGAAATTGGGGTTGACGAGATGTGTATTTAGTTTGGATATCATACAAAATAGTTTATTGTTAAGCCATCAATTTTCCAACCAATCCGGTTTGGACATACTTTGCCTAGTTTGGATGGATTTAATCCCAAGAATGCTACTCGCATGCTCATTAAAGTTCGTTGGTTTTCATGGTAGATCGCAGTGGATTACTTTTTGCCAATTTTAACCATGCTTCCGTTTCAACCAATAAGCACGTTGCTATGCGTACTTTGATTACGAGTTTTGTTTTGGATGCTACGAGTATTTTGGACTGATTTTCAATCACCTACTCCTAATTATTTTCCGATGTTGGATTATGCCACAACTTTTCAACATTCATTTAGTGGTTAGCTAATGTTGGTTAATTTTGCACGTTCGATGTTGGAATTCCAAGTTCACATGGTAATGGTATTATAGAGGATGGTAACGAGCAGACACATTTTGGTGAGGATGACGATATGCATGATGATTATGATGATGATTATGGTAGGGATGAGGAGCATGTTGAGCCACAAGCACAAGCACAAGGGCATGTTGGTGAAGAGCACAATGTTGATGCTCATGTTACTTTGCAACAAATTTTGAACCACATGCATGCACACAACTGGTGAATGAATTTGCGGTACGATGCTATTATGGAGAATAACCAAGAGATGAGTTCTAGAATTACCGCGGTGGTTGCTTATATCAATACTTTGACGGGAGCACACACGTCAACCCGACACCGGTTATTATCATTTTTCCGTCATCGAGGCGTAGTAAACACACCATCTCCACCGGGTTCACCTCCACCAGAATAGGTTTTATCTTATCTTTTCTCAACTCATTTATTTCTTATGTTATTTTTTATTAAGTTTGGTACATTTTCAATTTCTACTTATATTGGATGATTTAATTTCATTCTTTTTCTTTCTTAAATACGTATGATTTATTTTCATACATTTTTCGTGTTTTATAAATTTTTGCACCAATGAGGACATGGTCCAATTTAAGTGTGGGAGGAGATATTTCATATATCATTTTATTTTTAGTACGAATAAATGCAACGAATAAGAATAATTTTTTAAGCAATACTTGTTTTATGCAAATGCAACATATATTGCAACACAATTTATTTAAACACTATTTTTATTAACTTAACATTTTCATATGTTTATAAATTAATCATAAGTTAAATTTTTAGGATATGATTATTTTTAGGTTATCATTATCGTTAGAAATAATATTTCTATACGGGCAATATTTTTCAAAATTTTCATAAATCTCCGATACAATTTTAAGTAAAAACGTCTCGAGTGAATGTATTTAAGTAATAAATTCTTTATTTTCAATCTGTATTTTATATCATGCAATTCATGATAGAATAAATCTTATTTTAAATTTTCAATTAGGTTCATAGGCATTAAATTGAACTAACAATTTTTAGCTCGGTTTGATTTCATCTTACATTAACACCAATTGAAGTTTTTAAGGAAACTTTAGCCATAATATATGTTGAATTTTAAGTCAATATAGGATGAATGTGCTATTTTTCTTTTTCCCAAGTTACAATTCATAAATTTATATTAATTAATCAATTAGTTGAATTCTTAACTTTTGGCCACGATTGAGACCAACCTTATCACAATCCAGGTATGAAAGGGAAGAAAAATTAAGTATCATTTACTTTTGGCCATGATTGCGACCACCCTTATCACAATCGAGGTATGAAAGGAACGTTAAAAGCAAAAAAAAGCGTGTTTAAGTTTAAAGTAACGATTGCGTCCACCCATGGCATGGTCGGTACCTCTTAAACGAACACTAAGTAATAAAATACGTATAAAGTTACGATCAAGACCACCCTTATCTCGGGCGTAACTAAGCAAATAAATTAAAATTAAGTACTTATTTAAAATAATATATCTTATATATTAGTTTAGATTTGGGAAATGAAATTTTGTGCTTTGAAATGCCTTGAGACGAAAGACTCAATAACATGCGTGCTTATATCGTCCCGAATACTTCAATTCAAAATTGAAAATATAAGACGAATGATGTATCGTATTTATACTAGTTAGTTTGATATTTTGCGTATAAATTTGCCATGCGAAGTTAGTCTTTTCGGCTTAACTAATTTAAAAAGTAATATAGAGGTATATGTTTAATTTTATAAAGAGATTAGTTAAAGAATAAATTCAGTGAAATTTTGCTCGGGACTAGCAAAAGATTAAGTGTGGAGATTTGTTAAGCCCAAAATATACCTAAAATATCATTAGTATTTACATCAGTTTTGCTTCGAATTCATACTATTTATACCTGTTTAGAATACTTTTACTTTCGAATATGTTTCTTTCATGCAAGGTACCTAAATATTTGGTAAAATCCAAATAGGAACGGAAAGAGGTCAAAAACGAAGGAAAACCCTAAGTTAGGAGACAAAAGACGAAGAAATCAGCACACCGATACAAGGAAGACAAGAACGAAATCAGAAATGGGAGAATATTCCAAATTCTCGGTAGAGAATCCAAAATTCTTGGTAGAGAATTGTGGGCCGCGACCGAGAATCCCAAATTCTCGGTCGTAACACGCATAGCCAGTCACCTCCTCCCTTTCGTCCAAAGGCTGAAATTTCACTTCCCCATTCTCGGCCGAGAATTAATTATTCTCGGTAAGATCAGCAGCCTTTGCAGCACAACATACACATGTTTAAATTCCAAGAAACGCATTCGTTCGGGTGGATAGAAACGTCTCTTCGCATAGGATATGACCCTTCACAACGGACACGACACTTCAATCACGACTCTTCAACATCTATAAATAAAGAGTTGATGGAGAGTTGAAAATATGATAATGTGAGAGTTAGATTTTAAGATTAGTGCATGAGTTATGCAGAAACTCTGACTCAGAAATGAGTCAGAGATTAGAAGTTCGATTCTGTAAAAAGCAATATGATGTACACACATTGTTTATTAAATAATTACAAACACAATAGCATTTAGATTTGTTCATATTAGTTTACATTTTGGTAGTAGCCGACCGTATCTCTATTACGAAGTTACAATGAGAAGATTTAGTAGAGGATCCGCCCCGGAGTCTGACAAACTCTAACGAAACCCAAGGAAAGGATTGACAACCCGTTCACTTGCAAGCCGTCGAAAGTTTCCATGCTTCTTATTCTCTGTAAACTTGTATCAAATTCATATTTCATCTAATAAAGTTCATTCTATTCGATAGATTTTTATGTAGCACTTTGGTAAATGATCCGAAGTGAGTTCTGGTGTTTTCATTAAAACGTAGTTGAATTCAAAATCTTTACAAGGAAACTTTGTTGAACACTTAGGCAAATTGATATCATCAGTAGAGTATTAATTTGGTTAAGGTAGCAATCTAACCCGACCGTAGGAGGATTGACTACAGTTCAAAGCCTTTTAATTAGAGGAATCAACGTTTATTTCATTTTTATAATTTATACAAAGTTTAAAGTTGTTTTCTTTGCTTAATGCAAACGAATACATTTGTTCACTTTTCTACAAGCGTATACCGTGCACTTGCAGAAATCGCTCAACACCTTCAATCTTTATCTTTGGCGAGGCTGAGTCACGTTCTACTCAGCTTCTTCGGTTAGCTTCGTCTTCAAGCGTTTGTTCTGAAGAAGACTTTTCTTCTATAGTGCTGAGTTGTGTTCTACTCAGCTTTTGTGCCTCATGCTGACTTCATTCTATCGTACTTTTTATTTCTGTTCTCATTTATAATTATACTCAACATTGAACAACCACATTAGTACAATTAAATCAAAGCACTTAAATTTAATTATCTTAATCATGGATTAACTTAAATAATTTTATCAAATCAAAATCATGTGGAAAGGTGTTTCAACAATCTCTGATGACGAAGTTAGTAAGATAATGGAGTAAGAGAATAGTGAAGTAGAGAGGGAGAGAGTGTGTCCAAAAGTCCATCCCTTTAATTACATGAGGACCTTATATAGCCTTTGGGTCTATATGCTAAAGTCCATGATGCCCCAACTACTTGGTGTGCTATAGACGTCGGCTTCAATCGACGCGCTTGTCCTAGGTGGACGTTGGTCTTTTAGCTTCTAACTTCTAGCTTAGCCCCAATCAGATGATGGTCTAATCCGAGTCCCTCATGTGGGCTAGAAAGGCGCAAATTATGTGTGTAGGCCCGAGCCCAAATGCCTCATCAAGGAGTCCCTTATTTGGATTATGGTGTGCGTCCTGAGCCATTTATGCGAGTTTTAGGGGTCAGGTTTACCTGGTCAGATAATAGGATTTGGTCTGATGATTTCGAAGTTTATTCATTCTTTTTCCTTTTTCACATCAAGGTGCGTGTGTGTAACATATGTCTTCTCCTTAGGAGGGAGGTGAAGAGTCAAATGTCTTTTAATGGACGCCTACCTGCATGTCTTATTGTCTTAAATGCTAGACAAAGGGAGGTGACACCTTAACAATGGGTAATGATGGCTGGCTTTTGGGCTTCTCGGGTCTTACTATAAAAGATGGATTATTTCCTTTTTTCTAAAATGATTTTCATCCAAGGGTAAGTGGTTGATTTTTGCAATAGTTTTCCTTTATGGATGGCATATCGCCAAGAGAATCGGATCACCAAGAGGGCCTCAATTCGATCCTCTATGAGTATTTCCTCGATAAGGTATTAGATGATAGGCTTCTCCATCCGCCAAGACTGACATCCCCCTCATATAATTGTAGTATCTAACTGGGGTGGTTATTGTCTCGATAAATAATTCACTAGCAATGTGCTCGATGCTTGCTGCTGCCACGACTAGTGCGTCAGCCTCCCTATTTTCTTCTCGTGGTAACTGATAGAGTATCGAATTCCTTTGTTCTGTAGCTATTGGAGTATGATGTTGGATTTTTCTAAGTAATTGGTTATTAGGTCGTCCTTAGCCCGGTATGTCCCATCGATGTGGTTGACGTCCATCTTAGAATCACTATAGATGATGACATTTCTTGAAGCAAAGAGGCCATTCAATCGTAACACTACGCCAAAACCCTCTTCAAACGACGGTTAAAAACCGTCGTCCCGCGAGATATAAATCTGTCACGGGGCTCGCTGCCGTCTATTGCACCTTCAGACGACGGTTAGGTTCTGTCATGTTTTGTCATCACACATGACATTAGCCTATTTGCTTAATGTCATCTTACTCTTGTTACGATGCAGCTTATTTATTACTGTCGTCACCTTTAATGTCAACACATGACATTCTAACAATTAAAATCGTCAGGTTAGCGTGTGGGAAATTGGCATATTTAATTTGAGATGACAGTTCGTATAATAATTTCTGCCGTTATAGCCTGTTTAGATGGCACAGGTCTTAATCAATCATGTCAAAGGATTTTTTTTTTCATATGACAGATACGTTTATTTTAATGTCTTTTTATTGTTGTTTAGATGACATTTTTAAAAATTAAAATGTCACTTTATGCCTTCTTCTTCGTTTGAATTTCTGGTTTTTATACCTGAATACTGAAACATACTAAAATATGAAGATGAAATTCTGTATATCAATGGTTTTAATTTTATTGGAGACCAATACTCATAATATGTTTACATTTGTGCCTATAACATCAATCCATATCTTGAATAACCAATACATTTCTGAATTAAAACACAAAAAAATAACCAATCTTCCATAACGTCAATCCATAACTTGGAGTAATAATTAGGCCTATAATCCCAAAGGTCTTGGTATCTGCAAAAGCCAAGCAGATCATTAATATTACACACATCCCTAAACTTAGTAATTACGTAGACCCTTCCCTTTTCATGGCCTTTCACTTACCACAATCATATCACTATAAATATATGCATCATAAGCGTTCAGAATCCATACCTTCAACAACCAGAAATCTTACGCTATAACAATGGATCCCCTTGTTGAAACTCCACAAGAGATAATTGCTGACTTGGAGGAATTGTACATGGAGAACCCATAGTGGCTTCTAGCCATCGATGGTACATTATCCATAGTTGTTATGCAACTCTTCCTAGTTTCTTCTGTGTATTTCTAATGATTCTTCTTGGATGATAACGTACAGGTCCTCTCAATGGTAACTTCTTCAAATGGTCGATCAGAATGAAAGGCCCCCAATACACCCCATATGAAAGGGGTGTATTTGAAATCAGAATCAGCTACCCTCCGGATTTCCCAAATAGTCCTACAAGAGTAAATATTAACTCAGATCAGTAAGATATAATCACCTACATGAAACATACACTAATAAATCTCTCCTCTTATTCTCAGTTTTGCTTCTGGAATAGGATATATCATCCTAATGTGGCTCCTCAGGGGTTGATTCATCTTCCCTGTATCCTTAATAACCATCGCTTATCCACTACCACGGTATAATGCAACCATTTATCTATTTCATTTTATAAACATACAACATCATATTTTTGATCTAATTATTCTATGCATTTTGTAGTGTCTGTGGCACCTTTATGATCTACTTCTACAGCCCCACAGTGAGGAGCCATATCCTGGGCAAGAAGCAGCTGTTGAGCAATACCGCAGCAACAGGGAAGAGTATGAGGGGCTCGCCCGGATATGGACTGAGGAGTATGCAAAGTGGATATGAGGGTGTCCAAATCTCCTAAACTATCTTGAGTGAGGGAAAGGAGAATCGAAAGGCAATGCGAGCTCCAAATATGGTTCTCATTCCAATTCGAAATTTCCTTTCTCCACTCAAAATAGTTAAGGAGATTTGGACCTTTAATTCCCCCCCTTTTGCAATATAACGTAGAGCTTTGCTATTTAGTTCGTATGTCTGTGCAAGCAGACTAAACTGACCCTTTTATAATGCTCCTTCTACTTGGGTTGTACTCGTTGTACTCTAAATTTGGTAATTAGGGTTATGATGTTGTCACCACAAGGGACTCTGTTTGTGCTGAATATGAGGGTGTTCAAATCTCCTAAGCTGTCTTGGCTAACTGAAAGGAGAATCCAAAGGCAATGTGAGCTCTAAATATGGTTCTCATTCCAATTCCAAATTTCCTTTCACTAGTCAAAACAACTAAGGAACTTTAGACTATCAATTACAACCGAAAGGCAACACTCATCCCCCCCTTTTGTAATATAACGTAGAGCTTTGCTATTCAGTTCGTATGTATATGCAAGTAGACTAAACTGACCCTTTTACAATGCTCCTTCCACTTGGGTTGTACTCGTGGTACTCTGAACTTGGTAATGAGGTTTATGATGCTGTCAAAACAAGGGACTCTGTTTGTGCTGAATGCATCATAAACCTATCACCATGTTTAATGTTGTTGTTACGATATCAAACTGAGTGGAAAGGAACATAGTAAGAGTATGGCCAATGCACATACATAGCCCTTTATGTAGAGCATGTTATTCAGTTCATATGTATATGTATATTATATCTAATCAAAATATATCTTATCATTTGCAAGCCATATCAGTACATGCAATTAGCCTAAATTTACCCTTTAATACATGCTTCATACATGCTCAATGACCCTTTTACAATGTTCCTCTAATACTTGATGCATGATTAAGGTATATTGTAAACGAATTACATTCATAATCCTTACTTATCAGCATAACTCATGTTCAAATAAAAATGATGTAGGAAAATAGACAAGCCTAGGCGTAGCGGAATAATAAAATTTTATCTATTTTCCCTTTTCCAAGATCTGTTAATTGTTATTTCATATAAAGAGGGATAGAAAGTAATACCTTTGGTGAAGAACTATCTACCGTTGCAAACGAAGTGCCCACAACTTCTTATTATCAACTCGTGAGCAACGAACGTTTTTATTCAACACAGAAAAACAAAACTAATCAGTAATCAACCTTTAAAGTATAGCAATCGCAATGATTGCCTCTAACAGAAATCGATACGAGATCAAAGAGGGAGTAAGTGTAGGAAAATAGACAAGCCTAAGCATAGCGGAATAATAAATTTTTATCTATTTTATCTATTTCCTTTTTTCAAGATCTGTTAACCGTTATTTCATATAAGGAGGGATATAAGGAAATACCTTTTCTGAAGTTCTATCTACAGTTGCAAACGAAGTGCCCACAACTTCTTTTATCAAATCCGAGATCCACGAATGGTTTGTTCAACACAGAAAACAATAACCGATTAGTAATTAACCTTAATAATAAACAATCGCAATGATTGTCTCTAACGAAATCGATACGAGATCAAAGAGAGAGTTAGAAAGAATGTAAATTAGTCGAGACGGAGACGGAACGATTCCTCTTCCTCTTCTATTGTGTGTATCAAAATTCTGGGGTTAGGGAGTCTATTTATAGACTTCTCTAAACCCTAATCCCAGTTGTGTTAGATAATTAAATAATCAGAATCTCATTCGGAATAGGATTGCTAATTAGATAATTAAATAAACACTTCATTATTATCTAAATAATAACTAATTATATCTAGATAATATTATTAATAAAATTAATAATCTAATCATTGTTAGGAATAATTAATTAGAGTTTCATTCCCATTAAAATCTCTAATTAACTTTATCACATAATCCATTAATTTAATTTATAACTATAATCTAATTATAACTATTAATCAAATTAATTTATCCCTAATTACTATATAAATTTCGGCCTATGTGTAGTGTTTGGCTAATTACATTTTCGTCCTCTGGTTCCAAGTCCCACATGCGACCCATTAGGTCCTTTATTGCTACTAGCCGTATATATCCTTTGAAATTAAATCATCATGATTATTTCAACACATATATAACGGAATACCGTCGCGAGCTGTTACTAGCAGAACCTATGATATTCCCCCAGAGCAATTAAGAAGTCAGGTTGATAACTAACGTTAACCTTTCTGCATTAGGTACAGTATAATATGATCCTTCATCAACTATATCCTGTTGGTCAATTCCTTATAACCATGGAACGTGTCAAAGTTACATATAACGAAGAGTCCGTTTTACTTGTACAGATTGAATTCACTCTGAAAGATAAGTTAAGTGAAATTTCTATTTCTACTCTTAACTCTATCACCTTGCAAGGATTTCAGTTAATTCACCACAAGCGGCCATTTGGATATATCTCCCATTTATCAGGAGCGATGAATGCTTAATCTGACATTAACTATTCTGCAACCACTTTGTATGATACCCAACCCTGCTCTTACACACCCCAGGCTCCCACCTGTAATGGATCGTGCTCGCATAGAATCTAAGTATCACATTCTACGATCCAGAATCACTAATTAATGAATGTTTAAGTCTGAGGATTAGTTACACCTACTAATACCAATGAGATGAACAGTTGACACATTTAGATAAATTAATCCATACTGTTATCTCAAGTCGGGTCCCAATCCTAATGAACTCCTTCACCGGATCCATGTAACTGTCTAGATATCTCTATATCTAAAGCTTGTGAGATCAGCTTTCTGTCTCGACAGAAAACACTGTTACATGCAACTCTCAACAGTGATATGCCAACCCCTATAACATATCATTTGACTTGGGTTGATTTTAAGTTTATTGATCTTGTTATAAAGTACAGTCTCACTTCATGCTTGTATGAACACTTTATAATTATTAAACAAACTTAGGATTACTTTCTTTATGAAAGATTTGTGCCTTATATATAGTTACATATTAATGCTATATATCTGATTAAACAAATGATTAAATAAACAATTTATTCATTAATATTTATATCCTAAAACAACTGTCTTTAGGACACTAAACTCCAACAGTAAGAAATAAAGTAAATTAGCCGAGATGAAAGACGGAACGATTCCTCTCCTCCTGTTCTATATGTGTCGAAATTTATGGGGTTAGAGAGTCTATTTATAGACTTCTCTAAACCCTAATCCCAGTTGTGTTAGGTAATTAAATAATTGGAATCTTATTTGGAATATGATTCCTAATTAGACAATTAAACAAACACTTTACTATGATCTAAATAATAACTAATTATATCTAGATAATTATTATTAATCAAATTAATAATTAATTAATGTTAGGGATAATTAATTAGAGTTTCAATCACATAAAAACTTCTAATTAATATTATCAGATAATCTTTTAATTTAATTCATAACTATAATCAAATTATAATTATTAATCAAATTAATTTATCCCCAAATTAATATAAATTTCGGCCCATATATGTATGTCCCACTAATTGCATTTTCATCCTCCAATTCCAAGTCCCATATGCGACCCATTAGGTTATTTATTGCCACTAGCCGTATATATCCTTTGAAATTATTCATCACGATTAATTCCAACATATATATAACGGAATTCCGTCGCGAGCTGTTACTAGCAGAACCTATGATATTCCCCCAGAGCAATTAAGAAGTCAGGTTGATAACTGACGTTAACCTTTCTGCATTAGGTACAGTATAATACGATCCTTCATCAACTATATCATGTCGGTCAATTCCTTATAACCATAGAATGTGTCAAGGTTACATATAATGAAGAGTCTGGTTTTACTTGTGCAGGTTGAATTCACTCTGAAAAGATAAGTTAAGTGAAAAGTTCATTTCTACTCTTAACGGTATCACCTTGCAAGGATTTCAGTCAATTCACCACAAACGGCCATTTGGATATATCTCCCACTTATCGGGAGTGACGAATGCTCAATCTGACATTAACTATTTTGCAATTACTTTGTGTGATACCCAACCATGCTCTCACACACCCCCGGCTCTCACATGTTGGATCGTGGTTGCACAGAATCAAAGTATCAGACTCCATAATCCAGAATCACTAATTAACGAATGTTTGAGTCTGAGGATTAGTTATACCTACTAATACCAATAAGATGAACAGTTGACACATTAGATAATTCAATCCATTTTGTTATCTCAAGTCGGGTCCCCATCCTAATGAACTCCTTCACCGGATCCATGTAACTGTCTAGATATCTGAATATCTAAAGCTTGTGAGATCAGCTTTCTGTCTCGACAGAAAACACTGTTACATGCAAGTCTCAACAGTAATATGCCAACCCCTATAACATATTACTTGACTTGGGTTTACTTTAAGTCTATTGGTTCTATTATAAAGTACAGTCTCACTTCATGCTTGTATGAACACTTTATAACTACTTAAATAAACTTAGGGTTACTTTCTTTATGAAAGATTTGTGCCTTTATATATAGTTACATTTTAATGCTATATATCTGATTAAACAAATGATCAAATAAACAATTTATTCATTAATATTAATATCCTAAAACAATTGTCTTTAGGACACTAAACTCCAACAAATGAGTCAGTTGAGTTCATAACATTTTCAGCTTTAAGAGTATGCCTAACATGTTATAACAAGTAGACAACTTATTCAAGTAGACATATGTATATTCAAGTGAACATGCTATAACAAGTAGACAACTTATTCGTGCATGTCTATTCCTTACTTAGTCAAGACAACTTATTCCTTACTTATCATTATAGGTCATGTTCAAATAAAAAGGAGTATGGTGATATATCTTATCATTTGCAAGCCATATCAATACATGCAATTAGCCTAAATTTACTCTTTAATACATGCTTTATACATGCTCAATGACCCTTTTATAATGTTCCTCTAATAGTGATGCATGATTAATAAGCTACATGCCCAAATGAACAATCGTACACATACTCATACAGAACATCAAACATAAACATCAACAGAACATCAAACATAAACATGTTTCATACACATACACATATACATACTCAATCACTTCTAGTAGTATAACTCATAGGTGTAAGAGTATTGCCAATCACAATGAACATTCAAAGCTTTAGAGTATGCCTAATCAGCCACATGCTTAATGATCATTCATATATAAACTCTATGAGTCCTAGCTTCCTAAACAGTTATATCTAACCAATCAGTTCATACCAATCATTTCATCATCACCCACAACATCATACATATATGTAATCGTTTAGTTCAAACCCACATAACAATATATATACTAAATCAGGCTAGTTTCCTAAATCAATGAGTTCTAGGTTCCTAAATAGTACATCAAACATACTCAATCACTTGTAAAGGCATGACCAATCAGTTCAAACCAACATAACATTAATATATATTCATTAAGTTAAAGAAATCTTCCCATATGCTAAAGGCATGAACCGATTGACAATCTCTTCAGTCAGCCTTCCCATGTATTGAAACATTCTTACTATCCCTGCAAATATTGTGTTCAAATAAAAAGGAATCAGATGAGTTCATATCATCTACTGTATCAAGCACTATATTGCCCTAGGTTAAAAAAGATAAAGACCCAAGCTTTTTAGCAGTGAATCTAAATACAATAAAATCAGTGTAGCTAAGCGAGAGATCTAAAGCTTTCAATGATAGGTCTGAAAATCACAAGATCCTTATTCCAGCTGCTGAAATCGACATACACAAAAGTAAATCGGATGAGGAAAAGATAGAGTAAGGAATAATGATACTCTAATACATCTAGGAACGAAGAAAATATGGCTTGCCAGTCCCATGTTTTGAGCTCACCCAGTGATATATTGCATGTTCAAATCAACCATGGAGATAGAGAGGGATGAGAGGGATGAAGCTCTTGCATAACCTAAACTGGGGTTTGGGATTAGATAGAGGGTTTATATATCAGCTGAAATTTCAATCAAACAATAGAGTGCCTAAAATTTGGTATGGCCGCGTAAGTGAAATTTCATTTGCCGCTTTTTTATTTTCGGCATACAATGACATTCATTTATTAGAGGTGTCATCTGTTGAGCGCATCAAATTTAATGAAAACGCGCGTTTTCTTTGGATGACAGGATTCTGTAATCGTAATATCATCTGAGAATCGAGCGCATTTTTTATTTCGCCTTCAGATGACATACAGTTAAAATACTGTCACGAAAAATATTCAGACGACACGAAAACAAATGTCTGTCATGTATCTTGTGTTATGTAAAAGGGAAAATGGCATAGTGTAACCCCATAATTAAGGCTTCATACTCAGCTTGGTTGTTCATTTTAGGGAATGCTAACATGATGGCGTAGTTGATATGAAATTGTCGTGGGCCTTGGATGGATATACTGACATATGCATGATCATTCTCATACGAACAGTCGACACTAACATGCCATTCATCGGGTTCTTAGCTAGGCAGAGGGCGCTTTCTGGATTGCTTTCTCGGTTCTTTATTGTTGGACCCATAAATTTGATGATGAAGTTAGATAGGGCTTGACTTTGATGAAAGTGTGTGGCTCAAAAGTGATGTTGAACTGAGAGAGGCCGATCGACCAATCTATGATACGACTTGATACTTCCGATCACTGGATTGCTTTCTTTATGGGTCTCACCATCATAATATGGGCCTAGAAGCGTGATCTTAACAGTTCTATTACATGTATGAGAGTGAACAATAATTTTTCGATGGTAGAGTAC
Source organism: Euphorbia lathyris (assembly GCF_963576675.1). Taxonomy (NCBI): domain Eukaryota; kingdom Viridiplantae; phylum Streptophyta; class Magnoliopsida; order Malpighiales; family Euphorbiaceae; genus Euphorbia; species Euphorbia lathyris. The sequence goes on from NC_088914.1 coordinate 52,177,648, forward strand.
CATAACTTTGCACCTTTGAGTACTCTACTAAGGTAGTATAAATGCAATGTTTCTGAACCCTCATTCTGGGTGATGAAGGTCTCCATTGCCTCTTCTGTGATGGTGAAATACAGGTTGAGGTCCTCTCATGCTCTAGAGATGATAGCAATAGTGGGGATGTGAGGGAAGTCTTGATGGCGGAGAAGGCGTCCTAATAATGGGTGTCCAATCGGAAAGGGTGGTCTTTCTTGAGGAGCCTGTAGAAGGGAAAACATTATTGTGCAGAATAATAGATGAATCACCCTAGGACAATAAGTTTCCCATTCAATCTTTGAACTTCTTGCAAATTTTGAGGTGGCATCATGCTACGTACGACGTTCACTTTATCTGGATTGGATTTGATGCCTTTCTCTGACACCATGTATCCTAAAATGTACTTTATATGATGCCAAAGGCGGATTTATCTAGGTTGAGATTCAACCGATATTGTTCGAATACTTTGAATGCGTTTGAGAGATCTTTGGGGTGATCCTCCTCCCTTTTGCTAATAACCATCATATTGTCTATATAGACTTGTATGGTTTTGCCTATGTACCAAGTGAACATTTTGTTGATCAAGCATTGATACGTGGCTCCAGTGTTCTTGAGTCTGAAGGGCATGAGAGTGTAGCAGAATGTGCCATCATGGGTGGTGAAGCTTGTTTTTTTCCGAATCTAAGGGTTCATTGGGATTTGTTGGTAACCCGCGATTGCATCGAAAATCGATAATATTTTGTGACCAGTTGCTCTCGTCTACTAGTTGATCAATGTTATGCATCAGGTAACAATCTTTGGGGCATGCTTTATTTAATTCGGTGAAATCTACACACATGTGGTACTTTCCATTGGCTTCCTTTATAAGGACTACATTAGAAATCCAAAAAGGACAATAAACCAGCTAAATGAAGCCTACTGCCTTCAATTTTTCTATCTCATAGTTAATGGCATCTGATGCAAACTTTTCAGCACAAGGTAATCATCCTATTACGCATAGGTCATCAATCAAAGTATATTAAAATAGAAGTCCAAGTATCAGCTCACATGGAGAAATATGGGTCAATGTATTATATTTGTACTAATAATCCTTTGTTACATTAAATTTCTAATATAGTTTGAATTGCATTTAATATCTCAAATTCATATAATAAATTAGAAATTTCTATAAATAAAAATTAGATAATATGATACAAAAATGTTGGAATGTAATTTTTCAAGTTTTACTAACAATAGAAATATTTGTGTATCTCAACAAAATTACAAGAAAAACAATAATACATGTTATATAAATTTATCATGACATATACAAAAGGAAAAGTGTATCCTTTTGTCCATGTGAAATAATAAGTTAAATTTTTATTATTAGTATCGATATTCATTATTGTAGGGATAAATGGATTAAATGGTTTTTGGCCTATTTACTGATCCATTTATGGCCTGCCTGCGACCTAGTCTGACTAGGATTAGGGTTAGGGTTTAACCTATCTATAAATAAATAGCTAGGGAGGCTAAAACCCCCCAACACAAGATAATAGATAAATAGACTCTCTCCCTCTCTCGCTCTCTCTCTCTCTCCTACGCCCACCCTCTCTCTCCTTTTGTCTTCGAGTTTCGTTCTTAGTTCATGAATTAACGGTGATTACTCCTTTGGTGTGGTAACCTCCTAGATTAGTGATACAGAGCCAATGTCAATTACTTCCGTTACTATTCAATTGATCTGCGCTACAAGAGGTAAGGCTAACTCTGTTGATTTACTTATTACTAGATCCGGCTTCATTACCCGTCCTTTAGAGGTTAGAGAAATCCATTAGGCTTCTCCACTGAAGCCTACATTGGTATCAGACTCATTTAGCTTCGTGATCCATTTGTTAGGAAGCCCTTTATGCATGATTTATGATTCTATTAGTTTGTTTGATTGAATAAATGCATGCTTGGTTTAGTCAAGTCTTAAATCTATGTTTTTAATGTGTATCGGGATGTTTTTGGTATGCCGAAATCACCCCAAGGACTGTTAGAATTTCCTAGCAACTTTAAGTTGTTTAATACGCGTCAATTAGGGTCTATTTTCTCTACAACGCACATTTCCAGTCGCCAAAACCCGAAACCGACCACATCATCAAACTTAGAGACCCCAACCCCCCCCCCCCCACTGTATGAACTTTCATGACTGTCGGACGTCGGGAAGGCGGTGCATGGCCTGCACGGCTCAACATGTGTATCAAACCATAAACATGTGTGCTCTTTCGGTTGAGTATCACTGTCCTTTCCTATTAGAATCAATCACGGAAGGTAAACAGTTCCAAAAACTCTCTACCAAAACAATTTCAGCAACAAGGTATTTTGATTTTGACTTGTTAGAGATAATTGGTTTATATGCACCCATCCAACAAATTGCAATTGAAATTGGGTGGTATGATTTATTGAACATAGAACTAGAAACCCACATGTATCTAGTTCTAGAGTTCTTTACTACCTTTACCTACCTAGTTGATGACAATGTGAGTTCTATTAAGTTTCGTGTGTTTAACACTCCGCACACTGTCACTAAGAAACTATTTTGTGAGTTGTTTTCACTCCTGACTCAGAGACTAACTGACTGGTTAGAAGGGATTTCTGATAAATCCTTTTGGTTTGAAATATCTAACAGTGTTGATTTTGGGTCTAAAAGTCTGAAAAATATATCTATAAAAGACTATGTCCTCCGCCTTATGCACAAATTCATTTGCTATTCTGTCACTGGAAAAAATGACAGTGATAAAATAGCAAAGATAGAACTTCTATTGCTATATTTCTTGTAGGAGGAACACATTGTTAACCTACCTAGGATCGTCTTCTCCACTATGAGTGAAGTAGTGGTGAAGCAACGGTCCAATTTGGGGTTCGGTCACTTTGTGACTCGTTTCACTCAACATTTTGGCTACAAAACTAGGCTTGATAATCTTGCACGTGTTAATGCTGTTTATATGGATTTGAATTTATGCAAAAGTCTAACATTCTAAATAAACAGTGGATCATATACACAGAAAGAGATGACCCTCTAGAGATAAACAGGCAGAGAGCAGTAGCAAGAGGAGGGGAGTCATCTGCCAATCCTTCATCCTCAACCACACCCCAATGAGTCAACATGACTCAATTTGAGGCATTAATATCTTCCAATACCCGAATTGAAGCATCAAATTCTAGGATTGAGGAGCAGAATGCAAGAATTGAATTTGTTCTCACTCATGCCACCTCTCTCCACCAGCGCAACAGTGAGCAGATAGCAAGTCTCACACATGACTTGCAAGGGATGCAGGTGGAGGCACTACAACAAAGACAGAGGGTATACTGCTTCATTGATTATTCTGTCCGCCATCACGGGTGGGATTGGTAGGAATGAGGGAGTACTTCTATCCTTATCTCTTTTTCACTTATTTTACACTTTACTTTCATGCATTTTTTGGAGTAAATACATGCTGAAAGTGTGAGGAGGGGTATGGATAGAAGCTATCTTTTAAATCCTACATTTTATTGTTTTCTAGACTTAGTTTCCTTCTTTCTAGTATAACTTATTTTTTTTTAGTATTGAGTCGCGAGAACATGCCTAAGCTTTCAAACTTATGGGTTCATCTTTGAAATTGTTGAAAGATTGAAGTGATTTTGAATTGATGCTTTGAGTTGCATGTGATAGTTAAAAGAGGCGAAGTTTCATCAATTGACATTCTATTATCCGAATGAGTACTTAACAAACAAAAGGTCGAATACTTAGGAACTTTGAACATGAACTTTTTGGCCTTGAGAAGTATAAACTATATGCATTGTCAGTATTGATCAATTTGACTGTTGGAAACCACTTATGAACAAAAAATCTATATATTGTGAGATTTTGAGCCTTACACAAGAGCAACAAAAACAGAAAATACTTTGCTCAATCTGTTCTTTCTGAGAGTCATACTTGCATTGTGATAATTGTCTTATTTCTACACTTGAATCAAAGCCATAAGCGTCTAGTTAGGAGATAAAATGATAAAAGGCATTTAGATTTAGCCCTTTGTGTTATATGTACCATTTCTTTGTTTTAGCCCAAAACCCTCTTACATTGTGTTTAGTGTAGCCCCCTTGAAGCCAATCATTCATCCATTTCTTTCATATAGCCACATTACAAGCCCCAAACCTTCATAAATACCATTGACACCCATGGAACTACTCTACCCTATGTGCACAAAACTATCCTAGTGTGTAATCAAAACCAAAGAACTTCAAATCTGTAAAAAATTAACAGCAAAATTACTGATACAGCAGCTGCTCGGTGAGCAACTCACTCAGCTCGCCGAGCACCATCAAATGTGCACCTGAAATTATACCATTCACACAAACTGAAGCTCGAATGAGCTAAAATTGCTGAAAAGAAACATAAAAGAAAAAGAGAAATACAACAGAGTTAGAAAAACCAAAAGAAAAATCACAAATTCTAACACTTTACACCATCATTCATTCCACAAAACACACTAGTTGCTCCAAAAATTGTTCATAGGATTAAAGTTATTTCCATTTTAGCCCATTATTCCCCATCCATACCTTTCCTCAACCTACATTACAACCCTTGTAAAGACCTTTTTGATTAAATCCTCAATTAGATTAACAAGTGGTGGCGATTAAAGGAACCAAAATACATCTCTCATTTTATTGCAATGCTTGTATTGAATTTGTGTGCAAACACTTCAACCCTGAGTGAAAAAAGATAAAGGCTATTCAAAAACATAAAATCCAAAGCCTTGAGAGATCACCTTGTGAGGTTCTACAGTAGTTCACACTTTCAATATTAGGATTTATTATATAGTGTAATGCTTTTTGAGAAAATCGAAGCCTAAGGATCAAGTTCAACCATGACCTAAGTTTTCTATCATCTTTTGTTTTGCACAAATAGGGATGGTAGAATGTCGAGTGAAATCAGTCCTGTTATCTAATTATGGTAGCTTAAATGTCTGAGGTTTGATTTCGTCTTGATCCAGAGACTTGCTTGAGGACAAGCAAGGTTCAAAGTGTGAGGATGTTGTTATCACCATATTATATAGAGTCTAGGACGCAGTTTAACACCGTTTTATATGCTTTTCTAGCATGTATTCCCTAGTTTATAGTGTCTTCTATCTATTTATCGTCTAACGAGTGTTTTGAGTTGTTTTAGGGATAAATGCACGAGAAACGGAGTAAAACAAGAAGAAAAAGGAACCGCCAATAAGTGCTTGGCGAGTAACCACTGGTGCGCTCAGTGAGCAACATTCACCAATCACTGCCACATTACCAACAAATAGTCAGTGCTCGGGCCAACTCATTTGGGACCTCTGCTTTGTGAGCAAGCACTTGTGTGCTCGGCAAGCAACGACCCAAAACAGACTTCGACCAGAATTCTTATTCTAAAAGCCCAATCCGAATCCAACTGGTATCACTCCGATTCGACCCCAAAGAGACTAAAAGACCTAATTGGACTGGGAGGCGACATTGAGCGCTCTAAATAAGAGTTAAAACTATGTTCTAAGAATCAATCAGTTATTAGTAGAAGTTTATTATCAGTTTTTATTATTACTTAGCGTAAAGTAGATTTATCTTTAACTCAGTTCTACTTTTATGTCTTTATATTTCAGTATTATTTCCATTTCGTCATTAATTTAAATTAAGCAAATTGACATTTAATTGTTCTTCATCTTTTATGAATCAAGTTCAGTTTATTTGATTTCAAGTTCCATCCACTTTCATCTTATTATTAAATCACCAAATCTAAACTCGATAAACTAAAGTCCTTATTCAAACATCTCATTATGCCTCCGTGTATTGGCTCAGGCATAAGTTAAGACACTTTAGGCTAGGATATTGGTGAACCGTGCTTAGCAAATAGGGATTACCAAATAAGCGTTTAGGTTGTGTGTAGGATTAACCGAGAATTAACTAAAATCAATGCTTACCTCTATCTAAGAAACCTAACCAAGTAATTGGGTAGGGAAGTTGAATTGCAAAACCTAATCAAGTAAACGAATCAATTTAGCATGTTAGTTAATCCTATACCTTAACCGGATAGTGCGGCTTCGTGGTCTAGGTTACGGCTTAGCCTTGGTACTCATAGCGTCTAATGCCTTCAAACACTGTTAGTGATTTTTCCTAACCAAGCATCGACCTAATAGTGTTTGAGGTAGATTTAGTGAGTTGTTGATCAGATTTAATATTTCCCATTGGAAAATCACTGTCTCGAGTTAACCATTAATTTCATACAATATACACTTATCGATTTTTAGAAGTTAGCATGGGGATCCTAAATCCTAGTCTCTCATTCATTCATTTAAACATATTAATTGTTCAATTGCTTATTTAGCTTAATTGCTTTATTAGTAGTTAAGGTTATTGACTTGGCATGTTTAATTCAATCCTTAGATAATATAGAATTCGAGTACGAGTAAGGCATTAGATACTAGTCTCTGTGGGATTGATACTGTTCTTAGGAACATTTACTACTTGATACGGCTAAGTTCACTTGCTCTTTAGGAGTTAGATAGTTTTATCCCTATCACTTGGTAATGCTCCTTTCGTTTTTGATGCAATAATGTTGGCAAACTGTTGCATTTGTGTTTCCAGATTCTTGATAGAGGTTTGGGTTTGCTTCATCAAATGCATCATCATTGATTTTAAATTTGGTTTCCCTTCATGTTGTTGAACAAGTGGTTTGTGGAATGGTTTTGCGGATCTGGATGCATGTTGCTGCTGAAATGGTTGTCTTTGGTGAGTCTACTAAAAAGGTTATTGCACATTTGGTTGCCTATTTTCATTCCATGAAAAGTTCGGATGATTCCTCCACCTTAAGCCTCATTTAATGTCATCTTATTATGCACAGGTGTGCTTGTCTGAACAATAGAAACATTCATCTTTCCCATTGTCTTAACGAGATGTTCCATCTGAGCTGACAGTTTTGCTATTGCATATGCACTTGGGTCATTCGAAGTTCTTTTTCCATCACTTCGTATAGAATGACAATTATAGCTAGTGTTTGCAACTCTCTCGGTCACTTCATACAATCCTTGAGGTTTTAATTCTTCTGGATTTCCATTAGCTACAGATTCGATCTGGATCTTATAGGCATTGGTATTGTAAAAATTCTGAACTTGCATCCACATGGGTATCCCATGGTTGGGAACTCTTCTTAACAACTCCTTTTACCTTTCCCACGATTTTTGATAAGGACTCGTCTTCTTCTTGATAGAATTATGATACCTTATTTCTCAATTTTATTGCTTGCCTGGGTGGGAAGTATTTCATCTGGAATAGTGTGGCCATTTCTTCCCACGTTGTTATAGAACCTGGTTAAAGGTTCTTCGGCTAGTTCTTCACTTTATCCTTTAGTGAGAGGGGGAACAATTTGAGGTAAACAACATCATCACTTTCGTTCCTATTTTTCCTAGAGGTGGTGCACATCGTGATAAAATCTTGAACTTGAGCATTTGGATCCTTATTATGGTACCCACTGAACTGCATAGCTATCTGTAACATTTGGATCATTGATGCTTTGATTTCGAACAAGTGGTTACCCTTGTTTGGCAGAACAATGCATGATGAATGGCCTTCCATGGATGTTCGGGAGTAATCCTTCATCCTCAGCCGAAGATGCCCATTATCATTGTTGTTGTGCCCATCATTATGCCCATTATCATAATGACCTTCCTCATGATTCTCTGGTCGTCTAGGTCCTTCCGGTCTACAATTTTTGTTGTCCATTATGGCTTGTCTAGAGAGTCTAAATAATCTTCTTCAGCGCCTATACGCCCTTTCTATTTCAAGATACAGGAACACCTTGTTGGTCCCTTGTGAGGTGATATTAGTCCCTAAGGTGTGTGTGGGGGGGGGGGGGTGAATGGAACTATTGGTTAATTTTAATTCTTTGAAAATTTAATCATTTGGCGTGCTTTGATTTATAGAGCACAGAGGCAAATATTTAATATCAGATGCAGGTTTAGACAAGCATAAAATGTCGTCTACTGAGCTTGATTCTGATTTTAGATGTTATGCTTATAGTTACCTTTTAGTTGGACAGAGCTTCTGATAATGATGTGTGTGTATGTGTGTGTGTGTGTGCGTGCGTGTGCGTGTGCGTGTATATATATATAGCGTTTAAAGACAGATTAAACAGAAGCAGTAAATATATAAAGAGAAACGGAGTTAGAGCATAAATAATCAGTAGTAAGGTAGAGTTAGAAAAATGTTATGCAATAGATTTATACTGGTTCGGCCTCTAGTCCATATCAAGTCCTCAGAATACCTTCTTCTGAGCTTTAATCCATTAAAGCACTCTTTCACGGGTAGAGCACAAATCTTTATACAATAGTCAAAACCTCTATAAAGTACCTTCCTTTATAATATCTCTCAGCTATCTATTTTTCTGCTATTTGCTTATAACCTAAACAAACAACAGAGCTTCTAATGTAATATCATGAACCAAAAGAAGTACTTATAAAGAACATAATGAAGATCTAAATATTTCTTTTGGACGAAGGCAGATATGAACAATGACTTGTGTATTTGAATATTGCTCTAGACTTTTTGAAGATTTGGTCTCTCTGATTACTTGTGAATTCGTCAACTTCAAAAGGAGCAAATGGCTTGGTATTTATACTAGAGGTTGGTGAGAAAACCGTTTGAATTTGAACTAGACGTTTTGAGGAAACGGATCCTATCAACATCAGCTTCTGACATCCGTTATCCTTTTAACAAAAAGTTTTCTGCTGCAAACTCCAGAGGATCTTTTGTCTTGAGCCATGGTTTTCTGTCAATTTTTTGCTACAGTTGTGATAGAGGCACTATTGAGGGGATATTGCTTCTGTAGCATGTACTTCTTGTCAGACTTGGGAACGTGTGTGATGTCCTTTATCAATGCCAGTTGTCCTTCCTTTTTGCTTCTAGGCTTCCGATTAGAAAGGGGCTTCTGGATAGTCTTTGGGCCTTTTAATTTTTGTGAGCCCATTTCCTTTTGTTTACTAATAATGCTTTTGTCTTAAATCATTCAACAACAAAATTAGTGGAAAAAAATCAATTTAAATTTAGAATTCGTGATTAATGAATTTTTGGTCTAATTAAATTATTTTTGTCAGAATAAAAAACTCTTGAAAATTGTGTTTCAACAATCTCCCCCTTTTTGAAGGTGACAAAAATTTCAGAGAAGGAATAATAGATCACTTACTCCCCCAAAATTATTGAGCTTACTCCGCTTCTAGATACTCCCCCAGAAGGGTTGCACTTCTGAACTTTGTTAAGTACTTTTGAATGTTTGCTAAGTGTTTGGCATAAAAAAAGCTTAGAGAGTTAATGGTAAACAATTTACAATAGTATTGATGGAATGTTATGGAGAAATGTAAATTTCAGTATCAGAAGATAAAAGTGATATCGGAAGCAATTAATCAATTTTATGCATTTTAGTCACTTTGTTCTAAGTTAGAATATGTGATATTCTTTAGAACAGTTCAGAGGTTATGATTAAAAGACACATGCATATTAGAGCTATTGATATTTTAATTCGGAATTGTAATTCAGAAGCAGCACATTTTATATATCAAAAAGAGCAAAATTTTACACATTAAGCTGAATAGCTTATAAATTACATTCATCCTAACTTCCTATCTTCTAAGCACTACTTAGACATATTGACACTAATGTTGTTCTTCGGTAAAGTAGGCCTAGGATTCTGAAGAAGTGGCTGGTGAAGACTTTTGTCTTGAATTTCCTTATCTTCCCCCATTTTTGCAACTTCAAGTGCAACAGGTCTGGAGGGAGTTCTAGCCATAATCTGCTCCGTGTATCTTCGAAGGCGTTCATAACTTTGTTTCTGGCCAGCAAAGATTTCCTTACTCAGAGTGACAACCTTTGGACAAAATTCCTCACATCTATCAGCCTCACTCAGCAGAAGGCGTTGAGCTTTTGTGTTCCAGGCTGAAGTATCAGCCAATGCGTGAGTATACTTCTGATGTATGCTCAGAATGGTTGTATCCAAGGTCTTATGCTAGTTGGCAATATCATGAAGGTTTTGATTTATCGTTTGATGCTGATAGTGGAATGTGGTGATCTTCTTGTCTAAGGTTTCGACAGTATCATGGTTTATGGTCAGAAGATGTATGGCTTCAGTGTTGGTCAGTAGTGAAGGAAAATAGACAAGCCTAGGCACAACGGAATAATAGAATTTTATCTATTTCTTTTTTCCAAGATCCGTTAATCGTTATTTCATACAAAGAGGGATAGAACGAAACACCTTTTCTGACTAACTATCTACAGTTACAAATGAAGTGCCCACAACTCTTAATCCGTGTATCACGAACAATAATCACAACAGAAAAGAAAAGCGATTAATAATCAACCAATGAATAGCAATCTAAATTGATTGCCTCTAAAGGAATCGACACGAGATAAAAAAAAGAGAGTAAAGAAGAGAGTAATTTAGACAGGATGATTTCGGAATAATTCCTTAGCCTTTGAACTGTGTTGGCCGAATTTCCTAGGATGATGGGTCTATTTATAGACTTCTCAAATCCTAACCCTAGTTGTATTATTTAATTAATCAATTAGAATCCTTTTCGGAATAGAATTACTAATTAGATAATTAAATAAATACTTAATATTATCTTAACAATATCAAAATATATTTAGATAATAATTATAATCCAATCAGATATTAATTAGAGTTATAATCACATTAAAACTTCTAATTAATATTATCAGATAATCATATAATTTAATTTGCAATTATAGTCCAATTATAATTATTAATCAAACTATTTTATCCCTAAATATACTATAAATTTCGGTCCATATATTAAGTCCCTCTAAATTACAGTTTTGTCCTCTGGTTCCAAGCCCATGTGCAACCCATTAGGTTCTTATTGCTACTAGCCTTATATCTATTAGAATTCATTCATCCTGATTGATTTCAACTTATATATAACGGAATGACTTCGCGAGCTGTTACTGGAAGAACCTTAGACATTCCCTCAGTGCAATAAGAAGCCAGGTTGAATACTGACATTTACCTTTCCGCATTAGGTCCAGTATAATTCTACCCTTCATCAATTATATGCTTTAGACAATTCTTATAACCATGGAACGTGTCATGTTACATATAACGAATAGTATGTTATACGTGTTGATACGAACCCACGAGGAACGGTGCCTCGAAAATCCAACAACTAGATTTGATCCCCAAGAAAGCTAACGAATCAGGGTCGGACAGAAAAGAACCTTTTTAAAACGAAGTTGCAAAGACCCAATCCCAATCTCCAACAACCAAGAATTAAATCTGAATGATAAAATGAGACGGAAGAAAACCCTTGCAAAACGGAGTTACAAAGACCCAATTCCTAATCTAACTAACGAGGATTCGATTTTAAATGATTCAGTCGTAGTGCCCCAAAGAACACAAGAAAACCCCTCATTTGAACCTCAAGAAAAGAAATTCTAACTTTTAATTTTTAATCGACAAAACCGTCCCATTACAGCTTGAAAGAAATTATAAATACCTAAGGTTAATAAACTAAATTGGACTTATTATGTTCTTACAAACCAAATAATACTAAACATTAAACTAAGGGTAAAAATGGAAGTCTAACTAGACTAAAAGAAAACAAAACCTAAAATAATAATAATGCATAAAAATTAGTAATTGTTGGATGCCCACAATCCGGTAAATCCAAATTTGCCAAAATAAAGGCAAAAGACTTACTCTTCTAAGCCATGCTCATGTCTAATTCCACGCCAATCTAAATTTGTCCAGAAGACTTACTCTTCTAAGCCATGCCTATGGCTAAAATATGTAAATCAATCCAATCAATTTTAATCTTTGCTCCATAGATCCAAATCTTCCGTTTGACTTCCGTATTCATTTTCCGTGCAACTCGAGAGAGATAAAATGGATAAAGGTCCATAAATCTCACAAGCTTCGTTTTGATTCACGATATCTAATACTTAGGCCACATAAGTTTGAATCTCTTCGTCAAACGTCTTAGATCTTACTCGAGTAAACGGGTTCGTTTGGAAGTTGCAATTGCCTTGTACTCTGATTCTCGTCACGTGTTCATGTGGAATTAACTCTGAAAGATAAGTTAAGTCAAATCTTCATTTCTACTCTTAACTCTATCACCTTGCAAGGATTTCAGTCAATTCACCACAAGTGGCCATTTGGATAAATCTCCTGCTTATCAAGAGGGATGAATGCTCAATCTATCATTAACTATTCTGCAATTACTTTATGTGATACCCAACCCTGCTCTCACACACCCCAAGGCCTCCCTTGTAGTGGACTGTTTGAGTTTGAGGATTACTTATACATACTAACACCAATGAGATGAACAGTTGACACTTAGATAAATCTATACATACTGTTATCTCAAGTTGGGTCTCAATCCTAATGAACTCCTTCACTGGATCCATGTAACTGTCTAGATATCTTCATATCTAAAGCTTGTGAGATCAGCTCTCTATCACGACAGAAAACACTGTTACATGCAAGTCTCAACAGTAATATGCCAACCCCTTTAACATATTACTTGACTTGGGTTGGTTTTAAGTTTATTAACTTATTATAAAGTATAGTCTCACTTCATGTTTGTATGAACATTTTATAACTACTTTAAATAAACTTGGGATTACTTTTATTCATAAAAGATTAATGCCTTTTTATATAGTTTCAATCATACCATATCTTATTAAAACAAATGATTAAATAAATAATTTATTCATTAATATTTATATCCTAAAACAATTGTCTATAGGATATAAAACGCCAACATTCTCCCACTTGGACTAAAGCCAATTATTTCTGAAACTAATACTAGAAGAACTAAGATGACGATCATGAGCTCTTTGGGGGTAATGGCTTGGTCAACGGATCGACAATGTTGTCCTCAGTAGGCACTCTTTCTATTCTGACATCTCCCATGGCTATAATCTCCCTAATGAGATGGTATCGCTTGAGGTAATGTTGTGATGCATTATGAGACCGTGGTTCCTTTGCTTGCCCAATGGCTCCATTGTTATCACAGTACGCAGTAATGGGATTTACAATGTCAGACACCACTCCTAGTTCTTTTATGAACTTCCTAATCTAAACTGCCTTCTTTGCCGCTTCTGCAGCTGCGATGTACTCTGATTCAGCCGACGAGAAAGCAACGCTTCCTTGCTTGGAACTCTTCCAACTGACCGAACCCCCATTTAGGATAAACTGGTATCCTGACTGGGCTCTATAATCATACGAAATTAATAAAGTTTAAAATTGGATGTGAATTAATTTAAAAGTGTTAATTTGATTAACTTAATTAACTTAAAATTGGATGTGAATTAATTTAAAAGTGTTAATTTTCTCCTTTTGAAGTTGACGAATTCATAAGCAATCAAATAGATCAAATCTTTAAAAAGTCTAGAGCAATATTCAAATACACAAGTAATTGTTCATATCTGCCATTGTCCAAAAGAAATATTTAGATCTTCATTGTGTTCTTTATAAGAACTTCTTTTTGTTCATAATATTACATTAGAAGCTCTGTTGTTTGTTTAAGTTATAAGCAAATAGCAGAAAAATAGATAGCTGAGAGATATTATAAAGGAAGTTACTTTACAAAGTCTTTGACTATTGTATAAAGGTTTGTGCTCTACCCGTGAAAGAGTGCTTTAGTCGATTAAAGCTCAAAAGAAGGTATTCTGAGGACTTGATATGGACTAGAGGCCGAACCAGTATAAATCTATTGCATAACATTTTTCTAACTCTACCTTACTACTAATTATTTATGCTCTGACTCCATTTCTCTTTATATATTTACTGCTTCTGTTTAATCTGTCTTTAAACGCTATATATATGTATATATATATATATATACACACACACACACACACACACACACACACATCATTATCAGAAGCTCTGTCCAACTAAAAGGCAACTATAAGCATAATATCTAAAATCAGAATCAAGCTCAGTAGACGACATTTTATGCTTGTCTAAACCTGCATCTGATATTAAATATTTGCCTCTGTGCTCTATAAATCCAATAGTTCCATTCACCCCCCCTTGAGACTAATATCACCTCACAAGGGACCAACAAGGTGTGCCTGTATCTTGAAATAGAAAGGGCGTATAGACGCTGAAGAAGATTATTTAGACTCTCTAGACAAGCCAGAATGGACAACAAAAATTGTAGACTGGAAGGACATAGACGACCAGAGAATCATGAGGAAGGTCATTATGACAATGGGCATAATGATGGGCACAACAACAATGATAATGGGCATCTTCGGCTGAGGATGAAGGATTACTCTCGAACATCCATGGAAGGCCATTCATCATGCATTGTTCTGCCAAACGAGGGTAACCACCTGTTCGAAATCAAAGCATCAATTATCCAAATGTTACAGATAGTTGTGCAGTTTAGTGGGTACCCTAATAAGGATCCAAATGCTCAAGTTCAAGATTTTATCACGATGTGCAACATCTTCAGGACAAATAGGAACGGAAGTGATGATGTTATTTGCCTCAAATTGTTCCCCTTCTCACTAAAGGATAAGGTGAAGAACTAGTCGAAGAACCTTCAACCAGGTTCTATAACAACGTGGGAAGAAATGGCCACACTATTCCTGATGAAATACTTCCCACCAAGGCAAGCAATAAAATTGAGAAATAAGGTATTATAATTCTATCAAGAAGAAGATGAGTCCTCATCAGAATCGTGGGAAAGGCAAAAGGAGTTGTTAAGAAGAGTTTGTTAGTCCCGTGTAACGTGACAAGATTAGTTCCAAGGAGGGGGGATAGGAACTATGCAAAAAAATTATCCGTTAAGGCTGACTTCTTTTCTTTAAGAAAAGGTTTATACAGCGGTGCTGAGTAGTTTAAGACACAAGCTTAGTCAACTGGTGACTAAGTCTGTTTCTTTTCTTGAGTCAGGAGATAGCACTTGAGTCTATTCCTGAACTCAACTTCTTAATGCACTTAACTCAGCGTGAGTTCGTTACTTGGTCAGTTTTATAGCAAGCAATATATAAAGGAGTTAAGGGTTAGAAATATGTTACTCAGCAGACATATCCTGGTTCGGCCTCTCCACCTACGTCCAGTCCCCGGAACTCGTTCCGAGCTTTTTGAATCCTCTACTGAGCTCTTTAAAGGTAGAGCATGAAACCTTTTACAACAGAAGCTGAGTATACAAGAGTACCTTCCTCTATTCCTCTACTCACTCCTATTACTACCGCTGAGTACTATAACCGAGTACTCAGCTTCTCCTTTCTATACTTCTAGAAATGATAAGTGTTTGTCCTAAACAACAATGGCTAAGACACTTTAGATGAATAAAGTCACTCTAGACTTTTACACAAGATTGGAATTGGTGTAAGATTTGCTTTGCTTTTCTCACAGAACTTCAAGTATCAATTTGGTCAGCGTTTTGACTTGATTGAAGATCTGCCTTGAATGAAGCATTTGAGTGGCCTATTTATAGTGACACTTGAGGCACCGGTGATTTCGAATTTTGAAATAACCGTTGGAGTAAAACGGCTTCTTGTCGTTTTCACTCAGTACGTGCTCAGCATCCTCGACCAATCATATTCTTGTATCTTCTGTCTTCGCCAGTGCTCAACAGCTTTTCGTCAGATGAAACAGAATGTTCCCACATTTATGGCAAAGTCTTCCAGACAGCTTTTTGCGCCTTCTGAGCTTTACCCAAAGTAGAAATACTTTGTCTCCAAGTTTATTCTGTTCTGCCACTGACTTGTACTTCTTGTCGTTCAGCTCAGCAGCTTCATCTTGAAGCAATTGGTAGAAGGCTTCTCGATCCTTCTTGGTGCTGGGCTTGTGTCTCACTCAGTACGACGGTGTTTTGAGTCTACTTGGGCCGTGAGGCTTTGATCTGTTGACTTGGGCTTGAGTTCCTCTTATGGGCCTTTAGGCTTTTTTATCTTAATGTCTTATAAATCAAATAACTCAACATTGAACAAACACATTAGTGTGAATAAATCAAAGCATTTAAATTTAACGTGTTTAGAATATTTTTTCATCATTAACATGAATAATTTTGTCAAATCAAAATCATGTGGAAAGGTGTTTCAACAAACTCCCCCATTTTGATATTGGCAAAAATATTCAATAAGGAACTCAGTGTTGAGCTCCCCCATGATGATTGACCTATTCTTAACTTCTTAAGATTCTCCCCCGTAAGGGTTGAGCCGCTGACTTAGGTTTACTTTAAACATTTTAAGGTTTAATCAAGTAAGTCTAAAGTCAGTGTTCAGAGTTAGGTCAGTTCTTGGACTAGGCTCATTTCACTCAGTTTCGATATAAAGTTTAGCGGAAGATTAAGTTCAAATATTGGAATTAGTTGAGTGAGTTAATTGAGGCTGAGTAGTTTTACTCAGTGGCCAAGTACATGATTAATTCAATGTTGTCAAGCTTTAGTTACGTTGTTCAATGAAGACATTTGAGACAAGTCATGAATTTAGATCAACACAGCAGACTTTCATAAAGCAAAGAAAATAAATAACAAGGTTGATTTAATGAAGCTACGTTTATATTAATGTTTAGCACACAACACAACATAAGCAAGTAAACTAGATCAAAAATATCTATCGCCTAATATTGAAGGAGACTTGGTTAGGCTTGGTCTTGTTTTGTTGCTGGGGTTGAGTGCTAGGAGGCTGTGGTTGAGTGCTAGGGGGGACAACTGAAGAAGTGGAACCAAGATGTTGTTTCTTTTGTTGAGTTCCAGCTGGATGTTTATCTTTGCTTTTCTCCCCCTTTTTGCCAGCATCAACGGGCTGAGGGACAGCTGCATAAAACTTCCTTTGTTCAACAGAACGAGTCAGTAGGGCGGAATACTGCTAGAGTTGAGTCGTACTATGCTTGAGCCCGTCAAAGACCTTGACCCCACCAACTATGTTGGACGCCGGAATGTCCATATGAGAACTGATGACACTGAGTATAAATTGAAGGAACTTACCCATCCAGCTCATGGTGTTGGTCATCATGGCATAGGACTGATGGTACATTTTAAGCAGGCCAGCGTCATAATGGTGTCGCTGGTTAGATTGATGTGTGACATGGTCATAAGTGGCCTTTGAAAGTTGAAAAATATCAGATGTCTTGGCCTATTCAGTTTGCATCCCTTCTTTTGATAAATTGAGCATGCGAATGGATTCAGCAATCTGCTCGATTGTGCATTGAGAGGAAGAGGCAACTAAGTCTAGAGTTGTGGTCAGCTCAGTTAAAACTTGAGTAAGTTGAGCTGACTTAGCCACATCAGAGTTGGTGGCAGTTAAGGCATTGAGTTTCTCTTCAATTGTATCCATATGTTGCACCATGTGCAAGTGAAGGTTTACCATTTTGGTAGCGAACTCTTGCTTTGACTGTTGAGCTACCATTTCAGTCAGCACATATAAGAGCTCCTTGAGGCCTTTTAGTTCAGTGAGGAGTTGAGTGAGGGTGCTCAGTTGTGTAGGCTCAGCTGAACTGCACTCAGTATCAGTTCCATGAGTGCTTTGGATTTCTGCGATGAGTTCTTAGGCAGCTTGTAAGATTCGTTTCCCAGACTGGGAAGAAGTCAAGAACTGCAGAGGATCAGTTTGAGAAGATTCAGGAACTGAGTTTTGGTTGGCGGCAGGTGGTTGTTCATCTGAATGCACACCAGAATTAAAGATGTCCTTTGGATCATGTGAGGTTTGAGCAATTTGAGTTGCAGACTGAGTGGTGTGATCCGCTTCAGGAATTGATACATTGTCTGACTGTTCTGGAAGAGAGTTGAGTGGTGTCGTAGCATTGTCTACCTGCTCAGTGTCAGTCGGGAGCTGAACATTGACTTGAGGAGGAGTCAGCTCGAGATTGTCCTGAGCAGGAGATTTCTCCAGTGTATGTTCATTCTCTTGAACAGCGGGTTCATCGATCACTTGCTTTGATGAGCCTGTAGCAGCGGTGTCGGAAGACTTGGCATGTTCCTGAGCACGAGGAACATAGGCTTGATTTTCCTTGACTGGTGAGGGCTTGGTAATTGGCTTAGAGAAAAAGTTGAAGTCCAAGTCAGTCAGGTTTATGATAGGTTCATGGAGAGGTGAGTCATCTAGTATATCAAACACTGGAGGTTTGTGTGCCTTCTTCTTGTATCGTTTGTCAGTGGTGCTTGGTGACACAAGATGGTCTTGCTCAGCATCATTAATAGTGGTGTCAACAGTTAACTCATCTATTGGCTCAGTAGCTGGATTCTTCATCTGCTCAGCGGAGACAGATTGTTTTTGTTGATTGTTTGAAGGTTGAGTTCTTTCAGCAGATTCTTGAGTTCGCAGAAAGAAGGAATCCTTTGGAACGGATACATCCAGAGGAATTGCATCCAACGGTGTAATTCCAGAAACCTTCCTCCTCTTTAGGGGTGACTCAATTTGCTCTTGTTCATCTTCAGTTTCTTGAACAATGGCAGGTCGTTTTTGGGCAGCTTTGGTAGGTTGAGGTTTCTTTTTTATTGACTCAGTGGGAGATGAGTTAGCCATAACAACTTTTAGGCATTTGACAGTTTGGAGTGTGGATTCTGCCTTTCTCTTCTTTCCTTTGCTGGTCGGCTCAGCTTCCTCTTCAGTTTCAACCACCGCATCCTTTCCTTTTTTTTGATTTAAAGGGAAGACTGTGTGCAAGTTTAGTGAGATCTGCAATGGTGATTTCCGTACCTAATATGCTTTCCTCATTCTTAAAGTTGACTTTGTGATCACGAAGAATTTCGGTAATGAGTGAGCCCATTCGAAGTGCTCCAGTGCTTCGTTGCATAGCCCCGATCAGGAACACAGACATGTTCAGGGGTTTGTAGTTGAGCATATGCCATAAGAAGCATTGTTCGAAGTTGGAGGCAGAGGATGTGGAGTTGACCTTTGGATAAATGTAGTTGGTCAGTAGGTAGTGGGCGTGCCTCTGATGCTGAGTAAGTGAAGTGCAAGAGACTTCCCCTACATGCCCTTCAGGTTTACAAAAAGTAGCGGTGTACTTAACCTTCTTGTAGTCATTTGTTCTTCTCAGCTCATCTCCCTCGTCCTTCAAGTCTAGAAGGATGGCTAGATATGAACGGTCGATGATGATTTGCTTCTTGTTGCACTACACCATAAATGGTCTGTAGCAACACAAAATACATGTGTTGCCCATAATATGTTGCAATTAATATGATTAAATTTGATCTATTGCAACATGGTGTATAAAGTGTTGCAATAGATACAAAAACTGACTTAACTCCTAAGATTAGCAACACTTTTATTAAGTGTTGCAGTAGGTACAATAATCTTGGAACACTCTGTGACACATACGTTTAATTAGTAGTGTTCAGATGCAAAACGACGTCGTTTTGCATCTGGAGTTAAGAAAAAAAATTAGGGTGGGAATTTTTTGTTTTGGAGGGAAAGCCCTAATTTATTTCCCCCTAATTATTTCCAAACTTGTTTTGGAGCCAAAGAAACGATTCAGGGAAAAAAAAGAAGCTCATCCCCATCGATCTATTGGAAAAAGAAGATTGGGATTCAAACAACTATTTGAAGAAAAAGAAATTCATCTCCATGGATCTCCTCTCAATAGCCATCGCGTTCACTCTCCTCTAAATAGTCATCGCCACGCGTCTCCTACACTCAGTCTCTGGTGCTCAGTACGGTAAGACTTTTTTATTTTCTCGTTTATTTTATCCTTCTCTTATCTATTGATCTGATGGGTAAATCATGTCAAATTTAGGGTTAAATTTATGGCTGGTTATTAAAGATCGTTCGTCCATTCAATTTTTAGGGCAAATGGTATTACATGGTTCTTAATTTTAAGGTTTTATCATAATAAGAGATGTAATCTGCCTAAATTGCAATTATTTTATTATTTATTTAAGGGTGAATTTTCAAATAAAAGAGTGGTATTCAATTCATATGCTTTCAAATTTTAAGTTTTTTAAAGTTACAGTTTCTATTATACATTACACAAAGCAAACTTCTTTCAAACTGTTAAACATGCAAATTTTGAAAGAAGGATTACAACTAGCAGGTTTTCTTTGACATGGGAAAATGGTAGGTGCTACTTTACCGTAATTTTGCATATCTCTCACTCCCTTTGCTATTTTTGGAAGCTAATAAGTTTGATTTTCTAATTTGTGTTTCAATAGATAGAGATGGGGTTTTCTTCTCTTTTGCTGCTTGAAAATGGAGTCAACAATGGTTATGAGATGGATGAGAGAAGGAGTGGCTTTATATAGGGATATAGCGAAAAGTTGTTTAATGGCTAAATTTAGGCAATGTGCAGAGGAAGCTGAGTGGTTGGCTTCTCTCTCTGTCTTTGATATTTACTTTTAAAAGTTTTGACCAAGTCTTTTTCGTTTTCCAGGAAGCATATGCTAAAATTGGTTAAGTGTTTTTTCTTTTTTGTTAGACAAGCTGTTGAATTTTTAGGAGTTGTAAATTAGTTTACTGCAGCATTAATTGGACTGGCTGATTAGTGTCTTTCCAGAACTATCTTAATCCTCGAATGATTGTCCCAAATCTTTTTTTTCAGTGCAACTCGGACTCCAATCTTATTATTTCTTATATATGAACTTGAACCATCTCTACTTCTTTTATGAGATAAGGTCTAATTTGCTACTAACACTTTTGAAGAAATATAGATATATCTCAAACGTGAAAAAAAAGAAGATAAAAATGTATCCTTAGCATTTAGTTTGAGCAATTATAGACATAGATATCGTGGATATTCTGGAATTTTTAGTCTTCATCTTTCAAGAAAAGTTTAAAAAGGAACCTAACACCTTTATTAACATTTTCAGATTTATGTTACATTTTATTCACACATTTTTTCCCTGGGAGGTGTGGTGTCAAAATGTGTTCGGTGGATTCTTGTAGTTTTAGTATGCTTATGTTATAACTTTAGCTTCATCACCTAGTTAAGGGCTGGCCATGCTTGCAATTTCATTCAACTTGATTTGGTCAGTTAGAGGTGACAAACGAATTTAGGTAGCATGGCTGCCCAAAGAAAGAACATTCAGATGTTTACATTGATGTTCTTCATGCTAATGCTAAGGTATGCTTTTGTGTAATTTTACTTGAATGTTTATGAATAAGAGTTTCAATGTCTTAAATCTCAGATTTTGGGGATCAATATGTCAGTTGGAGTTGATGGTTCTTTAGGTAAGCCTACGATACCGGAAGGAAAAGGACTAGATTACATGTACGTCGCAGTTTGCAAGAAATGCATGCTCTTTAGGTAAGCCTATTAGTTATTTATGCTACTGTTTTGAGAATCTGTAACATTTATGGGGAACTCTCTATCTATATCTGGGCAATGAAGAATCTGGAAATTGTAAGTAGGCCATTTAAAGTTTGGTTGATCAAGTTAGCAATTTTATGCTAGAAGATCTCATAGATGGAACATGTCCTTTAGTTTTTCAGGTATTTGAAATGTCATGTTATAAATCTGCTTGGTCATGTTCATTTCCATTTGTTTGATTAAATGAGATTAGTGATAAGCACACAATTGACATCACTTAACTAGGTAGATGTTTAGTTTTCTCGAAATTTCATTGTATTTCTTCAAATGGACACATCGCAGTTGACAATGTAGTGGGTTGCTTATTGTCTGGAATCTTTTTAACACTTGTCATCATCAATGGGTGCTAAACAATATATGAAATTCTATTAGAGTAATATGTCACTTTTCATGTGGATTTTGGCCCTTGAATCATTTTAAACTCTTCAGAAACTAAATCTGATGCACTAGCGGTGGCAATACATAATATTTTGGGCATAGGAAAGAAAACTTGAAAAATGATAGATACCCTAGAAGTACAAGATGTTCAGGAGGCCTTTGGATTGATATTACATTTATCACCTATCTGAATCGAGACATTGTCTTTCGAATTAACATTGTTTCAGGAGTTACCTAATGTTCTTAACTATCCTTGAAAAGTTTCCATAAGGAATTTTAGATATTCGAAGAGGTGCTCCTTTGCTATTATAAATTGGTACTCTTGACAATTTATAATTTGCGAAATGGTTTCTTACAGCATTTGCCAACTTTCAATCAATTTCATTCCCTCCTTAGGCCTATTTTTCACATAATCTACCACTATAAGTATCTACGAAATAAATGAAGAATATTAGTATACCATTGACTTGGATAGGGTAATCCATATATCTGTAAATGTTCATAAAAGCAAGTATATGCATACAATCCTTAAATTTCCACAGGCATGTTTCACATATCAGGGCTGTTTGATTTGCACTCCAATGCCATTACCTTTATCTGTTCAATCATTTGGAGTCATTTGTCATGCATTATGTTGTTAGATGGCATCACTGATTCTCTTTTACTGGATGCTTTTTTAAATCCTCTACATGAAGATTTGTCGCTGGTTGTTACGCTCTTGCTATTTTGGAGGCACTGCCAGAAGACTTGCAGGTTTCTACTTCATACAAACACCAATTTATTCTCTTTGTTTTAAAAGTTTTTTCGTTTTAAGCATATATGCAAATTGTCGATCCACATTAGGTACCTGTTATCTGAACAAAATTAAAATGATATAGTCGACCTAAGCACAAGATATGTTTATTCTATTATCCACGACATCTGGTTTGGAATAGATGGAATGGTGCTAAAACTTTGAGCTTAATGGTATGCATTGGTTTCTATCTTTCTCATTCTTCTACGTGTATGGGATTTATTTTCTTTTGTTCTCTTTGGTACATAAGATGATGTAATTTAAAAAGTTAGATGGGATCATAAACCGTTGTGTTTTCGATGTGTTAAGGAAATAGAAACTAAAAGATAATAGTAATTTAGAGAAGCAAAGAAAGGCACAAAGAAAATGGGAAAAATGTGCTGCAACCTGCACACACTAATGTGGTTGATTCTGCTCTGCTTGCAGCTAATGCCTTATTTAAATTATGGTCATAGTCTTACTGATAATTGTTGGTATCCTTGCTTAAAGGCTATAAATTGCTGTAACTAGTAACTCAAAAAATGTATAATATTGGATTTTATATTATATTTATAATTTCAAATCTTTCATTCACTTGAGAAATACTTTTAAATATAGGATTTTATATTAATATTTATAAAATGGCACCTTAGGATCTGATTGTGTTTTAGCATTTTCTTGTGCCTTGTTAGGTAAAGCATGCATTGTCTATTTTAAGGCATCTAGTCCACTTTAATGATAAAGAATTCTTGCCAGATTTTTGTTGGGTCCAATTTGACAATGAAGAAGTCTTGAATAATGGAAAACATTGCTACATGTGATATGCTCAGACTCAGTTATATCTAATAACTCCATATGCACATTGGATAACCTTTTAGAGACAATGCTTCTCTCATATCGTTACATTTCCTGTACATATTAACAAGAGCACTGCCCAAAATCACCTTCCTATTAAATCCATATAATTTTATTTATCTGAAATTTCTCTTAGTTTTGTTTAAGTTTCTTTTTTAATCTTTACTTAGAGTTATAGTTTAAGTGATGTAGCTGAAATTTTCAGTGAGGGTAGGAAAGTTTCTTACTTGGAATAAGGTTCAAAAATACCCCTAACGTTGACCGTTAGGATCAATTTTACCGCTTGCGTCTAAAATTGTACAATTTTATCCCAAACTTTGGCAGCCAAGAGTAATTTTACCCTTAACGTTGGTAAATTGGGTCAATTTCTCAATTTGGGTCAAGTACTATGGTAAATGGCCCTTTAAGTGTGTATATGGAATTCAGGTTCTGTTTCAATATGTTTACACTCAGTAGTGATCTGTTTATGAAATTGATTTAGATGTTAGTTTTTTATATTCTGCCTTTTGACTCATTGTTTCGTTTGCAGGAGTCTGTCTATGTAGCTTTCTCTACTTTCATTCTTTTGTACGATAAGTTGCCTCTAACTTAACACAAGATAGGAAGGCATGCTACCAATATGTTGGTCTATGGCATATTTATAGGCTCTTATCAATGAATTTCTGGTTCTGGACTGCTGTTTTTCACACTCGATAAGCTTCTTTTTTTGTAGCTAGATGATCCGTTGCTACTGTGTTTATCAAATTGACTCAAATTTCCAATGTTAAGAGTAAAATTGCTCTTGATTGCCAACGATAGGGGTAAATTGCATCATTTTAAACGTTAGGGGTAAAATTGATCCTAACTATTAACGTTAGGGGTATTTTTGAACCTTATCCCTCTACGAATTTGTAGTTATGTTGATATTCCTCTTTGTGTGTTGATATCCTATAATGCTATAAATAGTAGGATTATATAAGGTTTGTGTTAGATTATAAATCATCATATTTTTCCTATTCATAAATAAATTGTTTAAAATAATGATAACATGTATTATTCTTATTTGCAGTGACACAACACATGGATTCTCTTGGCTTGTAGGCTAGCGTGTAATACCTAGAAAATCGAAGGAATTATCAAATGGGAACGTTTCTTCTTCATATGTAGAGGAATTGACAACAAAGATAAGAAACCAACTTGAAGAATAAATGGATAAGAAAATTAACCAAAATTGATGATGAACAAATTGGGAGAAGCTAATCCCAATCTCAAAGTTGAAGTAGAAGAAATTGGAACCGACAATGTTGTAGTTTCTTATAAAGATGATGCTCCATATGAAGAGATAAAGGATAAACTATATTATGTTTATATGACATTATAATTCTTTAGTTTTTTTTTTTATCACATAGCAATGTTAAATTCCAGTGCTCACATATTGACCTATGGTTGTACTTACATTTAAGAATATTGTTTTTTAACCATTTAACAATATTCTTATGCTATTATTTAAATTAAAAATGGTCTTTTAAAAAAATTATGTTGCATATAATAAGGTATTATATTAAAAAGTATTACATCGCAAAAAAAAATTGTTGCAATTGGATACAAAAAATTTGCTTCGAACAAAAAAAATATTAAATTAAAAAGTGTTGCAACTGTAAATAAAAGGGTTGCATTTAAAAGTGCATGTTGCATTTAAAAGTGTTGCAATAGTGTAAGAAAGAGTTACTTCGAAAAAATGTGTTAGCATAAACCAGTGTTGCAATTTTGTACGAAAGTGTTGCATTAATGTTTTTCTGTAAAAGTGTACGGATCTATAGATATGGCAACACTTATATTAGGGTTGCCTTAGGATACGAAAAATGTTGCTATTGTTATGAATGGTAACACTAATAGTGGTGTTACTACTGATGCGGTAAAGTGTTGCTAAAAACTCTATAGCAAGACGAAAAAAGGCAACACTTGTTTTTGGTATAAAGTGTTGCCATTTCTGCATAGGCAACACTTTTACAGCCAAGCCAACACTTAATGGGAGTTGCAATAGAGCATTTATGGTGTAGTGTTGATGTAAATGACCATAAAATCAACATCGTCCGTGGCAACCAGCAGATTGGAGTAGAACTCAGTTACAAGCCTTGGGTAGGTCAACCCGTTTAAGGAGAATAGTTTGGTCCATCCGTTCTTGGATATCCAGTCACTGTAAGGTTTCACAGTTTCTACGAAGCTTTTTGAGAACCATCGTGAAGCTACAACGTCTAAGCCTTGAACGTCGGAGTATACGGATCGAAAGGTTCTCTCCTCAGGTTCCTTAGTTTTCTTACCCTTGTCCTTCTTCTTTTTCTTAGAAGGAGTTGAGTGCTCAGTGTAAGGATCAACACTGAGAATGCTGACCTCGTCCATGGGTTGGTCATGCTGACCATGTCCAGTATGAGCCTCATCTTCTGGAGTATCAACATACTGTTGCTCAGGTGGGGAGCTAGGATTGATGTCTGAGCGATTATCCTCATATTGGTCATCAGAGAGATTCTGGGAATCAGACATGGTGTTCTTGAGAATTTCTTTGAGAAGATTTGAAGTTCAGAAGTTTAGAGAGAGAGAAGGTTCGAGTGCGAATTTCAAGCGTAGAGAGTGAATAGTGAGAAAATGTTCACTATTTATAGACGATGGATGGAGACTTGATAGGTTGGATGGAACGGTGGGAATTTGAACCGTCGAAGGTCAGTTATCACTAACATTAATTGCGAGAAACGGCGCATGCTTCTACTAATGATGACGCTTACGTCATCCTAGAGACTACGTAAATACGCGTGCAAACCCTAATTGTGCAAATTGCCTTACTCAGCAACGTAGTTGCTCAGCAGTTCAAGTTCTGAGGATATAAAGCAGTTTTAATCCATGTATGGTGAAAGATACTCAGCATGTAAAGCAACTCAGCATGTATGGCAACTCAGCATGTAATAAATCACTCATCATGAATCATACTTAGATTTTATTGAAGAGGATTAAACATACCGATAGCTTCTCTAAGAATGTTAAATTGCTCACGAGCCAGTAGCTTAGTGAACATATCTGCAAGTTGCTCATCTGTTGGGACGTAGGTCAGCTTTATCTCTCCATTGAGTACATGGTCTCTGATGAAGTGATGTCTTATGCTGACGTGCTTCATCCTACTGTGCTGGATTGGGTTCTTTGATAGGTCAATGGCACTTTTGTTGTCACATTTGACTTCAATTGTTTTAGTTTGAACACCATAATCTTCTAGTTGTTGCTTAATCTAGAGAACTTGAGCAACACAGCTTCCAGCAGCAATGTACTCAGCTTCAATGGTTGACAGGGCTACTGACGACTGCTTCTTACTGAACCAAGAAACAAGACAGCTTCCAAGGAAATGACATCTTCCTGAGGTGCTTTTCCATTCAAGTTTGTCTCGTCCGTAGTCAGCGTCAGTGTATCCAATGAGTGTGAAATCATAAGTATTGGGATACCATAAACCTGCATTCACTGAGCCTTGCAAATATCTAAGGATTCTTTTTACAGCTATGTAATGAGATTCCTTAGGGTTAGATTGATATCTAGCACAATAACATACTGAGAACTGAATGTCCAGTCTACTAGCGGTTAGGTAGAGTAGAGAGCCAATCATACCTTGGTACAATTTGCTGTCTACTGACTTACCACTTTCGTCAGCGCAGAGGACAGTGTCAGTGCCCATTGGGGTAGATATTGACTTGCAGTTCTCAAGTTCATACTTCTTTAATATCTCCTTAGCGTACTTGGTTTGATTGATGAAGATGCCATTTTTCCCTTGTTTGATTTGAAGTCGAAGGAAGAAGTTGAGTTCTCCCATCATTGACATTTCAAACTCAGTCTGCATCTGCTTACTAAATTCCTTACACATGGACTCATTAGTGGCACCAAAAATAATGTCATCAACATATATCTGAGCCAGTAGGGTATCTTTACCCTTCCTCTTAATGAATAAAGTTGTATCAGCTTTACCCCTGACATAATTTCTAGTCAGCAGGAAACTGGTCAGCCTCTCATACCAAGCACGTGGTGCTTGCTTGAGACCATACAGAGCCTTTTTAAGCTTATAAACATGGTTTGGGAACTTGGGATCCTCAAACCCTGGAGGCTGATTAACATATACTTCCTCGTTTATAACTCCATTAAGGAATGCACTCTTAACATCCATTTGAAATAACTTAAAGTTCATGTAACTAGCATATGCACATAAAATTCTTATAGCCTCTAGCCTTGCCACTGGGGCGAAGGTCTCACCGTAGTCAATACCTTCTTACTGACTATAGCCCTGAGCTACAAGTCTTGCTTTGTTCCTGACTACGTTCCCTTGTTCATCTAGCTTGTTGCGGAAGACCCATCTTGTCCCTATGGTCTTCTGGCTTCTTGGGTTTGGCACTAAGTCCCATACTTCATTTCTCTTGAACTGATCAAGTTCTTCTTGCATTGCACCCATCCAGAACTCATCGTGGTCAGCTTCAGAGAAGTTCTTTGGTTCCAGAACTGAGACGAATGCTACATTGCCGAGGTATCTCTTGAGTTGATTTTTGGTCATCAGGGTGTTTTCAACAGCATCAAGAATAGCACTCTCTGAGTGTCCTCTTGGTATTCTGATCTCCTTTGGTAGAGTGATGTCTTGAGCTGGTTGTGTTTCAACAATCTCTGCAGGTGTAGATTGGTCAGTGAAGACAATTTGAGTTTCGTTTTTACCTTTGGTCAGCCCTTGAGGTAGTGACTCAGCGGCTGTTTCTTGGTCAGCAGGTGCTGAGTGTGGATTATCCTCCGTCAGCTGCTTGTCTTTTCCTGCAGGGTTAGTTTCATCGAACTCAACATGTACGGACTCTTCTTAGACCTGAGTTCGTTTATTGAAAACTCTGTATGCTTTGCTGTTTGTTGAGTAGCCTAAAAAGATCGCTTCATCAGCTTTTGAATCAAACTTAGCAAGGCTGTCTTTAGTATTTAAGATGAAACATTTACAGCCGAAGGCACGAAAGTATCCAAT
Organism: Euphorbia lathyris; assembly: GCF_963576675.1. Lineage (NCBI taxonomy): Eukaryota > Viridiplantae > Streptophyta > Magnoliopsida > Malpighiales > Euphorbiaceae > Euphorbia > Euphorbia lathyris. Next base: position 52,205,962 of record NC_088914.1, read on the forward strand.
GTTGGGTTTTCATCCTTTCCAACGTTCATAGGGAGTCTTCTTTAATATGGGTCTGACTAAAGCCCTATTAAGTATGCAACAAGCTGTGTTGACAGCTTCTCCCCAAAAGTACTTCGGAAGCCTATTCTCACTCAGCATTGTCCTGGCTATTTCAACCAAGGTTATGTTTTTCCTCTCAACTACCCCATTCTGTTGAGGCATTCTGGGAGCAGAAAAATTATGGTCAATGCCGCTGGCTTCATAGAATTCAACAAACTGTTGATTTTTGAATTCTCCACCATTATCACTTCGGATGTGAGCTAACTTTAGGTCTTTATCATTTTCAAGTTTTCTTACTAATGTTGAAAACGTCTCAAAGGTTTCATCCTTGCTACTCAACAAGATGATCCAAGTGTACCGAGAAAAGTCATCTACAATGACCAAGGAAAATCTTCTACCACCCAAACTCAGCGGCTGGACTGGTCCGAAGAGATCCAAGTGTAGCAACTCGAGCGGACGCTTGGTTGAGACAATGTTTTTACTGTGAAAAGATTTTTTAGTTTGTTTTCCATACTGACAAGCATTACATAACTGATCCTTTTCGAACTTAAGTTCTGGCAATCCCTCAACTAATTGCTTTCTTGCTAATTTGGCCAGGAGGTCCATGCTTACATGACCAAGTCTCCTGTGCCATAGCCAGGAATTTTCTTCCTTTGACACTAAGCATACATTTTTTGAAAATTTCTTTTCCAAATTCAGCATAAATACATTATCAACACGAGGGGCAGTTAAAATTAATTCATTTGTTTTTCCCTCGACTATTTTACATCCAGTGTCATCAAATATAACTTTTTTGCCGTTGTCGCATAGTTGAGCTACGCTCAGTAAGTTATATTTAAGTCCACTGACTAGGGAGACTGACTCAATAGTAGGATTACCACCAACGGTTCCTGACCCTACTATCTTACCCTTTTTGTTGTCTCCAAAACTTACGCTTCCACCTCGTTTACGCACAAGTATGATGAACTGAGTTTCATCACCAGTCATATGCCTCGAGCATGCGCTGTCAATGTACCACATTTTTTACTTCTCAGCACACCTCAGGCTTACCTGCAATATAGCTAGTTATTTTTAGGTACCCAAGTCTTTTTGGGTCCTTGTTTGTTAGGCTCAGCAGGTGAAACATCATATTTAATCTTATGACGACACACTTGGATAGTGTGCCCATTTTTCCCACAGAAGTGACAGCTGACCTTTCGTTGGGGATATCTCACTGGCTGGTCAGCACCCCAATGCTGAGCATGCCAGCACACCTTTGTGGTGTGTCCTTTCTTCCCACAGAAGTCACACTGGACATTCCGCTGAGGATTCCATCTCTACTGACTAGTACTTCGATACTGAGTGTTCAGAGGAATATTTCTTTTATTCGGAATCTTGAATTGATTCTGAATAGATGTGATGTCCTTTCTCAGTTTCTTAGAATCTGATTAGACCTTAGAGACAAACTTGTGCATAGTTTCTACGTTGCTATGCAAAGTTGAGTTGTCTTGGAGAAGATATCGAAGGTCATTGAGTTTGACCTCTTCAATCTCGTCACATCGCCTGCTGAGTGCTCTAACCTTCTTGTTACACTTTTTGATAAGTGTGTAGAGGTCACTCAGGGCATTTATCATTTCATTTCTGAGCAGGGGTAGTGATATTACCTCAGTTGAGTGTGCCTCATCGTTAGATGCAATGGAGGGGTCAGCATGCTCAGAAACACAGGGCTCAGTAAGCTCATCATCCATGAAGCAAATCTTTGCTGACTCAGTGGCATCAGCTTCTGATGATGATGACTCATCACTGTCACTCTAGGTTGCCACCATTGCCTTCTTGCTGTTCTTCTTTTCCTTCCTAAAGGTAGAACAACTTGATTTGATATGGCCAGTTTGATGACATTCAAAGCAAGTGATGGGCTTTGAGCTGTCCTTCTTGTACTTGCTGTCGCTGGACTCAGCTTTGTACTTGTCAAACTTCTTGTAAGGCTTCTTGGAGTATCTATCATTCTTTCTGAACATCCTTTTCATTTTTCTAGTGAACATGGCCATTTCTTCATCGTCTGTTGAGCTCCCATCAGTGGAGTCAGCTTTCATGACAAAAGACTTTTGCTTCTTGTCCTCAGACTTCTCCTTCACCTCAAAGTTCTTCATTGAGATCTCATGGGTCAGCAGAGATCTAATGAGTTCATCATACTTGTAGGTGGTCAAGTCTTGAGCTTCCTCAACAGCAGTTTTCTTGGCTTGCCAGCTTTTGGGAAGACTCCTCAGTATCTTCTTGACTTGCTCTTCCACAGTAAAGATCTTGCCAAGTCTTTTGAGCTCGTTGATTATGTTTGTGAATCTTGAGTTCATTTTAGAGATTCCTTCATCATCATTCATTTCAAACAGCTCGTACAACCTCATGTGCTGGTTCACCTTGGACTCCTTAACTTTGTTGGTTCCTTCATAGGTGACCTCCAGTTTCTTCCAGATTTCCTGTGCTGACTGACAACCTGAAATTTTGTTGTACTCTGCAGCATCTAACGCACAGTGAAGCATGTTTATAGCCGAAGCATGATTTTGTAGCTTCTTGAGGTCATCTTCTGTCCACTTAGTCTCAGCTTTAACAACCGTTTGGCCGTCAACAGTTTCAATAGGAACAAATGGGCTTTGGACTATAGAAAGCCATGCACTCATATTTGTTGCCTGAATGAAGTTTTTCATTCTGTTCTTCCAAAAGGTGTAGTTAGACCCGAAGAATAGAGGAGGCCGAGTAATGGACAGTCCCTCAGGAAGAATCTGAGTTGTCTGATTTCCTGGGAGGAAACGAGTGCTGTTCTCAGCCATTGTGGGGATCAGCTCAAGATAGTTATATCTTGCTCAGTGAGCTTTTAAGCTCTGATACCACTTGTTAGTCCCGTATAACATGATAAGATTAGTTCCAAGGGGGAGGGGATATGAACTATTCAAAATTTTTGTCCGTTAAGGCTGACTTCTTTTCTTTAAGAAAAGGTTTATACAGCGGTGCTGAGTAGTTTAAGACACAAGCTTAGTCAACTGGTGACTAAGTCTGTTTCTTTTCTTGAGTCAGGAGATAGCACTTGAGTCTATTCCTGAACTCAGCTTCTTAATGCACTTAACTCAGCGTGAGTTCGTTACTTGGTCAGTTTTATAGCAAGCAATATATAAAGGAGTTAAGGGTTAGAAATATGTTACTCAGCAGACATATCCTGGTTCGGCCTCTCCGCCTACGTCCAGTCCCCAGAACTCGTTTCGAGCTTTTTGAATCCTCTACTGAGCTCTTTAAAGGTAGAGCACGAAACCTTTTACAACAGAAGCTGAGTATACAAGAGTACCTTCCTCTATTCCTCTACTCACTCCTATTACTACCGCTGAGTACTATAACCGAGTACTCAGCTTCTCCTTTCTATACTTCTAGAAATGATAAGTGCTTGTCCTAAACAACAATTGCTAAGACACTTTAGATGAATAAAGTCACTCTAGACTTTTACACAAGATTGGAATTGGTGTAAGATTTGCTTTGCTTTTCTCACAGAACTTCAAGTATCAATTTGGTCAGCGTTTTGACTTGATTGAAGATCTGCCTCGAATGAAGCATTTGAGTGGCCTATTTATAGTGACACTTGAGGCACCGGTGATTTCGAATTTTGAAATAACCGTTGGAGTAAAACGGCTTCCTGTCGCTTTCACTCAGTACGTGATCAGCGTCCTCGGCCAATCATATTCTTGTATCTTCTGTCTTCGCCAATGCTCAACAGCTTTTCGTCAGATGAAACAGAATGTTCCCACATTTATGGCAAAGTCTTCCAGACAGCTTCTTGCGCCTTCTGAGCTTTACCCAAAGTAGAAATACTTTGTCTCCAAGTTTATTCTGTTCTGCCGCTGACTTGTACTTCTTTTCGTTCAGCTCAGCAGCTTCATCTTGAAGCAATTGGTAGAAGGCTTCTCGATCCTTTTTGGTGCTGGGCTTGTGTCTCACTCAGTACAATGGCGTTTTGAGTCTACTTGGACCGTGAGGCTTTGATCTGTTGACTTGGGCTTGACTTCCTCTTTTCGGCCTTTAGGCTTTTTTATCTTAATGTCTTATAAATCAAATAACTCAACATTGAACAAACACATTAGTGTGAATAAATCAAAGCATTTAAATTTAATGTGTTTAGAATATTTTTTCATCATTAACATGAATAATTTTGTCAAATCAAAATCATGTGGAAAGGTGTTTCAACAAAGTTCCCAACCATGGGATACCCATGTGGATGCAAGTTCAGAATTTTTACAATACCAATGCCTATAAGATCCAGATCGAATCTATAGCTAATGGAAATCCAGAAGAATTAGAACCTCAAGCATTGTATGAAGTGATCGAGAGAGTTGCAAACACTAGCTATAATTGTCATTCTATACGAAGTGATGGAAAAAGAACTTCAAATGACCCAAGTGCATATGCAATAGCAAAACTGTCGGCTCAGATGGAACAGCTCATTAAGACAATGGGAAATATGAACGTTTCTATTGTTTAGAGAAGCACACCTATGCATAATAAGATGACATTAAATGAGGCTTGAGGTGGAGGAATCATCCAAACTTTTCATGGAATGCAAACAGGCAACCAACTGTGCAATAACCTTTTAAGTAGACTCACCAAAGACAACCATTTCAACAGCAACATGCATCCAGATCCGCAAAACCATTCCACAAACCACTTGTTGAACAACATGAAGGGAAACGAGATTTAGAATCAATGATGATGTAGTTCATGAAGCAAACCAAAACCTCTATCAAGAATCTGGAAACACAAATGCAACAGTTTGCCAACATCATTGCATCAAAAGCGAAGGGAGCCTTACCAAGTGATAGGGATAAAACTATCTAAGTCCTAAAGAGCAAGTGAACTCTATCATATCAAGTAGTAAATGTTCCTAAGAACAGTATCGATCCCTCCGAGACTAGTATCTAATGCCTTACTCGTACTCGAATTCTATATTATCTAACGATTGAATTAAACATGCTAAGTCAGTAACCTTAACTACTAAGAAAGCAATTAAGCTAAATAAGCAATTGAACAATTAATATGTTTAAATGAATGAATGAGAAACTAGGATTTAGGATCCCGGTGCTAACTTCTAAGAATCGATAAGTGTATATTGTATGAAATTAAAGGTTAACTCGAGACGGTGATTTTCCAATGGGAAATATTAAATCTGATCAACAACTCACTAAATCTACCTCAAACACTATTAGGTCGATGCTTGGTTATGCAAAATCCCTAAAAGTGTTTGAAGGCATTAGACGCTATGAGTACCAAGGCTAAGCCGTAACCTAGACTACGAAGCCGCATTATCCGATTAAGGTATAGGATTAACTAACATGCTAAATTGATTCGTTTACTTGATTAGGTTTCACAATTCAACTTCTCTACCCAATTACTTGGTTAGGTTTCTTAGATAGAGGTAAGCATTGATTTTAGTTAATTCTCGGTTAATCCTACACGCTTATTTGGTAATCCCTATTTGCTAAGCACGGTTCACCAATATCCTAGCCTAAAGTGTCTTAGCTCATGTTTGAGCCAATGCACGGAGGCATAATGAGATGTTTGAATAAGGACTTTAGTTTATCGAGTTTAGATTTGTTGATTCAATAATAAGATGAAAGAGGATGGAACTTGAAATCAAATAAACTGAACTTGATTCATAAAAGGTGAAGAACAATTAAATGTCAATTTGCTTAATTTAAATTAATGACGAAATGGAAATAATACTGAAATATAAAGACATAAAAGTAGAACTGAGCTAAAGATAAATCTACTCTATGTTAAGTAATAATAAAAATTGATAATAAACTTCTACTAATAACTGATTGATTCTTAGAACATAATTTTGCTTGCCGAGCACACAAGTGCTTGCTCACCAAGTAGAGGTCCCAAATGAGTTGACCCAAGCGTTGACTGTCTATTGGTGATGTGGCATCGATTGGTGAATGTTGCTCGCTGAGTGCATCAGTGCTTACTCGCCAAGCACTTATTGGCAGTTCCCTTTTCTTCCCGTTTTACTCTGTTTCTCGTGCATTTATCCCTGAAACAGCTCAAAACACTCGTTAGATGATAAATAGATAGAAGACACTATAAACTAGGGAATTCAGGTTAGAAAAGCATATAAAACGGTGTTAAACTGCATCTTAGACTCTATATAATATGGCGATAACAACATCCTCACACTTTGAACCTTGTTTGTCCTCAAGCAAGTCTTCGGATCAAGATAAAAACAAACCTCAAACATTTAAGCTACTATAATTAGATAACAGGACTGATTTCACTCAACATTCTACCATCCTTATTTGTGCAAAACAAAAGATGATAGAAAACTTAGGACATAGTTGAACTTGATCCTTAGGCTTCGATTTTCTAAAAAAGCATTACACTATACAATAAATGCTAATATTGAAAGTGTGAACTACTGTAGAACCTCACAAGGTGACCTCTCAAGGCTTTGGATTTTATGTTTTTGAATAGCCTTTATCTTTTTTCACTCAGGGTTGAAGTGTTTGCACAGAAATTATATACAAGCATTGCAATAAAATGAGAGATGTATTTTGGTTCCTTTAATCGCCACCACTTGCTAATCTAATTGATGATTTAATAAAAAAGGTCTTTACAAGGGTTGTAATGTAGGTTGAGGAAAGGTAGGGATGGGGAATAATATGCTAAAATGGAAATAACTCTAATCATGTGAACAATTTTTGGAGTAACTAGTGTGTTTTGTGGAATGAATGATGGTGTAAAAAGTTAGAATTTGTGATTTTTCTTTTGGTTTTTCTAACTCTGTTGTGTTTCTCTTTTTCTTTTATTTTTCTTTTCAGCAATTTTAGCTCATTTGAGCTTCAGTTTGTGCGAGTGGTATAATTTCAGCTGCGCATTTGATGGTGCTCGGCGAGCTGAGTGAGTTGCTCACCGAGCAGCTGCTGTATCAGCTGTTTTGAGTCTTCAATCCATGAGGTTGGTTTACATATACTTCTTCATTTATTAGTCCATTAAAAAATGCACTTTTTACATCCATTTGAAATAACTTAAAGTTCATATAACGGACATAAGCACATAAAATACGAATAGCTTCTAACCTTGCTATTGGACCAAATGTTTCTCCATAGCCTATACCTTCTTGCTAGTTGTACCCTTGGGCTACAAGCCTTGCTTTGTTTTTGACTACATTGTCTTCTTCACTTGGTTTGTTTCAGAAGACCCATCTGGTTCCAACTGTCTTTTTATTCTTGGGATGAGGGACCAAGTTACATACATCATTCCTTCTGAATTGATCCAATGCTTCTTGCATAGCGATCATCAAATATTCATCATTTTCAACTTTGGGAAACGTCTTAGGTTCCAAAACTGAGACAAACGCAGCATTGCTCAAAAGCTGCCTCAGCTGGCTTCTGGTCTTTATAGCGTTTTGGATAGAATCGATTATGTTTCCTTCAACCTCTAGGAATCTTTACTTCTATTGGAAGAGGGTTATCTTCACTGTGTGTGTTTCAACAATTTCTGTAGGGAGAGGTTCGCCAACAAAAATAATTTCAGGTTCAGTTTTACCTTTGGAAGTTCTGACTTAATTTGACTCAATGGTCTGACGGTTCTCAGTAGGTGCTGAGATTGGTTCTTCTTCTAGATCATTGCTAGACTTCTCTGCAGGGTTCTTTTAGTACTTATTCTTCTAGTACATGGGTTCTTTTATTGAAGATTTTATATGCTTTGTTGTTTGTTGAATAACAGAGAAAAATGGCTTCATCAGCCTTTAAATTGAATTTTGTAAGACAGTCTTTAGTGTTTAATATGGAACATTTATAACCAAAAGCTCCGAAGTATCCTATCTTGGGCTTTCGCCCTTTCCATAGAGTTTTCTTCCGTATAGGCCTAACTAGAGCTCTATTGAGAAATAACATGTTGTGTTAACAACTTCTCCTCATAAATACTTCGGGAGATTATTTTCGCCCAGTATTGTTCTGGCCATTTCAACCAGAGTTCTGTTCTTCCTTTCAACTACCCCATTTTGTTGGGGAGTTCTAGGAGCAGAGAAATTATGATCAATGCCTCTGGTTTCACAAAATTCATCAAAACAGTTGATTTCTGAATTCTCTACCATTATCGCTTCTGGTATGAGCAATTTTCAAGTCTTCCATTCTCAATTTTCTTATAGAGTCCCGAGAATGTCTCGAATGTTTCATCCTTGCTATTGAGCAGGATGACCCAAGTATATCGAGAATAGTCATCCATTACAACTAGTGAAAATCTTCTTGCACCCAGACTCAGAGGTTGAACTGGTCCGAAAAGATCCAGATGTAGCAGTTCAAGAGGATGTTTAGTTGAAACTAGGTTTTTACTTTTAAAAGATTTTCTAGTTTGTTTCCCTGATTGACAAGCATTGCATAAATGATCTTTTTCAAATTTAAGTGTTGGCAAACCTTCAACAAGTTTCTTTCTTGCGAATTTGGCCAGAAGGTCCATACTTACATGACCAAGTCTTCTGTGTTATAGCCAGGAGTTTTGTTCCTTTGTTACTAAACATATATCTTTTGAAAACGTATTTTCCATATTAAGCATAAATACATTGTCTATCCTAGGAGCAGTAAGTATAAGAGAGTTGGTCTTATTGTCTATTATTTGACATCCAGAGGCGTCAAAAGTTACCCTTCTACCTTTATCATAGAGCTGAGCCACGCTGAGTAGGTTGTACTTCAGACCTCTGACTTGGGAGGCTTCTTCAATAGCAGGGTTGGTTCCAATAGATCTAGAGCCCATTATTCTTCCTTTCATGCCGTCTCCGAAACTCACAGGTCCTCCTTGTTTATGTTCTAATGTGATGAATTGAGTGTCATCATCTGTCAAATGCCTTGAGCATGCGCTGTCAATATACCACATCTTTGACTTCTGAGCACATCTCAGGCTTACCTGCAAGATAATCAGTGATTTTTAGGTACCCAAGTCTTTTTGGGTCCTTTGGGGTTAGTTTTAACAAGTTTAATATATTCTTCCTCAAAATATCCATTCTTGTGCCATCAGTCCTTAGTGGTGTGGCCAAACTTTCTATAGAAGTCACATTAGACTCTTGTTCGTGGATTCCATCCTTTCCTACTAAAAGTATTACTTCCAGAGTACTAACGATGGTGGTTATGTTGCTTCTAAGTTAAATGACTCTGAATCGATGTGATGTCCTTTTGAATGTTATTTAAATCCCTTTGGACTTCAGTGACAAACTTATGCATGATTTTCAAGTTCTCATCTTGCCTAGTATTGTCCTGAAGGAGATGTCAGATGTCTCCAAGTTTTACTTCCTAAATTTCATCACATCTTCTTCCTAGTGCCCTAATTTTTTTATTGCACTTCTTTACAAGTGTATAGACATCACATAGGACATTTATCATTTGATTTCGGAAGACAGACAGAGAATTTACCTCAGCATTCTGATGATCCTCATCAGAGGCATTGGAGGCTTCAACTTTTTCAGCAGCTACTTGTACTTCTATCTCCGCAGCCATGAAACATATGTTGGTTGTTTTAGTAGCTTCATGTTCAGAGGATGATGATTCATCATTGTCACTCCATGTAGGTTTGGAGGGTTCCTTTCTGAACTTGATATCACCTTGCTCTCTTCTAGATTTGTCAGATCGTCTAAATGGCTTCTTATATTGATCACTCTTTCTGAACATTCGCTTCATCTTGCGATCGAACATTACCATCTCTTCATCATCAGTAGTGCTTTCTTCTGAGGAGTTAGCTTGCAGCACTATTGACCATTGTTTCTTGTCTTCTGACTTCTCTTTGGTTTCAAATTTTTTCATTGAGATCTTATGTGTCAGAAGAGAACCAATCAGCTCATCATATTCGTATGTTGCTAGGTTCAGAGCTTCCTCAATAGCCATCTTCTTAGCTTGCCAACCTTTCAGAAGGCTTCTGAGGATCTTATTGACTTTCTCCTCTTCCGAGAATACTTTCCCCAATCTTTTGAGCTTGTTTATGATATTGGTAAATCTCATTCATGTTAGAGATGCCTTCTCCTTCCTTCATTTCAAACAGGTCATATAGTCTCATGTTTTGGTTCATCTTGGACTTCTTTACCTTGATGGTTGCTTCATAGGTTACATCCAGCTTGGTCTAGATCTCTCAGGCTGTCTCACAGCCTGAGATTTTGTTGTATTCTGTAACATCTAAAGCACAATGAAGCATATTTATAGCTGAAGCATTAGTTTGCAACTTTTTCAAATCATCTTCAAACCATCTATCCTGTGTCTTTATGACAATAGTTCCCTCTGCTGTCTCAGTGGGTTTATATGGGCCTTTAGTTATTACCAACCAAGCGCTCATACTTTGTGCTTGGATAAAATTCTTCATTATGTTCTTCTAGAATATATAACTAGATCCAAAAAACAGGGGAGGTCTGGTAATGGATAGACCCTTTGGAAGAATTTGAGTGGTCTCATTACTAGGGAGGTTTTTTGTGCTATTAGCAGCCATTAGGGATCTTAAGCTTAAGATAGTGTTATCTTTTTAGTAGAGCTTGTTAGGCTCTGATACCACTTGTTGGTCCCTTGTGAGGTTATATTAGTTCCAAATTAGGGGGGTGAATGGAACTATTAGTTAATTTTAATTCTTTGAAAATTTAATCATTTGGCATTCTTTGATTATAGAGCACAAAGGCAAATACTTAATATTAGAGGCAGGTTCAGACAAGCATAAAATGCCATCTACTGAGCTTCATTCTGATTTTAGATAGTACACTTATAGTTGCCTTTTAGTTGGATAGAGCTTCTGATGATGATGATGATATATATATATATATATATATATATATATATATATATATATATATATAAAGACTGATCAAATAGAAGCAGTAAATATCTATAGAGAAACGACATCAGAGCATAAATCATCAGAAGCAGTAAGGTAGAGTTAGAAAAATGTTACTCAGCAGATTTATACCGGTTCATCCTTTAGTCTACATCCAGTCCTCATAATACCTTATTTTGAGCTTTAATCCACTATAGTACTCCTTCACGGCTAGAGCACAAACCTTTAAACAACAGTCAAAGCCTCTGTAAAGTACATTCCTTTACAATATCTCTCAGCTATCTATTTTTCTGCTATTTGCTTATAACCTAAACAAACAACAGAGCTTTTGATGTAATATTATGAACAAAAAGAAGTTCTTATAAAGAACACAATGAAGATCTAAATATTTCTTTTGGACGAACACATATATGAACAATGACTTGTGTATTTGAATATTGCTATAGACTTTTTGAAGATTTGATCTCTTTGATTGCTTGTGAGTCGTCAACTTCAAAAGGAGCAAATGGCTTGGTATTTATACTAGAGACTAATGAAAGATCCATTTGAATTTGAACCAACCGTTCTGAGGAAATAGATCCTATCAACATCAGCTTCTGACGTCCATTGTCCTTTTAACAAAAAGATTTCTGTTGCATACTCCAGAGGCTCTTCTGTCTTGAGCCGTGGTTTTCTATCAACTTTTTACTACAATTGTGACAAAGGCACTATTGAAGGGACATTGCTTCTGTAGCATATACTTCTTGTCAGACTCGGAAACACGCGTGATGTCCTTTGTCAATGCTAGTTGTCATTCCTTTTTGCTTCTAGGCTTCGATTAGAATGAGGCTCCTGGATAGTCTTTGGGCCTTTTAATTTTTGTGAGCCCTTTTCCTTTTGTTTACTGATAATGCCTTTGTCTTAAATCATTCAACAACAAAATTAGTGAAAGCAAATCAATTTAAATTTAGAATTCCTGATTAATGAATTTTGTGGTTCTGACTAAATTATTTTTGTCAGAATAAAAAACTCTTGGAAATTGTGTTTCAACACACGTGTCCTTCGCATAAACAACTACACCGAGATGGAATAAACACTAGACAAAATAGGTGGTTAGAAGGTAGCTAGCTAAGCATATAATTTACAGATTTCTTTTTCAGCCCCAACAACGGCGCCAAAAACTTGGTGTGGTAAATATGGACTCTAGCAAGTGTACTAGGTCAAATGTAGTGATGGTAAATCCAAGTATCATTTCCACATGGATTGAGAAGCAAACAATGTGAAATATTGATGCTCGAAATATGTAACTAGCAACCTAAAGGCAAGTGCACCTTATCGTGATCAAGTAATAAGTAGTAAGAAAAGTATTGTTCCCACGAGGATTCTATTTATATCTATTGATTTATGTGAATTTCTATTATCTAAGCAATCGAAACTTGAATTGTTTGAGATACTAAACTAATGAATTTAAAACAATTGAATAAAGTAAACAAAGAAGGAAACAAAATGAATTTAAATATGATGTAAGTCACTAGAGCAAGGCTTCACCTAACCTAATGTATATAATCCACACAATAATCCTATCCAAGTTCTTAAGTTTTAATCTAGAGACGGTGATTATTTCCTAAAGTAATTAACCTAGCTTTGGTCTAGTCAAGATTAATATAAAGGTATAATGAAAGCATTAAGTTCTCTGAAATAACCCCAAAGTTAAGTCGTGAAACTAAACCCTAAAAAACTGCACCGCATAGACACGGGTCTAAACTATGCAATTCCATTAATTATCTTAGTGTCGGCCAACCAAAATCATTAATTGTAATTTAGCTAAATATTGGCCAAATATCTAACTAGAAAATCAAGCTCTATAGTTTAATTCTCTAATTAATAAATTATGAACTCGAAATCAGATTGCAAGTAAATCATATACTTCGATTAGGATCCACCATGTCTCTAGCTATGGAGGAGTTAGTTCATGGTAGATGGAAAGAAAATAAGAAATTTAATAGAAAACATAACTAAAGTAAAGAGAAGAAAAGATGAAGTGAGAATAAACTTTGAAATAAAAACTAGAATTGGTTACAAAGGTAGAAAGGAAATGAACAACAAGAAAACTACAAAAAGTCTAAAAGAGAGAGATATAGAGAGTGTGGCGAGGTCTGTTCCATGTCTATCTTCATGCTTCCCAATGTAGGTATTTATAGTTGCACATGCCTTCATGCATTCCTTGTAACTTCCAACTTTAATGCCATTAAAGAGAAGATTGATGGAGGTTTGAATTCTTCTTTGCAACTTCATAACTTTAATGCAATTAAAGAGAGCATTAAAGGAGCATTAAAGGAGCATTAAATAGCGTAACTCCCCCTTGAGCATTCAAAGACTCTTCAAATAGTCATAACATTCCTTGGTTGGTTATTGAGGAATTTATAACAATAAAGACTTATTTAAAGAGGCATGTATTCTTCATTCTTGAACTGCTACGAGGTCACCGACTAAAAAGACTTTTGATAGGACAACTTTATTTACTTAAGTAATGATTCCATAATTGAATGTTTGCCCTAAAAATACCTAAAAACACGGAAAATTTTAGGGTACTCCTGGAGTAATACTCCCTACCACTCAATCCATGACACGTGTATATGTATTTCTCTTTCCACCAATCGTATCCATGTAGTGAAATTCTATCACAATTTTGATTGGCCGGGAGTATTACTCCAGGGGTACTCTAAAATTTCTCCTAAAAACACATAGAACAAGCATTAATTCTTAAAACATAAAACTAAACATAAAATAATTATAAAATATTAAAAACTATCTTAAAATGCATGATTAATAGAATTAAAATATATTAAAAACTATATGAAAATGGAAGACAACAAACATTACCTTAAAAACTAGAAAACATTAGGTGAGGGTGTATTGAAATAACACATATAAAATAATAATAATTTAACAGGTGTTTGAAATAACTTGATAAAAGGTACATGTCTAACACAAACTCATGTAATTGCTTTGCACAACTATTCCAATCATACAAGAATGTTAAAAGTTCATGGTTCGGATCTCTTTCTTCTTAAGTCACTAAGGTCCGGTCTCCCATACTCCAAAGATAATAAGAATACAGAACAACCAAGTCTCCTTACATCATTTTTACTCAAGCATTAAGTTCTAGAAAGCATTTCATAAATGAAAACCCCGATGCATGACTAATCATGTCTCCATCCATAGTAATGCATGCAAATATGTGATTGTGCAACTTGAGAGCACTCTTATGCCATCTCTCATTACTCTAACATAGATTGATCAACCCTAAGAATTAAAAACCCCTATCCACAACCATTCACAATAAACATTCTTCATTAATTGATAACAAAAGTACTTACAAAAAACCAAATCAAGGCTGGCTAGACCTACAAAAATGACTACTCACTCATTGTCATGAGTGAACAGCCAACTCGCGTTAAGAACGACCCCTAAAGTTAGAGCTTTTACTTCTATAATAACTATGGCGGTCCAGAGATCAGATGCCTCCACCAACCAACAAAAGATTCTTTATATACTTACACAAAAATTAACCTAGGTCAAAGGGAAAAAGTGCCAAACAATTGTTCATTATAAAATGAGATTAAATCTTGAACCTAGGTTGAACTACTAGTGATTACAAGTCTTGGAAGTGGATGTTAGCTGTAATCCACATCTCTTTACTCTCTCTCTCTCTGTCGTTGGATGACCGTGTAAACCAATAAACTCATCAAAAGATCTGTTTCTATCATGAATAGGATGTTCTACCCTTCTACGAAGCTGTTTAGGAGGAATCGTTCTCGAGCTGTTATTTCTGGTTGTTTCTTTCTTGGATGGATGAAAGCTTTGTCTTTTTAGATGCTTTTCCATGAATGCATTACCTCACAATCTCATCCATCTTGCTCGTATCACATTCCCCCCCCCCTAATAGATTTAGGACATGGTTTCTTATAACCTACTAATTAATTAATAAAACATAAATGAACAAACTCACTACAACTTATAAAAAAAATATAACATTAGAATTCACTTATTGGGATTAGTCAACTTATGAAGAACACCAATAATAATAAGTGTATCTCATCCATGAAGAGAGTCGCTTCTCATTCTTACTTCATCAATAGTGCACTGAGTCATTCATCTCTAAAGGATATATGTATCAAAATTTGTTAACATAAGACGAGAAATTCCTTATTTTGCAATGCAGTTAATTTCTGTTCAATGAAAGAAATAGATATGCTAAAAATTTGAATGCACAAGACTATGAATTAGTATTTGTTTGATCATGATCAAAATAAGAATCAAGAAAATTTGTCTCCCATTTTCTAAATAGTATCGATAGCCGCACGATGCGTGGGTTATATATTATCGTTTAATTAATATTTTGCTTGACATTTTAAAATATTGTGTTATTATTGTAATTGTTTTTACTATTTTTCTTTTGTGAAAATAATTGTGTAATTATTATATTCTTTAAATTATTAGTTAATACTCCATCTGTTTCTCAATGTTTGTCGTTTAAGAGAACAAAATTTGTTTCATATTAGTTGACGTAGTGGTCATTTCAAGAAGATAAATCTATCAACTACCCATTCTGTCCCTGGTTTACTCCATCTTTCCAATGAGCAGTACTCCTCCTGGTCTTTCACTATTTCCAATACATAAAGGATAAAGAAAAGAAGTTTTCAATAAAAAATTTGAATAATGCACTGCCGTATTTAAAGTGACTTTTGGAATTTTGTTAAATTACACCATGATCACTAAACTTTATCCGTTTTAATATTATGGTTATTGAACTTCAATTCTTAACGGTATGATCACTGAATTTTACATTTTTAACACCGATAGCTACTCAACGCCTCAAACTGACTGTTGACGGTCTCAAAATAAAAAATTTGAAAAGTTAATGATATTTTAAAGAACTTTAATTCTTAAAAATTTTCTTTTTCAGGTTATTTAGGTGTTACTGAACTTCAATTCTTAACTGTATGGTCACTGAATTTTATATTTTTAACACCGTTAGATACTCAATGCCTCGAACTGACTATTGACAGTCTCAAAATAAAAAATTTGAAAAGTTAATGATATTTTAAAGAACTTTAATTCTTGAAAATTTTCGTTTTCAGGTTATTTAAGTGTTGTTTGGTTAGGAGAATGTAAATTTCTAGAGAGATAAAACTCCAAAAAAGATGATTTTGGAAAATAATTTTTTTTGTTTCATGGTAAATGTCGTTCCGAACAACTTTAATTGTTGGATATTTTCATTTTGAGGAGTTAGCTAAAATTGAGTAGCCACCGGTAGTAAAAAAGTGTAAAATTTAGTGGTCATACCATTAAAAATTGAAGTTCAGTGACCATAATGTTAAAATTTATAAAGTTCAATGGCCATAAGTGTAATTTATCCATTGGAATTTTAACCCCAAATCTGCCTTGGGCGTAGAGCTGAGTAAATTTCTTTTATGTGAAGATTAATTACTCTTAATTTAATCCCATTTACTAAATCTCCCGCCTGAAGTAGTGATCACAACATTAAAAGAGTCCCACAATTATTAAGGGTAAATCTGTCAATTTCTTATAAAATATTAACATTAATTACAATTCTTAATCTTTGTGCATTTTTCTCAAACGACAAACATTATGAAACAGAGGGAGTACTAATTAAGATTGACTTGAGTAGTTAAGGGCCTTAAGTCGCTTAAGCTAATCTCGAGTTCGAGTCCTAGTGTACGCAGAAAGCTTCTCTTGGAAGAGGATCCACCTAAAAGGTGTCTAACGAGCCTCGAATCGAGAAATTAGGAAAACTATCAAAAAGAATTATTAGTTAATTATTTAAAGGTAATATACTTTTATTATTATTATTATGGTGGATATTATATATAATTTTTCTTTATTATTGTATCAGTAGTTATTACTTTATGTTTTTAAGGACTTTATTATCTTTTCTATTTTATATATAGTATGTGTTTGAAAATTAATTATTGATTTTTATACTAAGGTTGGTTTGAGTGGCTAAGGGTCTAAAATCGTTAAGTTAGATCTCAAGATTGAGTCCTAGGGTACGCAGAAAGATTTAATTGGGAAAGGATCTTACTTGCCCACAATATTTCTCTCTACTTATTGGTTCATATAATATATATATATATATATATATATATATATAAAAGTTAAAAAAATATACTAATTTAATTTAAGGTTTAATTATTTAAAAAAAAACTAAATGGACTTAATTAAAAATATAAATTATAGTAGTCCTAACATATCTAAGAACATATAGGCTGAAATGTGGCTTACCATCATACTTGTGTTTGTTTTGTCATAACCATTCACCTCCATATTATTTTCAATCACCAAATCCATGAATTGGTCTAACCACAAGATCCTCCAACCATCGTTCTATTAACATTCAGCTTGACTGTATTAAATATGAACAAACCAGCGAGTTGAAAGAATAAATACAAATTAAGGAAGGAAGCTTCAAATCCAATGACATATGCATTTAACCCAATAAACCAAATGAAAACATAGTAAAAAGGGTTAATATGACCCTTCAACTTAGTTTTGAGGATCATTTTACCCAAAAATAAGATCAACTTGAAAAAAAAGCAAACATGAAAGAAGTCTTACACCATTAAATTTGAAAACAAAAATTGACATTCAAATGTGTTAAAATTAAAATTAGGAAACATAAACATACTATATTAATACAAACTCCTAATACAAATTCAAAGAAGAAAAGAAAAGAACAAGAATCTGTTGTGAACTATAAACAAAAGGACATTAGAAAGAAAAATAGATGTGCATAAGTTCCAAATGTAAGTTGAAAATGGCAAGACAAACAACCTAAGGACCTATAATTTTAAATTCAACAGTTACAATAGGACTACAAATAAAAGTAACTACACTTATGATTGAATTGTGTAGCTCCAAACTCTAACTGGCAAAAATTAATTGCAATGTGAAGCTCTTGGACATGGCTAGCAGAAGACACCAGATACACATCCATGATATGCAACCACCCATTTCCGACATGGAAAGTAGAGTAAATAAACATTGTGTAGATGATAAAAAGTAGACATAGACAACCATCCATTAACATATCATAAAAAAGCCAAAATTCTACCCTTTCTGATCCTCCCATCTTTCTTTCGTCTCTTCTTTTAGAGGATAGGATTGGGGTTAGTCTTCCTAGGCTGATCTCGGGTTAGTTTTCTTTGTTTGTTTGTTTTCCTTTCCTGTTTCTACCAAAAAAAAACCAAAATTGCTAATATTTAACAAAATCAAAATGTAAGGCGTATCATGCATTCTAGCTTGAGCCTCCTAATCTTTGAACATGAATCCTATTAACCCAACAAACAGTTGACTACACAGGATAAATGCCCAATGAGATATGAAATTCCCAAAATCATGCATTGGATTATATGAAGACAAAAACCTCATGCAATTTTTTTCTCTTAAATTCCATATGTATCACTCCACTGGCTAAATAATAAATACACTATTTTATTTCTAAAACTATGACATTTGTTCAATTTAGTTTCCCATGTATTCTTTTTCTAGTTATTCTGAATTCTCACACTACAAGAAATTTGGTCTTTTATGACGCACAAAAATTGTCATTAAAATATGATTTTTCGTCACAATATACATTATGTGACAAAAATTAATCGTCATAGTGATCGTCACGGCAGGAGCGTGGCATTATGTATATATGACGAACTTTCATCTTGTCATCAATAATTTTCTTTTATATGACGAACAAGGACATATGTCACTATATTTTTTGTTTTAGTGACGCTTATTTTGTCCTATTATTGTAAGTAATTTGTCATATAATACTTTATTTCGTCACAATAGTAAACATTTAAATGACGCTTTTTAGAATATTCGTCACTTAAAAACATATTTAAGGTGACAAATACTAATAAAATATTGAAATTATAGAGTTTTAGTAACGATATAACCGTAGCAAATTTTGTCACATAAGATTCAATATCGTCATGAAATCTAAATATTAAATTGACGGAATTCTTATTGTCATAAAATTTTATAGTTAAGGTGACAGATATCTATATTAGACTAAGATTATAGAATTTTAATGATATTATAACTATTATAATTATTGTCATTTTACATTTAATTAGTAAAGAATAATAAATAATAAAAATCATATTGTCATTAATAGTTCACGTTTAATAACGAGAGAAAGCGTTTGTTACCTTATAATAAGAAAATGCTTATTGTAACTTAATATACATTATGACATTATAATCTATCATTAAAAGAATAATTTAATGATAAAATTGTTCACCTCAGAAAGTTATGTTTTATGGCAACTGTAATTGTCAAGAATTATTATAACAATATGTATTTTCATTTAATAGTAAACCCAAGTTTGTTTAAAACAATCCACATAACTTTGGAAATTTCAACAAGTTTTTGTAACTTCATACATAGTAATTTTTACAAATACGAGCACAATCTACAAATTAGCCACTTCTACCGCTACTGCCTCACATCTCCCCAATCTCTGCTGCACCCATCATCAAAAGACCAAGAAAGCCAATAATTAAAACATAAATATAACACCACTTGGAGTGAAATCAAAATTCAATAATACATTAAAAAAGTCGTATACCTTTTTATAATTATGATCATGAACTACAAATTCCATGGCAAATTTATATCCCTCATTGCAAAGATCACAAGAAATCACATTCGTTATCTCTTTCGCTGCGTTTGAATGTTATGTTAACACCTGAATTTTCATAATATACACAAACTAAGAAGTCACCAAGAAAAAAAAACAGAAGTAAATTCCCAAGATCATATGAACTCATGACATGTTATTAAAGTTAATGCTACTGATTCTAAGTTTTTGAAAATCATTAAACACTTCATGACAACATGTGTGGAATCGTATATATCAATAATATAGGACCAATAACAACATAAGTTATAATAAAATTAGCAAAGCCACTTGGAATGGATTTTATAATTTTAGGGATCCATTGAGGCAATGACTTCAAGAATTTGAATTCCAAATTGTCTTGACAAAGTCCAGAGGCAACTATTAAAAAAACAAAGATAATGTTTTCCCTCAAAATGCATCTAATTCATATAAATAAGAAGATAAGGAGAAACAATTGCATGCTTATGGCATACTTAAATATTTATCAAATGATTATAAGACTAAATAGTAGCTCAAACAACAGTGAGGAATTTAGAAAATTTAAATCCAATCAAGCAACATTTTAAACTAAACAAAACAAAATGTAAATATAATAGTTTGCGATATATCAACTCCAAAAGCTCATATAATATTTAACTTATGTTAGAATGAACTAAAGAAGTAATAAATAGCTAATAAAATCTTTAATGTTGCAATTGCTTTTGGGTTCAAGTATAATTAGATTCTGACATTCTGTGTGCTACCTTTAAGGATCCAATCTTATCACCTCGAACATGTTCTCTAGGCTATAAACAATGAGATTTGGTTTTTAATATTGTCATATTTCTTGAAGGTAAGGCCTATAAGGATTATATAGTCATTTCACCAATGGCAATTATAAATCAAATTGGAGAATAAAACCTACAAACTTGAAATAGTCTGTCAATTAACACATTTAGCAAGCATATATTAAGTATATGAACTCTAAATGCATAACTCTATAAGAAAAAATCAAGCAATGCTGAAGAATACAATAAGAAAGGAAAAGCTTCAATACCTGGAGTTTTCAGGGGTTGCAGAACCTTTTTTAGCTCTGGACAAGTTTCCCGCTACTGCTTTAGAACCCAACGCCGTTAGAACAACAGCATAATCTTAATCAGAGTTTTCAAATCAGTTACACAAAATCAATTTTTAAATCATTCAAATTTAACAAAACACAAACAGAGTTCTTCAATAACCAGAATAGACTATAGTGATTAAGGAGAAACAGATAGATGCTCACAACCCGAGAGATGCACCACGAGCAGTGGAGGTTAGAGAATATGGAAAAATCCCACGATCAATTAAGGAATGGCGAGAAAGATAGAGAGATAGGAATATGAACGGTTTTTTTTTACTGAAATTTTGTGAAGAGAAGATGGGTTGCTGAAAAATCTCAAACTAATTGTACGTAAGAGATGGCTTAGGTTTGGGTCGTGGGCTTTTCTTCACTAGACTTTAGTTTTCAAGTTTTAATCCATTTATAATAATACAATTTATTATTTTTAACATACTAAACATAATTATTAGATTTATTATTAATAAAGGGATAAGGTGCAAGTTTGCCTCTAACATCAGGGGTAAAATTGCACCATTTTAGACGTTAAAAGTAAAATTTCTCCTAATTATAAACGTTAGAGATATTTTTACACCTTGTGCAAAAAAAATTAAAATTAATAATTTTTATCTATCCTATAGACAATTAGACTGCTAGAAAAATAGGGATATATATTAAACTTTATGTTTGCGTTAAAAAAAATTATGATAAAATAACTTTTTATTTATTTATGCTAAATGAAAATAAATATAAAATAGCAACAAACCAATTTCACATATGTTGACAACATATCAACCATTTATATGTCATATTTCATAATGGTTTTTTCTTTTGAAAAAAGCGGACATGTTTTATTGTTAAAAATATATAAGTAATTGTTTTATACAAATGAATTTTACATGACAATCAATGCTTATTAAAACTAGGCTTAATACATTATTTGCCCACTAAACTTGTCCAAAAAGCTTGATTGGCTCCCTGAACTTCTAAAGTATTTTGATAGCCCTCTTAACTTGTATAAAATGTTCAGTTAGCCCCATAAACTTGTGCATAATATTATCAATTGATCACTCGGTTGTAAAAAAAATAATATCAACATATATGACGATATTTAAATAATATCATAAAAGGTAACAATAAATGACGAAATCTAATTTGTTATAATTTGTTTGAGTTGGATTATCATTAATACAAAGTGTCACAAAAAAACATTTTGTACTATGACGAAAAATTTATCATCAATTATCATTATTTCGTCATCAAAAAAGTTTCCCACCAATCAAAAACTATAGGTTACGATATTTATCTTATCGTCATAAAATATATTTAATTGTGACGAATTGGCAAATCAATGGAGACGCTTTTAAAAACTATCATGAGAAACATAACAAAAATGACGATGGGTAGAATTCGTCATGGTTGATAGGTTATTGGTGACGAAATTACGTTCGTAGAAAAAATAATCATCATAAAAGGTCATATTTCTTGTAGTGTCACTTACATTTTTACTACACAATGAATAATCTATATTTGTGTTGGTTACATAAAAAAAAAAAAGAATATGGTCAACCAAAATTCCTAAATGTATTTTACATCTCTAAATAAATATCCTAAATGTATTTTACAGTTGAAAAATATGCATCAATAGAAAAAAATGTGAAGTTGAAGAACCAAATTAATATCCTAAGTTCATGAAGATTGACTTTGAAGCAATTTTGAATTGCCAAATTGACCTATAATTACAAATAAGTTGTAATTTGTAACAACTTATCCACGAACCTCATCACAACATCTTATCATTGCTGCTTCATAATGTTTCTTCTTACTTAAGGGATGACCGTTTCGATAGGGTTTCAAATCTTAAACATTAAGAATGATCAAATCACTTCCTTGTCGAGATCTATTATCAAATCAAATTACTTGAGAAGAAAATGACAAAGATCCAAAAAATGATAAGTTGCACACATTTAAAATGAAATCATAATCTCTATAAAAAAATGAAATCATAATCAACTTGAAAAATGTCAATAAATAGGCTCCACTTATGCTACCAAAGTGACCAAAATATTCTGATAGAAATAAAATGCATAATAATTAGAATCACAAAAGGCAGGTAATACCTCAAATATTGCAGAGATACATAAAGATTTTAAATCTATCCCACTATTAAATAAAAAATAAATGAGATAAATTTGTTGCGTCCATACCCGATGTACAAAACAAAAACAAGAAAGTAAATCAAATCAAATTCAACTAAATAAATTGACCAACCAAAAACAAAAATTAGATAAACAAAAGAATACATGTATTTAGAGTATAAGTCTTGATTCAATTACTCCAACAAAGTTCCATAAACACAAACAACCGTTTAAACTAATTATATTAACAATTCCAATAAGGTAAATGAAAATCAAATAAGGAAAGCTCATAAATCACTTAATTAAAGTTGAACAATGAACCTCTTGAACTCAACTATGATTCTTTCCATAACCAAATGATGATAATCCTTATAATTCATATTTTTTTTTTAGTTTTTCAAATATCAAATCATGATTGATTAAAGAATAACATCTAGCAAATTATAGGTGGATGCACAATAACAACCAATGCAGTCGGTTCTTAAAAACTCATTGTAACAAAGACCCAGACAATCATGTCAGCAAACCAATCACAAAGACTTCCAAATCAAAATACATTCCATTTTAGCCAAGAAAATGACAAAGTAATATGAAAGGAGAATATATTTAAAGTTCAAACAAGAGAAATCTGTAACATTGAGGGAGATCAAACATTAGACTTAATATGGAAGGAGAAAAGATCGAACATAATAAAATATATCTTACGAAATAGAAGATACAACAACAATGAAAGAAGAGGTGTGTAACGATAGAATTTCTAACTTTTTTTTATTAATTTATTGATTGATTGATATATAAATATAAAATATGATTTTGTTTTGTTTTAACATATCAATGTATATGCTTACTTGTCATCTTTAAAGATAGTTGTTTATTTCGGTTATTATATAGAGTAATAGATATAATATATAGACAAATAAAGTTATAAAAAGGACATTAGTAAAAAAAAAATTAGTAGAGAGGATATAAATTGATGCGTAACTATTTTTCTAACCCTTTTCTTCTGACTTATTTATACTGCTTGCTTTTGTGTTTAAATCTATAACTTGTGCTTCTGACTATTGTACTCAATAGCGTGTTTAAATAAGTCACACAGAGGCCCTTCCAATTAAGTGGCCTAGTGTTTAAAATGTTCAGAAGTAGAATCAAGCTTTGTTCCTGCCCAACGCAGCAAACAAAGTTTGCCTCTGATTCCGAGCTTGCCTTGTGTTATCGAACTAAATTCCGTGAGAAAATTATAAAAGGTTAAATTTATCAAATAGTTCCATTCACCCCCTTTGGAACTATATTCTATCTCATAAGGGACCAACAGAAAATACCATAAAGTCTTAGCTGCTACCATACTTTCTCTGTATTATCCCTAGCTAGTTTCCACCTAGAGGCATTACAAGATGGATATCCTGTAGCGCTCTCATTAACATCTCTATACAAAATGCAGTCATTAGGACATGCATCAATCTTCTCATATTTTATCCCTAAAGCAGAAAGATTTTTTTTCCCATTGGTACACATTGATATTTCATTCCCATAGGACAGAAGGGTGTGAAGCAATAATAAGATATCGGTATAATAAGACTCGGTTAAACCATGTTTGACTTTCAAATGAAAGGCTTGTATCAAACCATTCATATTGGTTGATTTAGTACAACCAGGATACAAAAGCTTGTCTCCATTAAGTACGAAATGCATAAATTCATCTGACTCTATTGAGCACCCATCTTTTGATGAGAATCAGATCCATGCCAAGAATGAGATTATATTATCGAATTTTAGTCCTTTATTCGATAATCTTATGAAGCGTGTGAAGTTCAAAATGAAATCATTTAATCCCTTTCGAGTTACACGAATATCAAATTGAAAACGGATCAATTAGAGTTAATTCATTTTGAATTTGGATTTTGAGGGAATTGAATTTGGATTTTAAGGAGATCTAATTAAGTTGGATAATAAGTTTTGGATGGTGGGAAATTATTTACAATTTCAAGAATTGCACAATTTTTCTTTGGTATGGGACTACATGAAGAATTATGAGGATGACTTTTACTTTGACTTTCTAGGTAATAATTTTGACTTGCTTAGTTACTTTTTTGCCCTTATATTTATTATGTTTACTTTAGTTATGTAAGGGCAAAGTATGTCCAACATGATTTAGTTTTTAGTCTTTAAATATTTCCAATTTTCTAAGTTTGTAACAAGTTTGATATTAATAAAAATATTACTCTTAAGAGTTTGTGAATGGTTTCTCTTGTGTTCTTTGGGACACTACTTTGAACAGTTCGGGATTAAATCCTTAATTGTTAGAGACTGGGATTTGGTCGTTACAACCTAGTTTTGTAAGGGTTCTTTTCTATCCGACCCTGATTCGTTAGCTTTCCTAGGGATCAAATCTAGTTGTCGGGTTTTCGAGGCACTGTTCCTCGTGGGTTCGCATCAGTTTGGTATCAGAGCCGAGCTCTAACTTTTCAGGTTTTATCTATCCATAATATTCTTCCATATTTTATTTTATTTTATTTTTTTTTTTTTAATTTTCTGTTAGAAGTAAAAAGAAAAAAAAAGAAATTATTGTTCTAATTTTGAGAAAAAAAAAATCCAAATTCAATTCCCTCAAAATCCAAATTCAAAATGAATTAACTCTAATTGATCCGTTTTCAATTTGATATTCGTGTAACTCGAAAAGGATTAAATGATTTCATTTTGAACTTCACACGCTTCATAGGATTATCGAATAAAGGACTAAAATTCGATAATATAATCTCATTCTTGGCATGGATCTAATTCTCATCACGAAGTCATAGCTTCGGCCAGGAAGAACGCAATTATGAGCTTCGGCGTGGGCCCATACGACGACTTTGGATCATGGTCAGAGCTCAACCGCCAAAAAACCCAATAAGTTGATACCATATCAGGTGGTTATGAAGTTTTTTTATGCTAAAAGAAAACTAGGTTAACATTGTCAATTTCGACTATTGATAACCTCAAATAAGAAAATTCAAAAACTTAAAATATATTCATATTAGATATTTTACATACTAACAACAACAGTTCGTCACAATTTTATTAAACACTAATAATTAATCATCTAATAACAAACCGCTAACAGCAATAGCAAACAACTAACTATAACAGTAATAGCAATCGTTATTATTTAACAGCTGAACCAAATAGATCTTAGTCTAAAAACACACTATAAAGTTTATGAATTTTGACAAAACTATACTTAATCCCTCCATCTATAAATTATATTTAAAATACAAGTTTACCTTCTATCACTAATTAATTTTCATATATGTCTATTTAAGTTATATTTGAACCTCATTTTGAGAATGGACCAAATTGGACCAGCTGTTCCATCCATTTGAGGTGTCTACTAACCAGCAGATGAGAATTAGTTTGGATATATATATGACTTAAAAGGTACTATCACGGTGGTGTGGATCCTCTGGATTGATAAAAAAAAATTATATATATAAAAATTATTATAATAATACAAGCATGATCACTAATATTAGTAATAAAATTGCATAATTTAGTATATTTTTTAATTTAAAAATAGATAATTAAATTTATAATAATTTATTGTTCTAATTTGAAATGATAAATATATTTTTCGTATAATATGCGATGTTTTTATTAATTCATGGTCATTTTTTATAAAATTAAAATTTATGAAATAATTAATAAATAATTTCAATACATGTTTTTTAATAAAAAAATAGTTTTTTATAATTCATCTAATTACTCGGTTCGATACTCGTTAATCCTCTTCCAATTAAAGTTTTATACATACTAGGATATAAACTCTAGATCTCTAGTTTAAGCGACTTGATGCTCTTAACCACTCAAATCAATCTTAATTAGTTTAGTAAAAAATAGTTAAAAATTATATTATTGGTTTTCTAATGTAGCATGTAAAAATTAGTTTTTTAATTATTAATTTATCAAATATGAAGCATTGAAGTAATTTATGGTAGATTAATTTTTTCATTTTGTATATAATATTTAATACATTATTGATTTTATATATATATATATATATATATATAGGAATACACTTGGGACCGGACTATTTGTATAACAATTGGGAGGTTATTAATAAAATTTCTCAACACATAAAATTTTAAATTTTTATCATGGACATGCATGGTTTATATATAATGTATAACAATAGAAATTAATTGAACAAATTAAATATTTAGAATTTCAATTTAGAGTTTAGGTTTTCAATATATAGATAATTGAAAGAGTTTTATGGGAAAAATGTAAACATCAATGAGAATACTAAATATTTATAATTTCAAGTTGTAGTTTGTTTCCAACTCATAGATAATTTCAATAGTTTTTTTAAATATTTTATAATTTAGTTTGAATTCTTAATATATATACATATAAATATATAATTATTACTATATAAAGACATAGTTTCTAAATGTGGGACTTGAAAAGTGTATAACAAATAACGTTTGGGAGGTTATTCCTATTTATAACTGGTCCAAATTGGGACCGAGTTTTTTTATAACAAAATAGAGGTTATTCCTATATAGAGTATTCCTATATAGAGGTTTTACTGTATATGAAAGCTACACTCATTATTATTTTAATTAAAATATATATTATTATAAATTCGATTACGTACTTTTAATTAAAAATCACTTAATAATAATATCATTTTATTATTAATATTACTTCTCAAACATTAATATAATAAATTTAATTAAAGAATGTCTATATAAATTAACTAATGATATAAGGATAAACTTATCATTTATGTAAAATTTATAGATGATGAGATTAAGTAGTTAGTTTTGTCAGAATTTATAGACTCTCTAGTTTGTTTTCTAAAAATAGAAGGACTAAATAGTGTAATATCTACAAACTCATGGACTCACTACGTCGAAAACCCTTTTAACTGACGTTTTTTAATAGTCATTTCGAACAAAAAAACTATCACGGGGCTCATTGTCGTCTTATAATGCTTCAGTTGCAGTTATGATCTGTCAACTAAAATAACTTCACATGACAGCGACCAAATTGCTACATGTCATCTGATTATGAATTATATGACGGGTTATCTAAGAAAAACTCTTAACAAATTTATATTCTCATGGCACCATGTTTAAATAATCTATCAAAATATTAAGTTAAAATGAAGCTATTATGTTAATGTTATGACAATTTTAGTTTTCCTGACTGTCGTTGTAACATAATTCATATGACATAATTTGTACTAAATTCTGTCAAAGTATTAATGTTTAAAAGACAATATATCTAGTCATATTTGTCAAGTTAAAGAAGGTCACATCACATTATTTTTAAATAATCTGTCAGCTAAAATTCTTAAATGTAGTTGTTATGACAGTTTTAGTTTATATACCTTTTGTTGGAACATAATTAATATGACAAATGGTAAGCAATTGTATGTCGTTAGATGGAAAGTAAAATGACAGTTTCATGTTGTAATCTCTTTCATTTTATATGAAATCCAAAAAATCCAAAAAATTGTATAATACACCATAAAATTGTACAAACACCAAAATGAGCAAAAAAATCATATCAATTCAACAACAAAAATGTTGTGAAGAACACAATCCTAACCAAAGGTTTTCTCATTATAAATCTAACATATAACTATGTAGGAAGTCTAAACACCTAAATTTTGAATATGATGACTTAGTATGCTCATTTTTTACAGGATCTTTCATCCCTTTGCCCCCTACAACACAAAATACTCATTATAAACTCATCTAGACTGCCTATTAGATTAGATCACTAAGGCAACCATGATGAAATATGCAAATACAATAAAATAAAGCTTGATGAAATATAGAAATACAATAAAATAAAGTTCAGTTTCACAAAACACTATACCATTTTCCCTTTCAAATGACAGAAGATATGTGACAGACTTTTTTTCCTATCATCTGATTATTTTCGCGATAATATTTTAAATTTCTATCATATGAAAGCTTAAGTGTAAAAAACCTTTTACAATGACATACGTCTGTCATCCTAAAAACCAGATTTTAACCGAAAAGGTACATATCATCATATGACACTATTTATATATATATCATTATTGTCTAAATACAAAAAAGCAGCAAATTTTATCAATTTCGTGGGGGAACAAACAGTTCTGAAATTTTTATAAGCGCACAAACTTCTATACGGGATATAACATGCCATTCTGAATACACATATTCTTTCACTCACCTTCTTCATCCAACTAACCTCTGAAAAACCTAATCTCTTCTCCATTTTCTCCATATACATCTGAATCGTCTTTTTCCTCGTGAATTTGGCATCTTGGTAAGTATTTGTTTAGGGTTTATTTAAGGGGTAAATTTCACTCATGGCGTACAAACTTTATCCTAAATCACACTTTGGTGTACAGACTTCAATTTGTCACACTAATATATACGTACTTAGGGGTGACCTCCCACTATGGTATATGGCCGGTTAAAATGACCGGTCAAAGCTCAGTCAACGCGCCACCTCAGCTTTGACCGGTCAAAAAAAAAAAAAAATATTCAACCACTAATATAATTACTATTATACCCTCTTCTTTCTTCTTCCTTTCCCTCCCCCATTCTATTCTTCCTTTCTCTCACTAACTCTCTCCATCTTATTTCTTTTCTTTAAGAAATCTGTAAAAAATCAATTAACATTGGAGCAGTGTAAGTGAATCCTGGGGCATGAGGTTTGTTTCTTCTTTTTCTTTCAGGGGTTTTTCAATTTGAATTGCATCCCTCTTCATCTTCTTCAACCCTAATTTCATCTTAAACCCCTTTTCGCCAAATTATTATTATTTTTTTGCTTGTGTCCGTATTTGATCAGACGGTCACTGCATCTTTATTTTTCTGTTTTTCAGATCAATTATCGTTTTTCTTCTTCCACAAGCTTATATACGACAAAGACATATTCCAAACGCCCATGATCTGACTCGTTACTGATTCTGCTGCTGTTTCTTCTACTACTTGTACCGGCAATGATAAAGCCGAGATTAGCGAGTCGGCAGTCCGGCATATTCAACTCTTCGATCGTGATATCTGGTCGTGCACGACCTCATTAATGGTAATTTCCTAACTGTTTCTTTCTTGGTTTTCTCTTCAGTTCATATTCATTTTTTTCTTTAGTCTGTTAAAACTATGAAATTCTTGTGTAGATGGAAGAGATGATATCGGGAGGCCTGATTCTGATAAATTTGAAACCATCTTTAACAAAGTGGAAAGCTTGCACCAGCTGGGTATTCGTTTACTATTATCTGGTCTCTGTTCTCCCTTATTTATCAATCTCTTGTTGTGGATTTACACGAAGAAATGGATGGTTGAACTGTCCTTTTGTTGGATTAGATAACATTATACATTTAAAGAAAAAGATTATTTTGATTGTTTAAGAAATAGTGGGGTGTTGTGGTAGTACAAGAAAAGACTGGAGGGAAATAGATCTCCGGCAAACATTCATATGTTTGACATTCAGAGCACTAAATTGTTAGTAGAAGCCCTTGATGCTAAATGTGAATTATTGGAATTAAAGATGGAATTAGATTTAGTTCTGGTCAAGGTCAAGCCCATCCATTTTGTAGTGGCCGGTTTCTTAAGAAAATAAATAAGATGGAGAGAGTTAGTGAGAGAAAGGGAGAGGAGAAGGGGGAGGGAAAGGAAGAAGAAAGAAGAGGGTATAATAGTAATTATATTAGTGGTTGATTTTTTTTTTTACTTTTTGACCGGTCAAAGCTGAGGTAGCGCGTTGACTGAGCTTTGGCCGGTCATTTTAACCGGCCATATACCATAGTGGGAGGTCACCCCTAAGTACGTATATATTAGTGTGACAAATTGAAGTCTGTACACCAAAGTGTGATTTAGAGTAAAGTTTGTACACCATGAGTGAAATTTACCCTTTATTTAAGTAATATGTTGTGGTTAAATATTAAGCCGGTGAAATTAATATATTGGGTTTCTACATCTCCATATCATTAAATCTGCATTTGAGTAACAAAATACACTCTCTGCATGTTAGTTGGGACCTCATCTACTGCATATTCTTTCAATAATTTATAGTTAGGTAATCAAAATATGGGTTTTTGACCTAACTTTTGGGTGAGAAATTCTGCAAAATAAGGTTGTAAATTTTGGTTGGCTATATGTATATTCATTCTTAAATTAGGGTTCTATCTCGTTTTACTGCATGTTCAACTATAAGTTTGTTTATTTGTAATGTGTACTTGGTATTTTGATACTGGGTTTATAGTCTTGGAGATCTATTTTGATAGGAAATTGTTTATTTAATGTTTGTTATTTGTTTGTTTGTTAAAGTATGTGTTTTACTTATTGATTGTTTATATACGTTTGTTTATATACTTTTTGTGTTTCAATCTATAGTTATTGTTGATATGTAAAGATGTCATTGCCTATAAAATCAATCCAATGTAGTGGAATATTCAGTGTTAGTAATTAGTTAGAATATAACTGATTATAGATTTGCGTTTATTCAAGATGGATAAATCAGAGATAATGGCTGATAAGAGATATGCTAACAAGAGTTTCTGAAGTTTGCATATGATAATGCTCCGAATTCAGACTATATTTTTTGTCCTTGCGTAAAATGTTGTAACATCAGATGTGGTAGTATTTAGTTTATTAAGGATCATGTAATCTGTAATGGAATTATGAAAACTTATAATAATTGGATATGACATGGTGAGTATTCTATTGCAGGTCTCAAATCATTAAAGTGAGGGTTCTGAAATAGTTGAAATGAACTTTGAGTTACAGGTAGATTTAGAAGAAGATGATGCGAACTCACGAGAAACAGTGCCTCGAAAACCCGACAACTAGATTTGATCCCTAGGAAAGCTAACGAATCAGGATCGGACAGAAAAGAACCCTAACAAAACTAGGTTGTAAAGACCCAATTCCAGTCTCCAACAATTAAGGATTTAATCCCGAACTGTTTAAAGTAGTGCTCCAAAAAACACAAGAGAAACCACTCACAAACTCTTAAGAGTAATATTTTTATTAAAATGAAACTTGTCACAAACTTTAGAAAATTGGAAATATTTAAAGACTAAAACTAAATCATGTTGGACATACTTTGCCCTTACATAACTAAAGTAAACATAATAAATATAAGGGCAAAAAAGTAACTAAGCAAATCAAATTATAACCTAGAAAGTCAAAGTAAAAGTCATCCTCATAATTCTTCATGTAGTCCCATACCAAAGAAAAATTGTGCAATTCTTGAAATTGCAAATAATTTCCCACCATCCAAAACTTATTATCCAGCTTAATTAGATCTCCTTAAAATCCAAATTCAATTCCCTCAAAATCCAAATTCAAAATGAATTAACTCTAATTGATCCGTTTTCAATTTGATATTCGTGTAACTCGAAAGGGATTAAATGATTTCATTTTGAACTTCGCACACTTCATAGGATTATCGAATAAAGGACTAAAATTCGATAATATAATCTCATTCTTGGCATGGATCTGATTCTCATCACTTCGACTATTTGACGTCTGAAGGTTTCTCTTGGGGAGCTAATTAAGGAGACATGTGGACTAATGAACACTCTAGATTCCAAAAACACGCTCCCCAATCTCATATATGTCATAATACGGAAAGATAGGGTCTAAAGATGAATCATATGTTACCACGTGTCCATGTACACCTCATTTTTACTTATAAATAGCTTGGAAGCCCATGTTCACAAGTATCTTACTTCAATCATTTATTACTCATTTCCCTGTTATAAGTTAGCTTGATATTTCTTTAGATATCTTCTGACTTTAGCATCAGAGAAGGTTTGTTGGAACACCACCCCATTTTCTGACGTTTATTATGAACTTAGATCACTGGAGATCACTCGAAGGTGAAGTTTTCAAGAAGATTCATATCACCACTCATTTGTAAGTCGACGAAACCACAAAGTTATATTTGGAATTTGTCAAAAAAAAGATGCAATCCAAATTAATAAAAACAATCTAAATAAAAACTAAAAATAAATTTTTTATTCAATCGGGTAAAACCTTGTTCTTTCGGTAATAATATTATAGAAATATGAATAATATCAAAAAATAAATATGTTTTAAAATCAAAAAAATAATTTTGTGAGCATCAAATATATACAAATATCGTTTAAAAAAATATATATATATACAAATATCTTTTTTCAAAAAGTTTATATTTAAAGCTTTTCGTGAAAAGCTCCAAAACATTGCGATTTCTATAAAAATTATGGGACGTTGTTGTTGTATGACTCTAATTAAGTACTACATTTTTACTGTTTAGAATGCATTCAAAAAGCTATAAGTGTAATTAAAACATAAATAACGTTTTGTTTTTGTAAGTGGATAATTCTTACAAGAAAAATAACTGTGTCGAGGTTATTCAATTTTTTAAATTTTTTTATCTATGAACAGAGCATAGAGATTTATACAATCCAACGGCCATTAGTAATTTGGCATAATCCTCATGGTCCGAAATTCTCAATGGGTCTATATATTTAGGTAAAATGTAAATAAGTAAAATTAGTCCAAATTAATATATGCATTTCAAAAAAACACCGCTATATAAGGACGCCCCTCTTTCTAGCTGCCTCCACTCTTCATTTGGCTGTCTGTCTCTGCTGCTTCTTCTCTTAGGAAACCAATAAACAGCAGAGTTTCTCCGGGAGAGAGACCGCCGCCCAGGCCCTTCTTTGTACATCGGCTTGGTTTGTTTCGATCTTTCTCCTTTTCCTCCATCTTTTTTAATCTAAGGTATGACAGGATCTAACTATGTTTAATTTTCTGCTTTATTGTCTCTCTCGATTTTCTGTTTCCGATCTAAGAATTTCGTGTTTGTTTTCACTCTTCAAGTTGAGATCTGTAGTTAGTTAGCATGTTAGAATTTAAGTCTCACTTCTATTGACTAGTTTCTTCTCAGTGTCTTCTTTTTGCTTCATCAGTTGCTGTTTAGTATAGACTTATTGTCTTAGATGGTTTGATTTTATTATCTGATCTGAATTTCTCGTATCTAGATCTGTACCTTTGCGATTTGATCTGCTTCAAACATATAGGTCTAGTTTTTTTTTTTTTTTTTTTTTAATTTCTAGATTCCCCTCCTACATTTTTGGCTTTTTGATCTAGCTGTAAACTGCTGTACCATTTTTTAGTGATTTTTTCCTACTTGTGGAACTAAATGCAAAATTTAATGAGACTCGTATGAGATAGCTTTCGTGGATAACCAATTATAGATATTACTCTTCTCCAGAAAAAACGGCTCTTCATTTTAAGAAAAGTAAAACATTTTTCTTTAACAATCTTATGAGATAAAAAATAATGTTGAATTGCTGTATCACTGTCATCTTAACCTAGATTTCAAATATACTTCTGTGGTGTGATTATAGATGAAGGATTTTGTGCATTTTCTGATCACTAATCAGCAAGTTTATATATTTTCTAAACTGCATTAAATAGATTGTAAAGTTGGTGTTTGTGGATAGATTGGGAGAATTTCTTTGTAGCAAGAGTGCTCAGTAATTAATTGATTAATAGTGTGGATTCAGCATTTAAACTAATCAGATTATGACATACTTGTATAAATAATTGTATGCTGGGTGCATGATGATGGCATTCAGCCAGCTTACAGGTGTTCTTCTATGTGTGTGTTTGTGTGAATGTTGCTTTTTGTCCATGTAATGTTGCTCATTCCATGTTTTTAATTTTATGCAGTTCCGTTCGAAAATGGCTGATGCTGAGGATATTCAGCCTCTTGTGTGTGACAATGGAACTGGAATGGTGAAGGTTAGTTACTTATTTTTCGTAAGAGAAATCATTTTGGGTTTATGTTGCTCCATTTTGTTATTGTTGGTGGTTCTTTATGCAGGCTGGTTTTGCTGGTGATGATGCTCCTAGGGCAGTCTTTCCTAGTATTGTTGGAAGACCTCGACACACTGGTGTCATGGTTGGGATGGGTCAAAAAGATGCCTATGTTGGTGATGAAGCACAGTCTAAAAGAGGTATTCTGACCTTGAAGTACCCAATTGAACATGGTATTGTCAGCAATTGGGATGATATGGAAAAGATTTGGCATCACACTTTCTACAATGAGCTCCGTGTTGCACCTGAGGAGCATCCGGTGCTGCTCACTGAGGCTCCTCTAAACCCCAAGGCCAATAGAGAGAAGATGACTCAAATCATGTTTGAGACCTTTAACGTGCCTGCAATGTATGTCGCCATTCAAGCCGTTCTGTCATTGTATGCCAGTGGTCGTACAACTGGTACGTATCAAATTACCATGTATTTGATTCAACATTACAATGTTTTGTAAATGAATGCCTCATTGAATGGTATTTCATCTATACAGGTATTGTGCTGGACTCTGGTGATGGTGTGAGTCACACTGTGCCC
This sequence comes from Euphorbia lathyris, assembly GCF_963576675.1. Classification (NCBI taxonomy): domain Eukaryota; kingdom Viridiplantae; phylum Streptophyta; class Magnoliopsida; order Malpighiales; family Euphorbiaceae; genus Euphorbia; species Euphorbia lathyris. The sequence goes on from NC_088914.1 coordinate 52,241,101, forward strand.
ATCTATGAAGGGTATGCTCTACCACATGCTATCCTTCGTCTGGACCTTGCTGGTCGTGACCTTACTGATGCTCTGATGAAGATTCTTACAGAGAGAGGGTACATGTTCACAACCACCGCAGAACGGGAAATTGTCCGTGACATGAAGGAGAAACTTGCATATGTTGCCCTCGACTATGAACAGGAACTTGAGACTGCCAAGAGTAGTTCTTCTGTGGAGAAGAACTATGAACTTCCTGATGGCCAGGTCATCACCATTGGGGCTGAGAGATTCCGATGCCCAGAAGTCTTGTTCCAGCCATCCCTCATTGGAATGGAAGCAGCTGGTATCCACGAGACAACATACAACTCTATAATGAAGTGTGATGTGGATATTAGGAAGGATCTTTATGGCAACATAGTTCTCAGTGGTGGTTCCACTATGTTCCCTGGAATTGCTGACCGTATGAGCAAGGAGATTACTGCCCTTGCTCCAAGCAGTATGAAGATCAAGGTGGTTGCACCACCAGAGAGAAAATACAGTGTCTGGATTGGAGGGTCTATCCTTGCATCTCTCAGTACCTTCCAGCAGGTGACTATTATGTTTTTACTCAACTTTGTAATTCTATTTGTGAGTGTTGTGTAACAGACTGACATTCTTTTTTTTTTTTTTTTTATGGTTTATCAGATGTGGATTTCCAAGGGTGAGTACGATGAGTCTGGTCCATCTATTGTCCACAGGAAGTGCTTCTAAGCTCTACAATTACTTTGAGGAGGAGTCCGTTTTTACATTTAGTTGGCTTTTTTTTTGGGTCAAGATGTGTTGTGAACTCAAATATGGTTGTTATGGAGAAAGTGTTGGAGGGTTGGGTTCATGAAAGGTTGGATAGTTTAATGATGTATCAAGAACAGAGCATAATGGTAATGTAATGGTTGGTCTGGGATGTGTGGTTGGGAAGAGACACTTTGGTACTCAAGTCACTATCTATTGTGATTCATCTATGTGTTGTAGTAGGATATGCTTTTGTAGCCTGAGAGTGATTGATTTGTGGTGCATTTTCTTCAATTTTATCCTAGTTTTCTGGTTTTAATATTTGAACATTATATATATATATATATTTTTTTTCCGCCTTTGAGAATATTAATGTTAATATTTATTGTATGAGAAATTTCATTGTCAGTTTGCACTGAAATTAATAGTTAGTGCTGTCTGAAGTAAGCAGAGCGTTTTTGTTTGATTGCATGGGGTAGAATAGAAGGGCCGGCGCCGAGTATAATGCTTGTTTTTGTATTAATAGTATTATAGTATTAGTAATTGTACTTAATATTCTGAATCAACACGCTATTAGCCGGCAGCTTCTATTTAGTTTTTAGATAATTATTTATATTATTTGATTTAGAAAACACCAAGTCAAGTCAAGTGTGCATCAGGAAGCGACTTGAAAAAGGTGGCTCTGTTTGGTTGTGCCGCATCTTTTCCCTTTTTCCTCTTAGATCTTTGCTCTTATGCAATTTCATCCATTTCTATAACTTTCTCCTCAAAAAATTTGGTTAGTCACCATCATCATTGTTCAATAGGGATAATGTGCAAATATATTTATCCCCAACGTTTAAAATTATATAATTTTACTCCTATCGCTGGCAGCCAACAACAATTTTACTCCTAACATTGGCAAGTTGAGTCAATTTCAGAAATTATTATGAAACATAAATATTTTGTTCCTTATTCTGCATTAATTACATACCAGTTTGTTTAAAACAAAAGATTTCATATTTTTTGTGATTTAATAATAGAGTTGGAGATTAATATTTATAAATTTGGTGAAATATTTTTGTCCAACTCGTACAAAAGATGGTATATTTTTAAAATTTTAATTTTCTTTTTCATATCTAATCCTATGTTTTTATGATAGTTATTAATGAGTTATAAAAATGACTTGCATGTTAATTGTAGATAACAAGGTTCATGATTGAGAAAACAATTTGATGAATTAATTCTCAAATTGACTCAGCTTGACAATGTTAGGGGTAAAATTGCTATTGACTCTCAATGTTAGGGGTAAAGCCGCACCATTTTAAACGTTAGGGATAAAATTGTTCCTAGTTTTAAACGTTAGGGTATTTTTACACATTATCCCTATTTAATAAGTCCTACATATCAAATAATATATATATATATATATATATATATATATATATATATATATTACTTTCAATCAATTAATAATATAGTTAATAATTCCTACCAAAAAAATAATAATATAGTTAATAATGAATATGTATTGAATTAGATTCCACCGAGAGCTTTTTAACACCCATGCGAATGGCGAGTTTAATACCTGACAAGATACCCAAGAGCTCCGCAGAAAAGGAGGAGCCCGTCCCCAAGTTATGGGTAAACCCCGCCATCCAATTGCCACCAGCATCCCGAAGAACTCCTCCAGCAGCAATTCTGCCATTGCTAAGGCAGGAGCCATCAGTATTCAACTTAGCAAACTCTTCTCTAGGCTTACTCCAGCCAACTAGCAGGATCTCTTTATCCGGGGAGGGGAGAACAAGGGAATCTCTTTCAAAGCTTTGAGTAATAACAAAGAGCTTCTTCGAGAAGAAAAACAGTAAATCAGGAATAAGGACAGCCTTACCCGCAAATAATTCTTCATTCCTCCACTTCCAGATTTGGTGACAAGTAATAGCAAAGAGGATGGCACCGTGCTCCATGTTGGCCAGCAAGTTCCCCTTGGCTCCTTGAGAGAACCAGTCCCTTTCAGAAAAGGCCATGAAGGAAGGGAGGATGTGATGAGGGAGGATCCCTTCCCAGATCTTCTTACTATTTGGGCAATCCCTCAAGGCATGGCACAAGGTTTCCACATTGCCTCTGCATCTACTACATGCACTAGACTCAGTCAAGTGCCTTCTGTGCCTATCCGCATTCGTAAGGAGCCTGTCTTTGATACCCAGCCAAAGGAAGCTCCTGATACGGTAAGGGATCTTGAGGGACCATATGGACTTCCAAATCTCCAAGGGAGGATCAGCCCTATTAGGGGTAAAAGCTTCATAGGACGATTTACAAGAATAAGTACCATTATTCGTCAAGGCCCAGCAATGTCTATCCTTATCCTCCTCTTGATTGCTAATCTTCACTCCTCTAATGTTAAGAAGGGTCTCCAGACTAAAGAAAGAGTCGAACTTTGACCAGATCCAGTCTCCCCCCGAGTCCACCACATCAGCAATTTTCCAGGAAAGGAGATCAGCCGACGGAGGGGCATTACACACATCAATCAGCGGTTTATCACCAATCCAGGTGTCATACCAGAAGCTAATAGATCTACCATTACCCACCTCCAGGCCAATCCCCGTACAGAATTCAGCAAACACGGCACTGAGCCCTTTCCAGAGGAAGGAACATCTAACAACCCTCTCCTTCGGGCCACCAAAGATTCTATCTTTCCGATAAACAGGATTTCAGATAGCCAGGCTGTTTGTCTGAAGAGCCAGAATCTCATCAAAGCTATTTTGAGGCTTCGTCCTGCCTTTGAGTATCTTAATTTCTCCCATATTTTTAGGGAGCAAAACCGCGTGGCGGATCGCTTAGCAGCTGCTGGGCATGGGAGAATGTTAGGTGTTTCTACCCTCTCAGTTCCTCCTTCTTTTCTTTTGCCTTCTCTCCTAGAGGATAGGATTGGGGTCAGCCTTCCTAGACTGATCCCGGTGTAGGTTTTTGTTGGTTTTGTTTTTTTTCCTTTCCTTTCTTACCAAAAAAAAAATATGTATTGAATTAAACAAAAATAAATATCTATTAATATTTATTATTAACTGAATAAATTCTAATAATTTGATTAAATTATTTAATTAAATTAAATATTTTAAACTTGGAATATACGTTTTTTTTCAAATATTAATCAATATTAATAATTAACAAAAAAAAATGTAAAATAAGTTAAAAATGAATATATAATATAATATAATATACATTTTGAAAAAAACGAGTAAACATAATTTATTAAATTAAAATGGTAAAATGCATAATTGAAATAATGAGATTTGCCAATGATCAATCAGTAAAGTCATTGATTTTAAAGCGTGCTCAAAGGTGTTCTACTGGATCCAGTTTTAGTTGACCGTGCATTTTTTTATTGCGGATCTCTAGATCCTTTGAGAGATAAATATCAAAATCCAGAACATGCCTATGTTGAATATCATCAGGAACTATTGGTTGAGAAACTTCTTTAGGAAATTTTCTTGGGTAGGTGTGTTTCTTATTTTCAATAGTCATATTATGTAATATTACACAGACATTCATAATATCGAGGAGTTTTCTTTTATGCCAAGTTCATGTTGGTTCATAACTATTGCAAAACGGACTTGAAGGACCTCCAACGCTCGTTCAACATCTTGCCTTTGTTTTAGGGGTGTCAAAATGGGTTAATAGGTCGTAAACATGTCATGTCATCCTACTCAGGTGACCCGTTTATTGAAACCCAGACACGACTCGTTTAACTTAACGGGTTGACACGACACGACTCGGTTAAAACACAGGTTGACACGGGTCAACCTGGATAACCCGTTTAACTAAATTAATAAATAAACAGGTCAATTTTTAACACAACCCGTTTATACTTAACGAGTCAGAACATCCTAAATGAGTTATCTGACCCATTAGCACTTTAAACTTTCAATAAAATTTCAGCAAATCCATTAAACAACATTCAGTTCAAGTTCAACATAACAAAACATAAAAAAAACATCCAAATAGTTCAACATAAACAACAAACCATAAAAAAAACATTCAAATAGTTCAACATAAACAACAAACCATAAGAAACAAAATGCAAAATCCACAAAACATGAAACAACAATAGGAACAAATAAAATCATAACATTCGATTGACAGCAGCGGAATTGGCATCTTGCTGATTAGGCTTTGGTTCACGGGGTTCCAAGTGTAATTCCATCAACTCCTTTTCAAGTTCATCAACCTCCTTATAGTTTTCATCCACACCTAAAAAAAATATAAAAACAAATAATCAGAATATTATTGAAGTATTTAAACCAAAAAATAATCAAATCATGTGAAAAGATTTTACCATCAATTTCACAAGAAATCCAATCTTCAGTACATAGCAATGCTTCCACAACATCAGATTTTAATGCACCACTATATTGGTCAAGAACTCTTCCACTGTTGCTAAATGCACTCTCTGAAGCTACTGTTGTAATTGGAATAGCTAGCACATCTTGGGCCATGGCTACAATTTGATGGCATCTAAATTGATTTGCTTTTCAATAAGCTAATATGTCTAAATTGATCTTTCGATCCATTCTTGGCTCATCAAGTTACAAATCCAACTGAGACTTTCGAGGTGTAAATTCTATAGTATCTAAAGAATCAAATTCCTATACAATATTACAAATATATACAAAAACCCATCAAAAGTGTGTTTATAAATGATTTTTGTCAAATGAAAAAAAGAAGTAAAATAAATAATAGTTTAGAGTAATATACCTTGCCCCAATCTAAAGCAACAAATGAAGAAGAAGTTTGTTGTTGATCCATCATTGAATTGTGCTTGCTTGCATTATTGTCACCACTTGACCCACAAAGATTTTGCTTATGTATAGAATTTTCATACTCAGAAAATAAGCCATACAAGTCAATCCTAACTTGTTTTGCTTCGGTCAACCCATCATCACCATAAAGCTTCCTATAACAATACTCAATAAAACCTAGCTTGTACATAGGATCCAAAATCACAGTAATGGCCAAAATTCTACTATATGCACTCCAATACTTTTTAAACTTCGCCATCATTTTTGTTGCCATGGAACTCATATACATATCATCACTATTCATGTTTTCTTTCAAAGTCAAATGAGCAGTAAACACCAATGGGAAGTACAGATTTGCAGTCATATATTTGGAACCCGAGAAAAGACAAGTAATATCATTAAAAACTCTAAGAAATTTGCAAATCTTTTCTACATTAACCCATTCATCTTCTGATGGACAATGCTTGAAATTAGAATCACTCAGTCTAAGATGAACAAAAGCATTCTGATAATATAAAGCACTATCGAGCAACATAAAAGTTGAATTCCATCTAGTAGGAACACCTCGCCTAAGACCTTTTTTGGAATCTAGAGTGCAAAGACTGACACACTCTAAGAACTTGACTTTTCTAGCTTGAGATCCCTTAACATACTTTATAGTTTCCATAATCTTTAACCGAATCATCAATTTCTTTCATACCATCTTGCACTATCGAATTTAAAATGTGAGCTGAACATCTCATGTGAAAAAACTCTCCATGATTCAAAAGACTACCCTTGCTATTCAACAGTTTTTTCAACAATTCCACATATGTATCATTAACACTTGCATTATCCAAAGTGAGTGAACAAACCCTACCATCAATTTTCCAACCACACAAGAAATTATGAATTTTTTCACACAAAGCTACACCCGTATGTGGAGGAGGCAAATAGAAAAAGTTCAAAATCCTATTTTGAATAGTCAAATCTTTATCAATAAAATGTCCAGTCAAACAAATATACTCATCAGTTGTAATTGAAGTCCAACAATCAGAAGTAAGGCATATCCTACTAGTGGTTGACTCCAACAAAGACCTGACCTTATTTTTTTCTCTACTATATATCTTCATGCAATCAACCTTACAAGTATTCCTCGAAAATAAATTCAAATCAGGTTTAAAATACCTAAACAAATCCTTAATCCCGTTCCATGTAACAAAATGAAAAGGCAAATCATGTTTGATAACAACAATAGCAACTAACTCTCTAAAGTCATTAATGTCAAACTTTGTGTGTACAATTGTTCCATCAGTCAAAGCTATCATGGTTTGACCTATATCTCTAGTATCTTATCTAGGACACTTCTTTATATGCCGTGACAAGTTACATGTCCCAAAAGCGCTATCAGCCTTGTATGATTTCCTACTCCTCTTTCCATCGCTCTTAGCATTTGCATTTGTAGTCTCTCCTTCTCATTCATCATCTACCTCCATGACATTGACATCATCATCACTGTCAATAGTTTCAATATTTGCTTCACTCTCAATTTTAATCTAACCTACTTCTGTAGTACTAGTCATCTGCACAACAATTAAAGACAATATCTAATAAGCTAATCTATATCAGAAAGTTTAGTTTAATATGCTAATAAGACCAAAAACACATGAATCTATAATCTGTATCAGAAGAAAACACCAAAAACACATGAATCTGTATCACAACAACTTGTATCAAAAGAAAAACTCAGAAAACACATGAATCACAAAACAGAAAAACTGATTTTCGTTAAACAGGTTCATGTGAATAATAATCGGTATCAGAAAACAACTTGTTAACATAATAAACACAACAAGTAACATAATGATCTGTATCAAAAGAAAACACCAAAAAACAATGAATCACAAAACAGAACAAACAGTGATAATCAAATATAATAACACAAATAAAAGTCTCCAATATAAAAAAGAACCAAGAAAATAAACTTAAAAAGTAAAGGAAGAGTTTTCAGAGATAACCTTCTTCATAGAGAGGATGGTAAGGAGATCAGAAACGACGGCGGAAAGGTAGCGGCGGTGGAAAGTAGTTTAGGGTTTGAAATTTTTTGAAGGAGAAAGGGAAATGAGAGAATCGGTGTTGTGGGTTGGTGGTGGCTGGATAAGTGAATGGAAAACCTAACAATTTGTTACATATATATATCAAGCTCAGAAATTACTATTATACCTATAATAAAATCTGATATTTTTAATATCTAAACGGGTTATACGGGCCGGATTTGGCGGGTTAGTGAAACAGATTGACCCGACATGTTAACTCATCTAATATTATACGGGTTGTAATGAGTTTGTGAGTCAACCCGCGACCCAACCCATTTATTAACCGAGTTCTACGAGTCGACCCATTTAACACTTTGACCCATTAAGCCTCAACCCTAACTCGCTTAATTTGCGGGTTACACAAATCATGTTATTGTGTCATGACCCATATTGACACCCCTACTTTGTTTGTAACGGATTTGTTAAGGGTCATTGGCATGTGGAAAGCTTCTCACGAAAGCATCCCATTCATGAAATATACCAAATATTAGGTAGTAACCCATATTGTACGCCCCTGTTATTAATAGTAAATTGAACTGGTGGAGTTGTTCGTTGTAAATTGTCTTGGAACAAATTAGATATGCTCAAAACCTTAAAATCGTTGTTCGACTCTGTAATACCAAAATATGCGTGCCATATCCAAAGATCTACTAAAGCGATAACTTCAAGCATGATTGTTGGATGCCCATAATCTCCTCGGGTGTATTTCCATTTCCACGTAATTGGACAATTCTTCCATGCCTAGTGCATACAATCAAAATTGCCTAGCATTATAGAAAACCAATGTTGTTCCTCGTGCATCAGAATCAAATATTATATATCAGCAGAATTAGGCCTCTTTATATACACGGGCACATACATTTTGATAACAATACGACAAAGTTTTTGTATTCACCAAAAGCATCAGCGGGGGATCCATACACAAACATATGCATATATGTAATGCATTTTTGTAGTGCAGACAGACCGTTTATTTTTAGAGCATCAACTCTTTGTTGGAAATAACTTGTGTGGTTTGGCAAGTCATCCACTATATATTAGAACATATTTCTACTAATTGAATTGTCTGCGAAATATTTCATCCGAGTAAACCGGTTTAGCCGAAAAGTAGTCATTATATAGACGTACTGCAGCAACTTCACGATCACGTCTTACATATTTTCTTCGCAGATGTTTAAAAGTTTGGGCTACTTGTTGTTGTCTTGTTCAATGAGATAGAGATGAAGTTGTTCATCCTCTTGAATCATCTAGATCATCATGTACCTTTGTTCCTCGAATTCCACACTACTATTTGAAGGTA